>NC_083407.1:73388836-74010622 GCF_020745735.1 Hemiscyllium ocellatum | reverse complement strand
AGGAGAGATCCCACCTGGAATGAGACAGCCTGAGTGAGTAATACAGTTTGGGAAATTTGGAGCTGCGTGGGAATTCAGTACAGAAGGCAAAGAAGTAGTTTTTTTTGGCTCAAAATTTGTAAGTGTTGTTTTAAAACAAGAAAAACTGAAGCCCAGGATCAGGGGCTCAGTGTCAAAACAGGGATATTGCAAGTGCTTTGGTTGGTAATAGCTGCTAATTTGACTTCCCAATATAGATTACTTTCAGACTGAAGGTTAATAGGAGAAATATTTACAGTTACCAATTAAAAGACCAGTAGAAAATTTTCAAAACACATTAAGGACTAATAAGGTCATTTGATATTCTAGGATTGGCTGATTGGCAGAAGGCAGAATGTGGGGATAAAGGAATCTTTTTCAGGGTAGTAGCCAGTGACTAATAGAGTTCCGCTGGGGTCCATGTTGGGATCACCACATTAATGATCTGGACAAAGGAACTGAAGACATTGTTGCTTAGTTTGCAGATAACAAAAACAGATGAACGATCAGGTAGTGTTGAGGAAGCAGGGAGGCTGCAGGAACACTTGGACAGACTAGGACAGTGGGTGGGAAATGGCAGATGGAATACAATATCAGGAAGTGAGACAGGTTATGCATTTTGTCTACAATACAGGTGTAGACTATTTTCAAAATGGGGAAAGGCTTTGGAAATCTGAAGCACAAAGGGAGCTTGGGAGTTAGATTAAGTTGACAGTTGGTATTATGTTATGGCCTTGTTCTTTGTACTTTTTTTGTTTTGATGGTTTTTTTTTCTTTATATATAAATGTTCTATAAAAGATTTTAAAAAAGCTTTTCAATAAAAATATTTATTTAAAAAAAAGATAAACGCTATGTTAGCATTCATTTCAAGAGGGCGAGAACACAAGAGCAGGGATGTACAGCCTTAGTAGTATGAGGCTTTGGTCTGACTGCATTTGAAATATTGTGAGCAGTTTTAGGCCCCTATCTAAGAATGGCTGTGCTGGCATTGGAGATGTCCAGTGTAAGCTTCCAAGAATGATCCCAGGGATGAAGGGCTTGTCATGTTAGGAGCGGTTGAGCACTCTGGATCTGTATTCAATGGAGTTTAGAAGGATGAGGGAGGATCTCATTGAAAATTACCTAACTCAAAGGATGTGAAGAAGATGCTTCCACTAATACATGGGGCTAAGTCACAAGGGTCCAGCTTGAGAATGAAGGCATGACCCTTCAGAACTGAGATGAGGAGGAATTTCTTCAGCCAGTTGGTGGTGACTCTGTGGAACTCATGGCCTCCATACCCTTCTAGTGGCAAAGTCACTGACTATATTTAAGACAGAGATAGATAGGGTCTTGATAATAAGGGAATCAAATGTGATCAGGAGAAGTCAGGAGTATGGGCTTCAGAAATACGTTAGCCACGATCAAATGGTGGAGCAGACTCAAGAGACTCAATGGCTTAATTCTGCTTCTATATATCTTATACTATCAATTATATAAATACAAGAGTATATGTATATAAAAAGAATCACACCAACTATAAGGCATAGATATGATGAAGACTCTCACTGGTAATGAAAGTTGAATAATTATAAATTTTAGAAGAGAGAGATTAATATCCAGCAGCAGCCAACATTGCCCTGGTCACTAATTTATATTTTTGTACTGTTCACAACGTTTTCTGAACAAGAGGCATGAAGTCAATTAACGAAAAATGCACAGAATCCAGTGAAGAAATTAATGATGCATGCAACACACACTACCTAATTATAAGAAAAAGCACCACTACAGAACAACACTTATTTTCATTTAAAATTCCATTTAAAATGCAAAATTTGTGATCCATTTTTTTCATCCTTTACCTACATTATTGGAGTGAACTGCAAGAATTAAATGCATGAATAAAACATTCTTAAATTGCTTTTATAATTCTTTTTGTGACTTTGCATACTTTGAGGACAATAACCTTAGTTTGTACGTTTGGACTAAAATGACAGATTCTGCAATAAATGAAGGAGCACTTTCTGTTAGAAATCAGCTCTCATTTCTAATGGCAGAATTAAAAATTCTGATCTTCTGTGATCTATAATGCGGCTGTTTGCAACATTTGTTGCAATTAATGAAAAACAAGGTGGCTATAAATTTAATTTTCTTTTATTCAGTCATGCATTGGGGGTATCACTGGCTAGGTCTGCATTGGTTTCCTATCTCTAATTGCCGTGAGGGCAATCAAGAGCCAACCACACTACTGAGAGTCTGGAGTCATACATATGCTAGACCAGGTAATGAAGGTAGTTTCCTTCCCTCAAGGACATTAGAGGACCAGATAGATTTTTCGGTCAATTGACAATGAATTCATGGTCATCATTCGAGTCAATTTCTGATTTTTAAAAAAAAAATTGAATTCAAATTTCACCATGATGTGGCAGGAATCA
Organism: Hemiscyllium ocellatum; assembly: GCF_020745735.1. Classification (NCBI taxonomy): domain Eukaryota; kingdom Metazoa; phylum Chordata; class Chondrichthyes; order Orectolobiformes; family Hemiscylliidae; genus Hemiscyllium; species Hemiscyllium ocellatum. The sequence continues at coordinate 74,008,189 of NC_083407.1, read as the reverse complement.
AACCCCGACGGCCCCAGGACATTATTGGGGTTTCTGGATTAACAATCTATTGATAATGTCACTCAGCCATCACCTCCCTTTTATCCAATTGTAAATTCAGGCTAAATACACAATGCAATACAATTTTCAGTTGCCAAACAGGCTGTGTGTGCATTCCTATTTTTGATGGTTCTGTGTTTCTGCTAAAATATGCATTTTAAAAATGTCTTTCATTTGTCACTTTCAAAATGGATGTGATGTGAATTTGTAAACAGTTTAATTTCATTTAATAATTTTAAACAATTCAATACATTCCGAAAACTAATAAATACCTCCTGTCAAGTATAAAGTGTCTGTTGTCTGTGCATCAGATTTTTGGACAACTGCAGAATTTCATTAAAAAGGATAGCGTAGAAAGACCAAAAGCTTCACCAGTATTAATAGTGCTTATTTCCCCAGAGTTAAATACTTTTGTCAAAACTTTTGTAAATGTCTATTATATGATTCTTACCTTAGCAAGAAGCTCAAATTCAGGAGCAAAGTTCTGGCAAGGGCCACACCATGGTGCATAGAAATCAATTACCCAATGGTCCTTTCCTTTTAATACTTGTCGTGTAAACTCTTCCGGTGTTAATTCTACAGAGGTTTGCGGAAGAAATCTGAGCAAACAAAAACAAGTTAAAGATGCTAGTCAATTAAAATACTGTAAGAGTTAAACAAAGGAATGGCACTCAATTTCATGAGAAATCAGTGAGCCATTCCATTCAGGCCCTTGTGCTTGTTCTTCCATTTGATCAGATCACAGTTGATCTGTACTTTAATTCTGTTCTTCTACCTTTGATGGATACTCTTAACCGCCTCAAAACAAAAAAAAAATCAATTGATCCCAGTCTCCAATCCATTCATAGATTTTTGCAGTAAAGTTCCAGATTAATTACACTTTGAGAGAATAAAGTGCTTCCTTAGCTCACTCCCAAATGTTCAATTTCTCTCTGGAAAGAAGGAGGAAGAGAGGAGACGTGATCGAGGTATACACAATAACGAGTGGTATAGTTACAGTCAATAGCCAGAGACATTTCCCCAGGGCAGGATTGACTGGTACAAGGAGGCTTGGTTGGAAGATTTTAGGAGGAAGGTATAAAGGAGACGTCAGAGGTAGGTTTTTTATATAGAGAGTTGTGAATATATGGAATGCGTTGCCAACTATGGCGGTGGAAGCAGTGTCATTGGGGACATTTAAGCGACTACTGGGCATGCACATGAATAGCAGTGAGTTGAGGGGTGCATAGGTTAAGTTACTATATTTTACGTTAAAGATTAAACCTCAGCACAACATCGTGGGCCAGAGGGTCTGTTCTGTGCTGTACCTTTCTATGTTCTATGTCCTAAAGTTGTGCTTCTTCTACCAGAATCCCCAAAGAACACAGTTTCTCCACACCCTTCTCTCTTGAATATAAATCTTTTAAAAATTTGATAGGATCATCGCAACCTTTTCAAACTCCATATCTCAACCTTTAAAACTCAAGAAAATGCAAACATTTCAAACAGTGAAATTCAAATTCAGATAACTTAGTTGTCAGCCATTCCCACCAGCAGAATAGCAAATCCTATTATAGCTCCAAACAGCTAACTCTGGGTTAGCTGAAATTATGCACATGTCAAATGATTGTGCCAACCAGAGGTGCAACGAGGCTATGCTGATTGTGAAATCATGGGAAAACATGGTGAAGGCTGCAAATTAGCCTCGCCCAAAAGGAGCATGCACCAAGAGACATGTTTAATGTGGGTGAAACTGGACTGTTTTACTGTCTTTTACCAGATCACTCTGTTTAAACATAAAATGTGTAATGGTGGAAACAGAAGCAAGAAATATCTCACTGGTACGGTCAGTGCCAACAGAGGCATCAAAAAGCAGCTGCTTAAGTAACGAATCCAACCAGGGAAGGAGTGAAACTGGACCTGGTTTTGGGGAATGAGCCCAGCCAGATGAGTAAAGTTTCAGTGGGGGTGCATTTTGGGAGTAGTGACCGTAATTCCATAAGTTTTAAGATACTCAGGGATAGGGATAATAGGCAAAGGTGAACAACAACAATATTAGACAGGGATTGGAGAATTCTGAGAGGAGGCGCCTGCTTGAGGGTACATCCATATTGGACATATGGGTGTATCCCAAATGGCAATTGCAATAGCGCACATTCTTGCGAGAATGAAGGATAGGTACGGCAAGTTTTGTGCACCTTGGATGACCAACGATGTTATGACCTTGGTCAAGAAGATAAAGGAAGTATATGTAAGGTCTGGGAGGATGGGAACTGATGAAACTCTTGAAGTATACAAGGAAAGTAGAAAGGAATTTAAATAAGGAATTAAAAGGGAGCTGGCAAGATGGATATCGAACTGGCTTCATCAAAGGAGACAGATGATAGCAGTGGAAGGACACCTTTTAGAAAGGAGGATTTTGACTCATGAGTCTAATTAGTAAGTTTGTGGATGACACAAAGATTGGTGGATTGTGAGGACTTTCAGAGGATATAGCAGGATATAGATCAGTTGGAGGCATAGGTAGAAAAATGGCAGATGGAGTTCAATTAGGCCAACTGTGATGTGATACATTTTGGAAGGTCAAGTACAGGTGGAAATTATACAGTGAACGGCAGAACCCTTCGGAGTATAGATATTTAGAGGGATCTGGGTATGCAGTTTAGGCTGCATTTCAGGTAGATAAGGTAGTAAAAAAAGGCTTATGGCATGTTTGCCTTCATTGGAAAGGGCACTGAGTATAAGGATAGACAAGTTATGCTTCTGCTTTATAAAACGTTTTATATGTCACACTTGGAAAATTGCGTACCGTTCTGGACACCACACTACCAGAAGGATGTGGATGCTTTGGAGAAGTTGTCCAGGATGTTGCTAGTATGGGGATTTTAGTATCAAGGTTGGATTGACTGGATTTGTTTTCACAGGAATACAGGAGATTAAAGGGTGACCTGATAGAAGTTTATAAGATTTTGAACAGCATGGAGAAGTGGAAAGTATGAGGCTTTCCCCATCCCTCCCCAGAGTGGAGGGGTCAATTACTAGGAGAGATAGGTTGGCAGGGAGGAAATGCAGTTTCAAAGACTTGTGTGAGGAAAAGTTGTCACACAAACAGTGGCAAGTGCCTGGAACGTGCTGCCACAAAACAGACACAATAGCAGCATTCAAGAAGCACCTGGAAAAATGAATAGGAAGTGAACAGAGGGATATGTATCATATAGGAAGGACAAAATATGTCATTGCAGGCTTGGAGGGCCAAAGGGCCTGTTTCTATGCTGCATTGCTCTTTGTTCTGAATGCAAAGTCCAAGAAGCCACGCTGCTTTGTGAATTTCAAGCCACTAACCACACAGTGAGGCTAAAAGCAGCTGGATGACCTCTAGCATTTGAGGCCTTGATCTGGAAAGAGGTCAAAACTTTCCTCTTCAACTGATGCTTAATCACTCGAATGATCCTAAAGAGTCCAGTGAATGACCACCCACTCACCTGCCTGTTTCCTTAGCTAAAGCCTCGAAGGCAAGAGAAATGCGCCATGTAGTGTGAAACAGTTAAGTGTTTGAATGCTTTAACTCTTTGCAAAGTTTACATTACAGCTTCTCACATTCACCCAAAACATGGAAACTTACCCCAATGCCCATGACCTAAGTGACTCTGCATTTCTGGACCAACCAGAATACCTACTGTGGGAAGAAATAGGAAAATATTACAAATTGTAACTTCAACAAAAAAAGATAGAAACAAAATAGTGTACATTTATATGATTTTATATTGCTTTTATTATTCAGATACCAGAAATTGTTTTGCTATTCGGTGCAGAAGACTTTGTCTGACATTGTTGCCCTTATTTTTTAAAAAAAACTTTAAACTTCGTCTTCCCAGATTTAGTCTTTGCCAGGATTACATGAGTTTTCCCAATAAGATTAACTCTTAGCTTTAGCAGAACCTACTCAGTTCCTAAGATTCTCTAAAGTTTGACTGAAAGAGATCTGCCCTAACAACTAAATCCCTCCATTTCTTATTGTGCGTGTCTTGGAGATCACATACCTATTTTAAATCTCCTCCCACCCTAAATTTATCCTTGGACCTTTCTGAAACCTCCTCAGAGATCCTAAATTTTCTCCAGAATCAGACACTGGACATGTTCCTTTCTGACTATGACTTCTCAAAACATGGCTCCCTCTCCCCCTAACGCCTGTTACTCTCTCAGTTCTCAATCAAACTCAGTTCTACTTTAGCAGAACCTACTAAGTAGGTTCTGCTAAAGCTAAGAGTTGATCTTATTGGGAAAACTCATGATATGAGTAATCCTGGCAAAGACTAAATTTGGGAAGAGTAATTTCAAAGCTTTTTCTTAAAGTAAGGGCAAGTAAGTTAGGAGTGTTCCTAAAGTTAGCTAACACTTGATAACCATTGGTATATTGGATCATACATCTGAAACAGATTGATTTAACAACAAATTTATCATATGACATTGCAATGAATAGATTCCATCAAGAGTTATTTCAAGTGTACTTCCATTTGCAACTGAGCTATATTTGTTGCCATATCATAAACAGTTTTGTATGCAATTTGGCGACTGTCCCTAAAACTGGGCAACATAGCATCCCTTTCCAAACTCTACATGCTCTAATCTAGTGTCCTTTTTTATGTCTCAATTCCTATCCCCCATTGCGCAGATCATGTTCTTCAGTCCTCATTGTTGCTTGGTTAGTAGCGTTCACCATCATTATCTGGTCATCAATCTAAACACTCATTCTCTGCATCCCTTAGGATACCTTCTCTATCCCCATTGTTCCACATAGGCAAATTTCCTAAATTTCTTCCCAAATTCACCCACCAAATCTTCCATCTTTTCAATTTTGTGTTCTATAAAACAATTCACCAGTCATAATCCCTTATAAAATGTCTGACAACATGCAAATCTCATGTGCTTAGCTAGTTTCAGCGCAAGCCATTCAGATTTCTTTTAACCTAACCTAAGCTTGATGCCTGACTTTGTGTCCCACCATATTCCCCAAATAAACTGTCGTAGTCTCACAGTGGCTTTCTTCCCTCATTCTCTAACTTATTTTCTTAATTTTATACATTTTGTTCCACTAGCCATTCTATTTATCTTTCACAGTTCAATTGTCTCTTTTGGGCCTTCCAGAGATTCCCAGCTATCACTCTCAGCAACATTTCCTCGAACGTCGAGGATCTCTGAGGAGGTTTCAAAAAGACCCAAGGAGTGATCTGGGGTGGGAGGAGATTTCCTTTCTGTTCAGTGCTTTGCACTGAATTACTCAAACACCCTTTTTTTCTCATTTGCTAACTTTTCTGATTTGTTCACCTCTCAATTTCACCAACCATATTTACAGTGGCCCAAATGGTCCTTTCAAAACAATAGACACAGTCATAAATGGCGTCTGTTGCTGACTAGATACTTTACAAGCACATCTCTATCTCAATTCTCTGACATGTTCTTGATCTGATTTCCTTAGCCCCTAATTCACCAGCAGCACTGAATTCACACCTCAATTGTCTTGCCACCACTTCCACAGTCATAGATTCTCTTACTTATGTTTTATTCAGTTTTGCTGAGCCACTATTCACCTCATACACCTAACTGCAAACCATTATATAGTGTGCAAAAGATCCTGTTGCTTTTTAATGTTCATTTGACTATGATAGTTGTTGCTGTACCACTCCAAGTTTTTTAAGCCCATTTTTGATCAAAGCCATTTAATTCTCCAAAATTCTCATGGAAAGCACAAATCATTACATTTTCTTTTCTCAGTTTCCACAGTTCCCAAATACAACTCAGACTCAGAGTCATAGAGATGTACAGCACGGAAACAGACCCTTCAGTCCAACCCGTCCATGTTGACCAGATATCCCAACTCAATCTAATCCCACCTGCCAGCCCCTGGTCCATATCCCTCCAAATCCTTCCTATTCATATACCCATCCAAAAGCCTTTTAAAAGTTGCAATTGTACATGCCTCCACCATTTCCTCTGGCAGTCATTCCATACACGTACCACCCTCTGCATGAAAACATTGCCCCTTAGGTCTCTTTTAGATCTCTCTCTCTCGCCCTAAACCTATGCCTTCTAGTTCTGGACCCCCCGACCCCAGGGGAAAGACGTTGTCTATTTAACCTATCCATGCACCTCATCATTATGTAAACCTCTATGAGGTCACCCCTCAGCCTCCGATGCTCCAGGGAAAACAGCCTCAGCCTGTTCAGCTCAAATCCTCCAACCTTGGCAACATCCTTGTAAATCTTTTCTGAATCCTTTCAAGTTTCACAGCATCTTTCCAATAGGAAGGAGACCAGAATTGCATGCAATATTCCAACAGTGGCCTAACCAATGTCCTGTACAGCTGCAACATGACCTCCCAACTCCTGTACTCAATACTCTGACCAATAAAAGAAAGCATGCCAAATGCCTTCTTCACTATCCTATCTACCTGTGACTCCACTTTCAAGGAACTATGAAGCTGCACTCCAAGGTCTCTTTGTTCAGCAACACTCTCTAGGACCTTACCATTAAGTGTATAAGACCTGCTAAGATTTGTTTTCCCAACATGCAGCACCTCACATTTATCTGAATTAACCTCCATCTGCCACTTCTCGGCCCATTGGCCCATCTGATCAAGATCCTGTTGTCATCTGAGGTAACCTTCTTCGCTGTCCACTATACCTCCAATTTTGGTGTCATCTGCAAACTTACTAACTGTACCTTTTATGCTGGCATCCGAATCATTTAGGTAAGTGGCAAGAAGTAGAGGACCCAGTACTAATCCTTGTAGCACTTTACTGGTCACAGGTCTCCAGTCTGAAAAACAACCCTCCACCACCACCCTCTATCTTCTACCTTTGAACCAGTTCTGTATCCAAATGGCTAGTTCTCCCTTTATTCCGTGACATCTAACCTTGCCAGTGTCCTATGGGGAACCTTGTCGAATGCCTTACTGAAGTCCATTTGGATCACATCTACTGCTCTGCCCTCATCAATCCTCTTTGTTACTTCTTCAAAAAATTCAATCAAGTTTGTGAGACATGATTTCCCACACACAAAGCCATGTTGACTATCCCTAGTCAATCATTGCCTTTCCAAATACACGTACATCCTGTCCTTCAGGATTCATTCCAACAACTTGCCCACCACAGACGTCAGACTCACCGGTCTATAGTTCCCTGGTTTGTCCTTACTACCCTTCTTAAAGAGTGGCACCGCATTAGCCAACCTCCAGTGTTCCAGCACCTCACCTGTGACTATTGATGATACAAATATCTTAGCAAGATGCCCAGCAATCACTTTTCTAGCTTCCCACAGAGTTCTAGGGTACACCTGATCAGGAACTGGGGACTTATTCACCTTTATGCGTTTCAAGACATCCAGCACTTCCTCCTCTGTAATATGGTCATTTTGCAAGGTGTCACCATCTATATCTTCCATAATCTTTCCACAATAAATACTGATGCAAAATACTCGTTTAGTATCTTCCCCATTTTCTGCGGCTCCACACAAAGGCCGTCTTGCTGATGTTTGAAGGGCCCTATTCTCTCCCTAGTTATCCTTTTGTCCTTAAAGTATTTGTAAAAACCCTTTGGATTCTCCTTAACTCTATTTGCCAAAGCTATTCCATGTCCCCTTTTTCTCCCCCTCCTGATTTCCCTCTTAAGTATACTCAAAACACAAGAAACTCTCGAACATTTATGACTGTATCATAGTTGCTGTTTTTTTTTTGGACTCCCTTCAACTCACAAGACCTTAAAAGCCTCTCAGCTCTCCATCTAAATGTGCCATCCCTCACCCGCTATGTGCAGTTTCTCCCCCTCAGCTCATGTATTCCAAAGCAACAGAGCTAACACTTACTCCCATGATCTCATCCCAAATCTTGACTACCCAATTTCATCTCATCCTTTCTGATATCCACTCCTCTATTGGCCAAGCACCATCAAGCCAGTGGCATTGCTCTCACTCCTTAAGAAGCCCATTCTAAAATGGTCTTTAACTCCTGTTTGAGTTCAAATCTTTAATATTCTCTCCACACCTCTGAAACAGTCATCCTTATAATTGCACTATCTGCTCTGATTGTCTTTATACAAGTCTCACCAACCTGGTGGCTACCCAACTGCAATATACAGATCACACAGTACATTTAATTTTAAATGTACATAATGGGGGGGGGGGGGGAGAGAGCTTTCTCAGGAAAGGGAAAATGAGCATTGGTGCTGTCTCTGGGAGAACTGAAGAAATAGTTTTAAAAGAACGAACAAAAGCAGAAGTTTAGATTAGATTACTTAGTGTGGAAACAGGCCCTTCGGCCCAACAAAGCCCACACCAACCCTCTGAACAGCAACCCACCCAGACCCATTCCCCTACATTTACCCTTTCACCTAACACTATGGGCAATTTAGCATGGCCAATTCACCTGACCTGCACATCTTTGGACTGTAGGAGGAAACCAGAGCACCCGGAGGAAACCCATGCTGACACAGGGAGAACGTGCAAACTCCACACAGACAGTTGCCGGAGGCATGGATTGAACCCAGGTCTCTAGCACTGAGGCAGCAGTGCTAACCACTGTGCTACCGTGCTGAAAAAGCTCAGCAAGTCTGACAGCATCTGTGAAGAAAAATCAAAGTTAATGTTTTAGGTTCGGTTTCCCCTGGAAAAGTTTTGGGCTCACATGACTGAAAGCAAGCTAGTTACTGGAGGGACAGAGGGAATGGGAGAAGGAAGCCATAATTGGAGAGTTCTCAGGGAATTATGGGTCTACAACTGGTGACAGAAAACAGGAGCGTGCAATGCCATAGACAGATTTGCAAAGAAGGATGAGAATATTACAAAGAACTTTAACTAATTGTAAGTAGGCGATGCATGGCAATTAGCTTGGGTTTGACAAAATATCTACCTTGTAATTTAGGATACAGAGTTTTGCTTGTACTTACTTTTATCCAGGGATGAAGATAGGAGGCAGGACAAGAAAATAAATAGTGTTATAATTATAAGGGAAGGTGCAACCATTTTACACTTTTGAGAGAACAGGTAGCAGTTTCTGAGTTTACAGTTTGTAGACACAGTCTTCCAAAGTCACATAGGTGTGGAAGATACTGGGTTGGAAACAGTTACACTGTAAAGTTTTCATTTATTTCTAAGATGAAATGAAGGTGTAGAAAAAAAAATAGCAAATCAACATTTCTACCCAAAGGCAAGGTCAACTGGACACTCATTGCCATGGAGGAAGGCAAAGAAGACCATGTTTGTGATCAGATTATAAGTTTCCTGACAAATTAATGAAAATTATAGTCAGGCACAAGTTCTATGTGGTTAGCAGAGAGAATGGAGCTTCATGAGCTACTACACTGGTTCAGAAGCGAGATAGTCTCTAGCCGAGGATACACATTCTGCTATTACCAAAGGTTTCCGAGAGATTCATCTTGGTAACAGCAGCAGAGGGGGGGGGCATCAGATTGACGATACAGTTGGTTCTGATGTAACGCGATTGTTCTGTTCTCATTATCAGAAAATTATGTACCATTTAGACTAATGGGGCTGGAATCACATTGTAGCCAATACAGGGCAAGGAAAGTTCACATTCGACAAATAACGGTCTAAATTCTTCAATTGTGTTAAAGTCAATTTGCATCGAAGCAACACATGTTTTAGCAGAACCGACTGTACTGCTAGTGGAGGATTTAAGGAGTTCATGAAAACAGCAGAACATGTTTGGAAATAGTCACTTGAGTACTCAGTCAAGTGAGAAATCAGGATCCATTATATACTGGCAACAACTGCAAACTTTGTTGTAATAACTGCAACTCCACAGAGAATGCAATTTTTGATAAAAATAAAAAAGGGAATGTTCATCTTTGGGGTTTAAAGTTGTTGACAAAAAAAACTTAATCAATAGAGCATTTAGCCCTTTGTTGCATTGAACATTTTAAACTTGATGTCATATTTTCAGCCATCAAATGGAAATTTGAATATCTTCTTAAAAGTCAAGGTCTCGATGCGAATCTAAACAATTTAAATTATCGGTTCTAAAGACAGAAAAACTATGTACAATGGTTTCAGCAGGATGCTGGCTATGACAGGAGATTGTGATGAATAATGCCATGAAAGTGGTAGCAAGCAGATTCATGATGCACAGGAATTGGAATCAGAATTTCTGCTCAGAGTCAAAAAGAAAGAAGTTGTGATTCGTCCAAGGTTGAATTTTTGAGGACCAGTCTGACAGCAGAGAGGCAGTGAAAGAGTTCAGAAAGGTGGTGGTAAGCACCATGACTGTAGAACACCGAACATAGAACAATACAGCGCAGAACGTGCCCTTCAGCCCTCAATGTTGCGCCGATCTGTGAACTAATCTAAGCCCATACTTCTATACTATGCCATCATCATCCATGTGCTTATCCAAGGATTGTTTAAATCTCCCTAATGTAGCCGAGTTATCTACATTGGCAGGCAGGGCAATGCCCTTACCACTCTCTAACATCTGTCTTAAATGTATCAGCCCTCAATTTGGAACTGTGCCCCCTCGTACAAGCTGATGTTATCATCCTAGGAAAAAGACTCTCACCGTCTACCCTATCTAATGCTCTGATCATCTTGTACGTCTCTATCAAATCCCCTCTTTGTCTTCTTCTCTCCAATGTGCACAGACTCCTATCTCTCAGCCTTTCCTCATAAGACCCTCCCTTCAGGCCAGGCAACATGCTGGTAAATCTCCTCTGCACCTTTTCCATTGCTTCCACATCCTTCCTGTAATGGAGCGATTAGAACTGTAGACAATATTCCACGTGCGGCCGCATTAGCATTTTATATAGTTGCAGCATAACATTATGGCTCTGGAACTCAATCCCTCTACCAATAAAACCTAACACACCGTGCCTTCTTAACAGCACTATCAACCTAGGTGGCAACTTTCAGGGATCTATGTACATGGACTCCAAGATCCCTCTGTACATCCATTCTACCAAGAATCTTTCCACTGACCCAGTATTCTGCCTTCCTGTTCTTCTTCCCAAAGTGAATCACCCCATATTTATCTGCATTGAATTCTATTTGCCACCTCTCAGCCCAATAATGCAGTTTATCCAAGTCCCCCTGCAACATCCTTCCACACTGTCACTACTCCACCGCATCTGCAAACTTACTAACTTACTTAGTGTCATCTGCAAACTTACTAACTCATCCACCTATGCCTGTGTCTAATTCATTTATAAAAATGACAAACAGCAGTTGTCCCAAAACAGATCCTTGTGGCACACCACTAGTAACTGGACTCCAAGCTGAATATTTCCCATCAAGCCAGTTCCTAATCCAAACTGCTAAATCACCCTCAATCCCATGCATCTGCATTCTCTCCAACAACCTACCACGTGGAACCTTATTAAAAGGCGTTACGGAAGTCCATGTGCACCATGTCAACTGCCCAATCCTCATCCACATGCTTGGTAAATTTCTCGAAAAACTCCCGAGGTTTGTGAGACATGACCTGCCCTTGATGAAACCAGGTAGACTATCTGCAATCAAATTGTTGCTTGCTAGATAATTATAAACCTCTCTCTTATAATCCTTTCCAAAACTTTACCTACAACAGACGTAAGGCTCACTGGTCTATAATTACCTGGGTCATCTCTACTGCCCTTCTTGAACAATACACAACATTTGCAATCCTCCAGTCCTCTAGTTCTAAAACTGTAGACAAGGTCAACTCAAAGATCAAAGCCAAAGACTCCAATACTTCCCCCCTAGCTTCCCAAAGATCCCTCACATAAATCCCATCTGGCCCAGGGGACTTGTCTACTTTCACTCCTTCTAGAATGGATAACACCGCTTCCTTACTAACCTTGATCCTTTCTAGTCTAATATCTCGTATCTCATTCTTCTTCTCTACAATATTCTCCTTTACCTGAGTGAAAACTAATGAGAAATATTCGTTTAGCACCTCTCCAATTCTCCACAGGGTCCATACACAACTTCCCACTTCAGATTTGACTGGTCCCATTCCTATCCTAGTCATCCTTTTATTCCTCACATACCGATAGAAAGCTTTAGGGTTCTCCCTTATTCTACATGCTAAAACTGCTCATGTCACCTCCTTGCTCTTAATCCTTCCTAGCTACTCTGCAACTCTCCATCGCCTCATCTGAACCATCTTATTTCATCATCACATACGCCTCCTTCTTCTACTTAACAAGAGATGCAATTTCTGCTGTAAACTGCGGTTCCCTTACCTTATCACTTTCGCCCTGTCCGACAGGGACAAGCAATCAAGGACACGCAATATCTGTTTCTTAAACCAGCTCCATATTTCTAGATTCTTAGATTCCTTACAGTGTGGAAAGGGGGCCTTCAGCCCAACTAGTCCACACTGATCCTCCGAAGAGTAACCCACCCAGACCCATTTCCCTCTGGCTAATGTACCTAACACCATGGGCAATTTCCCATGGCCTGCACATCTTTGGACTGTGGGAAGAAACCAGAGTATCTGGAGGAAACCCATGCAGACACAGGGAGAATGCGCAAATTCCACACAGACAGTCTGCCAGAGGCTGGAATCGAACCTGGGACCCTGGTGCTGTGAGGCAGCAGTGCTAACCACTGAGCCACTGTGCCACCCTTTCGTTTGTTCCCATCCCTTGCATTTTGCTACCCCATTCTATGCATCCCAAGTCTTGGCTAATCACATTATAATTGCCCTTGCCTCATCGATAACTCTTGCCCTGTGGCATGTACCTATCCCTTTCCATTGCTAAACTAAAAGTAATTGAATTATGGTCACTCTCTCAAAAGTGCTCACCTACCACTAAATCGAACACCTGGCCTGGTTCATTATCAAGCACCAGATCCAGTGTGGCCTCACCTCATTGGCTTTTCGACATACTGTGTCAGGAAATCCTCCTGGACACACTGTACAAAAACTGATCTATCCGAAGTACTAGTGTTATAGCATTTCCAGTCAATGTTGAGGAAAGTCCCCCATAATCACCGTCCTGTTCCTTTCACTCTTACCCACATCCCTGGATTTCTGCAGGGGCCTATAAAAACAACTCTCAGCAGTGTGACCTCTCCTCTCCAGTTCCTAACCTCAGCCCATACCACCTCAGTGGACAAGTCCTCGTCAAAAGTTCTTTCAGCCACAGTTACACCTGTCCTTGACTAACAAGTACACCTCCCCCTCTTTTACCACCTTTCCTGTTCTTAAATGAAAGATCAAAACCATGGAACCTGCAACATCCATTCTTGACCATGCTCTACCCATGTTGGATATTTCTGGCATTGAAGTAGACACACTTCAAACCAACCTGTTGTCTGCCAGCACATTCCTGTGACTGAAATCCAGTCCATGCCCTCCCTACTCTCATCCTCCTGTGCACTGGAACGACACCTCAGGTTCCCATCCTCCTGCTAAACTAGTTTAAACCCAAACAAATAGCACTAGCAAATTTCCCACCCAGGATATTAATACCCCTCTGGTTCAAGTGAGACCGACCTGTTTGTAGAGGTCTCACCTTCCCCAGAATGAGCTCCTATTATCCATGTACCTGAAACCCTCCCTCCTGCACCATTCCTGCAGCCACCTGTTCAGCTGGTACTTCATCCTATTCCTTACCTCGCTATCACGTGGCACGGGTAACAAATCAGAGATAACAACTGTTTGTTCTAGCTCTCAACTTCCACTCTAGCTCCCTGAAATCCTGCCTTACATCCCTATCCCTCTTTCTACCTATGTCATTAGTACCTACGTGGACCACAACTTGGGGCTGGTTACCCTCGCCCTTCAGGGTTCCAAAGACACGATCAGAGGCAACACACCAACTGTGAGTCTTGTTCGTTCCCAACAAACCTTCTATCTGACCCTTTAACTACTGAGTCCCCAATGATCAACACTGTCCTCCTTTCCCTCCTTCCCTTCTGTGCAACAGGGACAGACCCTGTGCCAGAGCAAGTTAGCACCATGCCTTGAAGCGTGAGCTAGCACTGATTTTGCTGGATTCCACTGGTGATGGAGAACAGAACTCACTGCAGGAAATAGTCTGGATGCAACTGGACAGGCAGAGGTGAAACAAAGCAAAAGATAGTCCACTCATTTAGGCAATGGAGAAGGGTTAGAAGAGAATAATGTGGTAAACCATGTCAAAAGTTGCAGAGGGGTCAAGAAAAATGATGTAATTAGTACACTGCTGTCATACAGGATGTAGTTTTTAATTGCCTCTGATATCTGTACTCAGATAAGCAATAATTTCCTCTGGCTAGAAAGTTCAGAAAATCAAAGTTTTGTACTTTAGCTTGTTTCAGCAATTGCTATCAGCTGGTCTGTCAACCATCTCAAGCTAAGCCGAATATGGTGTCTTGTCCAAAGGAGTGTTCAGCTTCCTTCCCCAAACTTGCTACATTATTGAATCGCTTTTTTAAAAATGTACATGTAACTTTAAAAGTATTCCCTGACCCTTGTTAAAATTCTTTAATTTACAGACAGAAACCTAGTTTATACCTTAATTATGCCAGGGCTTGATTTTCCCAATATTTCTTTCGTTAGTCTCCCACAGGAACCCCCTAATATTTTCAATTTATCTCAAGTGCTTTTCTCTTCATTTTCGTGGGGTTCTATACTCTCACCATTTTACATTCTTTAAGCTCCAATGGTTCCAATCTACTGGAAAGCTCAATGCAATTCTGACTGGCTAATTTCTCCCCTAATACCTAGTAGGACAAGTTTTGAAAAATGTTTATAGGCCACAATAGTAGTTTCTCTGCTTTAATTGCAGAAGAACAAGAAAGTGTTGTAACAATGCACCATCTCTATTACAGTCGATTCTGACATAACACAATAGATCTATTCCCGCAAGTTCTCGTAAGAAAATCGCGTAATAGCAGAGCCATTTAAACTCGTGGGACCAGAATCACGTATAGTTAAGGCAAGTTTGCATTCTTCAAATGATAGTCTAGATTCTTCAATCCCAATTCATGCTGAGAAAAGGTTGGTTACCGCAGAACCGACTGCACTAACAGCAACAAATTTTGTGGCTCCTGCGTGTGAAGACGAACTTTATGCTGAATTATGGTAATTACGAATTGTGGACTTGCACGCACCAAAGTATAAATTCAGATAATCTGAATCTAATGCATAAAAACTTTTACAACTATGACCACATGTTTACTCCATTGGTCCAAACTGGATTTAATTAAACTGTCCAGAAGTGAAAGGCAATGTGATAAATTACTTTACTCATTATGTGATCATTATTTCCCCAGGGTAGCGGAGTCCAAAACTAAAGTGTATAGGTTGATAAGTAGATGAATAACAGATATATTAACACATGGATCAAATCTGAGAGTCAAAAATTAGGGAAAACTCGAAATAAGGAAGGATTACAGATTGCAATTCTTATGTAAACCATTACTTAAAAATGAGTACCTCTGTAAAAAGGAAATTAACTATGAATAAGTAGTTTCAAAAATACATGATTATTGAAATTTTTATTGTACATACTAGTAATTGTGCATGTTTTTAGCATTCAGTGGATACAGTCGGATCTCTGGATAGGCCTGCACATCTTCCTTCTGACACATGGAATAGTACTTCTGACAGTCCATGCTGCCTACGTTGACTGTTCCATTCAGCCTCTACAAAGAGAATCTGCATTAGTATTTGAGATGTTTGGGAAAACTTAACTCCAACAAAATCACCTTCACGTGTGAACTTGGGATGGTCAAATTTATCAAAAATATCAAGTATTTACCAAAATACACTATTAACAATTAGAATTGATTTTTTTCTATGTCCCCCACAAGATTTTTTTTCACTGAAACTCATCCAGCATCTACTGTGGACAGATTGTAGGGGCCATTTCTTTGAAATTGACATAAAAAGCGATAAATTTCTGAAAGATTTCTCATTGGTGGGGTGGCACTAATCTCAGGCTAATAGAAATGGATGCAAATCCCACAGTTTCAGCTGGTGGAATTTAAATTTAATGAACAAATCTTGTTGGCTCAGGCCATCTTTATCATGATTTTTGTAAAAGAAAACATTTGGATTACTAATCTCCCATCCCTACCTTGTCAGGCCTACATGTGACTGCACAGCAATGTGATTCCCTCTTAACTGCGTTGGAAATAGCCCAGCATGCCAATCAGTTCAAAAGGTGGTTTGAGACAGGCAACTGTTGGCCTTGCCAGTGGCACCTATGCCCATGAAAGAATAAAAATTTAACACAGTTCATGATGAAAAATTCTAATTGAAAGAATCCTTTCAAAAGTACTTAAAATACCATCAGGTGTAAGAAGAATCACTTTTTAGTTACCACATGAAAAACAGATAATAACCCTTTCAAAAGGAACTGTCATAGAGTCATAAAATTATACATGGAAACAGACACATCCATTTCAACTTGGCTGCACCAACCAGACATCCTAAAAGATCCAGTCCCATTTGCCAGCATTTGGCTCATATTCCTCTAAACGCTTCCTATTCATATACCCATCCATATGCCTTTTAAATGCTGTAATTGTACTAGCCGTCCCATATATGCGCCACCCTCTGCATGAAAAACTTGCTCCTCAGATCTCTTATAAATCTTTCCCCTCTCACCGTAAACCGATACCCACGAGCTTTGGACTCCGCTATCCTGAGGAAAAGACTTACCTCATCTATGCCCCTTATGATTTTATACACCTCTACAAGGCCACCCCTATCTCCAATGTTCCAGGAAAAATAGCAACAGCTTATTCAGCCTCTTCCTGCACCTCAAACCTTCCAATCCTGGAAACATCCTTGTAAATCTTTTCTGAACCCTTTCAAGTTTCACAACATCTTTCTCTTAGCAGGGAAACAAGAATTGGCAATATTCTAAAAGTGACCTCAACATTGTCCTAAACAGCTGCAACATGACATCCCAAATCTTCAATGCATGATCAATAAAGCCAAACATGCCAGGCACCTTTTTCACCATCCTATTTACCGGTGACTCCACTTTCAAGGAAATATGCACCTTCATCCTAAGTCCCATTATTTGGCAACATTCACCAGGGCCCTACCATTAACTGTATAAGTCCCGCCCTAGTTTGCCTTATCAAAATGCAACACTGCACATTTATCTAATCTTATAGAGTTAAGGAGAATCCAAAGAGATTCTACAAATACATTTAGGGCAAAGGAGTAACTAGAGAGAGAAAAGGGCCCTTTAAAGATTAACGATACGGTCTGTGTATGGAACCATAGGACATGGGTGAGACACTAAACAAATATGTCACACCAGTAGTTACTGTAACTAAGGACATGGAAGCTAGGGAACTTGGGAAATCAAGAGTGATGTCTTGAAAAGCTTCTGTAATTTGGAAGAAGTAGTGCTAGAGATCTTAAAACACATTTAAACAATAGATAAATCCCTAGAACTAGATCAGGTGTTTCTCAGACCTTTGTAGGAATCTAGGGAAAAGATTGCTCTGCCTCCTTGTTGAGATATTTGTGTCATTGATAGCCAGAGCTGAGGTCGCAGATTACTGCAGGGTGGCTAACATAGTGCCATTATCTAAAGAAAGATGATCAGGAAAAGCCAGAGAACTATAGAGTGATGAACCTGTCAAAATTTCTACATGCCCTCTATTGAGTTAAATGTTTATGTAGCTTTTGAAACTTGGCTACACATGTATAAAAACTCCAGCTACCAGAACAAGTCCTTCCAAACTAACACAATGGAGACTACCAAAACTGCAAATGTAGTCAGCTATGTTTCTCATTCCAACCTACACCAGATTGCCTTTTAGTCGTGTAATTTGGAAGCAGTTATCTTTTTATCTCTAAATGAAAGCGGACATATTCCCACAACTTAAAAAAATAATTTTTGGAACATTGATAAGCATAATGCTCAACTTATGTTCTTCAGAAAAAGATGGTAATCAATAATTGCACTAAAAAAAAATCAAATTAACACTAACAGCACATAAACATTGAAAATGAAATAAAATTTTATTTTCATATTTCAAAATATATGTTAATGAAAGAATTCTAGGAGAAGATGATTGGTTTTGTTTTGGTTGTCCATTTGGGACCCCCATGATTCAAGATACCTTCAAGATGCTGTGAACCACATACAGTAATAGAAAGAGCCTTAACTCCACCCATATTGAACTGCCCACACCAACAGGCAAGAATGGGAATGCTCACATCCATATCTTAAACTGGAAATTCGGCAGGAAGAGGAATGGGTGCTGGTCTCCTGAAATCAGGTCTCGTTCTTCATTTTTAAAAGGGCCTCTGAGTTGACCTAAACCGGCTGTAGTTTTTCTTGACTAAAGGAGTAGTCAATGTGGTCCAGATAAACATGTCCAGGTTAAATTTAGATTTCATCATGAAACTACATTCTACCACAATTCCAATATAAGCACACAATAATGTTTAAATCAGTTTTCAATTGATTAAATAATTTTATAATATGTTTCAATTCAGTTTATAATATTTATTAGGTAATAAACAAATGCATGTAATAATCATTTTGTTGTTTTCTAATGAAATCACCAGACTGAAAAATGTTAACTCTGCTTTCTTCCCACAAATGCTGCCAGACCTATAGTGTTTCTTCAGCAATTTTTGTTTTTGTCGAAGTGAAAACTTTCACCAGTATTCCTCAGTTGAACCGAAAATCAGATCATAACATTATGAAGTAATCTTTCTGGCAGTTGCTAAAAGAAAATATTTTTATTACCCTGGCCATTCTCTTCCATTCTGGCATTAAAGCTTGGCATGGGCCACACCATGGAGCATAAAAATCGACCATCCAAATTTCATCTTTGGCTCTCCTTCTAACTAATCCTTCAAAATTCTCTGGTGTCAGTGCAATTACTGAGGGATTTATGAGATCCTAATAAAAAATAAATAAAATAATCAATTAAATCAATGGCAAAATTAAAATAATTATTAAAGCAAATCACCGTTGTATAAAAAATGTTTTACCTGAATAAACTCCAGAAGTTCATCAGCTGTATGATGGCCTTCATATTCATGAACATTTGATTGGTTGAATATTAGTGTTGTTGGATAAGCTTGGATACCATGCTTGAACAATAATAGGAGAATTAATAATCTTCAACATAATACTGGTCATCAAGCCAAATCTCCCCTCCGTACCTGCTCCCCTAAAACAGCTGTCGCTCTTCCACATTGTCCCAGCAGCATCGTCAAGGTCATCTTGTCCATAAGACCCATCTCATTCTCATTATACTGGTGGATCACTGGTTTTCAGGGCAGTGTGATGTCAACAGCATGGGTTCAATTCCCATCACTGGTTCGAGGTTACCATGAAGGACTCTCCTTCTCAACCTCTTCCCTCGCCTGAGATCTGGTGGCTGTCAGGTTAAATCACCACCAGTTGGTTCTCTCTAATAACAGAGCAGCCCCTGTGGTCTGGTAAGACTATGGTGATAATAACAACAGCTGAATATATAAGTTCTTTACCTGACTCTAATGGTTTTACTTTTTTTAAAACTTCCAGCATTCTCTATCTAATGAGAATACTCACCCCATTCCCTCTTGCTTTAAAGAATTTCATCATCTCTCACCTGCCTTTCTTCTCCAAAAAAACTAAAATATGTTATCCCATGATCTACGCCCAGCATTCCTGCAGCAACATTTATGAATTTCTTCAATTGACTTTAAGGTTTTCCTACTGCAGAGAGGCTAATCTAATCAAAAATGACATTCTCTGACAATCTTGTGGATTATCTCTCCTCATCCTCCTTGAACTCATCACCCCCTTTCAATCCTTACCCCAACATTACTCAGTTCAGTGAAGTTGCCCTCACTGGTTTTAAAATCAGAGCAAAACCAACTTTAGCAATGATATTCCCTCCTGCACAGTTATATTAGATTCCATCAAAAATCTGACCTTTTCTCCCTTGTTAATTTGGCAACATTACTCACAGACATAGGGTCAGCTTCAGTATTTTAAAGTCATTCAAATGTATAATTCTGAAGCATTTATCAAACTTATTATTAAACAATACTATGAATAAAGTTCATACTCACGGTGCTGCATAAACTCTCATGGATTGTACAATCTAATGTTCCAAACTTAAGCTGACCAACTAATTGTTTCGAAGCTTTACGCAGCTCAGGCAAAAGGGCACGACAGGGAGGACACCACTGAAAATGATGAAAACCTGCATTTTAGTTTTCAGGCACAGATAAC
Organism: Hemiscyllium ocellatum; assembly: GCF_020745735.1. Classification (NCBI taxonomy): domain Eukaryota; kingdom Metazoa; phylum Chordata; class Chondrichthyes; order Orectolobiformes; family Hemiscylliidae; genus Hemiscyllium; species Hemiscyllium ocellatum. Next base: position 73,987,988 of record NC_083407.1, on the reverse strand, counting down.
ATTAATATGCAACAATGAGAAATATCTTATTTCACTGCATAATTTATTAGAATCTCTTACATACAGAAGAAACCCATTAAGATTAATTAAGATATTTGTGATTTGTCAATGTACCGCTCGTGAATCTTTAATGAATTTCCTTAGCAAAATCATGATAGGCAAATGCAAAAGTTTCTCATGTAAACAACTGACAGACAAGATATTGTATTGGTTTTGGAATGAACTTAGTCAAAGTAAAATTGATGGAAACTCTGATAGCCTAAATACATTTTTAATGGGATACTCATTGCATGTTAGACTGATTATGGGTACATGGGCACTGATTATGCCTCATGGAGACAACTTTCCAGTTCGGGAGATAGGAAATCTACAAAATGCTCCCAATACATTTGCTGGAGGCAGGATCTTAGTGGCTAATGGCAATGAATCTGGCAGCATTGGTCATGTAGTCAAGGCAAATACTGCTGTAACTAGTAAGATTTTCTTGAATAGACCACAATTCTGACAAAAATCATGAGGATCCCATCCTATGATTCGACCATAACAATTGGATCATTATCATTGCACTTCCATCTGGTGCTGCCCTCTCTTGGTCCATTCAGATCTGCAATCTACAGCTTTCAGAGTGGAGGCTGCTCACTCTCCTGCTCAGTTGGCATACTAACCATCTTTCCCAAACCTAACAACGAATCCACCATTCTTAACTGAACTACAAATACAATGATGACCTATTAGTTGGGCATCTCTGATAAAATTATTTGTGTTCAGTTGGACTGGGCTCAAATTCAGGTCTATGGGACAACAGGGCAGTCATTTCATCCATTAATTTCCCTCAAAATCTGGTATTGAACTATAATGCATAAGCATACCTATCCCGATAAATGGACACATTCAGAAGGTTTGATCAATATCACTTTCTAATGCATTGACCCCTGGCAATTGGTTAGTTAAGTATTCACTGTTAGTATGCAGCAAAAGAAGATTAAACACCAGTCTAGCTATGAAATACAGGACTGCCAGAGGAGGCCTTGTCAACCTGTTTGAAGTTGCCACTTGTAACATCCACAAGCCATTTATTCGTTCTCAATTTCCCATCTGCTATGCTTTTGCCTACATTATTCAGAGGCTGGGAAAATTCAAATAAAGCGTTAAAACACCAGTAAAAGATACCATTGTGCAAAAAGAGCCTTATTATGCTACAGCCTTAATATTTAAACTGTATGGTGTATTCACCTTACACTTGAGAGTGTAGTGCTGGAAAAGCACAGCAGGTCAGGCAACATCTGAGGAGCAGGAGAATCGACATTTTAGACAAAAGCCCCTCATCAGGAATTTCCTGATGAAGAACTTAGGCCCAAAACAACGATTCTCCTGCTCTTTGAATGCTGCTTGACCTGCCAGGCTTTTCCAGCACGACACTCTCGACTCTGATCTCCAGCATCTGCAGTCCTCACATTCCCCTAGTTTGGTTCACCTTATACTGCTAGCACACCCACCCAACCCTCATGTTGCTAAGTTCTAATTTGGAGTGGTACATCAGTTTACAGGCATGACATTGTTAGCATTAGTACAAAGCTACAAATTATGATAAAATCAGTCAAAAATCAGACTGCTGTTATGAGCTCTTTTAATTAATATAAATTGAAAATTGGATTGCACCATAATGCTACAAGCATTGGTGAAAGCATATGTTAGTCCAGCATTTTAAAATAATTTTACTTCCCATATTTTTAAACAGGTTTCATGAAAGAACTTACTGGTGCAAAGAAATCCACAAGCCACGGTTCCCTGTTGTTCCTTGGAAAATTCTTCGGACTAAGTGTGATAACAGGTGCATTGATGCTCTCTCTTGCAAAGGACACGACGTCATAGAGAACGTTCTTACCTTTAAGTTTAAAATACATCATGAAACTGGAATGGAATATAAACTTTAATACAATTTCACATTGCATATTCAATAAAGGGGAGAGAGGACATTCTAGGTAAAGGATTCATTTCTAGGAGATCTATATGAACAGAAAGTGTACAAATTTATTTACACCGCATCAGGGTATTAAAAATCTGCAACCAATGACAAATCGCAAGTTTAGTTAATGTTATTCTGCAGACTTTTTGATGGAATTGGTTGACAGATAATTGTTGGACAGCATAACTAGAAAGCTCTAAACTGTCTTCAAAATGTGGCAAAGATTCTTTGGCATCTACTTTTGACATCCTTATTAAACAACAGATAGGGTCTTTGCTAAATTTCTAACCTGAAAGACAGAACGACCGGCAACATGGTACTGGCGTGTTAGTCTGTATTATATTCTGAGGCCTTCGATTGGAGCTTCATTTCACAACTTTTAGATATAGAGGTAGATGCAGTAACATTATACCAAATTGACACAATGCAGATCAACAAACAGCACATTTGGTAACCTCTTCCTGTTGCCAGTCAAAACTTACTGAGGGAACTGTCTTCTACAAGTAATGTACCCAGACAAAAAAAAAAGAACAGCCAAGATGTCGAAAACATTTTGTTTTCATAATTCCAGGGTAACTCAAGATAAGAGCTCTTACCGTGATGTATCTCAAAGGCTTTAGTTCCACTGCCTTTGAATATTACAACAGAAGGTTGGCGAATATAGAGGCTCTTGCAGATTCGTGGTCCTTCATTGCAGTCAAACATTCCAACCTGGAAAAATATTAGCATTTATGTAAAAGAACTTTATCTTTGACAATTTTAGGAATCTTATTGAACTTGGCTGGTGTCATTTGAACAAAATCATATAAATATCCATCTTACAGTCAATTTAAAAATGAACAGAATTAAAAGGTTATTATGTTATCGATTTTCACGCAAGGAGGCGGATTAAAGTTCCGCTGTGGCAACATCAACTCCATATGCATGCAGCCAACAACACTAACTTTCCTCTCCTGCTGTTTTCTTGAAGGTGTCAACTCTTTGCTGTGAAAAGGTTCAGCAGTTGATTGTCATCTGATACTGCACTCTGTGTCATAACTGTTGCTTGCTCTTTGTCTGCAGGCATACCTGACAAGTTTAATCTTATTCTTAACTAACATACAGCAAACTCTTCTATAACACAATGGTTGCGTCCCTGTGCAACCCCACATTATTAAAAAAGCATGCTCTACAAACAGCGCTTAAAAGTGTTGGTGATGTAATCATGTTACAGCCAACATAAGTTTTAAAAGTTCGCACTTTAGAAATATTGTCCCTAAATTGTCAATTGTGATATGGCAAATTTGTGTTATCAAGAACTGTGTTATAGCAGAACAACCTGTACTTCCATTAGGTCACTAGATATAATCGTAGAAACAATACCTCACATTCTATTCATACACAGTGAAGTACCAATATCCTAGAGGACTTTTGAATCACAGAAAAGTCATCATTCAACATTAAAGTATCTGAAACGACATTCAAACTCTGAGAAAGCTAAAATTGTTGTTGACAAAGTAAACTTGATAGAGTAAGTGGAAAAACAGATATCGTTAAGGAATCAGAGATTCTACCATCATTGTCAACCATTGTGGCTGACATCTTGGAACAGTTTGACAAGCAAGCATTCACTTCAGCAAGAAGAGGATCAGTATGGCTACCTATCCAAACATTGGAGAAGTTTTGCTAACATGGTTAAAGTCAGCTCAAGCAAGAAGGCTGGGATGAAAGGTGTTCACTTCTAGAGACTGGTGACTGAGCAATTCAAAACAAGGCAAGGCACAACTTTATCTTCTGCAGAGTGAGGATACAATGCCTATAACAGCTATGAAAAATGACAGGTGCCATTTTTGTAGTCAATTATGGTCAAAGGGGATAGTCAGGAAACTAAAAACCATGACTCATGCCAGATGACGTCTCAGGTTGTCAAGGTCAATGAAGCAGGATAATTGTTCTAAAGGCCATGTTCATGATGAAGAAAGTGTGAATATTCCAAATTGTTCCACAATGTTGAGTTCAAATAGGCTACAACTGCACAATATGCAATACAGGTACACATGGGAGGACTGGGTGAGACCCACCAGCCAAATGACAAGGCTCTTTTTACATGCCTGCGACAGGCCCGCATGGAAATTCCAGAGGCAATCATGAAAACCTATGCTGAGGTAGAGGACAATGGTCAACAGAACTGACAGACAAGTCATAAATGTATTCTTCAACTGAGTTCAACGGATTTTCACTCACACTCTAGCTGAAGTTACAAAAGGTATTGAGATGCTCTAAGATTTCATATGGCAGCATGAAAACATTTTAAATTACATTGACAACATATCAGACTGTATCACACTTATCAGAAGATAAATCTTTTCCTGCTGAATGTGCTAAGTTTTTCCAGAACCAAGTCCCAACATGTTTAACTTATTTTACTGTACAAGGTCTTACCACTGTAATGTGTGAATAAATTTAAAAAGAGAGAGCATTTTTATTTTTTGATAGAGCATATTCGTAGGCAAGTCAACAGGGAGCTGATGCTTCGTGGTTCTAGCTAAATTATTACTCCAGAGAGTACTATTTTGGGGACACGTGTGTGAATCAGTGGATTTCAAATTCAATAAAAATCTGAACTGGAGAGTTTAATGATGTCCGTGAAACCGTATTGATTATCAAAACAGAACCGCCTGGTTCACTCACGTCCCTCAGGGAAGGAAATTGCTGACGTTACCTGGTCTGACCTTCATGTGACTCCAGACCCACATAAATGTGGTTCATTCTCTACTGCCTGCTGGATAGGGATGAATAATAAATACTAGGCACATCTCATGAATGTATTTAAAAACAAAATCAGGTTATATACACTTCTTTGGTAATCATGAAACTCAATTAACAGAGCTTTGTAGGCCTCCTACAATTTAAATTATCTTATCATATATACTTTTCTTCTTTTCATTCATGAAGATGGACAGTTGGCAACTTTTTGAATTGCATGCAATGTCATAACCAAGCATGCTCCTAGATTCTGCCCATGTAAGGGTCATGTAAAGAGATTACTAGAAGACAAGATAGTTTTCTCATCGCTAACTCAGGAATGCTGAAGCCAATTATAATACTCCAGCTGCCATGTCAACTGCAATCAAGAAACTCACTGCAGAGCAGGAACTAAACATGCAACCTTACTAATTTATACAGCTTAGCTACAAACTAACTTACAGCATCACCAGACAGAAGCAGCATGATCATACATTAAATAATTTCACACACTTAAGCAATTATACCTGGATATTGTCACTTTTTAGAAGAACTTTAGCTTTTTTGAATTCATAATCACCAGGCTCTACTGCGTCACCAAACTTAAAGAAAACCAGCCAACGATGGTGCGTTAACTTGTTCTAGGAAAGAAGTGGTTGAAGTTATTTTTATTGCTTTTTTTTGCTACAAGTACATTTTTGTTCCAATGTTATTCTAATTTTTATCTGGCCATACCTGGAATGAATCTTCAGTGAGCTTTTCGAGATCTGGTAAATATTGCATAACCTCAACATAAATTTCTCTAGTATCCAGGCTATTTAGGAACTGCAGAGAGAAAAGAAACAAAACAGGCAGAGGATTTCTTGAAAACCGTTTAAACACAAGATGCAAGATAGAAACATAATTCTTTATTAATGTAATTTGCCAAACGTCTCTGCAAATGTGAGGCATAGCAAGGTGGAACTATTGGCATTATAGTTATCTAACCAAGTTAACTGACTCCCACTGCCTCTACGTTACAGTTGCCAACGTTATTCTTCAAAATACATACATCTAGGTTATCAAACTCTGATGAAGCTACATGCTGAGCACATGTGTGAAAATGATGAAATTAATCTGCAAAAGGCAAATAGCATAATGTCAGGTATTTCTGCAGCATATGCATCCCTCTATCATTTATCAGTTTTCATTTAAAATTATCCAAACATATCGCAGGAGAGTACAACATTAGGAAGATCTCTTGGCACAGAGCGAGCAAGAGAGCATGACAGAAAGTAGAGAGCACGAAAGAGAAAACAATAGAGAATAAGCAAAGCAATTAGTCTAACAGCAGGATTTAGGTGCCTGATGTAAATAGAGGTATTCAAGTTAGGAAGTTTCAGAAATGGGCAGCCGAATGTTGCTCAACCAGCTACTGCCATCTTAAAAAATGCTCAAATTGCAATAAAGTGTCAGAATTTTGATGGTTTCACAGGTTAGATAAGAGAAAGCAGGACAACTCAGCAGAACCTATATCATCTTAGAAGAATATGACTCCTTTTCATTCCATCTCTGTCTTTACAGATGTAAAAAGTAAAAAAAAAAGAACTTAAGGTGCACAATAAATTCTCTGTCCTTGTAACCTATAGCCCCATCACTAACTCCATTTCCTCTTTGAAGTTCTCGAACATGTTGGAAATCAATTTCCATCTTTCCTACAAATCTATATTTGAACACTTCCAATCAGGTAGGAAACTTGCCTCAGCTTGAAACTGCCCTAATTAAGCCATAAGCAACATCCCTGCTATCTATGCATTATCCTTCTTTATTCTTCTTAAGCAGTCAGCAGCCTTTTGACAGTTGACCACTTTGCCAACACCTTTTCTTCACTTTGCAGATGAATGGATGGAATTACCCACACCTGTTCATCCAAACTTATCCAGTCTTAGGTAGCAAATATCCTGCAATACTTTCATTGCTCACTCCCACATTCCTACATCTAGGATTCCTCGAGGATGCATTCCCGACTCCTTCTTGTATTTGTGTCTACCAACAGTATTCTGTAGCAGGATGACATCCCAAGTTCTACACGTATATAGGATCACTGAATTTAAGGCACAGTTAGATAGATTTTTGATGGACGAAGGTGTTAAGGGTTGAAGTGGTGAATAGGAAAGTGGGGTCCAGGCCACAATCAGAGGTACCACGGTCTTATCGAATGGCGATGGAGATATAAAGGGATGAATGGCCTAATTCTGCACCCACATTTCTAGCCCAGCTCCACATAACTATAATCTTTCTCTATCCCTCACTCCCTGCATTATTAGTCAGCTTGTTCACATCGCAATTTCAAATTAGTAAAACTATTCTTGTACTCTGCAATGTTCTCAGTTTCTCTCGTGCGATTGATATTTCTGCCCAGCCCACATTCTCTAGTTGAATCTAGAGGGCCAATGTCTCCTAATTGCATTCTAGTAGGAAGATAGCAATCACATTATACGATTTCAGCTTTTAAAAATGCAAAATCAAATCTTAACAAATATATGTATACACAAATACATACCAAGATCCCACCTTTCTGTTTTATAGTCGAACCAGGTGGAAAATAAATTGTTGTACTGGAGGTTCTCTCTAAATCTGTACAAAGTTGAACCTGAGTTGTGCAATCCATCCAGCCAACTTGAACAAGACCTTCCTAAGAACGAACCAAAGTCATGATGAAAATTATTTTTTTAAAATCAAATTCAAAGAACTCACATTTTAAAGCTTAATTTATTTCCAACACGCTAGAGCTTCCAGCTCCCATTTTTAAGAAGAAATGCTAAGACTTTATATTACACCTACAAGGAAACTGAACAAGCACACATGCTAAGACAGCTGTTTGCTAATAATGGTTGCCATTAAGTATAGAAGGTTTCCAATGCTTGCACCAGCTATTCTACCAACTGCTTCTAGATTTTAAAATATTTACATAAAAAAGAAGATCAGCAATGTAAAATCTTGTTGCATATTCATGAAGTGGAGCTGTAAGTTACAAATCATGGAGAATTAAATTATAATACCCCTCAGTGCAATCATAAAATACATTGACAGTTGAGGTAACATTTCCACCAAAAACAGAATTTAACAAATATACATGAAAAAAAATGTCCATTTCTTTCTAAATATGTTTTATTAAATATCTCACCTCCACTTCTGACTTGTTAATTGCCACTGGCCATGCTTGGACAATTACTAAGATGTGAATTAGTACCTCGCAGTATGCTTCATATGCTGGTGTCAAAAGACCAGGGCTAACAGGTTTTGAACCATTGAGTGCAATATAAGATTTTTTTTTCACTTAATTCTCATACACTTAGACTTAAGTGAGAACTGTCAATTTTCTTTAGCAAAAAAAATGCTGAGACACAATGTCAATTTATCACCGTCCCTGATGGGGACAGTTAAGTCAACAAGGACCTTAACGCACATACTGTCACAGATATCTGAAATCATTAATATAGTCTAAGAGCATGATTAATTCAGTGAGTCAATCATGGATCGACAGTCAATGGGAAAGCAAAACAATAGTACAGAACCTACAAATAGATTATTTTATCTTAGACAACAGCACATCAAGCTTTCATTTCACAAATACTAGACTTACCAGCATTCCGGCTAACTTGAGCTGTGTCTGTGAAGATAAGCAATCTGCAAAACAAAAGCACTGTATGGAAAATTCCTATGTTGCTCTATCAACTTGTCACAAAGAAACTTTATGCAGATATCAGCAATAAAAGAGTTGTGATTCCTCCGTACGTGCGTAGGTTCTCCATGAATAATAAAATTTACGAGTGTGGAGCGCTTTGAAAATATTGGTTAAAAATCACAAATAGCAAATTTGCTCACAGATTTTGAATTTTATTGCTACTTATTCTTGATGCAGATGGCAAATTCACGAGTCATGATCTCACAAATGCAAAAAATTTACTGTTTCAAATTTAATATTTTATGCCCTGTAATCACATATCACTGGAAGCTTTCGCTGAGAATCAGCTGTTCAAACCATTCAATTGCATTCTTACATCCATTATTCTTAATCAGGGGCCTCTTTACTTGTCTGTCACCAAACCAATTTGTTATAGCTGCCCTTCCCAATTCTTCAATTGTTCAGTACCAGATTTGGCTTCCCTTATTCATTTGTGAATCTAATTAATTAGACTGAAATTCACTATCATCAGGCTGGTGCTCAATGGTTTACATCAAGATTTGATTTAACTGAGCAGTTTAGCTCACTTAATTGCCAGAAGTAAATATTTGAGAGACTTGAAGGGAGTCCAAAAAAATGAAAACTTGAATGTAAAAAAAAGGAACTGAAAATTTCTAACTTTATTATTCAGGATTAACAACGATCAGATTTGAAATGAGCTTATTCTCTAACCAGAAATATCAAGCATAAACCAACTTAGTTATTACCTCCTGTTCCAGCACAGAAAGTGACCAACCATCCAACTCCAGAAGAGAATGCTGTATTGAATGCACTTGCAAAATTGCCTAGCAACAAATAAAAATTAGTAATGTCCATGCAACATATAATCTTCCTGCAGAATTACATTATATTGTTAATTTAGTGACATTCTGTAACTGCAGTGATCCAGTAGAGTAATCTGTTGGGCTACACATAATACTTACAGCGCTTTTCAAAATTTAGTTTCATTGTCCCTGACTATTTTCTTAACCAATATTATCCTCACTCCTTTCTTAGTAAGATAATGCTCAGTAACGTTTGACACTCTAATATGTTGTCCAATCTGTTACTATACTTATTATGGAACTTAGTATTAAGTTAAACTACTACTTCCATCCGAAAAGCATAGATTTAGGTCTCATTCTGGAATGTGCCGGTCTTATTTCTAGACCAGTAAAACTTTGCAGCTTTTATTCGGAAAACCTCAGATTCAATTCAGTTTCTAGCCTCTGAAGTACTAACCTGAGCAATTAGCAGAGGTGCACACAATAGGTTTCAACTTCTCTCAATTGATTAGGATGAAAACAAATTCTACATGTAAACATTTTTGATAGCTTACCACCTTTAGTGTGTGTAATCTTAAGAGCACAGTAGTTACCTGACCATAATTCTGTCACCTGAGTTGTGACATACTTCATAGCAAATTGGACAAGATCTTTCTTTGATCGATCTCCAACATATTTCACTGCACCCTAGAAAAACAAAAATATTTTATTAATTAGATAATTCAAAGTCTAAATTGACATAAGCACGCCCATACAGTTATTGAGCTCCAAATACAGATAAAGTGCAGTGCATAATCAATACTGCAGAATATGTATCAATTTTTTTCAGAACAATTATACTTCACAAGATCAGCAGGTTTCACGATTTATATTAAAACTGGACAAGAACAGCTGTTTCACATACACCCTGTCAGAATACAATCATTTGTGGAAGAACAAGTCTAGATTCTTATTTGAAGCCTACCCCTCCTCGTTTAAAGATGTAAAGACTGGGGTAGCTGGTGATTCCTTTGGAACGACACAACATCCGGTTATCCCCACAGTTGACTGCTCCAATGCGGATTACTCCATCCATCTCACTGGCAAATTCCCGCCACTGGAAAGAAAAATAATTAAGTTGTTAAGTGTTTATTCTTAGTGAACAGACTACCTTCAGGCAATGATTCAAAGAATTAGATTTAGCAGGTGAAAGTCAATTAGCAATAAACATACCGTAGGAGCTAGATCATGGCAGTGCGAGCAACGAGGGAAGTAGAAGTTTACAAACCACAATTCTCCAGAGGTAACAGCAGCATCTATTAACAAAAACAGAACACATGTCTGGAAATGATCACAGGAAACCTGTGAACAATGATATCTGTCAAATTTCATGTACCGCAACTTCCCACTAGAAAAGCTGAAGGATGATTATTCATTCTGGCCTGGACAGTTTTTTAGATGTCCTACATCCCTGGAGCATTTTTTGTTGGTTGGTGGGTTTTTTTCGGGGTCAGGGTGGAGTGATGAAAAAGAAGAAAGCACTTTTCATCTTTTTACCTGGCTAAAAAGAGTACAAGGTCACTTCTGCTCTTTTTTTTTTAAAAAAAACACAGCACAAAGTAATGTCATTAAAAGGAAACTTTTGTGTTTGTGAGAATTAGAGTCCACAATTAATAACATTTCCACTGCAACTCATAATTCATTTATAGAAACATTGGAAGAAAACTCTTGTTTAATTTGTAAGAACAATAGTGTGATTCTTGTTTCTAAGAGAATAACTTAGTAGGCAAGTGATCTTTATCTGAGACTTTTAACGGGTATTTACAGTGTAATCCTAAAACATACAGGGTGGGAAAATTAAAACAAATGAGAAAAGGAATTTTTGTATAAGATCCAAAAACAACTTAGGAAACCTGGAAGAGGTCAGTTGGCATCTGTGAAGAGAAAAATTACATTAGAGTTTGGAAATAACAAGTGGGGAGTTTTAATATTCTTTTGTATGCTCTCTTCACAGGTACTTTTTTCACTGATCAGTTGCTGTGTTTTCAGCCATTTTTCAAATTTTGTGCCAGATCAGTATTTGTAGCTTTATTTTGCTTCCACTGTGAAGATAATGCATGGACCTTGCTCTCTAAACTCATTTTGTTCAAGTGCAGTAACAATTTTAAAAGTTAAGCACAGATTGTGCTCATCCAATTTTTAAACAATTGTTCATACCACCTGCATAGTAGTATAAAAAGTTCACAAAAATGACAGTGCCAAATGTTACAATTTAAATAAATGCTGGAACTATGATGTGAATTTGAATTGGTACAGCTCAAAACTACCCCCCCCCCCTCCAAAAAACAACTTACCAAAGTCTCCTTTATCCAAGGTAATAATTTCAACATCATCATCATAAATGCCTGAGTAGGAAAAATAAATTAATGATTTAAACTAAAATACATTAAATCAATTCTATTTTTATTTCTGTATTTATATCAAAGAACATTTAATTTGAAAACTGGTAAATTTCACTATACTATGAATACTAAACACTCAGTGCCAATGTGCAAGTCAGGGAGATAAAGTGTTTCACTGTTTGTTGCAAGAGTAAAATAGCCACATGAAGAAAATGTTGTTAAAAATGTAACTTGCAAACATTATTTGGTTAAAAAATAGAAACTTCTATTTCTGTACTTATATGATCATAATTAATGCTCATGTTGCAATTAAGATTCTAAATGACTAAATGTGCAATAATGCTACAACTGCTGCATCACCGAGAAGCAACTGCATTTTGCAGTAACATTACTGTCAGTATAACTACAGTTTGAACCCATCTTCAAGATCCAAATTGACACTACAGCAAAGCAAAGCAATATTCTCTGGTAAAGGGGTTTCTGTCCAGTCACTTGGGCTTTGGGCCTGAAGGCTACTTCATATATAAATACATAATACTGCTGAAAGCAAGCCTACTTTTGCTGTTATGATAAAACTCTGGGCAAGCACACCACAGTAGTTAAATTCCTTTTGTTATAGTTAACATAAAGGAATTAGAAATTTAGAGTTTCACATGACAAACAGCTGGATTTAATGAAATACTGTATTCGATACTCATCCCAGTTAAAAGGCTGAGGCGTGAAGCCCACCCACGAGCGTGATGCCTACCTCCTTATGAATTAAGTCCTGGCTGAGGCAGGAATTTTGCTCCTCAGTAGTAGGAGGTTCCATTTTAGAAAGCTACAGAGGTTGTCAGCTCTCCAATATCAGCAACGCACCAAGATGGCAATCACTGCTTTTAGTGCAGAAGGGCTCACAAGGAAGTACGAAGTACTAGAATAATAGGTGAGTCTAGGCAGGGTCAAGTTGGCAAGCCCCAACAAGAGAGATGGGGAGCCAGGTTGGAAATGTTTAGGGCTGAGAGAAGAATATAGACAAATGATTACACCTTGGAATGTCCCCCGACTGTCCCAGAGATTTATTATGAAGAACCACCCAGGCCTGCCAACACCCCAGCTACAAAAGCTGGTAAGCTGAGGTCAGGTGAGTGGGCCACTTCATGGCACCCTATTGCTGGTGAAATTGCAGCAAGTGTAGGGTAGGCACAGCACCCACTGAATTTAGCAAGCTCCCACCTTAAAATCCATTGGCTGGGAAAGGTAAGTTAGACCTATAAAAATTTTTGGTATACGCATGGGTCATTAGGCCCAATGGGTTTATGCTGGTGATTATGCTACACCCATTTGTTCCCTCAGCCAACTCCATCTAACCATACTGGCATATCCTTTCACTTGTTTGCCATCACATACTTGTCTGGCTTCCCTATAAATGCATCTGTTAATTAACCCAAAAACTTCACATAGTAACCATTTGCATATTCTAAGCAATGGCGGGTAAAGAGGATTCTTTTGAATTCCTTCCAGATCACAAACAAATCATCATGATACAAAAGCAAAATATTATGAATTCTGGAAATCTGAAGCAGAGACCAAAACTGCTAGAAGATCTCAGCAGTTTAGGAAGTATTGTAAAACATGACCAAAGTTAATATTTCAGGTTGATGTTCTTTCAGAGAAGTCATGATGCAACAGGTTTTCAGCAAGTGAGTGAGCGAGAAGAGGAGAGAACTAAAGAAAAGGCTTATGATCGAGTGGATCGAGGGGCAGGAGAAATTTAACATTTGAAACAGTTTACGGGCAAGGCAAAAGGAGATGGCAGAAGCTTTGATGAGCCCTCATGTCAAATACCCAAACGCAAAAATATTTTCTCCAGGATTACCCGACCAAATCTGTTCAGAATTTTATATGAAGTAACAGTTGAAGGCTTACATTTTCACTTCTGTGAAAATCAAGACTTCTCACATGTTCAGTTTCTTCAGACAGCTCAAAACGTCTCTATTTTGGTACAATTATTGGAAACCAATTTTGCACCTCCCATAATGCCCCAATATATATTTTCATAGTACACTGACCATAACTGTATACAGGTTCATAATGTTGTAATTTTCAAGATAACATAACTGCCAAGCAATGACCACATCTAACAGGAGAGAGAATCCACCCATTGCCCATTGACATTCGATGGTAGCACATTATTAAATCTCCACTCTCAGTTACTGATCAGAAGTTGAACTGGACTAGCCACATAAATACTGTGGCTACAAAAGCAGGTCAGAATATAGGAATTCTATCGTGACTAACTTACCTCCTGTACCCTCAAAGCTTACCCACCATCTACAAGGCAAAAGTCGAGTGTGGGGTGGAATATTCCTCACTTGCCTTCATGAGTGCAGCTCCAGCAACACTCAAGAGCCTGACATCATCCAGTGAGAAATGACCACTAGATTAACACCACCTCCACAAACATGCCCTTCAGCACCAATGCTCAATCACAGCAGAGTACTATCTAAAAATGTACTGCAGAGAATCACCAAGGCTTCTTAAGCAGCACTTTCCAAACCCATGACCACTACCATTGAAAAGGACAAGGGCAGCAGATACATGGAAAACCATCATCTGCAAGTTCTCTCCAAGCCACTCACCATCCTGACTTGGAAATACATTATGCTCCTTTCGTATCACTAGGTCCCGAAACACACACTCTAATGGCATTGTGAGGCTACATACAACAAATGGCCTGCAGAGGTTAAAAAAGGCAATTTACTATCAACATCTCAAGGGCAAACAGGAGTGGGAAGTACATGCTAACCCAGTGGCTGCGATATCGCCTGAATTAAAAAATGATATTAAAAAAAGTCACTGCATTCTTATTCAAAAGTATCAGGATCAAATCCAAGGGAAAACAGTGTGCCAGCTTCTTCTGCGATTTCTGTATTTTTCTTAAAAAGTTTCCAAATTTTTTTTAAAGTAAAAATAAAAGATCTGAGTGTTTTAAAGTGTTTGTTGCAGAGTGGCATCAATAGAGTGCGATGAACAGAGAGCAGCTCTATTACCCAGAGCTCAAGCATATAGGACCAACGTTCAGATGTACTCATGTTCAACAATGACTTAAATTAAATAGTGATTCTAGCCAGCAAATAAAGTTCAAACTTACTAGATTTGTGTGACAGGAAACACATTTAGACAGCATTGACTGTGAAGGCAGAGAAAGCCAAAAATCATATACTCTTACCAAAGTCATAACGATAGAAGTTCCAACTTTCATACTGTCCACCCTGGTGATCCTCAAGGCCTTTCTCACCATATTTATCATACTTTTTTCGAAGATCCTCATCTTTTAAAACTTCATATGCTCTATTTATTTTCAAAAAGTTGTCATGTGCTTCTGGATTATTCTGATAAAACAAGAAGGTGTCAGATATTCAAATTGGTCAATCATGTTGGTTAATTTTGAGAAACGTGTTAAGAATTTTGTTGTTCAATAGGTTTGTTGTGGAGAGTTTAAACATTTAATAGCAAAAGACTAGCTATTCTAGATTCATGCATTGAAATACTCTTATTTTAATCAATCATCATATTTGATGAAATAACTGGTTAACTTCCTCTAGTGAGGAACACAAAGTAAAAACAAATCAATATTTTTGACATCCTCCAGCAAATATGAAGAGAGGGAATGAGTATTCATAAAATATAAATAATTGGCCTTCCCATACATCTCCCACATTACAGTGTATAGGGGACAAGGACTGACAGTCCAGCTGCCCTTAGACAGACAAAGGTTCTTAAGTGGTCAATTAATATGGTCTCGTATGTCAGTTTTCACTGTTCAGGTGTGTGTGTTTGTGTGTGTGTGTGTGTGTGTGCGCGTGTGTGTGTGCGTGTCTACTCATTGGAGGCTAAACTATCAAATCTGGATCCCATTCCTTTTCCAACTCAGCCCATGTACAAACCCAACTTCGAGCAAGGGTTTTCAAGGTAATTAGTAATTTCTCAGGGACTGCCTGTGACCCCACAAATGGGTCATTTCTGAATCCTGAAACAGTTGGGCCAACAGACCTGCTGAGCAAATCACATTGGCTACAAACTGCCTCGGGACAGCTTCTTCCTGAACAGGAAGTATAACAAGCAAGATTGCCTCCATTGTAATATGATTATAGAGCAACCAGTTTTCTGGTGGAGAATCTGACCAAAAAAAAAATTCTCTTTACTGTGAATATGACTTGTAAAATCCTGCCCATTAAATGTGTATAATATTGGGATAATTTCTTTAGTCAATATGTATTTCCAATATAATTTTTTTTATAGGAAGGATGTTGTGAAACTTTAAAAGAGTTCAAAAAAGATTTACAATTATGTTGCCGGGTTCAAGCTATAATGAGGGGCTGAATAGAATGGGGCTATTTTCACTAGAGGGTCGGAGGCTGAGTAGTGATCTTATAGAAGTTTATAGGGTCATGAGGGGCATAGATAGGATGAATAGACAAGGTAGTCTTTTTCCCAGGATCGCAGAGTCCAAAACTCAAGGGCATTGGTTTACAATGAGAGGGGAAAAATTTAAAAAGGGATCTTAGGGGCAACTTTTTCATGCAAAGGGTGGTGTGTGTATGGAATGAACTGACACAGGAACTGGTGGAGGCTGGCACAATTACAACATTTAAAAGACATCTGGATGGGGACATGAAGAGGTAAAGTTCATGGGCCAAATGTTGGCAAATGGGACTAGAGTAATTAAGAATAACTAGTCAGCCTGGACGCATTGGACTGAAGGGTCTGCTTCTGTGCTGCACTTCTCTAGGTTTCTAGTCACTTTTAAATAAAAGAGGGAAGTATCTGTCAAGAGAATGGTTTTAATGACTGTAGTTGTGAGGGTGCACACCCAGCAACAGATATGGATTAGACAATCCTAGTTTATGGTAGCATCCTTGCAGAGTCCACTAGCTTTTTTAAAAAAACCAATGCATCATTAGGCTTTGCAGGAAGCTATAGTTAGCAACTCTTGATAAGAGATTGAAAATTAAGTTAATGATGATAGATTTTCCCTATTTAAATTACAATTTCTCCCAGAACTGTGGCATCAGCACCTGTCATTAACTTCACTGCTACATTGATAATTCCATTCAATCTGCCAATTTATTTAAATTGAACCTGGCCATATAAAACCTGTACATCCAGTCTGACCAGTTTTGAATTTCACATCATTCAAAGGTTCAATGTCTTCCAAGTTTTTTTAAGCCTCTATTAGCTGTAATTCAGCTGTTCCCAGGTACTCCACTGCACCAAATTCCAGTCACCCCATTGCTGCCAATAAAGGCTTGGGTGTTTCCTACTGAATTTAACATCATTTAAATCTCGTCTACAGCTGCACCCCCTCGTAAATTTGCAACTTCGTGCAGTTTGAAGCACCCTTCAAGCTTCAACTTACCATGCATTTATGTTTTGTCCATGCCCCTCCTTTCATCTCACCATTAATACTGAAGTTTTCAATAGTCTCAGCCCTACTTATATGAATTTCATTGTGAACTCTTTCAGTTGCTCTCCAGGTTTTTAAAAGATTACTTAAAGCCTACCTTTTCAACTATTCTAACCCCACCTTAAAGAATTCCACTTCTTACTCTACCATTTGTAAAGCACCATGAACCAACTAAAAAGTCTTGATATAAATAAATACATTTGCTTTCTGGGCTATGATGTCCTTTAGAGTAAGTGCAAAAAGTTTCTTATATCATTGCAATGTGTTCCTATTGTCAGACAGCCATATGCAGTAGCCTCAGCACTTCCTGAAGAGAGCAAGGAGGATTGTAGATTAAACAAGATTTGAAGACAAACATTTCAAAGTTTAATGTGAGTTTCAGAATACATGTTCCAAATAGGTTGTACAGCAAACCCAATAAGCATCAGCTGATACTTGCACTCAAACAATTCATGTAACAGTTGTTAGTCCAATGTACTGTATCATGTGCAAATATAATTTCAATAATTTTCATTTTTAATTCCTGGATATATTTGTTAGACAGGAGGAAAAAAAAGAAAATATGAAGTGCTTTTTCCTTTCAGTGTCTCCTCTTTGAGAGTGCACGGTGAATGTATCCTACTGCCTAATTCAGTGCTCACTCGAGGTGTTAACGGAGAAGGAAAAGTAGTGAGCTGACTGGCGAACAATCTCAGCTGCTTCAACGATTCAGTTGGTTCTTTGGCTCCTCCAGCAAGGTCATACCATGGTCCAGCAATTGCTAGCTTGACATCTGATGCTGTGTTGGCTAGCTAGGTCTAGATTCTGGCCTAAAGAGGAATTAGACAGTGAGATGGTGTGGATGTGTGTCCCTTGAGAGATTGGTCCCTCAGTGTCCACTCTTAATGTGCCCTGCTGCTGAGCATTCCTACAGTAGGTTTTGTAAACTATGCGGATATGGATGGAATGCTGTAAAGACATGTCTGAATCTCTACAAATTCCACCAAGAATGGGAGACAACAGACTCATTGATAATGGAGCCCAAAGTCTCTATAAAAGCACCTATTGTGTGGACGTAGCTGCAGGTAAAATCCAGTCCTGTGAAGTTATAACACCCCTACGCAAATACATTGAATGGATTCTTTTAATAGCTGATAAGCTCAATGCAAAGTGTCTCTTGAAATGCAAGTGCTCAAAGATGGATGTACTAGTTTCTAAACTCAGCATGTTGTTTAGCTCTGTTGCTGCTTTTACTCTCACTCAAAAGTTTACATTCATCAGAACAAATACTTGCGCTAAATGCTGCAAGCTAACATGCATACAGAGATATTTGCTTGCAGATGGTGGCACTTCATTGACAACTTTAGAAATACAGTAGATATAAATGCCACAAGGATATCAACATAATCCTTTCAATAAAATGTGGCCAAACAGTCAATACAGGTAGCCCCAGCTATCCAAAAGGACAGTGTTCCCAGGAAACCTTTCGTAAGCTGAAACTGGCATAAAGTGAAGGTGCATGATGTATATGGGAAAAAGTATTGCCATTTTTTGTCTAAGTGAAAATCCTCTTCGGATTCGCAAAAAAATAGGTACTAATTATAGGTCTTTTGTGAAAGTGAAATTGCAAAGCAAACGTTCGAAAAGTACGAGATACCTGTATTTTGCTACAATTGCTAATGACTAAACGTATTTCAGTTCGAAAGATTAGGAGCTAGATTTCCCTCCGGGTTGGTGAATATCTGGCTTGCTGTACAGAGGCTGTCTCCAGTACTTAAACGGAACTCTGCAATAGGAACCTGGGATTCCAGTTCAAATCCTTTTACTAACTAACTTCATTTGGACTTTTATAGTAGGTAACTTGTTTTTTGCCACGGTGGCCCTGTCGGACCTCTCAAAACTAGAACTGGAGCCATCTCTATCTGCTTCCAACCCATGTACCCACAATCATTCCATTGGGTTGAAATCCAGATCTAAGAAAAGAATCAGATATAGCAATGATGGTAATATGCAAATGTAGAATAAACAATGCATATACCTCTGAAGTTAACTAATTTCAATAATGCTCAAACTGCTTTTTAATGGTCCCACTTTATCTTAAAAGTTGAATTGGTACATCAGCATGCATTTATTGGTAGAAATACTTTAAAATCTTTTTAAAAAAGTGTTTCATATCAATGGATGGTTTCTCTGGGAAATATGAGCCAAATGCTGGCAAATGGGTCTAGATTAATTTAGGATATCTGCTTGGCATGGATGAGTTGGACCGAAGGGTCTGTTCCCATGCTGCACATCTCTAGGACTCTATGATTACTGGCCAGAAAATCACCTGTGGGTGCTTCTCTCCTTGCTCCTGCACGTTATGTTTGGCATCTCCAAGGGTTTATACAAACTAGAAAGACCAAAATTATTACTTTGAAGCCCTAGCACATGAAGCTGAATCAGACTATTCAAAACATTGATGTCACATTTGGCGAGGATGAGTTTCCAATCACATAGCCACAAATGGTTACCTATTTTCACCTCTAAGATCACCCTCCTCCACTCCTTCCTCAACCTGGGTCTCACTACCCCTTGATAACTGTTCCAATATGGTCCTGACCAGCTGCCTATTTGTCAACCTCAAACTTTAGATCATTGAAATATCTACCTGTGGTATTATTAACTCAAAACAAAAAAGATCTTCCTCATACTTGAGCAGTGTAGTTGCTGTCTTACAGTGACACTTATAGTATGGCAATGCCTCAACTTTAAAATCTTCAACCTTGTCTTCTTAACTTCATTTAGCTAAAACCCTTTGAAAATCTCTGAACTTCAATTTATGCATCCTCTCTAGTTTAGAACAATCTATCACTGGTAGCCATATTTTCAGCTGCTTAGGTGCTAAACTCAGATTCTTCTCCACCTCTTTAGCTTCCTTTAAGTCAAGCTTAACATCTTATTTTGTCATATAATTCAATAATCTACTAGGTGTTAAATTTTGCTTGATAACAATCTTACGTAACACATGGTGGATGTTTTATGCTTTTATCGGTATTACACAAATGCAGTTTCAAAGAGGAGCCATATTGGACATGAAACATTAACTTTGAAAGTATCTGTGGTTAGAGAAAACAAAACATGCTGGAGTATCTCTATAGCTATAAAAGTTATTGTTGAATGTGTTTTCTTGCTGATGTTGTCAGTAAAGCTAAACATTGTCAAATTACCATCATGGTTAGAATTTTACTTTCTCCCACTGTTGGTTGGGGGATACATGCCATAAAATTCTGTGTGCCCCCTCTGTTATCAACTTCCTTCAAATATTTTCCCTTTCCCACCATGCACTGAATTACACAAATTCCCTTAACGTGTTCTGATCTGTGTTGAGGTGCTTTTATCTGAACAAATATCTATTCCCAAGCTGCAATCTTCTGAGAAAGGTGCTCCTCTAGCCCAGAGATGACAATGGTCACTCATTGCACTTCTCTCAGCATTACCTCCCTGGTCCCTTAACTGCATCAACCCCTGCTTCAATATAATCTAATTCAATATGATCTTATTCTTTGAATGTCCAGTTTTGAAACTAGCATATTTTCTGGCAACTTGCATGAGCAGTGCAAAATAAATTATGCATTTCAGATTTGGAAAACTCTTCCAAAGTCTTTGGATGCTTCGAACATAATGGAGTAGTCACATACATTACTAATGCTCAAACTTCACCTTGCAGTTGGCTTGTAATCACTTTTTAAATTCCGTCACTATAGGCTCAGCTGACTGAGCAATTTAGTACAAAGGATTACAACTTCTGGCAAAGTGCAAGTGCATAGAGGAAGAGGACTTCTCTGTTCATCTAGCATGATAGATTCAATATTTGCGTGCATGGTATAAACTATTTCAAAATCACCGAGAAGTGTGAAAGCAATTCTGAATATCCACAATCCTGGATGGTCCCTTCAGGCACATACAAATTTTGAATTAAAAAAATTATTTGCTCATTTATGAGTGAGAGTGGGCAATGTCCCTGATACTTAGAATATATTAGCTATTAAAGTCTTTGCCCTAAACTGATTTTTTTTTCCATAAACTTGTCTTTTTTTGTTACCTCTCTCCACCTGCAAAAAGGCTTTTAAGGTATTGTTGTACTGAACTACAGAAAAGCTGCAAAGGAATAAAATCAGAAGAGATGACCCAGCATCAACCTAGGTAAAGCACCATACCCTGCCCAAATCAGCCCATCAGTAACATGTACTAAAATTGCTTTACCCTGCAGACAAGCCCCACAGAAAAGCTTGATATGGCTATACTGATTAAATCATACCTTCTAGATAATGTGGAGAAGATGAGGACTGCAGATACTGGAGAGTCAGAGTCAAAAAGCACAGCAGGTCAGGCAGCATCTGAGGAGCAGGAAAGTTGACATTTTGAGGATAAGCCCATCTTGATGAAGGGCTTATGCCTAAAACATCGATTCTCTTGCTCCTTGAATGCTGTCTGACCTGCTGTGCTTTTCCAACACCACACTTTTCAACTCTTCTAGATAATGTCCCAGATAGCTCCATCACCACCTCTGGGCATATCAACTCCAGTAGAACATCCACCAGGGTGGCAGCACATTGTTATTCAGTCAAGAAGGAGCTGTCTTGAGAAACCTCAATATTGTCTCATAACAGGAGGGCAAACAGCAGGAAATTTTTCTTGCTCCTAATTACTACCTAATATCCTCCCTCAGCCGATGAATCAGTGTTCCTCAGTGTTGAACATGAGATGGATAGTGGATGGAAGGTGAAGAGTGGCTTGAGAACATTAGAGACCAAGGTGTGCATGTAGAGAAGGATATACAAGTCAGACCCAGCCTATGCAATTGGGTGAGGAAACATAAAAAAGGTGAAAAGCCTACTTGACCTTGCTCTCACCAAATGCATGTTTAGAACAGTATTATTGGAGGACTGACCACTGGACAATATATGTGGAGACAAAGGTCCATCTTCCCAAGAAAGATGCTGTATATCACTTTCTATCATTGTTGTAAAATAGGATAGAGTCATAATAGATTGTAAATAAAGTCTTTCCAGTCTGTTCTGTGTTAGGGCTGTTTAAAGTAAAAAGAGAATTGTGTAGAGGTCATGTGACCTGCTTTAAATTCTGCTTGACAACAAGCCTGGGTGACCTGCTTGCTATGGGGTTAGTGAGGCCCATTTTATATATTGTGAAGGCGGTCTAAGATGACATGGCATCTGTGATGGCCCTGGATTGATTGTTAATCTCTCAAGGCACCGACAGGTATTGGAATGTTAGGTTTTGTAAATGGCTGCGTATTATTATTTCATTTCAAGATAAAATGGAATGGAGGGGCTACTTAACGGTTAATTAGCACTTCTATCTGGACACAAGGCCTGTGGGATTCACAGTGCTATAGAGATGGGCTTTGACAGTGGAAGAATTCATAGCAACTAACACAGCAATGAGTTTCAAAGATTTTTGGGAAAAAAATTCCTAAATCTCTTAGGCAAGTTAATCTCCAAGAATCTGGGAGAGCGGGCACGACAGAGAAAGGTGCACAACCAACCTGCATAGTTACCAAACAGAATGCTGGTGGGAGCTTACACTCAGGTTAAAGAGACCAGGTTTGAGAGGACAAACAAGGCTGGAGGATTCAACTAGAACAAAGAACAAAGAAAATTACAGCACAGGAACAAGCCCTTTGAACCTCCAAGCCTGCGTCGATCCAGATGCTCTATCTGGACATGTCACCTATTTTCTAAGGGTCTCTATCCCTCTGCTCCCTGCCCACTCATGTATCTATCTAGATGAATCTTAAATGATGCTATTGTGCTCACCTCTAACTACCTCTGCTGGTAATGTGTTCCAGGAACTCACCACCCACTGCATAAAGAACTTTCTATGTGGATCTCCCTTAAACTTTTCCCCTCTCACTTTGAACTCATGACCACTAGTAATTGAGTCCCCCTCTCTGGATTTAGCCAGAAGGAAAAGATTTCCAGAGTACACCTCATTGTGCAGGTCAGTTAGAGAATTAGAAGTTTTCTGCTTGTCAAATAAAAAATAAAGCAAGCTGAGAACAGCTTCTGGCTAGTTTCTGGGGAATGAAGTGTCCATTTAAGGGACTGAGTAAAGTATAATTGCAGGGAGATTTTTTTTTGTCATGTTTTAAATTAAATCGGGAATCATTCCTGTTGTCGACAGTGCAGCTTGCATACCACAAAGTGTTTAGATAAAGTTACTTTTGTCTTGTTTATTACAGACGTCTTAAAACATGAAATTTTGTTGCACAAATCTGCTCAGTTGATTGCTGGAATTGAAATAATTTTTAAAAAGGCACAAATCTCCTGGGATCATAAGCTGTAGCAGTGAAAACAAGGTAAAGAGGTACAGTAGGCCAATCAGCAACAGCAGAGTTAAAAGACAAATGTAAATCAATAAATAATGGTTAATGAAAAGGTATAAACAAAAGGTTTGGGTGATTTTAAATCTTCAAAAATTGCACAAACCAAATTGACACAAGTAGTCCTGAAGATGAGTGCACAGTGTCATTTGGGGTAGTTGTTTAGAACAACTTGCGCTGAAACTAATCAGGACATAAACTACTTTAGCCTGGAAATGTGTAATTAGATAGGATTAATTAACAGTCAAGAGTGTCGTGCTGGACAAGCAGAGCAGATCAGACAGCATCTGAGGAGCAGGAGACTCAACATTTCGGGCATAAGTCCTTCACCAGGTGTGAGGCTTGTGGGCCCGGGGGTTAAGAGATAAATGGGAGGGGAAGGTAACTGAGAATGCAATAGGCAGATGAAGGTGGGGCAGAAGGTGATAAGTCGACAGAGGATGGAGCAGATAGATGGGAAAGACAATGGACATGTCAAGAGGGTAGTGCCGAGTAGAGGCTTGGGACTGGGATAAGGTGGGGGGAGGGGAAATGAGGAAACTGGTGATATCCACATTAATCCCATGTGGTTGCAGGGTCCCAAGGTGGAAGATGAGGCATTCTTCCTTCCGGCATTGGGTGGTTAGGGTTTGGTGATGGAGGAGGCTCAGGGCATGGTCTCCTCTACATTGGGGAGACAGAGCGCCAACTTGCAGATAGTTTCAGAGAACATTTCTGGGACACCTGCACCAACAAAGCCCATCGCCCCTTGGCTGAACACTTCAACACCTCCTTTCCACTCTATTAAGGACATGCAGGTCCTGGACCTCCTCCATCACCAAACGCTAACCATCCATTCCTGGAGGAAGAACACCTCATCGTCCATCTTGGGACCCTGCAGTCCCATGGGATTAATGTGAATTTCACCAGTTTCCTCATTTCCCGTTCCCCAGTCCCAAGCCTCCAACCCGGCACCACCCTCTTGACCTGTCCATCATCTTTCCCATCTATCTGCTCCACCCTCCTCTCTGACCTATCACCTTCTCCCCCACCTTCATCTACCAATCGCATTCTCAATTACCTTCCCCCAGCCACACTCCCCTCCCATTTATCTTTCAGCCCCTGTCCCAAAAGCCTCATTCAACATGAAGGACTTATGTGAGAAATGTCAACTCTCCTGCTCCTCGGATGCTACCTGACTTGCTTTGGACTCTGATCTCCAGCATCTGCAGTCCTCACCTTAGAACATAAAGCATAGAACATTACAGCGCAGTACAGGCCCTTCGGCCCTAGGTGTTGCGCTGCCCTGTCATACTAATCTAAAGTCCATCCCACCTATACTACTCCATGTACGTCCATATGTCTGTCCAGTGACAACTTAAATGCAATTAAACTTGGCGAACCTACTACCATTGCGGGCAAAGCATACACTTCCTACTCTGAGTAAAGAAACTACCTCTGACATCTGTCTCATACCTATCTCCCCTCACTTTAAAATTGTGTCCCCTCGTGTTTGCCGTGCCCATACTTGGAAAAAAGCTCTCCCTGTCCACCCTATCTAACGCTCTGATTATCTTGTATGTCTCTATTAAGTCAACTCTCAACCTTCTTCTCTCTAACGAGAACAGCCTCAATGCCCTCAGCCTTTCCTCGTAAGACATTCCATACCAGGCAACATCCTAGTAAATCTCCTCTGCACCCTTTCCAAAGCTTCCACATCCTTCTTATAATGCGGTGACCAGAACTGTAGACAATACTCCAAGTGTGGCCGTACCAGGGCTTTGTACAGCTGCAGCATAACTTCCTGGTTCTGGAACTCAATCCCTCTATTAATAAAGGCCAAAACACTGTATGCCTTCTTAACTACCCCGTCAACCTGGGTGGCAACATTCAGGGATCTGTGTACCTGTACACAGAGATCTCTCTGCTCATCTACACTCCCAAGAATCTTACCATTAGCTTAGTACTTTGCATTCCAATTACTCCATCCAAAGTGTATCACCTCACACTTGTCCACATTAAACTCCATTTGCCACCTCTCAACCCAGCTCTGCATCCTATCTATGTCTCTCTGCAACCTACTACATCCTTAGTCACTATCCATAACTCCATCAACCTTAGTGTCATCCGCAAATTTACTAACCCATCCTTCTAAGCCCTCATCCAGGTCATTTATAAAAATGACGAACAGCAGTGGACCCAACACCGACCCTCACGGTATGCCGCTAGTAACTGGACACCAATTTGAACATATTCCATCAACTACAACTCTGTTCTCTTTTAGCAAGCCAATCACTGATCCAAACTCTATGTCTTCCACATTCCCATTCCCCTGCATTTTGTATAATAGCCTACTGTGGGGAACCTTATCGAACGCCTTGCTGAAATCCATATACACATCAACCTGTTTACTCTCATCTACCTGTTTGGTCACTTTGTCAAAAAACTCAATAAGATTCATTAGGCATGACCTACCCTTCACAAAACCGTGCTGACTGTCCCGGATCAGATTATTCTTTTCTAGATGGTTATAAATCCTCTCTCTTATAACCTTTTCCAACACTTCAACAACTGAAGTGAGACTCACTGGTCTGTAATTACCAGGGTTGTCTCTACTACCCTTTTTGAACAAGGGAACCACATTTGCTATCCTCCAGTCCTCAGGCACTATTCCTGTAGACAATGATGATTTGAAGATCAACGCCAAAGGCTAGGCAATCTCTTCCCTTGCTTCCCAGAGGATCCTAGGATAGATCCCATCTGGCCTGGGGGATTTGTCTATTTTAGCACTCGGCAGTATTTCAAATACCTCTTCCTTGTGAGCCTCAATCTCTTCTAGTTTAGATCAAGTATCTCTGTATCTTCCTCGCCAACATTTTCATTTTCTATAGTGAACATGGTCGAAAAATATTTATTTAGTGCTTTCCCTATCTCCTCTGACTTCACACACAACTTCCCACTGTTATCCTTGATTGGCCCAATTTAACTCTCGTCATTCTTTTATTCCTGACATACCCATGGAAAGCCTTAGGGTTTACCCTGATCCTATCTGCCAACAACTTCTCATGTCCCCTCCTGGCTCTTCTGAGCTCTCTTTTTAGGTCTTTCCTGACTTCCTTGTAACCCTCAAGCGCCCGGAGTTTTCACATTTTGTCCTAACATAAGCCTTCTTCTTTGTCTTGACCAGGGATTCCACTTCCTTAGTAAACAACGGCTCACTCGTTCTATATCTCCCTCCCTGCGTGACAGGTACATACTTATCTAGGACACACAGGAGCTTTTCCTTGAATAAGCTCCACATTTTTAATGTGCTCATCCCCTGCAGATTCTTTCCCCCATTCTATGCTTCCTAAATATTTCCTAATTGCATCTTAATTTCCTTTCCCCCAGCTGTAACTCTTGCTCGGTGGAGTACACCTATCCCTTTCCATCACTAAAGTAAACCTGACAGAATTGTGATCGCTGTCTCCAAAGTGCTCACCTACTTCCAAATCTAACACCTGGACAGACACGTTACCCAGTGCTAAATCTGAAGTGGCTTCGCCCCTTGTAGGCCTGTCTACATTCTGTGTCAGGAAGTCCTCCTGCACACACTGGACAAAAACTGACCCATCTACAGTACGCATACTGTAGTGATCCCAGTCAATATTTGGATAGTTGAAGTCCCCCATGACAACTACCTTGCCTCTCTCACTCCTATCGATAATCATCTTTGCTATCCTTTCCTCTACATCTCTGGGACTATTGGAGGCCTATAGAAAAACCCCAGCATGGTGACTTCTCCTTTCCTGTTTCTAACCTCAGCCCATACTACCTCAGTTAACGAGTCCCCAAACATCCTTTCTACAACTGTAATATTATCCCTGATCAACAATGCCACACCTCCCCCTCTTTTACCATCTTCTCTGTTCTTACCTTCTATGATTAATTACCAATCTTACACTGAAGGGTCTGTTAGGCAAGAATGATTACAGCATGGTAGAATTTCATATTCAACTTGAGAATAACAAAGTTCAAACCTGAAATAAACTATCTTGATGAAAAGCAATTACAATGAATCAAGCATACTAGGCAAGGAAAAGAGAGTTAGAGGTAAGGCAGCAGAAAAGTAGCAGTAGATATTTAAGAAAATATTTCATAATTTGCAACAAAGATACATTGCATTGAGAAAGAGAGACTTGCAAGAAGAGATGGAAATCCTGAGATAAATAAGGAAGGATTGTATCAAATTTGAAAGAAATGGTAAACAAAAAACTTAATATTAGTGGTTGGTCAGAAGATTTTGTCATTTCTAAAATGTTCCCAAAGAAAAGTGAAATTTTAAATACAGAAAGCTAGCAATTAACATAAAAACAGGCAGCAGGAGCTTCTACAATATATAAAAATAAAGGGCATCTAAATGGAGTTTTGGTTGCTTACAGCACGAGACTAAGTAATTAATAACGAGAAATAAAGGAACAACAGAGGTACTGAACAAGTATTTTGCATTTGTTTTCACAACAGAAGAAGCAAAAGGTAGGGAGAATTAAAACAAATTTTCATCACAAGAAAAAAAGTACAAGGGGAAATTAATGGCACAGAAGGTTGGCAAGTCCTCTGGCCCTGCATATAGGATCTTCAAAGTAGTGATTGTAGAGATAATGGGTGCATTGATTGTAACTTCCCACACTACATAACATCCACCCCTTCCAGAGAATTACTCAATACTCTTCCATATGAAACACCATATGGAGGAAGCACTGAATGTGGCAAGACAACAGAACATTTCTGTGAGGGTCCATCAGCAAGAGAATGGCACAGTAGCACCACTTACTGACCAAGCTAGCGTAGTCCTAAAGGAAATAAGTTCTGCAGTGAGGGGACTAACAAACAAACCTATTTGACCCTGTCCATACTGATCTACCTGAGGCAGATCCATCCATTCATGCAAGTGTAGGCAGAAATAAATACCCTATAGTTTTTGTGACCAGCAAAGCCTCTTCTACACAGAGGAAAGTTGACAACAGGAGACTACAAGTCTACAAAGATTAATTTAATGTGCAAAAAATTGACAGATAGAGTTTAATGTGGCTCAATTTGACAAGAAAATAGTATATTATTTAGACTGGAGAAAGACTGCAAAACAGCTCAAAGGTAAAAGACAGAGGATGGTGGTGGAGGGTTGTTTTTCAGACTGGAGACCTGTGACCAGTGGAGTGCCACAAGGATCGGTGCTGGGTCCTCTACCTT
This sequence comes from Hemiscyllium ocellatum, assembly GCF_020745735.1. Lineage (NCBI taxonomy): Eukaryota > Metazoa > Chordata > Chondrichthyes > Orectolobiformes > Hemiscylliidae > Hemiscyllium > Hemiscyllium ocellatum. The sequence goes on along the minus strand of NC_083407.1, from coordinate 73,959,405 downwards.
TTGTCATTTACATAAATGATTTGGATGTGAGCATAAGAGGTACAGTTAGTAATTTTGCAGATGACACCAAAAGACAGGAAGAGGGTTACCTCAGATTACAACAGGATCTTGACCAGATGGGTCAATGGGCTGAGAAGTGGCAGATGGAGTTTAATTCAGATAAATGTGAGGTGCTGCATTTTGGGAAAACAAATCTTAGCAGGAATTATACACTTAATGGTAAGGTCCTAGGGAGTGTTGCTGAACAAAGAGACCTTGGAGTACAGGTTCATACGTCCTTGAAAGTGGAGTCGCAGGTAGGTAGGATAATGAAGGCAGCGTTTGGTACGCTTTCCTTTATTGGTCAGAGTACTGAGTACAGAGTTGAGAGGTCATGTTGCAGCTGTACAGGACATTGGTTAGGCCACTGTTGGAATATTGCATGCAATTCTGGTCTCCTTCCTATCGGAAAGATGAAATGGGTTCAGAAAAGATTTACAAGGATGTTGCCAGGGTTGGAGGATCCGAGCTACAGGAAGAGGCTGAACAGGCTGGAGTTGTTTTCCCTGGAGTGTCGGAGTCTGAGCAGTGACCTTATAGAGGTTTACAGAATCATGAGGGGCATGGATAGGATAAATAGCCAAAGTCTTTTCCCTGGGGTCGGGGAGGCCAGAACTAGAGGGCATACGTTTAGGGTGAGAGGGGAAAGATATAAAAGAGACCTAAGGGGCAACGTTTTCATACAGAGGGTGGTACGTGTATGGAATGAGCTGTCAGAGGATGTGGTGGAGGCTGGTACAATTGCAACCACCACATTTGGATGAGTATATGAATAGGAAGGGTTTGGAGGGATATGGGCCGGGTGCTGGCAGGTGGGACTAGATTGGGTTGGGATATCTAGGTTGGCATGGACGGGTTGGACCGAAGAGTCTGTTTCCATGCTGTACATCTCTATGACTTGGTGGTGCAGAGAGATCTCTCTCACAGTAAGTTAAATTACAGACTTAGTGGCTGTGGATAATTCAACAACAGAAAGAGACAGGTCCACAAATATTCCAAACCTCAACTAATGATAAGCCTAGCACATCAATGCAAAAGACAAGGTTGAAGCATTTACAACCATCTTCAGTTCAAAGTGACAAATAGATGATCTACCATGGCCTTTTCCTGAAATGCCAGCAGAGATGTCAGTCTTCAGACATTCACTTCACTCCAAATTATGTCAAGAAACAGCTGAAGGCACTGGACACTGAAAAGTCTTTGGGTCCTGACAACATTCTAGCAATTGGTTTGAAGATCTGCACTGCAGAATTAATTGGATATCCTAGCCAAGTTGGTCCAGTACAGCTACAGCACTGGCATTTACTGAACATAGAAAATCTCTCAAGTGTACCCTGTCCATAAAACGTGGAACAAATCCAACTCAGCAATTCATCAGTCTGCTCTCATTAGCAATGTAATGGAAGGGTTGTTGCCAGCAATATCAAGTAACAATTACTCAGTAATAATCTTACTGCCCTGTTTAGGTTTCACCAGGGTGACTCAGCTCCTGAACTTGTTAGACATGGAGCAAACATGAACGAAAGGGCTGTACACCAGGGATTTGAGGAGGGGTGGGGGGGTGATGAAGCGAAGCAAAACAAAAACAACTGCCCTTGACATTAAAGGCAGCATCTGGGCGAGCATAAAGAAATAGAATTGTGGTACTGGAGGCCAATAATCTCAGTCCTAGACAGATACTGTAGGAGTTCCTCAAGGTAGCATCCTTGGCCCAACCATTTTAACTGCTTCATTTATGAACTCCTTTCCACCATCAGGTTAGAAGTGGGATGGTTCACTGATGAGTGCATAATGTTCAGCATCTTTTGAGTCCTCTGGTACTGAAGCAGTCCATTTGTAGCAAGTCCTGGATAATCCTCAGGTTTGGGCTGATATGGGGTATGAGTATTAATTTGCCTCTGAACAGCAGTTGCAAGCAGCATTGCCAAGAAGCAATTACCCAGTCTTCTCTTCTTTATATTCAATGGTATTACCATTGCTGAGATCTCTGCAATCAACAGTCTGTTAGTTACCAATGATTAGAAAATAAATTGGACCAGCCATATAAATAATTCAGTTACAAGGCTAAGTCAAAAGCTGCAGATTCGCTGTCGGAGAAAATTACTGCAGGTGCAGGAAAACAGTAAATGCCTGAGATCACAACGGGTCAGGAAGCATCCATGGAAAGAGAGCGAACTGATGATTTGAGTTTAGAGGACTCTTCGTTGGAGCCTCTAATGAACAGTCACCTAGACTCAAAACATGAGCTTGCTGCCTGACCCACTGTGATCTCCAGCTGTTGTTGTTTTAGCTACACATTCCCTTCCAAGTAACTAATCTCTCTATAGCAAAAAGACCATTCATCATCCACAAGGAACCAATCTGAAGCGCGATGGAGTACTCTTCACTTGCCTGGAGGAGTTCAGTGCAGCAACATTGAAGATGCTCTGCAGCATCTTCAATGTTGCAAAGCACTGCACTTGATTGGTACTCTGTCAATCCGCGAATCACAACGACAGAAGTATATATACTATCTACAAGATGCACTGCAACAATTCACCACCGCCTCTTTGAGAGCACTTTTCAAACCTCTACCACCTAGAAATTCAAGGAAAGCAAATGCACTGGAGAACTACGGCTTGCAAGTTCCCCTTTAAACCACACACCAGTTTAACTTGGAACGATATTGTCATTCCTTCGCTTTCACAGAGTCAAAATCCTGGAACTTTCTTCCTATCATTACCTTGGGTCTACTATGGGTGCACATGAATTGCAGCAGTGCATGAAGGCAGCTCACCACCAAGAGCAATTAAGAATGAGAAGCAAATGTTATTCAATACAATGATTCTTTCAAAAGATGACAAAAAAAACTGTAGAGCAAGTCATATCAGTGTCCTCTGCAAGGTCTGATACTTTTTCACTTCATGTGTCTACAACAGCAAAACATACGCCTAAGGGACAAATATGTAGTGAAATCTGGAAGCAATAGGGTAATAACTTGCTAAGGCATGTAAATGCTCACAAGAAAGACAGATTCACAATTATCTTCCACAATACAAAGCTGTGATCCACTGCATGCACAGTTGATAAATAAAATTTTGACAAGAGATCTTTCACTTCAGGTTTCACACCAAAATTACTTTGGTGGGACACAAGTCAGGTACTAAGCATGACAAAAGTTTCCATTCGTCAGTTATTGTTGATTTTCACCAAGTTCAATAAGAAAATTTAACACAAATGACCAGACATTTATATTTAGATGAATGGTGCCGAACACCTATATAACACTCTGCTAATTTAAATAACAAAATCAAAATTTTATTAAAAGAGGATCGTAACATTTCGGACACTTGTACACCAAGTTTTTTTATATAGGTATTGCAACAAGAGTTGCATTTTCTTTGCCATACGAGGATTCATAATTTGCATATAATCTTAACCTTTTAAATGCACATAATCATTGGAAAACCCAATTTTGGACCAAAGAAATGCATAGTATTTTCAGTGAAAAAATATGATTAACTTACACCATCCAAATTCAAAATGCATAGAAAATGAAATTGGCCTTAGACAAGTAAACTACCATCCTCCAATTTCTGAAAACTGTGCCGACAGAATGCATTTAACATGGACCAAAATAATTTCCTTACAGTTGAGCACTAAATTTATTAAACAGCATTATAATTTAGAATCTGCTATACAGAGACTAATTCTTGGGAACTTGTACTGCAAACTGTATTTTGAATTCATGTAAAGATTGTCCTGGAGGTCCTTCTTTACTACAAGTTTTAATAAATACAGTATATCTGAAATACTACAAATCGAAAACATGAATCAAAATTATCCTACTTACCGGATTTTTGTCAGGATGCATTGAGAGTGCAAGTTTCTTAAAAGCTTGCCTTATCTGACGATTAGTTGCACTTTTTGACAATCCAAGCAATTTATAATAGTCCTCATCAGTGTAAACTATAACTGATAAGCATGTTATAACAAAAATACATAAAATAATTTTGTTTGAGGACTGTTTACGCTTCTCTAAAGCGAGAAAATCAAAGCATAAATACTCCATTTTGCAGAAGAGAATTTCAATCAACTTTGAATGTGCCCAGTGTGTGCGTACAATTAAGTTGCTGGCATGGTTCTTGATCTTTGTTTACAACATCTTTATTCTTGAGGCAAATTCAATAATTGGTTGTCATGTTGTCTTCCAAATCATAATCTGTAATCAAAAATAAAACTTCAGCTTTTACTACATTCATCCCTTTTCGTGAGGGAAAAAAGTAGAAGCAAATCCACTTTGATCTTATGCAATAAGTTAGCTATATATTGCCATACTTATTCATAATAGCTTCAAACCCATACATGACAGTAGAACACTTAATCAGATGTAGGAAACAATTCCCCATTTATCTCAGCATAATCAGTGCTCAACTTTCTCTCCTCAGATACTGCCAGACCTGCTCTTTCTCCAGCAATTTGTCTTTCTTTCAGATCTCGAACATTCACGTTTTACTTTTGTCAAAAATAAGATTTCAAGTATCTGCAGTTCTTTGTTTCATTTCAGTATCATAGTCAGATGTTGCTTTCACATTCAAAAAAATAACTGGCCTGATTAATTGCTGGGGGAGGATTCATAGAGATGTACAGCACGGAAACAGACCCTTTGGTCCAACTTGTCCATGCCGACCAGATATCCCAACCCAATCCAGTTCCACCTGCCCATTTACCTCCAAACCCTTCCTATTCATATACCCATTCAGATGCCTTTTAAATGTTGCAATTGTACCAGCTTCCACCACTTCCTCTGGCAGCTCATTCCATACACATTCTACCCTCTCAAAAAGTTGCCGCTTAGGTCCCTTTTATATCATTCCCATCTCACCTTAAGCCTATGCCCTCCAGTTCTGGACTCTCCCACCCCAGGGAAAAGACTTTGTCTATTTATCCTATTCATGCCCCTCATGATTTTATAAACCTTGACAGTAAGCTTTTAGTTATCTTAACTAGTATCAACATCTTGTCCTCATTTTCCACCCCACCAGCCTACATGTACTCTGCCGTTTCTGTCACTTCCAAAGCACATCTTTCCCTCCATTAGCAATCCGAAAGGACTGCTCTCTTCACAAAATGGTTCACTCCTCAATTGCACCTTGTCTCTGTTTCACAACAACTTCCAATTGCAGGACGTGTAACACATGGCCTATTGTTTCCTCCTCTTCTCTCACTATTCAAGGTCCTAAACATTCCTATTAAATGAAGCAGCAATCTTCCCGTAATTCTTTCAATTAAGTACACTGAACTTGCTACTTATAATGTGGTGTTTTCTACATGGAGAAAACCAATGCAGTTTGGGTGAGCGCTTTACAGAAGAGCTGTATTCATTCAGCAAGAATGACTCCATGCTGGTAGATGTTTGACATTAATTCACTACTTCGCTCTCATACTCACATTTCAGTCCTTAACCTGTTGCACGTGTTGTAGGAAAATTGAAGAGACAGCTTCCTTTTCTTTGAAAAAGGATGAGCCAGTCTAAATCTTGCTTACATGTTCTTATTTTTGAAAAGAGGATTATTATTCTGCCATTCACACCGAAAGGAAAAACGTTTTGTTACTTTACTACAACAATTAGCACTGTCTTTTCCTTTTGTTAGGAAACATTCTTGTCATTTCATTTCTCCTACCTTCTGCTCTGTCCCAGACTTTCGCTTTTGTTCTCCCTTCCTTTCCGTTGACAACAGTGGAGAAAGTGAGGTCTGCAGATGCTGGAGATCAGAGCCGAAAATGTGTTGCTGGAAAAGCGCAGCAGGTCAGGCAGCATCCAAGGAATAGGAAATTCGACGTTTCGGGGATAAGTCCTGATGAAGGGCTTATGCCTGAAACGTCGAATTTCCTGTTCCTTGGATGCTGCCTGACCTGCTGCACTTTTCCAGCAACACATTTTCAGTGTTGACAACAGTGCACAACCAAGGTTTCTACTTTCCTTCAGAACACTCATTTCGGACTTGAAACTTTAACTCTGGGCTTTATCTCCAGATGTTGCCAATACTATTTCCAGCACTTACTGCTTGTATTTCAGATCTCCAACATTCACAACGTTTTACTTTTCTCAAAAATAAGCATTTTAGCCAGACCCATAATTGAGTGGAAGAGGAAAAACCTAACCAAATCATGTGGACAACACATGCAGATTTCTTTACATTTGTGTGATCAAATTTTATGAATGACCACATAACACGGGCGGCACGGTGGCACAGTGGTTAGCACTGCTGTCTCACAGCACCGGAGACCGGGTTCAAATCCCGACTCAGGGGACTGACTGTGTGGAGTTTGCACGTTCTCCCTGTGTCTGCGTGGGTTTCCTCCGGGTGCTCCGGTTTCCTCCCACAGTCCAAAGATGTGCGGGTCAGGTGAATTGGCCATGCAGGGCCATCTGTTTCCGTGACAAAGAACATATCACCAACATACTTTCCTTTGCACATTTGTGTTGTTAATAGCTATTGAATTTCCTCTAATGTGTTGTTGAAATAACATTGTTCTATTTCAGGTTATTCTTCTTTCAGGTTTTTCCAAAAGATCTTCTGATACAGACTGAGCAGGATATGTCCAGCTCTGCTTCTAGAATCTAGAATCTAGAATTGTGGGCAGCACGGTGGCACAGTGATTAGCACTGCTGCCTCACAGTGCCCGAGACCCAGGTTCAATTCCGGACTCAGGCGACTGACTGTGTGGAGTTTGCACGTTCTCCCCGTGTCTACGTGGGTTTCCTCCGGGTGCTCCGGTTTCCTCCCACAGTCCAAAGATGTGCGGGTCAGGTGAATTGGCCATGCTAAATTGCCCGTAGTGTTAGGTAAGGGGTAAATGTAGGGGTAGGGGTATGGGTGGGTTGCGCTTTGGCGGGTTGGTGTGGACTTGTTGGGCCGAAGGGCCTGTTTCCACACTGTAAGTAATCTAATAAATTATTTCACTTATTATTTTTGAAAACAATTAAATAAAAGGCAGAATATATACCCATAAAATGCCTTTCTTCTTTCGAAGTGTGGGCAAATCGAACAACCAATTCTCACACAGAACAAAAACCTATAAATAGCAATTAGATAACTGACCAGATGGTGTGCTTTGGTGTCACTCGCCAGCGAATAACGGTTGATTAGAAGATGGAGACAACTCGCATACTCTTCTTCAAGGTATCTCAAGGTCTTTTAGAGCACCTAAACAAGCAAATTGGACCTTGGTTTAATCTTTTATCCTACAAGTTAAACATCTAACTCTATAGCATTCTCTCAACATCATACTGAACCTTCAAACAAGATCAAGATCATGTGCTTAAATCACGGAATGTAGCTTGAACCTACACAACAGTATGAGTTTACATTGCTTTTAAGATTGCCAGATAACATAATACCCTTCAATGGCAAATCAGTTCTGCTCATATCCTACCATGTATGGTACTGGATATTCAGGAAAAGTACTACTAAAGATGTAGATGCTAGAAATTTGAAATAAAAACTAAAAAGTATGGAAAATGAAGGTTATCAGTTTATTTGTGGAGAGGAAAAACGAAACATTTCAGGGTAGTCTGAAGGTGACAGCTTTCATACGTTCATCATTTGTCATAAAACCCTAGTTCATTTTTTCCACACACCATTGATGGAAGTGCAGTACGAGTTGCTTGTCTGCAGTCGACATGCGTGCTTCAAATTTGCCAAATTGTGTCAACCAAAGCAGAATGCTTTATCATTGTTTATTAAAGTGTAATAGTTAGCAGGGCACATTTTCAAATCATAATATATGCATTAAATTTAAAAGAATCACTTGAGCTTGATTCGATCATTTCAAATTTAAGATTTACTCAGAGAAATTACTTTTGAGGATCCTAAGATATAGTACTATTAGGAGAACTAAACTGAAGAAGTGAACTGAGCATCTGACAAGCAATTTAGCATAATATTAAAGCATATTGCTAAATTAGTTTTCTGAATTTTGGACAGATGCTCAATAAATCATGTGGCACCACTGGATAGTACAATTTCTGGTTGACAACTGGAATCAAATTTCTTCAGAAATTTCCTCAGATCTGTGATTAAATGCTAATCTGCAATGTCCATTTAATGTGCCTTTATACAGTGCTTAATGATGAATTGGTATGGACATGTTTCTGGTTATATGTTCGAAGAGTTTTACCCAATTGTAAATACCATTAGATAAACTGCCACGTTGTTAGATTAAGTTTCAAAACACCTGTTTGCCGAGTTGACCATAGCAACATCCATGACACACCCAGCTAAACGATCGAGTACAATATTATTTACACTCAAGGTTCATTCTGAACTAAGTTATGTAAACTGAATAGAAAATGAGAATATGCTATTTTTAAGAGGTAATTCCATCAACATTAGCTTTGACCACTTTTCTGGATGCTCGAAGGTCAAGTACCATGCGTGTACCATAAAGAATTCACTTGTCATTTGAGGGTGTTATGCTATCAGGCACCATCAGACTGTTTAGTTTTCAGTTGCCTGCAAGTATGTTCCCTAAGCTTTGCAGAGAAACTGAAGCATTGACTTTAGTACAACAAGCCTGCCATGATCATGGGGTTCAGGAGTTAAAACATTAGATAGGATCAGAATATGTAAATGCAGTGTCAGTTTTTAAAAACAATTCTGCTTTAAAGTCTACCATTTAACATACTATTTGATCTCTTCTCAAATATTAATTCACAAATCTAACTGTCAGTATGGGTTTCTTCCTCTGGGTTTAGTTCCAGTGCAAACTGCAAGGTAGTTCAACTAATAAAGTTTGTATCTAATTCGTCCACTTACAGTTACTACACAAGTACAGTCTATTTTACATGGTATTCCTGTTGCGACATCTGTGGTTCCCAGAAGTTTCAAATAATCACATTTCCGGATACAAAATTCTGGATCATCCTTCAAATATATTTCACAGATCACACCATGTGCTGCAGTCGAATACACTGTTGCTTAGCACCTGACCATAGTGCTGGAGTGATGTCACACACTGGCTGTAAATATGCATAATATAGTTCCTCAATAATACTCCCCTTTAAAAAGATAATGCCTCCATATATCAAAAAGGACTGTTAGACATACTTTAAAACATTAAAGAGATACCATTCTTGATTGCAGGTGAATGCTCTCTCAGTATGCCAGTATGGGTGGTACTTTGTGGTGGCTATTATTTCCTCTGTGTATTCCTGTACTTCAGGCAAATGTTACATGTAGATAACACTCTATTGATGTTTTCGTAGATGCCTATCCCCTTCAGAACTTACACAAGGCTTCTCCAATTACAAATGACGCACGTATTGGGAGAAGCTTCAATAGGAGATGAATCTTTATACATTTCAGCCTTGTGTTGACAATACAACCTGCTAGCAGAATTTCACTTCCTGGCTGATATGTTCAGAGTTAAATTGTTACTCTGAAGCCTAAAGGAGTAACTTGTGCAGTGTTGTTGGTGTCGATATGGATTTTACATGTAGATCAGTTCCAATGGACAATGATTACTCCCTACTATGTAGTTATGGGAGAAAGTTCATAACATTTCTCACATTCATGCATAATTGCAAAAAGATTTCTTTCTTGGTTGACATATGTAGTTTTGGCTGATATTATCTGACCATTGATTCTTAACCACTTTTGTAGGCTTGCTGTGAATATATCCTGAACCTTACTTATGAAACTCCAATTTAAAATCAAGCCAAAAGAAACTTCAGCTTTTTGTCGTCTCTTGAATCTCCATCCCAAAAGATAGTTAGGATATTTTCAGGACTCAATTTGAATCAATCAGGTGTTTACACCATGCCAAAAAACCAGTATTCTGACACCTTCACAACACATTTATTTACATTTAGCTTAATGCTAACTTTCCTCATTCTCTCTATGGCTTCATGCAGATGGTCATCATGATCTTTTTCATCTACAGCATAGATCTAGTTTACATAATCTCCAACAACTGCATCTTCACTACCTCTTCATTTCATCTACTTTCTACTGCAATACATTGTGGCTCACTTTTGAGGCTAAACAAAGTAATCTGCAGGAAGTTGTACCAACCAAAAGGTATATCAAATGAAATCAAGAGCAAAGATTTCTTGTCAATTCCAAAAGCATTTCAGGTTTCAACTCTAGTGAAAATGTTAGCCCCTACCATTGTTGATGAGATTCTTCTAGTGTTAAAATGGGTTAGTAATTGCTCTCTTGATGTTTAGAACCTAGGCAAAAAGGGAACGGTCCATTTTCATTTCTTTCTCATCATGATGGAATTACACATATCTATAAGTTCTCTTATTCAGGTATCAGTCACTTCCATTTCTCTTTGAAGCTTTACTTTTCTATAGGCGTATTACATGGCAGTGGGTCAAGTGTGTGTGGATGAATCACTTTTCTTCTCTGGATCAACGGCGATGAGCAATGAAAAATCTTAAAACATCCAAGACTTCCATCATAAAACATTCTATATACATTTATAGCAGATCTCATGTTTTTCATCACAGACTTTTCTTCAAATCAGTTTTACTACCTTCAACCATTGGTCATGCCTCATTTATTTCATAGCTTACTGAGATCAGCTGTAGTGTTTTGCAACTGCTCAACCTGAGAATGCAGGGCCATCTGTTTCCGTGACAAAGAACATATCACCAACATACTTTCCTTTGCACACCCTTCTGATTTGTGTTGTTAATAGCTATTGAATTTCCTCTAATGTGTTGTTGAAATAACATTGCTCTATTTCAGGTTATTCTTCTTTCAGGTTTTTCCAAAAGATCTTCTGATACAGACTGAGCAGGATATGTCCAGCTCTGCTTCTAGAATCTAGAATTGTGGGCGGCACGGTGGCACAGTGCTGCCTCACAGTGCCTGAGACCCGGGTTCAATTCCCGACTCAGGCGACTGACTGTGTGGAGTTTTCACGTTCTCCCAGTGTCTGCGTGGGTTTCCTCCAGGTGTTCCGGGTTCCTCCCACAGTCCAAAGATGCGTGGGTCAGGTGAATTGGCCATGCTAAATTGCCCGTAGTGTTAGGTAAGGGGTAAATGTAGGGGTATGGGTGGGTTGCGCTTCGGCAGGTCGGTGTGGACTTGTTGGGCCGAAGATCCTGTTTCCACACTGTAAGTAATCTAATCAAATCAAGTTTCAGCTTCGTAATTGGTGCTTATTTTTCATTTTCTTTCAACTGGAAAGTTTTATGCATTTCTTCTCTTTGAAAAGTTTCATATCCACACACAGTTCATGTAGTTGTATGGTTCTTTAGTCTATTGCATCTTCAAACTCATCATCTTTTTTTCCCGGATATGACTATCCTGGCTTTTTATCCTTTTTTCTTCCTCTGTGAAGAACCTCCCCCATTATATTTAAAAAACCCACACACTACTGCCTACGTGCCATAGTGTTGCTCTGTCACTCTCCAAGCAATTGCTTTGCTATCTTCCTTTGTTTTTTCACATCTTTATCCAGTGATTGTACTTAACACAAACTCTGCATTTTTATCTATAAATAGGACATTGATTTCTGTGAACTTGTATTCTTCTACAGCTTTTGTAAACCTCTTTATTTGATATGTAATATTTTGCTCTTATTTTACTGTGTCAACCAAGCTCCTTTTCCCTGGTGCGAATTGAAGGCGAGCATTTTCGTAGACAGCATCATTTTTTTTATATCTGCGCAGACCACAGAAATTCTTACACAGCACTGACATCCAAAACTGGTTGAACTTTATTCAAAGCTATTTCACAAATCCTGCCATGTGCTACACAGTGACACATGTTACTCAGCATTAGATTGTCATACAGTCATAAGATGGCATTCTGGATACAAGTATGCATAAGATAGATACAAACAAGGTAAAAACACAATAAACCAAATATTTTGGGAATAATCATCTGTGGTTACATGCTTTTTACATTCTAACTGCCAACTGTAGATTTGTAGATCCCATGCTTAACTCACCACATCTGGTGACAGCAGTTTTGACTTCATTGATCATTGATTTTTGAACCACAGCTGAAACAGGTGGCTTTGAAAGCAAATTTGAATAAGCATTTATCAAAATGATTTTTTACTGATGCTAGATTCCATAGTAAATAGTGTACTTGCAGTGCAGAACTGCTTTACAGTAGAGTTGCACAGGGTTAAAAAAGTAAACAAACCAAACTGAACTTTCCAGAACTCCCAGATTTAGGTAAATCATAACCAAACATATACGCTACACATTTTTACAAGCTGATTTTTGTTCTTTATAAATCATTCACAGAAAATTGCTTGACTGATTGTGTGTGTAGCAGCTGTAAATTTATTTTGCTGAATTTGCAAGTTGGTCCTGAAATAAGTACTAATTCCACAGACAAATCACTTAAAATTTAGGTTTCTAAATTAAAAAAAAGATTATTCTTCCTTTGGCTTTCTGAGTCAATTATAACAAAAAAAAACTTAACAGCATGCCCCACCCCCATTCACCTATTGTACTCTTTGCTACCTTCCCCAGCCACACCCCCCCCCCCCCTCCCATTTATCTCTCCACCCTGGAGGCTTCCTGCCTCTATTCCTGATGAAGGGCTGTTGCCCGAAACATAGATTTTCCTGCTCCTCGGATGCTGCCTGACCTCCTGTGCTTTTCCAGCACCACTCCGATCAGAAATTAAGCTCATCCTATAAAATTATATAAATAATGAAGTGTATTGACCTCCTCTTCTGAACTATCTGACATTTCAAACATGAGCAAATAATCAATTGGTGATATGTGGGCTTGGTGTATCAGTCCAGAGAGTATTAATGAAAATGCAGAAAGTCACTTTTAAAAAAAAATGAAGTACCTTGCCTCAAAGGGTTAACTTTTCAGGTACAGATCCTATGTCCAAATGAAGTTGGAAGAAAAAGCAAACTCCTTCATTGGATTCAAGTGACACGTATGGGACGGTTCAAAAAAAACAAAAAAAAATCAATGAATTAATGCTCGTATACAGATTAGCTGGAATCCATAGCAACAACTCTTATTCAGGTAAGCGAAAGAAATGGAATTGATGAGGGAGTTCCTCTGTCACACTTCAGATCCTGACAATGAATTCAGCAACAGGAAACTTTTAACGACCATTTTACTGACCTACTTTTAAAATCAGAACTTCTTATAGTTGTTTCACGCCAATCGAGTTTATTGTAATTTCCTTTTCCCCACCTGGAAAAAGGTATTGCATTGTCACCTGTTGGGCACATCCCCATCAACACTCCTCAGTCTGTACTTTCTAGAATTCTCCATCCCCTTGTTCCCCGTCCATCAATGGGACTGGACTGACTCTCCACTTTTGACAGTTATCTTCCCCCACCAATACACATGCGAGATGCTTGTAGAACCGCACACAGCGGCCAAGCGGCGACCGCCGGAGAGAAGGAGGAAAGCGGCCGCTCCTTGGCTGGCCATTGGCGGTCGCAGGTTCACTCACCAGCCGCTCGGAGTGCTTTCGCCGCGGATCCTGTTTGAGCCTCCACACGTCCGACCCGGACTCCTCTACCCGACGCACTTGTGTCCGGGAGAGCGCGCCGCCTTGCTCGCACGCACCCCTTGAGCAGGCCCCGCCCCGAGCCGGATACATTTCCAGGATACGCAGACAAAGGGCCGAATGACGTCAGGGGCCTCGAGCGTGCCACGTGTAATCCGGCTGTGGAGCTCTGACCAATGGCAGAGCGCCAGGCTTGTTACATTCACACAATGGGCAAAGCCCTGTGGGCGATCTATCGGACTGATGATACATTCATGACAAATAGCGAGTGAAAGAAGTTCAAGGACCGACTTTACCTTGGGCCTTAAATGCAATAAAGATGAACCGTTGTGGGACACTGATAATGTTCTTACCCCTGGGTTAGGAGGCCAGGATTCAAACCCTACCTACCCTGGTGGTGTGCATTAACATCTCTGAACGGAATGATTTTGCATGGAGAGAATGCGCTCATCGATGGCAAATGAACCTGAACGAGAAGTTGCTTGCCGAAAGATGTAGGATAGAAAGTTCACAATGCATCTTCATCTTAGGGCGTCTGTATCAAGTGGCTTTTGTGTATCACTTAAAGTGTATGTAAATCATGCAAACAGAACCTAGGGATTTTTTTCCGTGAAATCTAATCAAATCACAGAATTGCTGCAGTGCAGCAGGACTGCCAAGATTGTTGCATGTGAGACTTTGCTAGGTCCAGTGTTGTGGTATTAGTCTAGGCTCCCAACCGAATCATGGAAAGTATGCAAATCAGAAAGATGCCATTGTTTTTATATTGTCTGCACCGGTCAAAAAATGAGCCATTCAGCCTAATCACGCATACAGCATTTGATCCAAAGCTCTACAGGTTATGGTATTTGAAACACAGTTGGACACACAATTTAAATAAATTCATAGATCATCGAAACATCAAATCCCTATAGTGTGGCAAGAGGCCATTTGGCTCATCAAGTTTGCATTGACCCTCCAAAGAGCAACCCACCAGACTATTTACTATTTACTTGCCTATATACTATGACTAACCTACCGAGCCTATACATCCCTGACAGGATGGACAATTTAGCAAGGCCAATCCACTTACCCTGCACACCTTTGGTCTGCAGGAGGAAATCAGAGGAAACCCACGCAGACACGGGGAATGTGTAAACTCCGCACAGTCGCCCAAGGGTGGAGTTGAACTCAGGTCCCTGTGCTATGAGGCAGCAGTGCTCTACTTCTTTGCCACTTTCAGGCAGCAAGTACAGTACATCCGAGCAGAAAAGTCTTTCCCCAACTCTAATCTTTGAACCTCTGATCACTGACCTCTGCTCCGATAAATAGGTCCTCTCCATATTTTGAGTACAGGCCACTCACAATTTGTTCTTTTTCTTTCATTCATTCATGGAATGTGGGGCATCACTGGCTGTGCAAGCATTTACCACCCATCGCTGTTTGCCCTTGTAGTGGTGGTGGTGAGCTGTCTTCTTGAACCACTGCAATCCATGTGCTGTAGGCATACTCACAATGCCACAAGGGAGGGAGTTCCAGTTTGACCCTGTGACACTTAAATAATAGTGATTTATTTCCAGGTCACGATGATGAATGGCTTGGACAGGAATTTGCAGGAGGTGATGTTCCCATTTATCTATTGTCCTTGGCCTAGATAGAATGGTTGTGGAGTGCTGTCTAAGGTGATTTGGTGAATTCCTGCAGTGCATCTTGTGGATGGTATGCACTGCTGCTACAACATGTTGGTGTTAGAGAAATTGGGTGTTTGCGGATGTGATGCCAATCAAGGTGACTGCTTTGTTATGGATGGTGGCAAGCTTCTCGAGTGTTGTTGGCACTTCATCCTTCCAGGCATGTGGGGAGTATTCCATCACACTCCTTGACTTGTGCCCTTGCAGATGATGGGGACAGGCTTTGAGGAATCAGGAGGTGAGTCACTTGCTCCAAGATTCCTAACCTCTGACCTGCTTTTGTTTAGTCATAATTAAATGTTTTGTGCCATTCAGTTTCTGACCAATGATATCATGCAGGTTGTTGATATAAGGGCTTCAGTGATTGTGATATCATTGAGTGTAAAGGGGTGATGGTTAGATTCTGTCTTGAAGATAGACATTACCTGGCATTTGTGTGATGCAAGTATTGATTGCCATTTTTTAATTCTGGTTGTTACCAGGAATTGTGGCATTTGAGCATGGATTGTTTCAGTATCTGAGGAGTCACACATGGTGGTAAACATTGTACAATCATCAGCGAACATCCTACTTCTGATCTTATGGTAAGGGAAAATGATTGATAAAGCAGCTGTAGATGGTTGCGCCTAGCACGCTACACTGGGGAACTCCTGCAGAGATATTCTGGAGCTGAGATCACCGACCTCCAACACCAAAACCATCTTCCTATGTGTCAGGTATGACTCCAACTAGTGGAGAGTTTGTCCCCTGATACCCGTTGATTCCACAGTCATAGAGTCATATGGTACAGAAACAGACCTTTTGGTCCAAATAGTCCATGCCGACCACATTCCCAAACTAAACCAGTTAGGCCAGACCTGCATTTGACCCACATCCCTCCAAACCTTTCTTATTCATGTACTTATCCTAATGTCTTTTAAATGTTGTAACTATAGTTATATTCACCACATCCTCTGGCAGCTCATTCCATTTACTCATCACTGTTTGTGAAAAAAGTTGCCCCTCATGTCCTTTTTAAATCTTCATCCTCTCACCTTAAAAATATGTCCCCTGGTTTTGAACTCACCCACTTCAGGGAAAAGAGTGTTGCTATTCACTTTATCTATGCCCCGCATGATTTTATAAACCTTTATAAGGCCACCCCTCAACTTCCTGTGCTCCAGTGCAGTAAGTTCCAGCCTATTCATTAAGTCTGATGAAGGGCTTATGCCCAAGATGTCAATTCTTCAGTTCCTTGGATCCTGCTTGACCTGCTGTGCGTTTCCAGCACCACATGCTCAACTCTGATCTCCAGCATCTGTAATCCTCGCTTTTTCCAGCCTGTCCAGCCTACTTTTGTAATTCAAATCCTCCATTCCCAGCAACATACTGGTAAATCTTTTATGAATCCTGTCCAGGATAATAATATCCTTCCTATCTATCCTACCATATGGTAGGCTATTGGAGAAAATGTGGGGGCATGGGATTGAAGGTAATTTCACATTTTGGATTAAAAACTGGCTTTCTGTAAGAAGACAACGAATGGTGGTTGATGAAAAATATTCAGCCTGGAGTCCAGTTAACAGTGGTGTGCTACAAGGATCTGTTTTGGGACCATTGCTGTTTGTTATTTTTACAAATGACTTGGATGCAGGCATAGGTGGATGGATTAGTAAGTTTGCAAATGATACAAAAGTTGGTGGAGTGGTGGACAGTGTGGAAGACTGTTGCAGCTTGCAGGGTGACTTAGATAAACTGCAGAATTGGGCTGACAGGTGGAAAATGGAGTTCAATGTGAAATGATTCACTTTGGGAAGAATAACAGGAAGGCAGAATACTAAGTCAATAGAAAGATTCTTGGTTGTGTGGATATACAGAGGGATCTTGGAGTCCATGTACATAGATCCCTGAAAGTTGCCATTCAGGTTGATAGTGCTGTTAAGAAGGCATACGGTGTGTTAGGTTTTATTGGTTGAGGGATTGAGTTCCAGAACCATAATGTCATGCTGCAACTGTACAAAATGCTCGTGCAGCCTCACTTGGAATATTGTGTACAGTTCTGGTTGCCCCATTACGGGAAGGATGCGGAAGCATTGGAAAAGGTGCAGAGGAGATTTACGAAGGTGTTGCCTGGTCTGGAGTGAAGGTCATATGAGGGAAGGCTGAGGACTTGGATCTGTTCTCATTGGAGAGAAGAAGGCTTAGAGGGGATTTAATAGAGACATACAAAATGATCAGAGGATTAGATAGGGTAGACAGTGAGTCTTTTTCCTTGGATGATGACATCTGCTTGTTCGAAGGGGCATTAGCTGCAAATTGAGGGGACATAGATGTAAGACAGATGTCAGAGGCAGGTTCTTTACTCAGAGATGGTATGAGTGTAGAATGCCCTGCCTGCCAATGTAGTTAACTCAGCCATATTAGGGGCATTTAAACAGTCCTTGGATAAGCATATGGATGATGATGAGATATGTAGGGAGATAGGCTTAGATTAGTTAACGGGTCGGTGCAACATCGAGGGCCGAAGGGCCTATTCTGCGCTGTATTGTTCTATGTTCTATGTTCCTAAAACAGAGTGACCAGAATTGCACACAGTACTCCAAATGAGACCTCATCAACTGTTATATAACGTCAACATGACATCCCAATTCCTATTCTCAAAGGTTTGAGCAATGAAAGCAAGTGTGCTGAACACCTTTTAATCACCATGTTTACCTGTGATGCAAATTTCAAACAATTATGTACCTGAGGTCTCTACCATTAATTGTATAAGTCCTGCCCTTGTTTGTTTTACCAAAATACACCTCATTTTATCCAAATTAAACTCCATCTGCCATTCTTCAGCCCATTGACCCAATTGATCAAGATATCTTTGTAAACTTAGATAATCTACTTCACTGTCAACTATACCACTAATTTTGGTGTCACAACAAACTTACTAACCATGCCTCTTATATCCTCTTCCAAATTGTTCATATAAACGACAAACAAAAATGGACCCAGTACCAACCTCAGTGAACACCACTGGTCACAGGCCTCCAGTCTGAAAAACAATCTTCCACTACCGCCCTCTGTCTCCTACAATAAAGCCAACTTTATATCCAATTGGCAGGCTCACCTTGAATACCATGTGATCTAACTTTACTGATTGGTCTACCATGCGATGCCTTATCAAAGGCTTTATTAAAGTTCCAGTAAACACAGTTCTGTCCTCATCAATCTTTTTGGTTACTTCCTCAAAAAACTCAATCAATCTTGTGAGACACGAGTTCCCTCACACAAAATCAAGCTGAAAATCCCTAATCAACCCCTGCCTCTCCAAATGCAAGTGAATCTTATCTTTTCAAATCATCTCCAACACCTTACTCACCACTGATGTCAGACTCACATGTGTCTATAGTTCTCAGGCTTCTCCATACAGACTTTATAAAATAAAGGCACAACATTAGCACCCCCTCCCCCCAGTCCTCTAGCACAACTATTTTTGCTAGACGCTCCTTGATACCATAATTCTATCGAATGTGGCCTTGATGTCAAGGGCTGTCACTCTCACCTCATCTCTGGAATTCAGCTGTTTTGTCCATGTTTGAATCAAGGCTGTAATGAGGTCTGGAGCTGAGTGGCCCTGGCAGCATCCAAACTGGGCGTCACTGCGTGGGCTACTACTGAGAAGGTACTGCTCGACAGTGTTGTTGATGACACCTTCCATCACTTCACTGATGATTGAGAGGAGACTGATGTGGCTCTAATTGGCTGGGTTGGATTTGTCCTGTTTTTTATATACAGGACATACCTGAGCAATTTTCCACATTGTCAGGTAGACACCAGCATTTTTACTGTACTAGAAGAGCTTGGCTAGGAGAACGACACAAGTCTTCAGTACTATAGCTGGAATTTTGTCAGGGCCCATAGCCTTTGCAATATCTAGTGATTCCAACCATTTCCTGATATCATATGGAGTGAATCAAATTGGTTGAAGACTGGTGTCTGAAATGCTGGGGACCACTGAAGAACGCCAAGATGGATCGTCCACTTGGCACTTCTGACTGAAGATTGTTGTGAATACTTCAGCCTTGTCTTTTGCACTGATGTGTGGGCTCTTCCATCATTGAGAATGGGGATATTTCTGGAGTCTCCTCCTCCAGTGAGTTGTTTAATTATCCACCATCAGTCATGACTGAATGTGGCAGGACTGCACAGCTTAGATCTGATCCATTGTTTGTGGGATCTGTGAGCTCACTCTGTCACTTGCTGCTTATGGTGTTTAGCATGCAAGTGGTCCTGTCTGGGAGTTGCATCAGATTGACACCTCATCTTCAGGCATGTCTGATGCTGCTCTTGGCATGCTCTCCTGCACTCTCAAATTGAATTAGGATTAGGATTGATCCCCTGGCTTGACAGCAATGGCTGAATGGGGGATATGCTGGGCCATGAGGTTACAGCTTTTACTGGAGTACAATTCTGCTGTTGTTAATGGCCCGCAGCACTTCATGGATACCCAGTCTTAAGTTGCTACATATGTTCAAAGTCTGTTTCATTTAGCATTTGCTACACAACATGATGAAAGATATTCTCAATGTAAAGATGCAACTTTGTGTCCCAAAGGACTGTGCTGTGGTCACTCTTAACAATACTGTCATGGGTAGATGAATCTGCAGCCCGCATATTACTAAGGATCAGGTCAAGTATGGTTTTCCCTCTTGTTGGTTACCTCACTACCTTCTGTACCATTCCTAACAATGGTTAAAATTAGACTCTTAATTCTAGACTTTTATTAAATTAAAAATATTACCAGAACAACATGGGTGACTCAAACATTCTCTAGCTCACTGGATTAATAGTTTTGGGATAATACCATTAAGCCATCACCTCACGCAATGGACATGACGTGTTATAGTTTCATGTATTTCTTTATAAAAATAAATATTTAGATAATACCTTATTTTGTTATTATCCAAGTAGCTTTACTTTATTTAATCTAATTGCATATTTTGATTGGAATGTTTTCCATGGAGTGCTTGTAACATATCATAACCCTACTTGCAAATAAATTTAACTTTAAGTCACAAAATGTGTTTTGTTTTTAAGAAAGAGGACATACAACGAAAAAGTGACTGCAATTGTGAATTCTGACCACTGTTGTTCAGTGAAATTCTGCAAAGCCAGTATAGATTTTTCTCAGCCTTGCAGGTGGCCATAGAATGTCACACCTGATGAGTGGCAAGGACACTCCTAAGAGAACAAATTCAAAAGGGGCAAGTAACTGAATTGTAATTTTTAAAAGTTATCTTAAATTGTGGGCATAACAGAAGAAGAGAACAGTCTGACCAAGAGATATGTTTGTGGATCCCCTGTCAATAATACTCAAGATCATTGTTTAAAAGCAGTTTCAGAACTGGCCTGTATGTGCGCTGGTGGACAAAATTGCATGATGTGAGGGTCACCTATCAAAAAAGCTTGCTTCATCTTTCCACTGAGATTAAAAAGGAAGAAAGTATTTCAATTTTGCTGGAAGTCCGAAAATAAGTGCAACTACATAGGGTGGCACTGCTGCTCAATGGTTAGCACTGCTGCCTCACAGCAGCAGGGACCCAGGTTTGATTCCAGCCTTGGGTGACTGTTTGTGTGCATTTCCTTCCATGATCCAACGATGTGCAGGTTAGGAGAATTTGTCCATAGTGTCCAGGAATCTGCAGGCTAGGTGGATTAGCCGTGGGAAATGCAGGGTTATAGGGATAGGATAGGGGAATGTATTTGGGTGGGATGTTCTTCGGAGGGTTGGTGTGGACTCGGTGGGCAATTTCTACACTGTAGGAAACATGAAAAAGGCCTTTCAACTGACCTGGAATGTCAAGCATCTTACCGTCAGCTGTTTTACTATCAACATCAGTACTAATGGTAATTCTGAGAGATAGATAATGGTTGCGAAGGACCACCATCTACTCCTCACGGAACTCAGAGACTTATCTGAATCTCTTATTTAGCTTTGATTATATTTCTATAGTCACCCTTTAATTTTTATTCTATGTGTACATATATTGCATTATTATTTCTTCTTGTGTTTAATTCTGAATAAACTAATTTTTTTGCCAACTTATTTATTTCTTAACTATTTATTTCTTCACTTTACTGACATTTTTATTTCCTGAAAATTTGATCTTAACTATCTGAACCTTGGTACCTTTCTGCTTCAAATGGTGCTGTAATACGCTGACTGTCAACATTTCACTGTACTCTTTTGAGTACGTGACAATAAACGAATTCAATTCAATTCAACTCCAGGAAGCCTGGTTAGGTTAGGTTCTGAAAACATATTTTAATTTGTGGCTGAGAGAAAGGCATCCATAAGGGAAGGGATCCTTTTTAAACCAACATTATGACCAATCGAGGGGATAGGTGAATGAGGGAAAGGACCCAGTTCAAGGCTCCTCACCCTGGAATGGTCACAATTTGAGGTGTCTTGTCTGGATCCAATATTAATTGAAAATGTGCCTGAGAGCTGGTTGTAAAACTAGCTTAGCAACAAAAATATTTCCTGTTTTGTAAGAAGCTGTTGGAGTTTTTCAAAGTTAGGCAGGCAATCCTGTTCCAATAAAACTATATGTTAATTAAAGAAAAATAAATGTATATGCCTCTGGCACATACTACATAAAAACATGCATTTAATTAAATTTACCTATTTCCTTTTGGGTATATGGCACTCCTAATCTAATTCATATAATTATCCCTGTAACTACCACAAAGTGATTTTCTACTTAGGTCATAAATACTTTCTAATCAATCTATAGAAGGATGTTATCACACACTTCTGAATTAGATTGGATTTGAACCTGGGCCTCCTGGTTTAAATGCTATCACTGCTCCACAAGAGCCCTTCTATGTTGTTCATAAAAAAGTTTAGCAGAAGTAATGCACTTGGGACACCACTTGTCTCATTTGACAGAAGAACCTAATTTATCTATGATGCTTGTAAGCTTTTGCTTTTAATCTTCTCTCAACTTAATATTTTGCAGAAGAATACTTTAAAGATGCTAATTGTACAAAAGGCTCAAAATTACATTGGAATGTCTGATGTGATTTGTAGACAGAACAACCTCGATCATCTGAATGAGACGGGTGGGGAGTATTTTATTCAGATAACTGAGAGTTTGGATAACAGTTTGTTCAGATAATGCATAGTGTTTTTATGGGACCTTGAGAGCTTGTTCAGATAATCCGAAATTTGGAAAGTTGGTGTTTGGATAGCTGAGGTTCTGTACATGATGCTCCTTTAAAATAAGAGTGTTTTGTTCACCAGTGGCCTCCAGAGGGAGATAAGCATAGGAGATTTCTTAGTCTGCTTACTCTCATATCTTTTGGTACAGGGATAAGCAAGAAACACAAATGAAGCCAATGTAAAAGCAGCTGAATTACCAAGAAGTTTTGGTATGTTTTTAACTGACAATTCAGTTGTTGCTATTTAGCAGCAGACTAATGGTCAAGCAAGTAAATCAAAATAGGTGCTCGACTCTTTAGTTTGACTCTCTAGTATGTTCACTGAAGATTGGAATACTATCTTGAACTAGATTTGTACAGAACTATACAATGATTATGGGAGCACCAAGGTATGGAATTCAGTGAAAAGGGAAGAACAAAAAACTCCAAATTCTTCTGGAGGCTATTGAAGGGAGACTAACAAACAGTCCCACTATGGGTGCCATTAAACCACCTAGAAATACGACTTATGCTAGCTGGGGAGAGGGTGAACTATTACTAACTGCCGGGATGCTAGGATGGTGATGCAAAACACAGAGTGGCAGAAACGTTTTGCAACACATTGTGGCATGCAATGTTTGATACTGGCAGACCAATGTAGGATGATTCCTTGAGAAGGTGGCCATGTAGCTCTTCAGAATGTATTTAATTAATGCAGCAAATAAATTAAATGAACATTCACCTTCAGAATGAATAAAGCTCCAAAACACCGTGTGTTAATTTTCTGTCTTATTTTGATATTTGCCTGTACGTTTGCAGAACCAAGAACTGAAAGCTTGTGGTTGGGGTACAGTTCTGTAACCAAAAATTACATCACCCTTGCTTTTTTTCCCCATTCACTTTAAACGTATGTTCCCTCATTCTTTCTCCTTTCACAAGCAGGAGCAGTTCCTTCCTGTCTACTGTATCCAGACTACTCATGATTTTGAAAGGCTCTATTGAGTCTTCTCTCTAAGGAGAACATTCTCAACTTGTCCACTCTACTCTCATAACTGAAATCTCTCATTCCTGGAACCATTGTCATAAGTTGCTTCTGTGCTGCCTCTAATATATTCACATGCTTCCTATCGTCTGGCATTCAAAGCTGTATGTAATACTCCAACTGAGATCGAACAAGTGTCTTATACGAGTCAATTTAACCTCCTTGCTTTTAATTTTAATAGAGTTGAGGACACTATTAACTGCTGTCTGCGACTGTTCTGCCATGTTCAATGATCTGTGTACTTAGACACTTGGGTGCCTCTGCTCTTGCACCTCCTTTAGAATTTTGTATTGTTTTTCAATGTTCTTCCTATCAAAGCGTATCACCTCACAATTTTCTGCATTAATTATCATTTACCACCTATCTGCCCATTCCACCATTATGTCTTGGTCTCTCTGATGTTCTACACTGTCCTCAGTTTATAATTCATCCAAGTTTTGTGTCATCTGCAAACTTTGAAATTGCTCCCTGAACACCAAAATCCAGATCTTTAATATATATCAGAAAAAGTAAGGGTCCTAATATTGACACTTGGGGAACTCTACTGGAAATCTTTCTCCAGTCCAAAAAATAGTCATTGAAAATTCCTCATCATTTACTATCACTCAGCCAACTTTACATGCAGATTGCAACTGTCCCTTTCATACCATGAGCTATAACTCTCCTCAGAACTGTATGTGACACTATATCAAACTCCTGGAAATCCAGGCTCACCACAACAGCATTATCCTCATTGAGCCTTTTTGTTAGTGCTTCAAAAAAAACTCCTGAAAGTTTGTTAAACCTGATATCTCCATTGTAAATCCGTGCTGACTGTTCCTAATCAACCCAACCTTTTCCATGTGACTACTAATTCTATCCTGAATAATTGTATCTAGAAGTTTACCCATCCCTGAAGTTAAACAGACAGGTCTGTAACTGCTGGATTATCCTTGCATCCTTTCTTGAAAAATACTGTAACATTTGCAATTTTCCAGTCATCTAGCATCTCCTGCAATTCCAGGGTAAACAGATTATGCAACGCCCTCACAGTTTCTATCTCCATTTCCTTCAAAGACCTTGTATTCTTCTAAACCAGTCTGAATGCCTTGTCAGCTTTCAGTACCAACAGTTTATCTGACACTTCTTCCTTATTAATTTTGAATCTTTCTAGTGACAGGGTTTTTTCCTCTGTCTCCTTACCTGAACAGAATTCTGTTTTTTATAAAAGCATTTTCCCTCTTATGGGAGATTCTAGAAATAGGAGTCCCCATTTAAAAATCATGGGTCTTCCATTTAAAACAGCAGTGAGGCAATATTATTCTCGGAGGGACTTGGTTTCTGGAAAGGTGGCAAAAGCAGAATGTTTGTTTGAATATTTTTAAGACAGATGTGGATAGCTTGTTAGTAAGCAAGGGTTTGAAAGGTTATCAGAGCTGGATGAAGATGTGAATTTGAAGTTACAATCAGATTAGCCATGATCTTATTGAATGGTGGAGTGGGTTTGAGGGTATAAATTGAGGGTTTAATTTGTATGTTTTCAGGAATCAATGTCACTGTGTTCTGCCTTTTTATATAAACCTCGCAAGATGTAACAATAAAGCAAACCCCAAATAAGCTGATGTATTGAGTATCTTCAATGTTGTAATACTAATGCTTTACAGTAAAGCTAGATCAATGGTAATAATTCCTGAAACAAATTTAGCATTTAAAGTATTTCTGATTTGATCTTCCTTTTAATTTTAGTTTTTTTTCTTTAACATTAGTTCTGTTCTTTTCCCTCTAAGGATACAAATTAATATTCTTAAAAACAGAAGAAACTGTATCCAGGACTGAGTACATTAACTTTTGTTCAACAAATAAACCTATTTTTTAAATAAAACACAATGATTTATCATTCGCTCATATTCCTCAACAATGTTTTAATATACTTTATTCAATTAAAAATTTGCAAATATTATGTTACATGCTATATGTATCTGTAAGGTTTCAGAGTATATTTAGTACTCAGTACTAACCTTTAGGGTCCAAATGTTCATACTTCAAATATTTAAACTTCTTTATATAGAATTGTAGAACAGTTATAGTACGGAAAGAGGCTAAGAGCTATTTAGTTAGCCTCATTCCTCACCTTTACCTCAGCTTGACATTTTGTTTTCCCTTTGGATATATATACAATGCACTTTTGAAAGTCTAGATTCAATCCCTGCCTCCCATCTGTTATTGCAGGATATTCCAAATCACAACCACTCACTACGTTAAAACCATATGCTCATATCATCTTTATTTCTTTTGCCAGTGATTTTACATCCATATTGTTTAGTTTTCAATTATTTCATATATGGAACATTTTCTCTCCTCATACTTTTTTAGTCCTGCTGTGATATTACATGCCTACATCAAATCTCCTCTCAATCTTCAGTGTTTCTAGGAGAATAACCAAGCTTGATCAATCTCTCCACATAACAGAAGCCTTCATTCCTGGAACCCCTTTATGCATTTTCTTTTCCCAGCACCCTGTCTAAAGAATTCAAGTCTTTCCCAAAGTGTGGTGCCCAGAATTTGAAACAATAGTTTAGCTGAGGCCAAACCAATATGTTATGCAGATCCGTTAACTTCCTTACTGCGCTATTCCATGGCTTTCTTTGTTAATCTCAGGATCCCATGTGCCTTTTTAACCACTTTGTCGATTTGCCTAAATACATTCAACAATTTGTGCACTTGTACACCCAGTTCTTTCTGTTCCTTCACCCATTTAGAAATTTTTAATTTCGTCAAATTAGAACGCCCAGGACATCCTGAAAATAATCAAACCAGCATAAAAGGCATTACTAAGGTATTGGCATTGACGCAGTAGCAACACTTGTACCTCTCAGTCAGAAAGTTATGCGTTCAAGCTCGCTTCTAGAGACTTGAATGTGCAAATTTGACTGAAACAGTTTTGCACTATTGGAAGGGCCATCTTCTGGATGAGATACTAAACTGGGGTGCTGTTTGTGTGTGTGAGGTACACCTAACCTTGTAGGTATGATTTGAAGAAAACATGGTAATTTTACTCAACATTATTTTCTCAACAAGCACCAGTATAAATAAAGTTATTGTTAAAGTACTGTTTGTGAAGATTTCTAATGTACAAATTGTGACTCTGTGTCACAACAGTTACAACTGTAAGTTGGAATCCTGGCACTATATATGGATACAACTAATATTTGTTCTTGTATAAGACCAAATTTCTATGCATGCATTATCTTTAACCATAAATTGAGAGAGAAACAAAATTATGGTTTTCTCTTCCAAACAGCTGGAGCCAAAACTCACAAAACTGTCAGCATTTGCAGTCATCACTCCTCTGAACCAGATAGTCTGCATATGTTTTTTTTAAAAATTCATTCATTGGATGGAGGTGACACTGGCTGAGCCAGCATTATTGCTCATTCCTAATTATCCAGAGGGCAGTTAAGAGTAACCACATTGCTATGGGTCTGGAGTCACATGTAGGCCAGATCAGGTAAGAACAGCAGATTTCTTCCCTTAAGGACATTAATAAACCAGATGGGTTTTTCCAACAATCAGCAATGGAGGCAGAAGGTGGTGGTGGAGGGTTGCTCTTCAGACAGGAGGCCTATGACCAGAGGTGTGCCACAAGGATCCACTGCTTCTTATCATTTATATAAATGATTTGTATGTGAGCATAGGAGGTATTAGTAAATTTGCAGATAACACTAAAATTATAGGTTTGGTGGATAGTGAAAAAGATTACCTTCGAGTCCAACAGGATCTTGATCAGATGCACCAGTGGGTTGAGGAGTGGCAGATGTAGTTTAATTTAGATGGTGCTGCATTTTGGAAAGGCAAATCAGGGCAGGACTTATACACTTCATGGTAAGGTCTTGGGGAGTGTTGCTGAACAAAGAGACCTTGAGTGAAGGCTCATTGTTTATTGAAAGTCAAAGATAGATAGGATAATGAAGAAGGCATTTATTATGCTTGCCTTTATCGGTCAGTGTATTGAGTATAGGAGTTGGAAGGTCATGTTGCAGCTGTACAGGACATTGTTTAGGCCACTTTTCGAATACTTTGTGCAATTCTGGTCTCTCTGCTATAGAAAGGATGTTGTGAAACTTGAAAGGGTTCAGAAAAGATTTACAAGGATGTTGCCAGGCTTGGAGGATTTGATCTATAGGGAGAGGCTGAATAGGCTGGGGCTATTTTCCCTGGAACATCAGAGGCTGAGGGATGACCTCACAGGATTTTGGAATCATGAGGGGCATGGATAGGGTAAATAGACACAGTCTGTTCTTGGGGTGGTGGAGTCCAAAACTAGAGGGCATAGGTTTAAGGTGAGAAGGGAAAAATTTAAAAGGAACCTAAGGGGCAACATTTTCATGCAGAGCGTGGTGTACAGAGGATATATGTAATGAGCTGCCAGAGGAAGTGGTGGAGGCTGGTATGATTACAACATTTAAAAGGCATTTGGATGGATACCTCAGTAGGAAGGGTTTAGAGGGAGATGAGCCAAATGCTGGCAGATAGGATTTATACAGGATATGTGGTCAGCATGAATGAGTTGGACTGAAGGGTCTGTTTCCGTGTTGTATATCTCTATGACTCTATGATTCATGGTCATTATTAGCTTCTTAATTCTAGATTCCTATACATGTGTAGCTAAACATAGTAATCTATGTTCTTGTCAATAACTCTATACTTCAGAGGATATGCCCCCAGATTGTAATTTATTATAAATCATTGAAATAGTAAACACTCACATTCGTATACTCTTAGTCTTACCACAAAAAGTTGTGAAAAAGCTTACAGTTAGCAGAATGAACTGTAACTGAGCTTTTGATTAGATGCTCAGTTCGTACTTATTGCTGAACAGCATCACTGACTGAAAGAGCAATTTTATACCTGCTCCACAACAAATTTCTCGATTGTAACATTGTATATTGTAGATATTCGTTTCTATAAGCATCTGTCTTAATTCTTGTGTATGTCCCAATCATTTATGAATGATATCAATGGCATACAACAACTTGGATACTATTTCATTAAATATGGTATGCCATTACTTAACCATGAAACAACACACACATTTTCAATGAATCTGATTGTTCAGTAGTTCTACAGGCTAGGGTTCACCTCAGGAGATCAATCCATTGATAGATTTCAAAGCATGTTGATAAGCTAGCTAACCACACTACTCATGATATCTGCTTCTTGCTGTGGCTGTGTGCCATAAAAGGTAATATCTGGTTTTGGCCCATTTTAATTGTGTCACTGTCCTGTCTGAAGCTCCTGCCTGATGTACTCTCTCTGTCCCATTCAACGCCATACTGGCAGTTCTGTCCTGGACTACACAGCCTGGATAACAACCACATCAATCTCTGATGCTGGAGGAGAGGAGGCACTTTTAAAATATTAACAAGTGTATAAGAGGCCCCTCTTTCTCTCTCATGGCACTAGCACAGGTTTAAATCAATTTGCAAACTCTTGATCTTAACATGTCTGTGTCTTACAATCATAGAGCGGTACAGCATGGAAACAGACCCTTCGGTCCAACTCGTCCATACTGATCAGATAGCCTAACCTAATCTAGTCCCACTTTCGAGCACTTGGCCCATATCCCTCTAAACCCTTCCTATTCATATACCCATCCAGATGCCTTTTAAATGCTGCAATTGTACCAGCCTCCACCACTTTCTCTGGCAGGTCATTCTATACATGCACCACCCTCTGCGTGAAAAAGTTGCCCCTTAGGTCTCTTTTATATCTTTACCCTCTCACTCTAAATCTCTAGTTCTGGACTCATCCATCCTAGGGAAAAGATCTTGTCTATTTATCCTATCCATGCCCCTCATGATTTTATAAACCTCTGTAAGGTCACCCTTCAGCCCCCGACACTGCAGGGATAACACCCCTAACCTATCCAGTGTTTCCCTACAGTGCAAATCCTGCAGCATCCTTGTAAATCTTTTCTGAACCCTTTCAAGTTTCACAACATGCTTCCCACAGGAAGGAACCCAGAATTGCACACAATATTCCAAAAGTGGCTGCCCTAGTTTGCCATGGTGCCTCCTTGTTCACACACCCACAATGCAGTTCTCCATTCAGGTTAACCATTCTTTGTTGCTCATGAGACAACTCTCCGCATTCCATTCCGGGCTACATCCATCGGAAACTGTAACAAATACGTGATTCCATTTGATACAATGGCAAGATTAGTAATGAATTGACATCCAGCGGCAGTTGCCTTTTTCTTGGGGCTGTAAAGAAATCCCGTGGCAGCATTACAGAACAGAGGAGCTCTTGCTCATTGTTCTGGCCAATCTTAATCTCTGGCAACATTGAAAAGCAGACGATCTTGCCATCAATGCATTCCTGATGGTGGAGTGTAAATTGGTGGCTGTGATTCCCATACTACAGCAGTGACTACACGTCAAACGTACTTCAGTGGCTGTAAAGCGCCTGTTTTTGATGCTGTGAGGCGTGAAAGTAGATGCCTCTCAGGTCTGGATTTATGAGGCAATTGTTGCTATCCGTCTGTGGAGAACGCGGAGACACACTTATCTGGCAGCGTCTGTTCTTTCGCAAGTTTGAGCGATATGTGAGAAAGGCAGCTTACGTAACACGGTCTGCGTTGGACCGTCATGAAGTTGGGAACAAATGACAACACTGAAAATCATGGAATCAATTCGTTCATTCATTCTCCCTTTGTGATTCAGCACTGATGTGCAGCCGCAGGATTATTTATGAGAGTCAAAGGAGGATTTTAGTTCCATGATGGAAGAACATTGATTGCAGTTTGGGTTCTCACAGGAGCAGGTTGGTACATGGGAAATGCCCGGACTGTATGTTGCTGAGTCGCAGTCTATCTCCTCATGGGCACAGTCTCGTCCATTCGCTTCAGACCAATTCCAGGCGGAGAAAGTGGTTGTTCCAAACGCCAGAGGCCACTGAGAGTGAAAGGCTCCCGGGGTCGGTGTGGGCGAGGGGACGCCAGGAGGGGAAGAGGCTCCTGCTGTCGGGAATCTGATCTGAGCCGTCCAGCTGCAGTCAGACAGTCACTCGGTAAGGACACCAAGCCAGCCTCCCTCACCACTGTTACTGCATTTGGTGCAAAATGACAGAAAGAAGCAGAACCCCGAGAGAGAGAGAGAGAGAAGTTTTGTTTGTTTCTTTAATGAACAGTGTGTTTTGTTTTCAACCCCAGGTTCAGATCTGTACAAACCTACTCTTCCCTTCCCACCGCTTCTTAACTCTCCATTTATCACTATTTCACTTTCGATTATTCGATGTTTCTTTCATGGTTTAGTTTAACTCTCGGAGCGGTTTCATTTCCCTAGTTTAGCACTCAAAATTAACGCCGGACAAAGTGAAGGAAGTCTAATTTGTAAAAAGTCATGCATCATCTGGCAAATATCGGAATAAAACTTTGAATTCAATAGATTCAATTTTGTTTCGACTACATGGACGAATAGACTAAATATCTTGTCCTGAGGCAGCCCCTCAGGATTCAGGATGGCTCTCTTCTACCTCTGGGTCTCAGGTGGCTGATAGGATCAACAGACTCTGCGCCATGGGCTGGCAACATGTAGGGTTGGATCCCTCTCACACCTCACCTTCCCCTCTCTTCCTTCTTCACAGAGTCTCTCTTTATATTTTTTTAGATTAGATTACTTACAGTGTGGAAACAGGCCCTTCGGCCCAGCAAGTCCACACCGACCCGCCGAAGCGCAACTCACCCATACCCCTACATTTACCCCTTACCTAACACTACGGGCAATTTAGCATGGCCAATTCACCTGACCCGCACATCTTTGGACTGTGGGAGGAAACCGGCATTTCGTGTCTTCCTGAAAAAAAAACAGGGTGACCAGTTAGGGTCATCTGTGGTTTGGCAGGAACGTTAAACATCTTCAAGGATGTTTTAAGGACATATGTGAAAATACAGATATCTGCCCGGGAGAGTCCTGCCATGACTGAGTTCAAATGGAGTAGTTGATTTGGTTTTGATTTAATTTTATTGTCAGGTGTACTGAAGTACAAGAATACAGTGAAAAGTGTGTAATGTCACCACACAAGGTGTGGAGGAGCTGGTGTTTTTGGCTTGGGTGCCAAAGTTGAAAATCACACAACACCAGGTTGTAGTCCAACAGGTTTTTTTGGAAGCACTAGCTTTCAGAGCGCTGCTCCTTCAGCTGATGAAGGAGCTGCACTTTGAATGCAGGTGCTTCCAGATAAACCTGTTGGACTATAACCTGGTGTTGTGTGATTTTCAACATTGGTGACACAAGGTGCCATCTTAGGTACAAGTACCTTGGAGCAGAATCTTAAGAACAAGTTAGAAAGAAAACCAAAGTTAAACATTTCTGTAATTATAGCATTAAACATACAACATTAGGTTAAAGGGTACACATTGCAAACCTTTGTAGTTTTAAGTAGAAAATGAAGAAATAAAGCTTTACGTTCAAACAGTACAGTCTTTTTTAATTGCTTAGTTACAGTGGGATTGCACTTGGAGGAATATTGCCAGGTATACAAATGACATTTGCTGCCCAGCAGAGCTGGTGTTGATTGATTAACCCTTCATTGTTGATATGTTAGATGGGAGAGGATGCTACTGTTAAACAACTTCTTGCCACAGGGTTTGAAGGATCTTAAAAAGGCACTTAAGGTGCCTTTTAAGTTCATTGAGGGTTTCTGAAGCCTAAAGGAGTGTGAGGATCACTACTGACAAACAAAAGACCTTAGTCTTGACTTTGAATTCCTGATTCTCAAGTTGTCTTTCCTGAAGTCAGCTGAAGGCTGATCCATTGAAAAGGATGATGAAATTCATCATCTATTTCTACCAGCATTTTCCAGGAACTTGCGACTGATCTTAATTGACAGGGAGATATTTTGCTATGCAAGCTTGTTAGAAGAGACATTAGTTTTCTAGGAAACTGTTCACCTACTCTGTCCTCAATCCCACACCCAATTGCAGTGAAATATCCCTACTTTTATATTCCATTCATATTGCAATTAACAATGTTTTCCTATTTGTCTTCCTATTCTGTGCTTGCATACTAACCTTTTATGATTCATGTACCATTCCACCCAAATCCCTGTAACAGTTCTTCAATCATGTTCCATTTTGTGTAATATGGTGCATTTCTATTTTCCTGCCAACCCATGCAAGTTCACATTTTCCAACATTATATTGCATCTGCCTGATTTTTTTTTGCCACTCACCACTTATTTATATCCCTTTGCAAACTCCTTATGTCCTTTTCATAATTTACTGTTTACCCATTTTCATGGTATCAGCAAATTTAGCTACTATTTATTTGGTCTCTCTATTTAAGTCACTAATATTTGTAAATGGTTGAAATCTTAGCGTTTATCCCTGTGGCTCGCCATTCATTACAACTTGCCAAACCAAAAATTACCATTTTATCTCCACTGTCTTTTTCCAGTTAGCTAACTATTCATCTTTTCATGCTAATATATTATCAGTGATACCTTAATCTCTTAATTGGTTTAGTAATCTTTATGTTTGACAAGATAGCAAATCAATCTGTAAATCTAAGTACACAGTTTGTAAAGGTTCATCTTTATCTACATTTCTTGTGATTCCTCATAGAGCTCTATTAGTCAAATAGTTTTTTTTCACAAAAACATGCTGACTCTGCCTGATAATCACAGAATAATAGAATTGTTACAGTGCAGACTAAGACCATTCAGCCTATCATTTCTGTACTGACCCTTTCAGCATTTTGACTTTGTTGCAACTCACCTGCTATTGTCTGTAACCCTGCATATTGTTTGTATTTAAATAATCAATCAATGTTGTCTTGAATTGAACCTACCTCTACCACATTTCCAGGCAATAGATTCCTTACCATAACTACTCGCTTTGTGATAAAGTTTTTCTTGGCTTCTATTTGCTTCTTTTGCAAAATAATTTAAATTTATGCCCTTTGGTTCACATTCTTGGAGTGAGAATAGTTTCTCCATTTCCAGTCTTTCCAGATGATTTTGGAAACCTCTGTTATATCTCCTCTTAGCCACATTCTCTCCAAGAAAAAATAGTCACAACTTAAACAATAGACAATAGGTGCAGGAGTAGGCCATTCTGCCCTTCGAGCCTGCACCACCAATCAATATGATCATGGCTGATCATCCTTAATCAGTATCCTGTTCCTGCCTTATCTCCATAACCCTTGATTCCACTATCCTTGAGAGCTCTATCCAACTCTTTCTTAAATGAATCCAGAGTCTGGGCCAACACTGCCCTCTGGGGCAGAGCATTCCACACAGCCACCACTCTCTGCGTGAAGAAGTTTCTCCTCATCTCTGTCCTAAATGGTCTACCCCATATTTTTAAGCTGTGTCCTCTGGTTCGGCACTCACCCATCAGCGGAAACATATTTCCTGCCTCCAGAGTGTCCAATCGTTTAATAATCTTATATGTCTCAATCAGATCCCCTCTCAGTCTTCTAAATTCAAAGGTATACAAGCCCAGTTGCTCCAGTCTTTCAGTGTAAGGTAATCCCACCATTCCAGGAATTGACCTCGTGAACCTACGCTGCACTCCCTCAATAGCCAGAATGTCTTTCCTCAAATTTGGAGACCAGAACTGCCCTGTACAGCTGCAGAAGAACCTCTTTGTTTCTATACTCAATCCCTCTTGTTATGAAGGCCAGCATGCTATTAGCCTTCTTCACTACCTGCTGTACCTGCATGCCTACCTTCACTGACTGGTGTATAAGAACACCCAGATCTCTCTGTACTGCCCCTTTACCTAAATTGATTCCATTTAGGTAGTAATCTGCCTTCCTGTTCTTGCCACCAAAGTGGATAACCATACATTTATCCACATTAAACTGCATCTGCCATGCATCTGACCATTCATCTAACCTGTGCAGGTCACCCTGTAATCTCCTAATAGCCTCATCACATTTCACCCTGCCACCCAGCTTAGTATCATCAGCAAATTTGCTAATGTTATTACTATTACCATCTTCTATATCATTGGTATATATTGTAAAAAGCTGCGGTCCCAGTACTGATCCCTGCGGTACCCCACTGGTCACTGCCTGCCATTCTGAAATGGATCCGTTTATCACTACTCTTTGTTTCCTATCAGCCAACCAACTTTCAATCCAAGTTAGTACTTTGCCCCCAATACCATGTACACTAATTTTGCTCACTAACCTCCTAACTTCTCCAATCTTTCCTCATAACTGAAGTTTCTCCTTGGAACTATTTTCATAAACTTCTGCACACTCCAATGCATTCACACATTTCCTATAGTGTGGTGCCCAGAATTATACACAGTATTCCAGCCAATTTCTAATCACATTCTTTCTTAAGATCATTATAACCTCCTTGCTCTTGTACTTTGCGTTCCTTAGATTTTCTGAGTGTGCTGCTACAATTACCTTCAATGTTTTTAACATTTTTCCCATCAGGGATGATAAATTAGCTAGCCTGTGGTTGCCTACTTTCTATCCCTCTCCTTTCTTGAATAGAGAAATTATATGCACTATGTTCCCACCTGATGGGAGCTTTCTAGAATATAGGAAATGTTCAGAAATTAAAATGAATACATCTCCATCTCTTATAAGACCATCAATTGTCAATTGGGAAGAGTGAACTGATGCTTGTCTTTGTAATAGTAAGGCTCATTACAATTATGTAACAACCCAGTGCACAAATTGACTGACTGTCTGCTATTCAGGAATAAAGTAATTCACACCAGATCTCAACCTTCATAAGAAAACAGATGAGTACTTGGTCTAGAATGAGGGAACACTGATGTCGGGTCCTGAGCTGGGAGGGAATGTCAGGTCCAGTGGCAAATAAACTGTGTGTCAATTCTGGGTGGGATGGGTTTGGGGGCGAAAGCGGAATGGAAAGGAGGGGATCAGGTCCTGGGAGGGAAGTGTAAAGCCCTGGTTGGGGTATGAGCAGTGTAATGTCACGGTTTTGGGATGTTAATATTCTTGGGCATTGAGGATGACAACTGGATTGGAGAGTGAGTAGTTAAACTAGGTATTTAATAGCCCTATTTTCTGAGTAACTACTTCAGTGGAACCCTTTAAATTCTCTGATTTAAGCAGAGAGTTCTGCTGAAGTAAATAGTTACTCAGAGTTGAATGTAGAGTAGGGGAGCTGCCCAACAGAATCTTGAATTGCCTGGGAATTGGTTTGGAGTCTGCTATGTTGGCAATTCTGCAGTGTCTCCATCCACAACTCCCCTCTACACTGAGAAATGGCCGTTGCAAAATTATCTAGGGCAGGAGCAAAATATCTTTTTAATGCGCTGAACAGTGCTGGGCTCAGTGGTTTGTACTGTTGCCTCAAAGGACAGGGACCCAGGTTCGATTCCAGCTTTGGGTGACTGTGTGTGTGGAGTTTGCACATTCTCCCCATGTCTGCATGGGTATCTTCCCACAGTCCAAAACTGAGCAGGCTAGGTGGATTGGCCATGCTAAATTGCCCTACATATTTTCCAGAGATGTGTAGATTGGGTGGGAATCGCAAATTATGGGGATAAGATAGGAGAAAGTGAGGACTGCAGATGCTGGAGACCAGAGTTGAAAAGTGTGGTGCTGGAAAGGCGCAGCAGGCCAGGCAGCATCCGAGGAGCAGGAGACTCGACGTTTCGGGCATAAGCCCTTTTTCAGGAAGGGATAGGATAGCAGGATGAGTTTGGGTGTTTGGGCGTGATGCTGTTCGGAGAGTTAGTGTGGACTTGGGCTGAATGGTCTGCTTCTGCAAGGATTGTAGGATTCAATGATTTACAACTTTCTTATTTCTCATTATTAGCACCCAGGCTGTCTGCCTTTAGAAGATCATTATGGCCTTTAATTATGCTCAATCTTTTTAAATACCTGAGGAAACCATTGCCATCTGCATTCCAATGGATGTGGTAGTCACGCACTGCCAAGTGCTGAACCTCTAAGCTTCTGGATCATTTCGGGGATCCAATAGAAATGCATGTGGGACCTTATAATCTGCGATGCACTGATGCACCAGGTTGATGACCCTTTACAAGAGGGTTGACAAAAATGTGAATTACTGCTCTGATCCGGGCAAGGTGACAAAACTACTGGTTTTAGACTATTACTGATTTGTTGCATATATCTGACTATTAAGGATTCCACAGATCAACCCAGGATTTCATCAACAGGAAAGACTTCTACTCACTCAATATGTAACTGGTCTGTGACCTCCATAGGTGAATCCTATAGTTAGTGGGCGGCACGGTGGCACAGTGGTTAGCACTGCTGCCTCACAGCGCCTGTAGACCCGGGTTCAATTCCCGACTCAGGCGACTGACTGTGTGGAGTTTGCACGTTCTCCCTGTGTCTGCGTGGGTTTCCTCCGGGTGCTCCGGTTTCCTCCCACAGCACACAAAGATGTGCGGGTCAGGTGAATTGGCCATGCTAAATTGCCCATAATGTTAGGTAAGGGGTAAATGTAGGGGTATGGGTGGGTTGCGCTTTGGCGGGTCGGTGTGGACTTGTTGGGCCGAAGGGCCTGTTTCCACACTGTAAGTCTAATCTAAAAAAAAATAGTTCTTGGGGAAATAGCTCTGATGCTTGCGTATATCACCATCCCACGTGTCACAAGTTTTCTGGCCTAAACTTGACATCCCATTCCCTGGTTCAACTTTGTGAGCAAACACAAGGGCTACCAATGGCTACCTATGAATGCAGAGAAGAGGTACAACACATGTCATGGGTCTAGCAAAGCAACCATCGAGGAGACCAGATGTGGTCTTAAGGTGCATTTTAAATACTTGGATAACTCTGCCTTCATCGTGCCCAGGAAGGGTCTTGTATATCGTTGTGGTCTGCTGTGCACTGCACAACCTGGTTTACAGAAGGGGAAGCATTGAATAGTGAGGATTTTGTTGATCGCATTGTCACCTCTGATAAGGAAGTAGAGGAGGCTCCTGATCATGCAATGAAGGATGAAGAAGGGACTACTGACCAAGAGAAATGTGGAATGTACAAGGGAGGCTTGGAGTTATACTTGGGTGTTTCCCACGATTCTCTCATCCTTTCGGATCTATGCCAATCAAGTCACAATGGACAGCAACCAATGGAAGGAGATCTGACACTAATTCACTTACCCTGTATTTAGCAAGAAATGCAAGGTTTTACAAGGTATTGACCCTTAAACATGAAATGTTGGTGCTCTTAAATTTCTCTTACGTTTCCAAGTAATCCTCATTACATTCAATGCTGAAAGCAGTTTAAACGTACTTTGACAGCACCTCTAGCATCTCTGTCCCTTGAGTGGACATTCACCCGCTACTGTGACCCCCCCCTCCCCCCCAACTGCTGTTAATTAGAGAGTTAGCACACGGGCCAGCAAATTCCTGTCCCAGCATAAATTGCATCAGGTCTCAATATCAGGATTTGCACAGCACACCCACAAAATCCAGCCTTTTGTTTAGATTTGCTTATAGTTTTATGAAAAACCAATTTTCAGCTGTGTTAATAAATCATCCTGGGGTTATCACAGCTTAAGAAATTACTTTGTCATGGACATTTAGAAAACATGTTCTGCGTAGGTATGCTGGCCAGGAGATGTTTAAATCTGAAGATACGAAAATGACTTGAAAATATAGCTGAGCAAAACATTCAAATTACATGTCTAATGTAATTTGTCGTCTTGCCGATTTGTCCCCCAAGCTAAACTCTAACTGGATTTGTGTGAAATGGTGAATAGCTTTCCACCATTGTGACTGCAGGCCAGAATGTGCATTACCCATTGATGTAGCACTTATTCAACTGCAGACCCTAGGAATGGATGTAAGTTGTTCAGCCTTGACAACAATTTAAAATGAGTAATGTCATTCATGCACAGATTTAAAATATACTAAAGTATTGATCAACCTATCTTTTGGTGACTAATTCATTTTAACTTTAGCTAAAAGTGAATGTAATCAATCTGGTTTGCAGCTTGTAAGCACTGAACTGATGTCAGATTGTTGTATTTGTCACACCTCTTTAGAATTGCTGGTTGTGAAGGGTGAACAATTAAGAATTGTTAACAATTAGGCAACTCTCAAGTCTGTTATGCACAATTTTCAGTAGCTCAGCATCTTGTATTTTGATCATTTGATAAGGTTGTATGCAAATAAAAATGTTGCCATTTTGCAAGCTAGATTTTCTGTGGAAATTTGAATTCTGCAAACTCATACACTTCTAGTGATTTATTGTCATAACTTTTAGAATGTCCAAATCATTCTTGCCAATAAATAATAAAAGACATGCTCACCACCATTGTCAATTCAGTATTTGAATTGCATTGCAAATCAAATTTTTTCAATCTATTTAGCAACTGATGCAATTCCTGTGGCACATTTTTCTATTATTTAAAATTAAAAGCAAAACAAAAGTCTTGCTAACCTTTAAAATACTACACTGTGAGCAAGTTGTGAAAAGCTTTCTGAGACTGCAAGTTGTAAGAGGTAGAAACTGTTTGGAATTATTAAAATCCAAATATTCTACTTAAGTACAAAAATGAAAGTTGTTTTTTTGTTATGAAGGACTTAAAACTAATTTTGCCTTTTGTTCACGGTCATTACAAACAAACAAAGAGTGTGATCATTGGATTTATGGCAAAGAGGTTCGCCATTTAAACCATAACATCAGTACTGGTAGAAGTACCATCCAATTAAATGCCAATTTTCAGTGTTGTGCATTATGGCACTTGAAGTGCATAGACAAGTGCTTGTAAAACGTGATGAGTGAGCAGTTTTACTGGGCAGAATTTAATGATACGGAGCAGGTGAGTGATCCTACCAATACATTGTAAAATTGAACACAGTGGTGTTAGGAGAATCTCCAGATGTCTATGTGCCCAATTTTCAATTGTATAGGAGGTTGACTGCTTCAATTGAGAAACCAGTCCACCCTCTTTGAAAGGCCAATTAATCCATTAAATTAAAATTTCTGCAGTCCACTTGGTTTTGCGTGTGAGGACTAAATGAGCAGGTGCAAATTGCGAGAGGTCCCTGCTTGACCAAGGATGGGATAAAAGTCTGTAATGACGTGGCAGAGCTTGGAGTTCAAAACCTTCTGCTAAGATTGCATCATTGCCCTGTAGGCTTTCTGATTTAATTTGCATAAACTGTGTTGTCAAAGGCTCAATGTTAGGGAGTCTCAGTTTGAGTGGGTTGTGAAAAGATTTGGTTTCAAAATTCCTCATTCTACCATTTCTGGTAGAATCACTTATCTGAGGAGGAGATGATGCAAGGAAGGCGAAAAGGCTAGCTGTCTGGAGACAGCAGCGAGATGGCTACCAACGAGCAGGGCCACTGAGACACTGAAGGTGCTGGAGGGTAGAAAAGGATGCATGAGAGACAAGGCCAGTGAACGTGTAGCTACCCTGCTGGCAGAGTATATTAATGCTGTATGAACTACTTCAAAATGATAAGGGCAATGTTAATGAAGGCTTCTCCATCCAAGGTTTGTTTCAATGTGCTATATGATTGGTGTGGAGATGCACCAAACTGACTTGAAGAGCTTTCCACCATTCTTCATATAAACCATGTCAATTACGTTGAAAATAACTGTTGCTCTTAACTGTTTCACTCAGGGTCTTTTCCTTTTTTACTCATTGGGAATTTAGAAGAATGACATGACTTTCTTAAAACATACAATATTCTTGGGGAGCTTGACATGGTAGATACTGAGAGATTGTTTGTGGGAGAGTTTAGCACAAGAGGACACAATTTCAGTGTAAGTGGTTATCCATTTGAGACAGATGTGATTTTTGTTTTTCTTAGAATGCAGTGAATCTGTGAATCTTTATCACAGAGGCCTAGGGACGCTGTGCTGTAAAGTATATTCAAGGATAGACAGATTTTTGATCAATAAAGGTAAAGTTGCCATATTCCAAGAGGGCCATAGGGCTGCACTCTCCTTAGAAAGAGATGACTGCTGGTGGTTTAATCTGAGGGTCACCAAGACTCAGGGGTGGGCCTTCATGGTAACCTCAGCCAGTGTAGGACTTGAAGCTGTGCTATTGGCATCACTCTGTACCCTAAACCAACCATCCAGCCAGTTTAAATCAACGAGGGGATTAAGAGTTGGTGGGGAAAAGCAGAAAAGTGGAGGTAAAGATGGTGGAGTACATTCAATGGGCCAAATGATCTACTTCGATTCCTACGCCTTATAGCCACATCTCAGTACCTTGTGTTCAACCACACAGTTGGTCACCTTCTTACCCTTCCTATATTTGTTTGATATTTGAACTGGTCCATTTGAAGAATCCTGTGGTTCTTCACTGGAAATGCACAATGCAGGAGCAGATTATTAGTGTTGCAATACCCATGAAGTCTAGTCTCACTATACTTTCACTTATTAGCTAAGTTTCTTATATTTTAACCTAATATTTTCATTTATGAATGAATGTAAAAATTTAGTTTTATGTCGATTAATGTTATCATTCTATTACATTTGGCAAGCACTTTGCAGCATCTTATGCCTTAGTCATTCTTCTTTAATGTTTTTTGCAAATGGAGGAGCTTAAAGCCAAAGTAATTTATGCAAATTAAAGTGATTTAAGCACTTAAATATTTTATCTTCAATCCAAATCTAATAATACACCTATTATGAATATTGTTTGCTATTTTACAAAATTATATTTACAATATTAGCAAATTCACAATGAATGTTTAGGTTTTTTTGGAGAAAATGTGATTATGTAAAATTGTTTTTCAAAATAACTTGGAATCCCACTTTTTTTGCTTGCATAATAGGATCCTTTGTAGTAGAGCTAATTGTACATGAAAAGAATCCAATTTATAAATTGGAGATCTCTCCATTTATGAATGTGAATGCCTCTCAAAGCATACTTAACAAAACGTTTATGAAGGAAAGACCATAAGGAACTGAATTTGATCCCCTTCAGAAGATCTGTGAATATATCTCAACACAATATGAAAAATTGTATCTAATGTTTTCACAATATCATTTCCTATAAACACATTTGAAATATAATTTTAAAGAAATGTAACACCAGGGATGAAGAGCAGCAAGCACAACTCCATTAACCATTCTGAATACATTGGTGTATAATTCTGGACTCTGAGTGAGTCTGTTAAGAAAAGATAAAAAAAATAATAAAATTGGTAAGCACTTCATTCCCTGTGTAATATTCATGAGGGCACTTAGCACTGTTGCCATATGCAATTGACAGTTCACCTGTAATCAATTGTATTTGTATGCAAATTCCACAGTAGAGCTCATTTACTTCTTGAGTAATCACCATATACAAAACACACAGGATAATACTTAATGTACTGGCCTCAAAGTATAAAACAGTTTATTATTTACCTGATGATTCCAAAGACTGCACTTTTGAATCATGAATCACAAACCTGCAATGGCACAATCTCCTTCTCAAATGCAGTGGTAACATCATCCTGGATGGGAACTTGCGAGTGATGGTGATCCCATAATTCTGTTGTCCATTTTGCAAGATCGATTCGAAGATGCTGCAGAAAATTCTTGGCAAGTTGTTTTTAAGTTTACACAGACTGTTGCTACTGTGCATTGGTGGTAGAGTGAATATGTGTTTGAGGAGATGGGTGGTAAGCTGATCAAGCAGGTTGCTTTGTCCTGGATGATGATAAGCTTCTTGAGGGTGTTCAAGACAAGCACATCCAGTCAAGAGGAAAGTGACTTACATTCCTGAATTTTGACTTGGAATTGGTGGACAGATGTTTGGGAATGTGGGGATGAGTTCCTTCCCACAACTCCTAGCAGCTAACTTCCTCTTGTACCACAATATTTATGTGGTTAGATCAGTCAAACTTCTGACCAGTGATGACCAGGATGTTGTTGATGGGGAGTTCAGTAATGCAGATATGTTGAACATCATCGTAAATGGTTAGATTCTGTCTTGCCTACCAGTTGTGTGGCATGAATGTTACTTACCACTTGTCAGCCTAAACCTGGATGATGTCTAGGTCTTGTTACATTTGGCCATCAACTGCTCATATTCTGGAGAGTCACTAATGGTGCTGATCATTGTGTTGTTTTCAGTGAACATGCTCACTTCTGACCACATGACAAGTCAAAGTTGAAGATGAAATTAAAGCAATGATCTTTGGTAAATAGAATTAAGAATTAATTAAGAATTAAGGAAAATCCAAAGGGGTTTTACAAATACATTAAGGACAAAAGGGTATCAAGAGAGAGAATTGGGGCCCTCAAAGATCAGCAAGGCGGCCTTTGTGTGGAGCCACAGAAAATGGGGAGATACTAAATGAATATTTTGCATCAGTATTTACTGTGGAAAAGGACGTGGAAGATATAGAATGTAGGGAAATGGATGGTGACATCTTGAAAAATGTCCATATTACAAAGGAGGAAGTGCTGGATGTGTTGAAACGCATGAAAGTGGATAAATCCCCAGGACCTGATCAGATGTACCCTAGAACTCTGTGGGAAGCTAAGGAAGTGATTGCTGGGCCTCTTGCTGAGATATTTGTATCATCAATTAGTCACAAGTGAGGTGCTGGAAGACTGGAGGTTGGCATAGGTGGTGCCTCTGTTTAAGAAGGGTGGTAAGGATAAGCCAGGGAATTATAAACCAGTGAGCCTGAGGTCGATGGTGGGAAGGTTGTTGGAGGGAATCCTGGGGACAGAATAGACATGTATTTGGAAAGGCAAGGACTGATTAGGGATAGTCAACATGGCTTTGTGCGTGGGAAATCATGTCTCACAAACTCGACTGAGTTTTTTGAAGAAGTAACATAGAACATAGAACATTATAGCGCAATGCAGGCACCTTGGCCCTCTTTGTTGCACCGCCCTGTCATACCAATCTGAAGCCCATTTAACCTACACTGTTCCATGTACATCCATATGCTGGCCAATGACGACTTAAATGTACTTAAAATTGGCGAATCTACTACCGTTGCAGGCAAAACATTCCATACCCCTATTACTCTCTGAGGAAAGAAACTACATCTGACATCTGTCCTATATCTATCACCCCTCGTGCTCGCCGTCACCATACTTGGAAAAAGGCTCTCCCTGTCCACCCTATCTAACCCTCTGATTATCTTATATGTCTCTATTAAGTCACCTCTCAACGTTCTTCTCTCCAATGAAAACAGTCTCAAGGCCCTCAGCCTTTCCTCAAAAGACCTTCCCTCCATACCAGGCAACATCCTAGTAAATATCCTCTGCACCTTTTCCAAAGCTTCCGCATCCTTCTTATAATGCAGTGACTAGAACTGTACACAATACTCCAAGTGCGGCTGCACCAGAGTTTTGTACAGCTGTAGCATAACCTCATGGTTCCGGAACTCGATCCCCCTATTAAAAAAAGCTAAAACACTGTATGCTTTCTTAACAACCCTGTCAACCTGGGTGGCAACTTTCAAGGATCTGTGTACCTGGACACCGAGATCTCTCTGCTTATCTACACTACCAAGAATCTTACCATTAGACCAATACTTTGCATTCCGGTTACTTCGCCCAAAGTGAATCACCTCACACTTGTCCACATTAAACTCCATTTGCCACCTCTCAGCCCAGCTCTGCAGCTTAGCTATGTCTCTCTGTAACCTACAACATCCTTCGTCCCTATCCACAATGCCACTGACCTTAGTGTTGTCTGCAAATTTACTAACCCACCCTTCCACGCCCTCATCCAGGTCGTTTATAAAAATGACGAACAGCAGTGGACCCAACACCAACCCTTGCGGTATACCACTAGTATCTGGACTCCAGGATGAACATTTCCCATCAACCACCACCCTCTGTCTTCTTTCAGCAAGCCAATTTCTGATCCAAATTGCTATATCTCCCACAATCCCATTCTTCTGCATTTTGTACAGTAGCCTATTGTGGGAACCTTATCGAATGCCTTGCTGAAATCCATATACACCACATCAACCAGTTTACTCTCATCTACCTGTTTGGTCACCTTCTCAAAGAATTCAATAAGATTTGTGAGGCATGACCTACCCTTCACAAAACCATGCTGACTATCCCTAATCAAATTATTCTTTTCTAGATGATTATAAGTCTTATCTCTTATAACCTTTTCCAACACTTTACCAACAACTGAAGTAAGGCTCACTGGTCTATAATTACCAGGGTTGTCTCTACTCCCCTTCTTGAACAAGGGAATGACATTTGCTATCCTCCAGTCTTCTGGTGCTATTCCTGCAGACAATGATGATTTAAAGATCAATGCCAAAGGCTCGGCATTCTCCTCCCTGGCCTCCCAGAGGATCCTAGGATAAATCCCACCCGGCCCAGGGGACTTATCTATTTTCACACTCTGCAGGACTTCAAATACCTCTCCTT
This sequence comes from Hemiscyllium ocellatum, assembly GCF_020745735.1. Lineage (NCBI taxonomy): Eukaryota > Metazoa > Chordata > Chondrichthyes > Orectolobiformes > Hemiscylliidae > Hemiscyllium > Hemiscyllium ocellatum. Next base: position 73,914,674 of record NC_083407.1, on the reverse strand, counting down.
TGTGAACCTCAATCCCATTGAGTCTAGTATCCTGTATCTCAGTATTCTCCTCGACAACATTGTCATTTTCTTGAGTGAATAGTGTTGAAAAATATTGATTTAGTGCTTTCCCTATCTCCTCTGACTCCACACACAACTTCCCACTACTATCCTTGATTGGCCCTAATCTTAGTCTCGTCATTCTTTTATTCCTTAAATACCTATAGAAGGCCTTAGGGTTTACCCGGATCCTATCCGCCAAAATCTTCTCATGTCTCCTCCTGGCTCTTCTGAGCTCTCTCTTTAGATCTTTCCTTGCTACCTTGTAACCCTCAAGCACCCTAACTGAGCCTTCACATCTCATCCTCACATAAGCCTTCTTCCTCCTTCTTGATGAGAACAGAGTGGTAGATGTGATCTATCTGACTTCAGTAATGCATTCAACAAGCTTCCCCATGGGAGACTGGTGAGCAAAGTTAGATATCACGGAATACAGGGAGAACTTGCCATTTGGATACATAACTAGCTCAAAGGTAGAAGACAGAGGGTGGTGGTGGAGGGTTGTTTTTCAGAATGGAAGCCTGTGACCAGTGGAGTGCCACAAGGATCGGTGCTGGGTCCACTACTTTTCATCATTTATATAAATGATTTGGATGTGAACGTAAGAGGTACAGTTAGTAAATTTGCAGATGACACCAGAATTGGAGGTGTAGTGGACAGTGAAGAGGATTACCTCAGATTACAACAGGATCTGGACCAGGTGGGCCAATGGGCTGAGTAGTGGCAGATGGAATTTAATTCAGATAAATGCAAGGTGCCACATTTTGGGAAAACAAATCTTAGCAAGAATTATACACTTAATGGTAAGGTCCTAGGGAGTGTTGCTGAACAAAGAGACCTTGGAGTGCACGTTCATAGCTCCTTGAAGGTAGAGTTGCAGGTAGATAGGATAGTGAAGAAGGTGTTTGGTATGCTTTCCTTTATTGATGAGAATATTGAGTACAGGAGTTGGGAGGTCATGTTGTGGCTGTACAGGATATTGGTATGGCCACTGTTGGAATATTGTGTGCAACTCTGGTCTCCTTCCTATCAGAAAGATGTTGTGAAACTTGAAAGGTTCAGAAAAGATTTACAAGGATGTTGCCAGGGTTGGAGGATTTGAGCTATCGGGAGAGGCTGAATAGGCTGGGGCTGTTTTCCCTGGAGGCTGAAGGGTGACCTTATAGAGTTTCACAAAATTATGAGGTGCATGGATAGGATAAATAGACAAAGTCTTTTCCCTGGGGTGGGGGAGTCCAGAACTAAAAGGCATAGGTTTAAGGTGAGAGGGGAAAGATATAAAAAGGACCTAAGGGTCAACTTTTTCATGCAAAGGGTGGTACATGTATGGAATGAGCTGCCAGAGGAAGTGGCGAAGGCTAGTACCATTGCAACATTTAAGAGGCATTTGGATGGGTATATGAATAGGAAGGGTTTGGAGGGATATGGGCCGGGTTGCGGCAGGTGGGATTAGATTGGATTGGGATATCTGGTCAGCTTGGACGAGTTGGACCGAAGGGTCTGTTTCTGTGCTGTACATCTCTATGACTCTATAACTGTGGATGCTGGGAATCTGAAACAAACAGAAATTGCTGGAGAAACTAAGCAGGCCTGGCAGCATCTGTGGAGAGAAAACAAAGTTAATATTTTCAGTCCAGTTCTGAAGAAGGGTCACTGACTAACCCACCAGTTGGAGAACTGGTAGGAATCCCTGTCAGTTTTGGTGGGAAGAGCCAAAGTTTGTAAGGATTTGCAGGGCAGTCTTAGAGGAAGTTGTGCAGATTCCATGTAATCCTGGAGATGCCATCTGAACTTGGTGATATTACTGGGCTCTGAAATAAGTCTGATTTTCCTCCCACTGCCAGTGACCAAGACCCTCACATTGACTATGTCTGACTTAATTGGGGTAAGTTTTGCTCTTGCCAGGAGACTGACATGGATCCTCTGCCATGATGAAGAGGGGCCAGGCAGCATGGTTCCTGCTGCACTGATCTGCATTAAAGCCAGCCTGGTGTGCATCTTGGCTCTATATCTAGCTCTCTCCTTGTCCAGAAAAATCTATTAATCACTGAGTTTAAAATTGTTCATTGAACTAGCTCTGACTGCTTTCAGTTGAAAAGAATTCTACATGTTGCCAGAAGTAGGTTTCCAAATTCATGGAGTGACCTGGATGTAATATCAAGATATTTTTAAAATTAGTGCATTGGTTGTAGGTGTTTCTGGCCAGCAGTTATTCCCTATCCATATGTGACATTGAGAAATTGGTGGTGAGCTGCTTCCTTGACGGGTGATGGTCATGTCATATAGGGGCATCCACAGTGCTGTTGGAGAGGTAGTTCCACTATTTTTAACCAGCAACAGTGAAGAATTGGCAATATAATTCCTTATGTAGTGCATCTTGGAGGGAAAATTGCAGGTGGTGGTGACCTCATGCATTTGCTGCCCTTGTCCTTCTGGGTGGTAAAGAGCTTGGGTTTGGATGAGCCTTGGTGAGTTTCTTCAATGCATCTTGTAAATTGTACATGCATTCCTGCCACTGTGTGTCAGTGGCGAAGGTAGTGAATGATGAAGAAGATGGATAGGGTGTCAATCAAGCTTTGTTCTAGATGATGTTGAACATCTTGAATGATGTTGGAGCTGCACTCATCCAGGCATGTGCTGAGTATTCCATCACTCTCATGACTTGTGCCTTATAGATCCTGGACAGGCTTTGGAGAGTTTGTTTCTTATTTCAGAATTTCAAGCCATTCATCTGCTTTGGTAGCCATGGGTATTTATATGACTGGTCCATTTCAACTACTGTTCAATGAAGATCCCTAGAATGTTAATATGTGCGAATTTAAACACGGTAAGTGTCAGTGACAGATGATTTTTTTGTTCCTAGTTGTTGATAGTCATTGCTTGGCACTAGATTGGTTAGGACTACATTCACTGAGGTTTTGAAGAATGAGGGGGAATCTCCATAGAAAGCTAAAAACTTCTAACAGGACTAGACAGGATATTTTTGCAGGAATTATGTTTCGAAAGACCTGGAAGTCTAGAATCATGGCCCATTAGGACTCGGATGAGGATAAATTTCTTCACACAGACTTGTAGTGGCATTCAGAAGAATGAGTATTGGGAGTCTTGTTTTCCCTGATATTTATTACTGACCAAGATCTTGGTGTGCAGAGGACAAGTTCAAAGTTTGCTGATGATACGAAACCTGGGAGAATTGTAAATATGAGAAAGATAGTTGGTGACAAGTTGGTGGAGTGAGTGGATAGGTGGCAGATGGAAATCAATGTAGAAAGGTGTGAAGTGATATAATTTAGTGCAAAAAGCATTGAGTGATACTAGAAAACAAAGTGTACTATTCTAAAGGATATGTAGGAGCAGAGGAACCTGGATGTTTATGTCCAGGAGTCATTAAAGGTGACAGGGCAGGTAGAAAGAGTCTAATAGAATTGACTATATTCTAGGCTTCATAAATAAGGGCTTATGCTCGAAACGTTGAATTCTCTATTCCTGAGATGCTGCCTGGCCTGCTGTGCTTTGACCAGCAACACATTTGCAGCGTTCATAAATAAGGGCAAGACTAAAGAGGTTATGATGAACTTTTCCAAGACACTTTGTTCAAACTCAGCTGGGACATTCTGTACAGTTCTGGGTGCCACGTTTTGGGGAGGATATTATTGCACTGAAGAGTGTGGAAGACCTTTACAAGACTTGTTCCAAGGATGAGAGACTTCTGTAATGAGATAAGGTTAGAGAGGCTGGGAACATTTTCCTTGGAGAGGAGAAGGCTAAGAGAAGATGTGACCCAAGTTTTCAAAATCATGAGGGGTCTGGACAGAGTCGTTGGGGAGAAACTGTTCCCACTCAAACAGGTTGAGAACTGGAGAGCTCAGTTTCAATGTTTCGCAAAAGAAGCAAAATGGAGCTGAGAGAAAAACTTTTCCACAAAGTGTGTAGTTAAGATATGGAATTCACTACCTGGAAGTGTGTTGGAGCTAGGTTAAATTGAGGCATTCAAGAGGACATTGGATGATTTGTTTTTATTTAAATACTGTGAAGGGCTACAGAGAAATGGTAGAAGATTGGCAATAAGTTCAAATCCTTGAATCAGCGCATAAACGATGGGCTGAAAGGCCTCCTTCTGAGCAGTTATGGTTCTGTGATTCTTGCGTTCAGCATTTTTATTTGGTTCATACCTGAAGCTGTAATGAGATCAGGAGCTGAGTGGCTCGAGCAGATCTCGAGCTGAGCATTGGTGAACAGGTAATCCGTGTGCAAGTGTCAACACTGTTGACAATACCTTCTATCACATTTTTTGATGACTTTGAGTAGACTAAAGGGCCTGACTCGATTTTTGTTTTTGTGGACTGAACTATATCTGTCAATTTTCCACACGGTTGGTGCATTTCAATGTGGTAACTGTAGCAGAACAGTTGGCAAGGGATGGCCTGTTCTGGAGCACTAACGTTTTCAGTACTAATACTGGAATGTTATAATATCCCATAGCCTTTGCTGGATTCAGTATTATGAGTCATTCCTTGATATTGTATACGTGAGTAGAATTGGTTAAGTTTGGCACTTGTGCTACTGGGGGTCTCAGGAGGATACCAAGATGGATCAGCCACTAGGCACTCCCAGCTAAATGTGAGTGCAAATGTTTCAGTTTTGTCTTTCGCACTAATGTGTGAAGTTCCCCCATCATTGAGGATTGGGCTATTTGTGAACCCTCTTCCTCATGTTAATTGTTTCTTGTGGGACCTGGTTTAATGGTTGTGGCCCTGTCTGTCCCACGCAACTTACCCTGTTTGACATATAAGTATTCCCGTACCTTCACCAGATTGTCGCCTCATTTTTAGATTGATCTGGTGCTGCATCTGGCAGGCTGGCCTGTACTCTTTATTCATTCTTCATGAAGCCTTGCCGCTGTGTTGCACCCTGCACTTGCTAATACAGTGTCAAAATCATGACTGGGCCAATGAGCACTTTTGCCTTTTAAAAAATCACCAAGTACCGATGCAGGATTGTATCTGAATCCAGGAGTGTCAGGGGGCATTGGGTATTGGAGTTAATTCAGCAGTTCCCAAAGTGCAGGTCACATTCTGCTACAGTCACAGAAATAGCAAACAGGCAATGTATTACACTCAAAAACAGAAACTCAACAGAATCTGTGAAGAGGAAAATAAACATTTTGAATCCTGTGACCCTTCTTCAGAACCCAGTGTATTACAATGTTGCATTGGGGATTGGTTTAGCTCAATTGGCTAAAGAAAGACTGTGGCAATACAATACTTTGCATTGCTCTTTAATATGTAGTCTCTAACAGTCATGTACTGAATAATGCAATGCTTCTTTATTTGTATTTCTTGGCACTTGGGGGTCAGATAGGTTTCCCATGTCAAAATGGGACATGATGGAAAATAGTTTGGAAACACCGCCCTCATTTCTAAAACTTTCTATGTTGTGGTGTTGTGCCTATAGCACCATCTAGTGGAAATATCCTTGAAACTGGAAATCATGCTGCATATTGTAAAATCTTGTCTGAAAGTTTAATTTATCACTAGTTCTGCTTTTAATCTCTGCTTCTGCCACTTATTAATGTGAGTAATTGGCCATGACAGCCTAGAACATTTGTAGGTTCCAGATTTTGTGTGATGAGCTGGTTGGCTATACATTTTTACATTGGCCTCAGTTCCAACCCTTTTTGTTTCATCACAGAAGGTGGTCTAATTCCAGTTGATAATTTCCTCACCACCTTTTTACTTTTATTTTGAAAATAAAGAGTATAATTGGTATCATTGTGGAATTGTAAGAATTGCCTACATCTAAATAACTCTAAGCATGACTATGGAAAATGGAGGCAAAGTTATGGCAATTTGTTTATGTAAATATATTTATGTAAATCTTGGAAAGATCGCATGCTGTTGGTTCTTTTAAGCTATCGACTTTAGATTAAAAAAATTAAACTGACTGCTCAGCACAGCATTAATTTCATCTTACATTCTATGCAGAAGCTATTCATTAGAATTTGGCCAGCTGCAACTTGTCAGGGATTTGCAGTTATAAAATGTAAAGGGATGCTATGCATTGTAAAGTACACTTTATTGTAAATTTGGTAATGGGGTCAATGATAAGCATGGACAGCAGTTATTAAATGTACATACCAAGGCTCTCACTCCCAAAGCCATCTTTCTTCCAGACTTTTGGAATTAAACCAAATCCATTTTGACTTTACATATTTCCTAATCAGCCTGGTCAGAGATGGTCTTCTGCTCCTTAGATGATGCCTGACCTGTAGTGCTTTTTCAGCGCCACAATTTTTTACTTTGTTTAGAGACGTTATGATGCAATTCTGCAGCAGGTGGGACTTGAACCATGGCCGCCTGGCTTGGATTTGAGGACACTATCACTGCACCACAAGAGATAATCCATTTTTACTTCATTTTTGTTTTAATATTCTGATTGCAATTACGGAAAACAGACCAATTTTTCCCATAACCAAAATCATTGATTTTTTTTTCTTTTAACTACCACCTGTAATCACCTGCATTGCCAATCAAGTATTTACAAGCAAACTCTATGATGGGCAATATACCCCATCAAAAGTGAGGGGGAGATAGGGAAGAGACTAAATCAAAATGGATTTGGAGGGCAAGATGATAAAGCACTGTATCCCCAGTGCTCACCTCTCTCTAAAGACTTTGAGACACACTGTGTGTGTCTCCAAAGACATTTGGACATGAATAATTGCTGAAGAGGGATAGACAGTTGGCAGATATGACCCCCTCCACAGCCCGCTGCATGGACCTGTTTATAGCCAGCCTGGCCAGGCGCAGGAGCAGATTCAATAGGAGCCCCAGACCCCTCCACACACGATGCCCGAAGATTGGAGTGTAGGATTGAAGTGGAACCAAAAGATCAAAAAATTTTGAAATAACTGAAAAGGAGGTGCAATCACCCACAACCAACGTAAGTGTATGGTCCACAGACTTCACAATGCCGCAAAATAAACAATCAGGCTGGGAATCTGTGAAGCACCACAATCCCATTTTAACTTAATATTAAACAGCAATATCAAGATTAGGAGCAACAGATATTCCAGCTGTAGCTATTATAAAGTCAGCCTGATTACACAATGAAAGCCATAATCACTGAGTTATGACTATAACAAAGTGAATCCACCACAGAAAAGAAAGTGATTAAATGATGGAGTTGGAGAATATACGTTACTTCAGAAGAGGAAAGGAAAAGGAAAGATAAGGAATATTCTTCAGTTTAAAAGTTTAAAATATATTTAAGGAGTTTAGATGATGAATCTAGTGTAAAAGTATGTTGGCAGAGAAAAGAGGGTGTGTTAAATTTATATGGTAACTTGCACATTTTTGGGACTTTCCAAAGCACTTTGCAGTTAGTTCATTACTGTTAAAATGTTGCTTACATTCTGGAAACAAATGCAGCCACCAACTTGTGCACAGCAAGATTCTGCAAACTGAGTACAACTCCTGTTGTTCTTAATGGTGTTATGTGATAGCTCCTTAAATAGACACTCGGAGATGATGGATTTCAGTGAAAAGTTCATCTTTAAAATAGCATTCCTTCTTTGCACATAGTGATTTTGTGTTCAAGTTTCTGAAAGAATCAAAAGAATCAAATTGGTAATATTCTGTGGTGTGGCACTTGGGACTTACAGGACCAATTGGCAAAAGTTTGAATTGGTTTGTAGGCAGACAGTGGGGACTGACAGAGAGGATTATCTGCAGAAGGGGAGAGGAAGAACTGAAAAAGGAATTGAATGAATTCTCTCTTTCTCTTGATGACAAGGAAATCTTGAACTACTTGCAGCTGTTAGTGAGGGTAAGAATGTGGCGAAGGGATTTTAAAGTGACAGTGTTAGAAGTGAAAAAAACCATGTGTTAACTTTGCCTTTCAGAATGATGATGGTGTAAAGGGTGATTTTGTCAGATGAATTGGAGCTAGACCAGCCAGGGTGATAGATTGCTTGAGCAGGTATGTTCACATTTGTGTCACTTTGTCTAGAAGAGGTGAAGTTTGGAAAGGGAGAATGAACTAATTTATATAATTTTAATGGTGGTGAAAGAACAAGGACATTTGGGCTTCACCTTCACAAATAATTGAATATGGAAGGATATATTGATAATCTTTGTGATTTCTTCAAAACAAAGTATATAGAACCCTTTACGTTTCATATAGAGGCATTGCGTACAATAGCACGAAATTACCGTTAGGCCTTAGCCTTCCAATTCTAGGCACTCTTTAGAAGAGATGGCAAGGCCTTAAAGGTGCAGAAGAGATTTACTGTTCATAGTATAGGTGTTTTTACCCACTGGGTAAGATGAATCTATTGTTGAACTTATTGTTAGGCTATAACCTCAAATAGGAGAGACTTTTGGTCATTCAAGGAATTTAGACAGCATTGCTACCTATTGACTTGTTCTAATAATTAAATGTCCTCCTCCTTAGGCATTTTCAGATCAGCAAAATTATCTCTAGATTAGAATATATCTACAGAAATATCATAGTGGAAATAAATCCATTAATCAGAATCAGCACATGGAATCCAAATTTAAGAATTCTAGAGTATTTATTGTTTGAGTCCTTGAGGAAATAAATGTGAAACTGCAACTTTTAATAAGTGCTTAAGGATGTTGATTGTAAGAATTAATTTTGGATTACATAATGGTCAGGACTACAATATCATAAAGTATAGAGTCATTAAAGCCAATTAAAGAACATTCCACTGAGTAAATGTAACTGATCTATATGGTCTACAACAATACCTCCACTTAACAAGGAGCGATGGCCATATTGTCACCTAAAACAGTTATAACATTGTAATTTTGCTTTAAATTTTAGCATCATAATTTTCACCTAGAAATGAATGAGATATTCAAACAAATATGTCACAAAAAGGTCACAGGGTCACTTTGACTTTGTGGTAAGTAGGTGTGTCTTCATCTAAAATTCTCTGTGTGACCAGTTTCAGAGGAGATCCTGGTGGATCCAAAGTTTGTATGAAAAACATGGCAATGCCAGTCTAATTTTTCATGTACCATGTTGCTTTAAATAAGATCCTTACCACTTTGTAAACAAGATTCTGAAATGATTTTCTTTATCAATTGTTCATTCCCTAGAGCTCTGAGGTTTGATTATTGATTATTTTTCTATGTTAATCTGTAATACAGTTGGTTGTCTGTCTCAAGGTTATCCTTCCCATATTTAAAGTTGTTTGCAAAGTTTAATTTTGACAAAATTTCAGATTCTCATGCCACTTAATGTTGCTTTAAATTTAATAGTTTAACTGGGAGATTAGTTTGGTGATTTTCTTTACTAAGCTGGACTTGGAAAGTCCATGAAGGAATTAGAATTCTGGATAGAAACAGTTTCTACAACCAGGGGGTTTCATGCTCATGGGATATGGATTTAATGTGTTGTATTTATTGTTATGGACCAGGCCAAACCTCTTGAAACATTTCAAGGAGGTAGTCCAGACCCTAACTTTGCTTTTTTTGATTTAAGCAGGTACACAGTGGATATTCCAGGAGAGAATCAGCTGGTCAGACTACTTATTTTTAAACAATATAGAATTTATTTACAAGATTACTGAATGAAACCCAAAGAAAAGTAGTAGAATACCGAAATATCTTATCTGAACAAGATAGGCTTAATGATGCTGTTCCAAATTGCAACAATCCCAATAAACGCCCCTTGGCACAAAACATAAAAATGAAACAAAGGCTTGTAGGTTTGATGTTAGAGAGAAGAGAGAGTGGCAGCTTCTTCACACAGGCTGCTGTTGAGCTAGCCACTCCCCCTTCATTATACAAGTTTCTTTTTAAAACTTGAAAGCCTTCTGCCTGGGGCGGTATCTGTTAGCTGTAAACAAACGGGCCCTAAAAGCTGTCCAAACTCTCTGACTTTTCAGAGTCTAGGCCATTAACAGCCTCTCTGGAAAAAAAATCAAGGACGACATAATGTTGCCAGAATGCGCAGTCTCATCATATTAGCAAAAGACTGGAAGAGGTGGGAGCAGGGATTTTTTAATGCAAAAAGTAATTATGATCTGACATACATTACTCAAAAAGTGGCAGAGTCAGATATACAGAGGAACCTCAATTGTCTGAATATCAATTATCCGAATTTCGGATTATCAGAAGAAGATCTCAAGGTCCCGATAGAAACATTACATCAAAGCGGCGTTTCAACACTGATCGTGCCTTTTGTTTACAATGATTAAAAACGAACCTGGCTTACTAAAATGCTGCCGGGTACAGTCCTGGACATTGATGGGAGCCCAGGCACCATCGCCAAATGACTGCCCGCCCTCTCTCTCTCTTTCTGTCTTCCCTCACTTTCCCTGGAGTTCTACACAGGGGTGTACCCTAACCCCCCCCCCCCCCCCCCCCCCCCCGCCTTGCCTAGATAATCTCTCCAACATTGTCCTGTACAGGGCAAAGGTGGAACTTATCAAAAAATTGCAGTAAAAAGTTGTTTGTGTGTGTGCGTGTGCTATTTTGAGACAACCTCCAAAGGCAGCAGCAGTCTTAATGTTGGTGTCCAGTCCGGCTGCCCCTGAGGGGAGGGAGATGGGGTTGGAAGGGGTTGGGGGTCAGACAGGGGCTGGGGGTGGAGGCAGACAGAGGGACGGGTTTGATAGGGCAGGAGGTAGGGGTGTGGCGGGATTGGACGGGGTTGGGGGACAGACTGGGACAGGGGTGGGGGGGCGGGGCTAGGGGGTTGCATGGGGCTGGGGGGGGGTGGGCAGGGTTGGCCAGGGTTGGGCAGGGAGTGGTTTAGATGGGATTGGTGGGGTGGGAGGCAGTGGTGGGGTCAGGCAGGGGTGGGGTTGGACAAAATTGGGAGTTGGGCGGGGCCGGTGGTGGGGCAGGTGGGGTCAGGTTGGGGGCAGACAGGGACGGGTTGGAGGTGGGTGGGGGCGAGTTTGTGGGGTGGGCGGGGTCAGGGAAGGTGGGTAGAAGTGACCGGGCCTCATGGGTGCGAGGTTGCATGGGGGGCCGGGGGTGGGTTTGGACGGGATTGTGGGTGGATGGATTGGGGGTGTGGATGGGGGGCCGGGCAGACAGAGTTGGGGGCTGGACAGGGGTACCGGGCGTGGATGGGGTTGTGGGGACGGATGGGTGTTGGGTTGGACGGGCTTGGGGGGCAGACGGTGGGTGAGGCGGACAGGGGTTTGGGTTTCGACGGGGCGGGGGGCAAAGGCTCATGCACGGTGTGTTGCTGCCTAGTCTCCTGACTTAGCAAGTGCTCACTGTATCAATCTCATTGAACTGATGGGGGGGCTTCATCAAAGCTGCAGGTGCCTTGTACACAAGTGTGTGTCTGCTCAGAAACAAACCCTGAGACAGAGAGAGGGAGCATGGCAGGCAGAGCGAGGAAAAAGGTAACTTTAGAAAACTCTGAGCCCCAGAGGAGAGGCATTGAATCAATTAACTGAATAATCAATTATCCGAATGAAATACTGCCTGTCCATCTCATTTGGATAATCGAGGTTCCTCTGTAATGGTAATTTAGCTAATTTGATATATACTTGAATAGTAAAATTCCTACAACTATGGTGAAGAGCAGGGGAGTTGGATTGATTAGTTTGATTTTTCAACAATCCTGCAAAGGCACAACCTGCTAAAAGGTTTCCTTTTGTTCTCTGATTTCAGAGATTAACAGAGAAGGTTTCTGAGGTGCGGTTTTTGCAAGTATTTCACATTTTGATATTGTATTGTTATTCATCGTTGCCTGTGCTCTGTTAGTTGAGTTGTTTTTATTTCAAAAATATACTTTATTCATAAAAACATATCTATATACACAATCCCTAAAGCAGTTCTGCTCTGCACAATAAGATATGAAGAAACAAACAACTACTAGAGTTTGACTCTACCTAGCGAACAAACCAAAGGCATCTCTTACTGGTACAAAATTATGTTTACATATATTTGAGGCATCGTGAGCGTCTAATAAGCCAACAGGCCCCCATTTAACTTTTGCAGAAAGTCTTTCCCTCTGTGCCTTGCCCCACACTTTAGTGCGTGTCTCAGCACGTAGTCCCGGATCTTGGAATGTGCCAGTCTGCAACACTCAGTCGAGGTCAACTCTTTGCCCTGGGAAGCCAACAGGGTTTGGGCAGACCACTGAGTTGGTGGTCCTCCAGTCGATATTTGTCTTGGTATATGTACTGGGGAACAGACCATACGGCATAGAGTCCTGCGTCATGGAGCTACTAAGAATGAACCTGACAAATACCACTGCATCTTTCTCCAGACTTTCTTTGCAAACGCACATTTCAGCAGGAGATATGTGACAGTCTCTACCACCTCCCCCCTCCCCCCAGCCCCCAGAACATTTTGAAGTTTAGTGCTTTATGTTGCGTTTTTCCTTTTGCTGCTCTCAGTCTAAGCAATCAGGCTTTTCATGGAACATGCATGGGAAATAAACAGAAAATTCCAAACCCATATCAAACCAACCAGAGAAGTTGTTTGCTTGGAAATGTATAATTTCTAGCATGACACTTTTTTAAAAAAAACAAACACTTTGAAATGCATGCACATGTTCTGTCTGGAATTCATCCACTATGATTTGGTTCCAGAGACTTATTTTATCTTACAGGGTGGGACAACTCTGAGATAATTATCCCTAATGGAGCTTGTGTTCTTATGCTGTGCCACCTGTCCTAAGGTTTTCCAGGATTCTCTGTATTTGAAATCTCCATGCTCACCAAAATTGCTGTTCACCCCTCCTAAGCCCAGTGGAAACTTGCCAAGTCAGTTCTACCCTGGGTCACCACTTAATTCTAAGATATATCCTGTTCCTGTTGTCAGTGTCAGGTTGTTGCCGAGAGCAGTTATCTTCTCACTCCGAAAGCTTTTTGCATGATCTTGATGATTGGAAATCACCATCTCAATTGCTTCTGGACGGTTTCAGGAGAAACATTCACCTTTAGGATGGCAGCAACAGAGTAGCAGCGCAACGTGCGAGTTCCTCAGCCCAGGAGCCCTTTTCTTATCTACTCTGTATGCCGTTACTATTTTTCTTTTTCTTTTTCTGTTTTTTAATGTTTTTAATTAGTATAGATAACATCAAATGCATCATAACTTCATTTAAAACCTGTAACCGTGAGCTTCTCCGAAGCGGCGGTTGCTTCCGGTGGTCTGAAGTGGTGATCTTTCCGGGACTGTTGGTCTCAGCCTGTGGAGTGGTGTCTGATGGAGCGGTGGTGTCCCATTTTGTGATTTCAACACGGATCTGGCTCAAACGTAATCTTTGGTGAGTGCTTCCGGCTTGGTGTTCCAATGTCTCGATGTGTCGTTATATCCATGGGTGTCGGTCTTGTCCTGGTCCTGATGAAGGGCTTTTGCCCGAAACGTCGATTTTGCTGCTCGTTGGATGCTGCCTGAACTGCTGTGCTCTTCCAGCACCACTGATCCAGAATCTGGTTTCCAGCATCTGCAGTCATTGTTTTTACCAGTAATCTGATGGCCCATCTTATTATTTTAATTGGCATAATGGTGGCGGTCTTCCTTCAAAGTCTTTTGGCCCAGTGGGCCTGTGTTTCAGTTTTGGTCCCATCATCATTCTCGTTGTGGATGTTGTTCTATTGTCCCTTGATTGGACAACTTCAAGACCAGGAACGTTTAAGTGGATCTTGATGAACTCTGTCTTATATTTATTTTTCTAACTTACAATTTTACCATGACTTCAATGGCATAAATATAAGCACCATGGTAGGGTGACTTAGAACACTTTTCATTGTATTTTTCTCGTAAAAAATACATATGACAATAAATAAGTTCTAAAATTCACATGTTGCCTAATGTAGAAAAACAGCTATTTCGAAGGCTGCATTGTCAGCATAGGTCCTACATAAGGGGGTCTTTGTGAGAACCAAATGATAGGTTGGGAGAGATCCAGAAAAGGGAGAATTCATGGTGCTCAGGATTTCATCCATAGACAGTAGCTGTCAAATAGCCAGGGATGAACTGGCTTCTTCCTGCCTAGAAGCTATAACGGTGTGTGCTTCAGTTCACTTATTGCTTGAAGTTGTGACTTCTGTCCCTTGAAGGCAGGATGTCGTGGCCCATCAACTCTTCAGTCCCAGCATCACCCCCAGATGTGATAGTGACTTTGGGGAGTGCATTTGCATCCAGATGTGCAGCCTGGAGTGCAGGTATTTGGGGATTTAGGATTGCCAGGACAATCAGGTAAGGCCTAGTGAGGTGGTGGGGGTTGTGGATTATATGTTTGGTTGGGGATGTGCTGCTTTCCCATGGGATGGCTCCTGTCACTGTTGAAACCTGTGCACCACAAAGCTCCCAGCAAATCAGCAGGGGTATCCCCATTCCTGAGCCCCTTGGAAAGCCACCAGGTTGTAGTCAGTAGCTTCTGGTGACAAAATGCCCCTGCTACTGGTATGATACAATGGATGGCAGCAACAGGCCCTTTAGTGAGCAGTGATTGGTCACTTACAAGCTTCAATTGGTTACCTCCCACCTCCCTGCCACTGTTGAAAAATAGTCTGTCAAAGCAGGAAGTCAATGGGCAGTGCTCACAATGTGACCAATTATATGTCCCCTCACCCTGCAGTTCATTCCTGAGGGTACAGAATGGGTTGTTAGTAAGAGTTCAGCCAGAGACTTTAAAAAGTGAGAGAACAAATCATTATATTCCAAGAATCTAACATGAGAACTTACATTATGCACAAAGGAAGCAAAAGAGAAAGATTGGACACCAAGCAAAACAGCACAATGAGCAATGCCAAAACTTAGCACAGGAATAAAAATAAGGGACTGTTTCAGAAAGAGAGAAACATTCCTGTTTTACTTTTCTCCATTTAAGTAGGAAATCAGCATATTATACAACAACATACTCTGCATTTCATAGCATGCTTCCTTGCCTATTCTCAAAGTCAATGGCACCCACATAAAAAGGGAAAATGACTGATACAATGCCAAAAATGTTATTCATTTAGTGTACAGGTTTCTCCACGGTAGATATTGTGATAGTCACAATTGTTCTGAAAACTTGCACTTCAATTATTTGTAATATGTAATTCCTGTGTTTCTCAATGTCGTGAAAAGTGTCTTATAATCCATGTCATTACTTTTGTGTCGATTATGCAATCCCTCCACATCTATTTTCACTGAGATTAAAACTATGACTATAAGTAAAGTTGAGCAATAGTGAGGTTTTAGTATGTCCTTTCAGTTCTTGTTTCATCAGAAACGTATTCCATATCTTTTAAAAACACTATGAATTCATAATTACTTAATTATGCAGTCAATCAAATTGAAAACATTCACACTACACAAATGCTAGGCAATGACCATCTCTCATAAGAGACAGTCTAACCACCGCCTCTTGACATTCAGTGGTGTTATCATCAATGGAAACCCCCAGGATATTGATTGTCGAAATTCACTGACCAGAAACTCAACTCACAACATAAGCATAGTGGCTGCAAGAGCAGGTCAGAGACTAGGAATACTGGGGCGAGTAACTCATCACTTGACTCCCCAAAGCCTATCCATCATTTACAAAGCATGTCAGGCGTGTGATGGAGTACTCCCCACTTGCCAGGATGGGTGCAGCTCCAACAAACCCCGAGAAGCTTGACCCATTTAGGAGAAAGCAATCGGTTTGATTGGCACCACATCCACAAGCATCCGCCAGGCAATGGCCCTAGTGGTATTATTGCTGCACTATGAATTCAGAAACTCGGATAACTCACGCCAGATGGTGGAATTTGACTTTCATTTTTTAAAAATCTAGAATTAATAGTCTACAGATGACCGTAAAACCATTGCCAGTTGTTTGTTCACCATTGTCTTTCAGCTAGTCTAGCCTATATGTGACTCCAGACCCACAGCAATGAATATTGACTCTCAACCGTTCACTGAAATGACTCAGCAAGCCACTGAGGTCAAGGGAAGCTTGGGACAGGCAATGAAAGCTGGCCAGTCAGAGGCACCCGTGTCCCATGAGTGAGTTTAAAAAAAAATTCAACCACCAATGCTCAGTAGCAGCAGTATGTACAATCTATAGGATGTGCTGTGGTAACTCATTAAAGATCCTTAATCAGACCTTCTAAACCCACGACCATTTCCATCTAGAAAGATAAATAGGAAAACCACTACTTGCAAGTTCCCTCCAAGCCGCTCACCATCCTGCCTTGGAAATATATCACCCTTTCCTCGCTGTCACTGGGTCAAAATCCTGGAATCCTCTCTCTAATAGCACTATGGATCAAGCTGGACTGTAGGGATTCAAGAAGGCAGCTCACTGCAACTGTCTCAAGGGCAACTAGTGATGGGCAATAATACTGGCCTAGCCAGTGATGCCCACGTCACACAAGCGAATAAACAAAAGATTGTGCAATAACTGCCTTAATTTTTATTTTATGTGGACGTTTAGTTTCACTCTATGTGCTTTTGTATTTGGCTACCAATCATTCTCCTCTGCTTTTTTTTCCATTAAATGCTAACTTATCTGAATATCATCATTCATTTGACTTTTTTCTGTTTGATTTAGCTTATTTAATTTGAATTTCCAATAAGAGTAAGTGAACTGAATCTGTACTTTATACACTAGGTGGCAGACTATTACATATTTCTGCCGTGCTATTTATTGTGAGATTTGCTCAAACTTGTTGATTCTATAATAATTTTGTTCGACATCATGATTCCTGCAAGCTTTTTATAATGGAAAGCAGCCCACAAAGGGATCAGAACATGTCTATTACAGGATGACAATTCTATTGTGTTGAAGACAGACAGACAGACTATGCCACAATAGAGAGAGAAACTCATTCTGTCATTTTCAGAACACAATGGTTTCACATATTATATTGCTTAAGCATTTCATCGCTAATGCGGACCACAAACCACAGGAAATGATCTGTCAAAAACTACTTGTGTACCTTCATGATGCCAACAATTTTGTGAAGGCTCAGAGGTATGATTTAGAAGTACACAACATACTAGCATCACAAATGACTATTTCTGATGCTCTAAGCTGACTTCCAAATCCCACTAGAAAAGAGAGATATTCCTTTAGACCTACAAGTGGATGTTATTGAATTTGAGTTGGAGGATAGTTTCAATATTAATCTCATCCATTTTATTCATAGCCAGGAAGAGCAGATTCAGCAAGTTAGGTCAGATGATGACCAATTGTAATGTTCATAAACATCATCGCCTCCAGTGGTCTGAACCCATTCAAAAAGTCATCAAGAGAGTACGTTTCTTCTGGTCATCTAATGTCTAGGGTTCTTCATGAATGCAATTTTCAAAGGCAAAACAGTCCAAATTCAATAAGTTTTATTTCAAGATATGCCTGACCATAAACATATGTGTCACGATACAGAAAAAAATAGAAATTGGTGTGTGAATCTATCTTTTGGCCTAGTGTCAATAAAGATATTGACCAATTGATCAAGTCACATAAAACAAGTAAATTTCCTCAACAATTGAGAGAACCTCTCATTCCACATAATTCCCTGGGAGATCTTAGTGCGACGTTGCAATTGATAGAATCATAGAATCCTCACGGTATGGAAGCTGGCCATTCAGTCCATCGAGTCCATATCGACCGTCTAAACAGTATCCCACCCAGACCCATCACCCTATCCTGTCCCAGTAACCCTGCTTTTGCCAGGGACTAATCCACCTAGCCTGTACATCCCGAGATACAATGGGCAACTTAGCATGACCAATCCAACTAACCTGCATAATTTTGGTCTGTGGGAGAAAACTGGAACACTCAGTGGAAACCCAGGCAGACAAAGGGAAAATGTGCAAATTCCAACAGACAGTTACCCAAGGGTACAATCAAACTTGACTCCCTGGCACTGAGAGGCAGCTGTGCTAACTGCATTCTGGTTACTGACTGTTTCACTAAATTCCCTTTTGTAAGGTGAATCAAAAATACCACGAGAGCAACAGATTTTGACAGATTAACCGCCATTCTTGGCATGAGTAGGGCTGGAAAAGCACAGCACATCAGGCAGCATCTGAGGATCAGGAAAATCGATGTTTCAGGCAGGAACCCTTCATCAGAATTTCTGATGAAGGGCTTCTGCCTGAAACATCGATTTTCCAACTCCTCGGATGCTGCCTGATGTGCTGCGCTTTTCAAGCACCACTCCAATCTTGACTCTAATCTCCAACATTTGCAGTCCTCACTTTTGCCATTCTTGGTACGTTTGGTGTTCTTTAACTAATTGTGTCTGAAACCAGTCCATAGTACCTGAATGCATCATTCCAAGAATATGCAGGAAATAGGCTGTCTAACTAGTACTACCTCTTCTCAATATCTTCAGTCCAATGGTCTCACAAAACACACTGTTCATAAAGTGAAAATCTATGATCATTAAGAGGAGTGCTGTTCAAGGCAACAGTTTATCCTCACAGTTCTTGTTTCGAAGGCAAATTCACATAGTTCTTCCCTATTTCACTCACCACCCTATTAATGTCCATTGAATCATTGTTGGGAAAATGTGAGAAAGTGGTATTAAAGCTGAATAAATGACCGTGCAGACAGTTATTTCAACTCAAACTATGACAAAGTTGAAGAATCCAAAACTGTGAAATGAATGCACAGTCTCATAGAACGTTACATGACATTCTAATAAACAATGATTAATTCTTGTAAAAATATATGTGACATGTCCAAACTGCATATTGTAAGTGTTAATTAAACCATAGGGGTTATTTAGGAATTTCATAGAACATAGAACATAGAAAAATACAGCGCAGTACAGACCCTTCGGCCCTCGATGTTGCGCCGACCAAAGCCTACCTAACCTACACTAGCCCAATAACCTCCATATGCTTATCCAATGCCCGCTTAAATGACCATAAAGAGGGAGAGTCCACCACTGCTACTGGCAGGGCATTCCATGAACTCACAACCTGCTGAGTAAAGATGCCTCTGATAAAATAACATCAGAATTCTCCAGACTAACCTTCTACACCATAAAGACCAAGAAACGCAGGAACCTTCCAAAAAGCACTTGGGAATTATAAGGGACTATCTGGTTAGAAGGTGAAATGAGGAGAAGAGGGTAATCTGATAAGGAATGGAGCAAATAGTAGTGGATGGAACCATGCTTGGGAGATTCTATTCTAGACTAACTAGAACAGAACTCTGGTAAATGCAAAGAAATTCATCACATTTATAACCCTTTAATCATGCTTGGGCAAAATTAAATATCATTTTGTTTGGGCGAATGAAGATACACACTTAAGACTGGAGACATCTGTTTAATGTATGATTATATACTAACAAGTTTAGAGTTTGAATAATGGAATTTGCACACATGATTAAAGGCGTATAAAAGTGATGAATTTCTTTGCATTTACCAGAGTTCTGTTCTAGTTTGTCTAGAATAGAATCTCCCTACATACTCCAGAATGGATGACCATAAACCTGTACTGGAGACTGCTGTAGTCAATCATTAGATGTAAGCGCAACAATACAATTAATCATAAGTCACGTGGATGATGCATTTGATATTGAATATATTATGTTAGTGTCAGATGATCACCATGTCTACAACAAATTATACACATTAACCAGCAATGGTAGACAGCAAACTGCAGAGTGAATGTGCATAACCAAGTTGTGAAATTGTATTATGACTAGACCTAATCATGTCATGCATCTGCAAAGTGTTACTATGGAGCGGCAGTGAGCTCAATCTTAGTTTTTTTCAGTATGTCTGAGTTATGTTGTTTTATTTTTGGAGGATTTTTTGCCGTAAAACCGAGTGAATTCTCTCATCAGAGCTTACCAAACTTGCTGCATTAATTCCTTACCCCACTCCTTTGACATCTCTCAAATCTGATCCCAGCCCCAATGTACCATGCTTCATTTCCAAAACAGTTTCCTACTCAGTGGATAGTTTTGTTGTTCACCAGAATAAGGATTTTGAGTCTGGAGCTGCCCAGCTCAGTTTCTGACATTTGACCCCAACATGGTGGACATAGGGATCTGGAGGTCGTGCAGAGGTGTGATTTCCTCTTCCGAGGTTGCCATCTGGAAAAAATTATCAGTATGGTAGAAAGAAGATCAAAGATTTTCTCCACTCTGCCAGTGTAAATACCATCATTTTCTCTCTAACTCATATTAACTTCCACCAAGGCTCTTGCTCTATCCCTCTAACTTCTGAAACATATTTCCATCTTGCTTTCACCCACCAAATAACCCTTCATGAATTCTGCACTGTCTATTCACTTGCTTGGAACATCTTCCCACCAAAAGTAATGACTGTCCATGATGATGAGCTTTTTGTCATTGTGTCTGTATTGAATGCCAAAGCAAGACAGAAGTAATAAAAACTTTATATCTCTAGCTGATGGGGTGGGGGAGGTGTAAAATGGCAATGTAAGACAGGGAGGCTGTGAACCTCCAGGTTAGGTCAGTAAGAGTGAGCGAGCGCTGTGATATTGAGCAAACAGCTATTTCAATCCTTGGGCTGGGTACACACTTTTGCAGTAGCATTCCATGATGGTTTCAGTGCAACATTAAAGTACAAAAGCATCCTTTACTTGGATCAAAGACATGCTATGGGGGGTGTTAGAAACCGGCACATATTGAGTGCCAAGTGTTCTTGGACATGGCTTGCAAGTAACCGATGCTCATTAGCCTGGTCTGAGATGTTAGTGTCCACTGTCCAATGTGGAGGTCATTTGGAGCAAGCACAGAACTGAATTACTAGCTACCCACACTAGTTTCCATATCGAGTTTTCTTGATGTCAATGAGATGTTTAACCAAAAAAATTCCTTTAATTGGTAACTTGCTACTGTTGAGCAACAACTCATCACATCAGAAACAAAAGCAGAAACTGCTGGAAAGGCTCAGCAGGTCTGGCAGCATCTGCAGAAGGAAATCAGAGTTAATGTTTCGGGTCGGGTGACCCTTCCTCAGAACTGATGGTAGCTAGGAAAATACCGGTTTCTATTGCAGAAGACGGGGTCAGTGGGGTAAGGTAAGGAGCTGAAAATGTGTTGCTGGAACAGCACAGCAGGTCAGGTAGCATCCAAGGAACAGGAGATTCGACATTTCAGGCATAAACCCTTCTTAAGGTAAGGAACAAACAATTTGTGGGGATAGAGCCCAAAGAGAGAGAAGAGCAGTTGGATAGACAAAGGAATGGATAAAGATCTGGCTAGATGGGTCAATATTTGTTAACAGGGACTGTTAGTGACTGATAATGTGTTGTGTATAATAGTAGACTATGTGATACCAAGGTCTGATGTGTGGGGTGAGGGCTAGGATACAGGAGAGTTCGAGGCGTAAAGTTATTGAGTTAACATTGGGTCTGGAGGACTGCAAGGTGTCCAAGCAGAAAGTGAGGTGATCATCCAGCATGTGCTGAGCTTCATTGAAGTATTGCAGCAAGCCTGAGACAGAGATGTTGGCCAGGGAATGGGGTGGTGTGTTAAAGTGGCAGGCAACAGGAAGCTCAGGGTTGTTTTTGCAGACAGAACGTAGATGTTTTGCGAAGCAGTCACTCAGTCTACACTTCATTTCCCTAATGTAGAGGAGACCATATTGAGAGCAGCAAATGCAGTAGACTAGATTGTGAGAAGTGCAGGTATAGTCCTTCTTCACCTGGAAGGTAGGTTTGGGCACGGATACTGAGGAGGGAGGAGGAAAATGGGCACATTCAGAGGAAAGTGCTGCAGCGCTGGTGGGGTGTGAGAGATGGTGTGGGTGGGGTATCCTGGCAGAAATGGTCCCTGTGGAAGGCAGACAAGGGAAGGGAGGGGAATATGTGTCTGGTGGTGGCATCTTGCTGGAGGTGGCAGAAATGGCAGCTAATGATCTTCTGGATGTGGATGCTGGTAGGATTTTAGGTAAAGACAAGGAGAACCCTATCGTTGTTGCAGGAGGGAGGTGAGGTGGATGAAGGCTGAAGTGTGGGATATGGGTCGGATCTGTTTGAGGGCCCAGTCAACAATGGTGCTGGAGAATCCTCTTCCTCATCTTCTGAATAAAGACTGTCATTTTCGTAGCTGCTATCAATTCTGTGGAAGGGTCACTGAACCTCAACGTTAACCCTGATTTCTCTTCACAGATGCTGTCAGTCCTGCTGAGCTTTTCCAGAAACATCTGTTTTTGTTTCTGATTTACAGCAGCTGCAGTTGTTTCGGTTTTAACTCACCACATCAATTGTACACAGTATAAAACTAAGTTCGTAAGTAAGGATGTCTTGCTGCAGTTATGTGGAGATTGTACCTGGGGTGTTATTTTGATGCCCCCATCCAAGAAAGGAAATACTTACCACAGAGGGAGTTCAGAGGAGGTTCACTAAACTGATACTGGGGATGGCAGGACTGACCTACAAAAATAGCTTGGTTTAACTGGTTCTGTATACACTAGAGGATAGAAGACTGAGAGTGGATATGATTGAAGTTTATAAAATTCTAATAGTGCTACAGGGCCTAGATGTAGGGAAAATGTTTCTCCTGGTTGGTGGATCTAGAACCGGTGTCACAGTCTCAGGATATGGAGTAGGCCATTTAGCTCTTAGGTGAATAGAAATTTCTTTATTCATTGTGTGGTCAACCTGAAAAATTAGCTACTACATTAAAATGTGGAGGTCATGTCACTGAGTACATTCAATGAAGAGATTGAAAAGGCATCAAGGGAGATAGAGAGAAAGTGAAAATGTAACATTGAGATGAGAGGGCCAGCATAATCACATTGAATGGTGGAGCTAGCTCAAAAGGCAAAATGGCCTATTCCCATTCTGAGTTTCTAGGTTTCTAAGATGGTGCAAGTTGCTTCTAATGTTGAGATGGGCCTTCTCATCCAATTCTACCACAACTTTTGCTGTGGCTCATATTGTTCAAACTCATAAGATTCTGCCCAAAATATCTATTTGTATTCATGTGTATGTTTACTGGAAGAGGTTCCATTTTTTAAAAATATGAAATAGGAGAGTGCTATATTATTGCATAAATCCTGTCATGGCATTTATCATTCCATTATGAATTACCTGCCTCACTTTCAGTACCAATGGTAATAGTTGGATCCTACTTGCAATTAGGCGAAAGTGAAGACTGCACATACTGGAGATTAGAGTCGAGAGTATGGTACTGGAAAAGCATAGCGGGTCAGGCAACATCTGAGGAGCAGGAAAATCGACGTTTTGGACAACAGCCCTTCATCAGGAATAATTCTGATTATTCAGATAAATGATTCCTGATGAAGGGCTTTTGCCTGAAACGTCGATTCTCCTGCTCCTTGGATGCTGCCTGACTGCTGTGCTTTTCCAGCACCACACTCTTGACTCTGACTTGCAATTGCTTTATCTTAGGTCCACTTAGTCTGTAAGCATAGAACCCAGAATATGTGTACACCTGTGATCTTATAACAGTGTAAATAGTTTGTGTTGTTAATAAACTTCAAGACATCTGCCTCAACAAGAAGCCAGTCTTTGTGGTATCTGTTGGCAGGACTTATATATAGGGAATGCTCAGACTATATCATACTGGCAGTGATGTTTTATCCAGAAACCACATCATGCAGGAGCTATTAAATCATTAGATGCAAGATGTAAATCCAAATTCTACTTAATTTTTGTTTGATTAAACTCTGGACTCACTTCCTGATTACACTAATGTTGTCTTTTAAACCATTAAAACCAACAGACCTACGCCTTTGCAATAATTTGAACAAGGTAAAAACAATGACTGCAGATGCTGGAAACCAGCTTCTGGATTAGTGGTGCTGGAAGAGCACAGTAGTTCAGGCAGCATCCGAGGAGCAGTAAAATCAACATTTCGGGCAAAAGCCCTTCATCAGGAATAAAGGCAGAGAGCCTGAAGGGTGGAGAGATAAGTGAGAGGAGGGTGGGAGTGGGGAGAAAGTAGCAGAGAGTCCTAGGTGAGTGGGGGAGGGGATGAAGGTGATAGGTCAAGGAGGAGGGTGGAGTGGATAGGTGGAAAAGAAGATAGGCAGGTAGGATAAGTCATGGGCACATGTATGGACCCCAGCTATGCCTGTTTCTTTGTAGAACAGTCGATCTTCCGTAATTACACGGGCACCACTCCCCACCTCTTCCTCCGCTACATTGTTGACATGCTCCTGTGAGGAGGTTGAGCAATTCATCAACTTCACCAACACATTCCACCCTGACCTTAAATTTACCTGGACCATCTCTGACACCTCCCTCCCCTTTCTGGACCTCTCTATCTCCATTAATGATGACTGACTTGACACTGACATTTTTTACAAACCCACTGACTCCCACAGCTACCTGGATTACACCTCTTCCCACCCTACCTCTTGCAAAAATGCCAACCCATATTCCCAATTCCTCCGCCTCTGCCGTATCTGCTCCCAGGAGGACCAGTTCCACTACAGAACACACCAGATGGCCTCGTTCTTTAGAGACTACAATTTCCCTTTCCACGTGGTTAAAGATGCCCTCCAATGCATCTTGTCTGCATCCCGCATCTCTGCCCTCAGACCCCACCCCTCCAATCGTAACAAGGATAGAACGCCCCTGGTGCTCACCTTCCACCCTACCAACCTTCGCATAAACCAAATCATCCGCCAACATTTCCGCCATCTCCAAAAAGACCCCATCACCAGGGATATATTTCCCTCCCCACCCCTTTTCGTCTTCTGCAAAGACCATTCCCTCCGTGACTACCTGGTCAGGTCCACGCCCCCCAACAACCCACTCTCCCATCCTGGCACCCCTGCCACCGCAGGAACTATAACACCTGCGCCCACACCTCCTCCCTCACCTCCATCCAAGGCCCTAAAGGAGCCTTCCACATCCATCAAAGTTTTACCTGCACATCTACCAATATCATTTATTGTATCCATTGCTCCCGAGGCGGTGTCCTCTACATTGGGGAGACTGGACATCTCGTAGCAGAGCGCTTTAGGGAACATCTCTGAGACAACTGCACTAATCAACCACACCACCCTGTGGCCCAACATTTCAACTCCCCCTCCCAATCTGCCGAGGACATGGAGGTCCTGGACCTCCTTCACCACCGCTCCCTCACCACCAGACGCCTGGAGGAAGAACGCCTCATCTTCCGCCTCGGAACACTTCAACCCCAAGGCATCAATGTGGATTTCAACAGTTTCCTTATTTCCCTTCCCCCACCTCACCCTAGTTCCAAACTTCCAGCTCAGCACTGTCCCCATGACTTGTCCTACCTGCCTTTCTCCTTTTCCACCTATCCACTCCACCCTCCTCCTTGACCTATCACCTTCATCTCCTCCCCCACTCACCTATTGTACTCTGTGCTACTTTTCCCAACCCCCACCCTCCTCTAGCTTATCTCTCCACCCTTCAGGCTCTCTGCCTTTATTCCTGATGAAGGGCTTTTGCCTGAAACATTGATTTTACTGCTCCTCGGATGCTGCCTGAACTGCTGTGCTCTTCCAGCACCACTGATCCAGAATAATTTGAAGAACTCTGGGTTGATGTTAAATCAGTCGAGTCAGGTAAATTTACATTGACGTTTGGGTTAGAAAGACAAGATAATAATTTGGGTGCATGCAGTTTATTTGCAAAGCCTGATTCCTCTACATATTTATATTTGACCTTCTGCTGCTGTGTTAGTCTCCTATGTATCATTGCCAGTCTCCTTGCCCAACTCTAATTTTGGAACCTCACCCATCTCTGATTTTAATTGGTGTCTCAATAGCAGTCATACCTTCAGCTGTCTAGGTGCTCACCTCCAAAATTCCATCCCTGTTATCTCTCCATCTCTTTTCTCTCTTTGAAGACAATACTTAAAATCTAACTCTTTGATCAAATGTTTGGGAACTTGTCCCAGTGTGTCAGTGTTGTCCCCTGGAAAGAATGTATTGGTCTTGGAGGAAATTGGGTGCAGATTTACGAGAATGATCCCTGGCCTCTGTGAATTAAAATGCAAGGAGTGAATGCACAAACTGAAGTTTTGCTTCCAGGATTTTAGAATCTTAAGTGTACAAATGTCACAGCTGGGTCTGGGCACTTTTGGCAGACAAGGGCTGGAAATGATGCTGGCACAATCCAATGAATATTGGTTGACTATTTACCTCATTTACAAAGAGAGACTTTAGCAGAACTCTGTATGAAGGTTATTCCCTCAGGTTCCAGTTCCATATGATCTGACATCACTGATAATCCACTTCTGCTATTAGCATAATGCCTCTTAACTCCTCTTGCCCCATTAAAGGGTGATTTGATCATAGGTTTTGAGATATTGAGAGAAACTGCTTTCACTGATTGGGGAGTCTGGTTCTAATTAGGATCAGGCCATTGCAGGATTGAAATTAGGATAAACTTCTACACACGGGGTGAAAGCAGTTTGAAGCTTTCTTCCATAAAAGGCAATTGAGCGTTTGCTCATTTTAAATCTAAGATAGTTTTGTTTTTGATTTCTTAAAGTATTAAGGAATATGGGACAAAGACAGGTATATGGCCTTAGGTCACAGACCAGACATGATCTAATTCAGAGATGGGGAACCTCCGGTGTGTGGACTGAATCCAGTTTAATTTGGTCTGGAGGTCCTCACCAAGAACTTGGCTCAATGTCCCTGAGTAAAGACAGCAGCAAATCAATCAGGCACCCTGTCAGTTTCATCATGTTTTGTTGGAATTGCAGTTGACATCTTTTAATGTACCTGATCAACCAGTTACAGTGTGACAATTCCCTCCAGAAACATTGGTCTTTTTTGTTTAGCTCACTATTATTTCCTTAATGCTGCTGTATTACTTCCATGTGTCTGGGTTATTAGAAATTGCTGCTGTGAGAAGAGGCAAACCATGCAGCCAGGTCAACCCTACCAGAAAGGGGGAAAGGTTGGGGGGTAGTGGGTGTGGTGAGTAATACAATGAGCAACTGTGGAGAAGCAATGAGCAAGCTGACAGGGGAATGGGAGCGTAGAAGTGACAGATGCAGCCAATGGGGTTAGACTGAGGGATTCCGAGGGATGCAACCCTCAGCAACAATTGAAGGTGAAACCGGTTTGAGTCTGGAAATTTGTAGTCAACATGGTTTAAACAGAGAACAGTGGACAGAAATTCTAACTGAGGCATTTGTGTGGATTTTGTTTAGTGATCCAGGAATACTGAATGATGGATACAACACCCATCGCTCCTTTGTGTCCTCATTAGAAAAACAAGGAGCTAATACCGTCTTTCCCAGAGTGAGAGTGGGAGCGCAGAGAAGGAGAGGGAGTGACACTAGGAAAGGAGAAATGACCAGAGTAGGAAAGGAGAAAGACAGCAAAAAAAAGGTGAATGTGAAAAAGATCAAGTCTAAAAGGAAGGCAGTGAAATTGGAAAGGGGGAAGAGGATGAAGGCAGGAGAGAGCCAGAGTGGGAACGGGGGACTGAGAGTAGGAAAGGAAGGAGAACAAGAGACATAGTAGCAAAGGGGGAAAATGACAAAGACAGTTTAGTAATTATTTTCACAATTTTTTTTCATTTGAGGTTATGTTCTGTCAGACAAGTTGTTCAATTTTGGGGGGAGTAACCAGAGTGGGTTGTTGAGGGCAATGCTGTTGTTATGGTTTTCGTGTTGGTCCAAACGCCATTTGATGCAATGTTGGAGAAGTGATGTGAGCTGAGTTAGAGCTCATAGAATAGAGGGAATGGTAGTAACATGTACATGGAATTGGCTGAATGACAGGAATTAGAGAGTAGTGCTGTGAGCAATTCATTTCAGAATGTGCTCAGGCATCAAATCATCTACATTGCACATATCAAAATCTTCATTGCCGGCAAACATAGGAAGGCTCAT
The DNA here is from genome assembly GCF_020745735.1 of Hemiscyllium ocellatum. Taxonomy (NCBI): domain Eukaryota; kingdom Metazoa; phylum Chordata; class Chondrichthyes; order Orectolobiformes; family Hemiscylliidae; genus Hemiscyllium; species Hemiscyllium ocellatum. The sequence goes on along the minus strand of NC_083407.1, from coordinate 73,886,870 downwards.
TAAGGGAAAGCAATCTCAGGAATTGCATTAAAACTATGGGTGTGTTGACCACTTTTTGGTTTTCTCTCTGGAAAACTAAACTAAGCAGCTTTAGTTATCTGCTGCACTTGATTTTTGTCAATATGACACCAGCCCCCAAGTGGGAAAAGGATCACTGTTTCAGAATGCTGACTTCTTTTCCTGTGTTACTCATTTCACTAAATGAATTATCAAAATGTTATCTGATCAGACTCCTGTAAAGTGCTTTCGTACAATTTACTATATGAGAGGCACTCTACCATGGAAGCATTTGTGTTTTATGCACTAGATTTAATGTTTAATACATTCTCAAATATCATACATATGCCATTTTATTTGTGATTGTTTAGAGAGTCTAAAACCAAGGGTACTGTTTAAAAAGTAAGGGTGATACCACACACTGATAAATCATTTTACTCAGTGGGTTGTGAACCTCAACTACAGAAGGTTGTGGAGACTTGAATACTTTGAGTGTGTTTAAGGTAGAGATAGATTTCTGATTCCTTTGACATACAGGTTTATGAGGACGAGATGAAGTGTTGAGCAGCCATGATCATATTCAATGGTGGGTCAGGTTTCCTATGTTGTTATAATTTGCTTACAATATTTTGCTATTACAAAATGGGAGGACTGGACTGACAATTCAAAAATAATCCTTTCTTTCAAATTTCATACCGATGATTTTTCCAGAAATTTTGCACGGTATTTGTCGACAATTATTTCTGCATTGCTGCAGGAAATAACACAGGAAGTTTCTCTGTTTCTCGTGATCAGGAACTGTCAGTGTAAGGGAATCATGGATAAGTCTTTTTTTAAGTACACAATAAATAATGAATCACGTTTGTCATCAGTTTATTTGCCTTAACCAGCATTTTACACATTTCAAAGCTCAAAACGAAGCTACGGGAACATTAAAAAATAGATGGTGAGAAAGCAAATGAGAAAGTAGGAAAAGAGACTATCTGCTAACATAAAAAGGAAGCAGGAGCTTATAGTTGAGTTGTGATATCTGTTTTAATGAAGAGGAGGATGCTGCTGGGTCATGACAAAACATAAGGTGTTCCATGTTGATAATGATGAGGTATTGAATAGATTGTCTGTATTTCAGATTGATCAAACACCAAGACTGAACAAACAACATCCAAGGATATTACAGGCAGAAAGCATGTAAATTGCAAAGGTTCAGGTAGTTCTTCTATAATGTGATGGTTGCATTCTTGTGCAACCCACCTTGTAGGAAAATTATGCTTTAGAAACAGCATTTAAAGTGTTGGTGATGTAACCATGTTATAGCCAACACACTTTTAAAAAGTTCACACTTTAGAAAGTGTCTTCAATTCATTAATCTTGTTACTGCAAGTGCATGTTAACGAAATCCATGTTATAGCAGAACAACCTGGTTTGAAAATAATTTTCGAGTATTGCTTAGATTTGGGGTGGTTCCAGTGTACTGCAGATTTGCAAATATTACACCCTTGTTTAAAAATCACATGTTGATGAATTCACCAACTACAGGCAAGTCAATTTGGTGGGAAGCTTCTAGAAACAAGGATTTGGGGCAAAATTTGATAGTCATTAATAGGCAAGTGTGTGTTACTTAAGGAAAGCAGGCCTGGCTCTCTTGAATGCAAATTGTGTTTGATTAATTTACCGAAGATTTTTGATGAGTAAACAGAAGGTTATTGAGGTTAATGTTGGACTGGTGCACATTTCCTTTTGAAAGTCATTCAGTAATGTTCCCTATAACAAATTTGTGAATGAAGTTGTAAGTCATAAAACAAAATGGCAGTAGCATCATGCAGACAAAATTAGCTGTGACAGGAAACAGAGGGAAGTGGTCAATGAATGGCTTTTGGATTTGAGTAAGATTTAGGGGCTGGTGCTAAGACCCTTGCTCTTATTGATATATACTAATTATTAAGGTGTACAGGGCACAATTTAATATAGGCAAATTGTAGAAAACCTGGAAGCATTGTGAAGTGTGCAGATGATAGTACATAACTTCAGAAGGATAGGGGTTGATGGGTGGGCAGACAAGTGACAGATTACATTCAAAATGGAGAAGTATGAAGGCATTAATTTTGTGGCGGAATGCAGAGAGACCATTTAAAATAGTTTACAATTTTAAAAACTTGGAGGAGGAGGGACATGGGTGCATATGTAAAAATGTAATTGAAAGTGGTAAATAAAGCATACAACATCTTAGGTTTTATAAATAGGGGCTTACAGCGCAAAAGCAAGGAAATTACGTTCAACTTGAATGGAACATTGCTTTGGCCTTAACTGCATTATTGTGTGTAGTTCTAGGGGCCACACTTAAAGAAAGATGGGAAGGAATTAATGACCATACAAGAGATTGGTTCCATGGAGAAACAACATCAACTACCTAAGTAGATTGATAGAGTTAGATCTGTTTGCCTTGTAGAGGAACAGTTTGAGAGGAGAGTTGATCAAGGTTTTCACAATCACCAGCAGTCTGGCAGAGTAGATAGATCTCATTGGTGGAAGGATTGAGAAGAGATGTGTTATGAACCAGACCAAACCATTTCAAAATATTCAGAAGATATTCCTGACCCTAACTGTTTTTCTTATTCTAAAGGTAAATGGAAGGTGTTGCATTCCAGATGCAATTTGATTAGCAAAACTACTGGATTTAAGACAAAACACTTCATTCATCCACTACAGCTAAAATACAACAAAAGAAAGAAGAAATTGGAATAACTTAAGTCTATTGGAATAACTTAGCAGAATAATAGACACAGTAGCTCTTACTAATGAACTGTTCCAATATAGGAACATCCAATCAGCATTCCATGGAAAAAAAATATTCAGAAAACAGATTGTTTCACATGCAACGCCAGTGGCAGGAAGAGAACCCCTAGTTTGTCGCTGTAGCTGAGAGGGAAAAGGTAGCTGTCACTTCTTCAAGACTCCAACAGCAACTGCTGAAACTAAAGACTAAAAATTCTAATCTTGTAAGATCTTGACCCCACCCATTCAGGCAGCTTCAATTGTTCCAACCCAAAAAACAGCCCAAGATCTCACAATTTGTTTACTCTATTGGCTCTAGTAGACTGCTCTGCACCTTTGCCTTAATACCTCTCTTCAAAAAAAAGGACAAAATAACCTCTTAAAGCCATAATATTGCCACAGAGTGCACAGATATGAAGTAATTGCCAAAAGAAGCAAAGAAAATGTGAGGAAAATCTTTTTCCTGCTGTAAATGCTGGCTTTTGCGATGGACTACCTGATTATGTAATGGAGGGACGTTCAATTGAGGTACTCAATTATTATCTGAAAATGACAATAGACAGGGCTATGAGGTGAAAGCCGGGGAGTATCAATAGGTGAATTGTTCTTTTAATCATCATTAACTGGTTCTTTCTCCATGGCAATATCACTACCAATGAGACTCCACTTACCAATTAGCAGTATCCTTACATATAGCATTAGTTGTTGTTATTCCTTTACTTTGGTATTTCTTGTGAATTGTTCTGATGAGTGCAAGACAAAGCTTTGACAAGTTACATTTTTGCAGCATTAAGTCCAATTGTTTTATGGTATGCAAATATTAAGTACATTGCTTTGCTGAAGGGTAGCTATGTTGTGTAAATACCTATATAACAACATAATTACATGTACTTCGATACTGAGACAGACTTGTGAAAGAAATACAAGGTTGTTCACAATAAAAGGTGTTTTTAAGAATAATCAAGGTAGCTTTGATTTGCATGCTGATATTTGCGCACTTACTCTTTAATATAAAACTTGGGAGTATTGTCACCTGTAAGACTGATAGTAATTGAGATGCTGACTGGTATGTATTTGCAAGCAGAATTTGAACATCCTTGGAGTTTTTTTCTGTTTAATGTTCAAATTTTGTGGAATAATGCTGAGCAGAGGTTGCAATAAACAGCAGTGAATTTTATGTGATAGCTTTAATGATGCAATATTTAACAAAAAAAGTCAACCTTTTCTATTTTTATTACCATGAAATGCACTGTAACAACGTCAAAATTGTGAGATATTTAACTTCAGAGCATTTTAACTTTCATAAACTCTCCATTTAAAACATATAAGTGAAATATCAATGATTGGTTATTTTCAATTTGTAGGACTGACAAATGAAACTGATAGATTCCATGGAAGTCAATCACACCTTCAGAGAGCAGTAGAGAAGCAGAGACAGACACATTTTAATTGGCTGATGAGCTGTGAGATGCACATCCTGTTATGTTAAATACTGAATTCATTCAATGGTGAAGCATTCTAGCCAGAAGCAGTGTGGTTAGATTTAAAAGCTGATTTTCAGTGCATCAGTTTAAGTACTGTACATGCAAGGAAGCTTAAACCAAGATCAGTTGGATTATATGGAAATATTAGAAACACTAGGATGAAGAAGAGTGGATTCAATAAACCTCAGGATCCCAAATTCAGCATTGAAAAAATAAGTCATACATTAGGTAAGGCAAATATTTTTAATGTTAACCTGTTTCGTAATTTAATATTTCTAAGCATTTTCTTTCTATACTTCATTGCATTAATACTCTTAAACAGGAGGATAACAGAGCAAACATATATTAATTTTAAATGCAATAAGCATAGTGGTCCATCTGGTTCAGCTTGCTTAACTGATGTCATGCAGAACTAGATTTAAATGCAAGGAAAGCAGAAACTGTAATCATTTTATTCTAAGTTAAAAATGTTGCAATATTGGAATGTTGCATTATTTAGTAAACACAATTGATGTCAGATTAATTGCTTTGAAAATATCCAGCTAAGATCCCGAAGGAGAATCTTAGTTTAACTATACCCGTAATGTGGCATTACAAATTGCACAGTACTGAGTTTACATCTAAAATCAATTAATTAGAAATGTAACTACTTTTGTACTTAATATAAATAGTTTTAACTTTCACATTTTGCGAGCTGATAAAATTATTTAAATAATTGTTTAGTCCTCATTTGATTGATGTGCATGTGCTGTAATTGCATTTATAACTTGTGTCAATCAAGTAATATTCAAACATTATTAAACTGGTAGCTTACTTTGCTTGCAGCTTGTGCATTACCGTTTTTCTCTTGCAATCTAATTTGATATTCAAAAACTGAGGCAACAACTGTATTAACCATGGCTTTCTTTATCCACTGGTGTTTACAGAATACTGTTGTGATTTAAATTAAAATTATCCTTTCCTGAACATTGCATAACTTTTTTGCAATGCTTGGATCAGAATTATGAAATATTCAAGATGAAAAATTAGTTTGCAAAATTATTGATTTGATACTTCAAGCAAATGCCATAACGTCAGAATTGATTTATGTAGTGTAAATTTGAATAGGATTTCTCATTTGAAAACTCACAGTGGATTATCTAATTTCAATGTATAATGAGGGTTAAAAACTGGTCCATTAAATTTTTACTTCCTCCGAGGTTCTGTGTTGTATGTTGGGTTTCCATCAAGAATTCTACAAGGTGGAAGATGCTTTGGATTGTATGCCTGAAAGAAGTGTGTGACATACAATGAAGTGAAAATATTGGTGAATTAGCAGTTCACCATTAGAATAATAATTCATAAATTACTTACGCATTTGGAAATCTTCAGAAGAGCAGAATGTGATATCCTGGTTATATAAATTCAAGATTATGTACAGAGATTTTTCAAAGTGCTTTTGAATTCAAAAGCGTTATTGTGTAACGTGAAATTAAATATAAAGGTGGTCGCCTCTCTTCACCTGAATTTAACGGAAAAACACAAAATAGTCTTTCTGGGGTATCAGTTGCTAAGCAACATAAGGCAGATGGTTTCTTGGGGGTCAAATTGTTAACAGTAGTATGACATAAATTAAGGAGACATTAAGATAGCCAAAAAGGGTCACATGGTTAATTGTTTTTGCCACAGATCGGAAGTTGCATCTTATATAGCACATATTTTGACTTTACATGCCAATACGTCAAAGCAAGTAGAAACAAACAATGGTTTTTCCTATTTTTAAAAGAAGTAGCTTTTGAAATCCTTTTAAATTTCACAATGCCTTGTTTTAGTCAGTACTTTTAAAATAATTTGCTTGATTAATGTCATGTATTAGGTGGGTTAAAGTAATTTAACAGCATTAAAGAACCGAGGTCTCGATTTTGACATTGTGTGGTTATAAAATGGGTAATAACAAACTCTTAACCTGTTTTGTATCTCCTGAGTTTTATTTCCATTGACTTCTTTAGTGTGGGTGGGCCTTCTATGCCTAGTAGGTTCAGACAGCAGAACTTAAAAGTCTTGACCCTGTTCCCACTATTCATGTCAAACAGGTAGTGGTGTGAGTATTAACATTTTCCTTTCATATGTGTTTTTTTTCACAAAGCAATTTACAATGCATTCTGAGCCTAGAGGAATGTCCAGCGTTGCTCCTGGGAATGGTAGTAAAGTGGTTGGTAATCTCAAGGCCTGGAGTAACGTTCTGGAGACATGATGTCAAATTCCACCATAGAAGCTGGTGAATTTAAATACAAAAATATTAATTTGGAATTTAAGAAAAGACAATGGCTCATGTTGACCACGGAAATACTGGATTCTCATGAAATCCTACTTTAGTATGCAAATGTCTTTATTGAAAAACATCTGACATTCTGATTTACATGTGATTCCAGACCCACAGCAATGTGATTGGCTATGAATTGCTCTCTGAATTAGCCTAACCAGCCACACGTCATGAAGAAGGCAACTCACTACCATCTTCTCTAGCGCAATTAAGGATGGATAATAATTATTGGCCTTGCCAATGATGCCACATGATATGAATAATTGGAAAGCTATGGTCATCCTGCTGTCAAAACAGCACGGTGGCACAGTGGTTAGCACTGCTGCCTCACAGCGCCTGAGACCCGGGTTCAATTCCCGACTCAGGCGACTGACTGTGTGGAGTTTGCACGTTCTCCCCGTGTCTGCGTGGGTTTCCTCCGGGCGCTCCGGTTTCCTCCCACAGTCCAAAGATGTGCGGGGTCAGGTGAATTGGCCATGCTAAATTGCCCGTAGTGTTGGGTAAGAGGTAAATGTAGGGGTATGGGTGGGTTGCACTTTGGCGGGTCGGTGTGGACTTGTTGGGCCGAAGGGCCTGTTTCCACACTGTAAGTAATCTAATCTAAAACACAAAAAAAAAACAAAAATGAGAGTGTAAGAGTTCCAAAGTGGTTGAACAGTTCTTATCATACCTTATGCTTTATGTACAAGTTAAGCTCAATATAGTATCTTTTCTTGAGTTATACTAAGATATGCAGAATGCCACTTCTGCAACACGAGGAGACGGGAGCTGGTTCTGCTGGTGTTGTTCATCCTCGTTCTAGTTCTAGTTCCCGAATAGAGATACCAGACAGAGCTGTAAACACAGTTCCCTTGATGTGGAGTATACTGGCAGCTGAGAGGTGAACATCAAGGTGAGATGTGGACGAGACAGGTTAATTGACTTCCAATAGCCTGTAAAGCATCAATTTGGATGCTGTGGGATGTTTGCTTTCAGAAATAATAACAATAAATGCTCACCCTCAGAGAAAGTGCTGTGAATATCATCCTGTCATCTAGGCAGGGCTGCCAGTGTTTGGTTTCCTTGTGTGAAGATTTCCCAGTCTTAGTTTTACTGAAGTAGCACTCAGCTGTTCTTGTGCCTTTGACCTGGTAGGATTCATACAGCTCATGAAACCCTTGTGATAACTGGTAAAGCGTGAATGATGGGTTAAATCTGGAATTAATTGCCTACTTGAGTATTTTAGTGAACAACCTTTTTGTTCACCCATGAGATGTGGACATTGCTAGCCTGCCAGCATTTATTGCCCGTCCCTAGTTGCCTTTGAAAAGGTGGTGGTGAGCTGCCTTCTTGAATTGCTGCAGTCCACATGCTGTAGGTTGACTGGTAATGCCCTTAGGGAGGGAATTCCAGGATTTGGATCCAGCAACACTGAAGGAAGGGCAATATATTTCCATGTGAGGATGGTAAGTGGCTTGGAGGGGAATTTGCAGGTGGTGATGTTCCCATGAATCTGCTGCCCTTGTTCTTCTAAATGGAAGTGGTTGTGGGTTTAGAAGGTGTTGTTTAAGGATGTCAAGTGAATTTCAGCAGTACATCTTGTTGATAGTACAGACTGCTGCTACTAAGCATCGGTGATGGAGGGAGTGTATGCTTGAGGAATGGTGCTTAACAAGTAGGCTGCTTTGTCCTGGATGGTCTCAAGCTTCTTGAGTGTTGTTGGTGCTGTATCCATCCAGGAAGGTGGAGAGTATTCCATCATATTCCTGATTTGTGCCTTGTAGATGGTGGAAAGGCTTTGAGGAGTTAGGAGGTGAATTCCTTGCTGCAGTATTCCTAGCTTCTGCCCTGCCTTTTGTGACAAGTCCAGTTAAGTTTCTGATCAATGGTAGCCCCAAGGGTGTTGATAGGGGATTCAGTCATGGTAATATCATTGAATGTTGAAGAGTGATGATTAGATTGTCTCTTTTTGGAGATGGTCATTACCTAGCATTCACGTGACATGAATGAACATTGTGCAATTGACAACTAATGTCCCCACTTCTGACCTTATGATGGAGGGAAGGTCATTGATAAAGCAGCTGAAGATGGTTGGGCCTAGGATACCACCCTGGGGAACTCCTGCAGAGATGTCCTGGATCTGAGATGACTGACCCTCGCAAAACCACAATAATCTTCCAATGTGTCAGGTATGACTCAGACCATTGGAGTGTTTCTCTCAAATACCCAATTATTCCAGTTTTGCCAGGACTCCTTGATGCCACACTCGGTCGAATACGGCCTTCATGTAAAGGCCTGTCACCCTCAACTTACCTCACCTGACGGCTCCATAGGGGATAATTTTAAAATTTTTATATCAACCTGTTCAGATACACTTTGGAAGCATTTGGTTACCATGATTGTGTCACAAGAGCCCTACTGTGGGAGGTGTTTGCTTACCAGTGAACCCACATTAAGGCCAGAAGTGATGGAGTGAAGGAAGGGAGTGACATCTCTTTGGGTTCTTGATCCAATCTCAGTTTTTTTGGTTGTAACTCCTTAACCCCCCCCCCCCCCCCCACTCCCCCCACACCCCCGTCACTCATATTCAATATCTTCTCTTTTGTAGCTAAAATTCTACCTGTTGAGTGTGGGTGGGCAGGGTGGAACCTTAGGCTCTGCAGACTGAAAAGAAACATCCTGAGTGCTATTTAAAGTGAAATTTGCCAGGCCATAATTGTTAACAGTATCAAAAGGAACTGGTTTGATGGAAGCATTTATTTGAAAAAAAACAACCTGCATGCATCATAATGCCAGTAAAGAGGAGTGTTTACGTAAACTCTGCTTGTTTCGACTGCCAAGGTATTCAGCAGCTGTGATGGGACTAGATCAGAGTATGAATGGTCTACTTCCCTGACATTGCATGAAATTTGTCAATGCTGTGGCATAAAGGGCCTGACAAAAAGAAAATGAAGCCACCATCAGAAACAGCACTGTGAAAATGAGATAACAGCAATTCAAGGAGCAATGTAATGACTTCACCTGAAAAGGGAAAGTAAGTATGAAGCTTTACATCTGTTCACAATATTTATAATCCTTATGGCAACTACCTAGAACTTCCTATTTCTTAGTGTAATGAGCTGCTTAAAACTGCTTTTACAATATGGTGACTCATGCAAAGATGGTAAATAATGCATAATAAAGGTTGACTCATTTGAGGTAATCTGCATGGTGCATCGAGGCTGAGTGAAAAAGTGACACTTTGCAAAACTGTCAGCTACTTCTGAGTGATGGTGTGCATTGGAATCATTGAGGTACAACTGCTGAATACTGGACAGGAGGAATAGAAAGGGTAGGAGGAAGAAAAAGGGGAGACCAATCATTGAAGGAAGTACAAGTTCCCTCACGTTCTCCATCAAGCAAAGAAACAGGATCTCTGGCCCTGTATTCAAACAAGTAAAATCCTTTCAGATCCCTGCAAACTGTTGAATGGTAACAAGTGTAGAGTACAGATCATTCTGCTATAACCCACATTTTGTCAGCTTGTATTGGCTATAATGTGCTTGACGAATTGTGGACATTATTTGGATGACGTGAATTTTCTACTGAACAGGTATAAAAGTTTTATATTAGCGATCTTCTACAGTGTCATTTTCTATACCGGTTCTCCACAACTGTCACTTCATATCAGTACGGTCTGTAGCCTGAATGCTGGGTTTAAGGTGATGATGAAACACTGCAGGTGTCCTGGGAGTGAATGGTTGCTTGAGAGCTATTTGCTATGGAGCTCCTTAAAGTTGAGGTCATGTCAGCTGTAGATTCTCTTTCACCAATATCCTGTAATACATTCATAGAGTCGTAGAGATGTACGGCATGGAAACAGACCCTTCGGTCCAACCTGCCCATGCCAACAGATATCCCAACCCAATCTAGTCCAACTTGCCAGCACCTGGTCCATATCCCTTCAAACCCTTCCTATTCATATACCCATCCAAATGCCTCTTAAAGGTTGCAATTGTACCAGCCTCCACCACATCTTCTGACAGCTCATTCCATATACTTACCACCCTCTGCGTGAAAAGGTTGCTCCTAATGTCTCTTTTGTATCTTTCCCCTCTCACCCTAAACCTATGCCCTCTAGTTCTGGACTCCCCGACCCCAGGGAAAAGACTTTATCTATTTACCCTATCCATGCCCCTCATAATTTTGTAAACCTCTATAAGATCACCCCTCAGCCTCCGACGCTCCAAGGAAAACAACCTCAGACTGTTCAGCCTCTCCCTATCACTCATGTCCTCCAACCCTGGCAACATCCTTGTAAATCTTTTCTGAACCCTTTCAAGTTTCACAACATCTTTCCGATAGGAAGGAGACCAGAATTGCATGCAATATTCCAACAGTGGCCTAAACAATGTAATGTACAGCTGCACACATGACCTCCTAACTCCTGTACTCAATACTCTGGCCAATAAAGGAAAGCATACTAAACGCCGCCTTCACTATCCTATCTACCTGCGGCTCGACTTTCAAGAAGCTATGAACCTGCACTCCAAGGTCTCTTTGTTCAGCAACACTCCCTAGGACCTTACCATTAAGTATATAAGTCCTGCTAAGATTTGTTTTCCCAAAATGCGGCACCTTGCATTTATCTGAATTAAACTCCATCTGCCACTTCTCAGCCCATTGGCCCATCTGGTCAAGATCCTGTTGTTCTGAGGTAACCTTCTTTGCTGTCCACTACACCTTCAATTTTGGTGTCATCTGCAAACTTACTAACTGTACCTCTTATACTCACATCCAAATCATTTATGTAAATGACATAAAGTAGAGGACCCAGCACCGATCATTGTGGCACTCTACTAGTCACAGGCCTCCAGTCTGAAAAACACCACTCCACCACCATCCTCTGTCTTCTATCTTTGAGCCAGTTCTGTATCCAAATGGCTAGTTCTCCCTGTATTTCATGAGATCGAACCTTGCTGAAGTCCATATAGATCACATCTACTGCTCTGCCCTCATCAATCTTCTTTGTTACTTCTTAAAAAAAACTCAATCAAGTTTGTGAGACATAATTTCCCATGCACAAAGCCATGTTGACTATCCCTAATCAGTCCTTGCCTTTCCAAATACATGTACATTCTGTCTCTCAGGATTCCCTCCAACAATTTGCCTACCACTGAGGTCAGTCTCACTGATCTATAGTTCCCTGACTTGTCTTTACCACCCTTCTTAAACAGTGGCATCACGTTTGCCAACCTCCAGTCTTCCGGCACCTCACCTGTGACTATCGATGATACAAATATCTCAGCAAGAGGCCCAGCAATCACTTCTCTAGCTTCCCACAGAGTTCTCGGTACACCTGATCAGGTCCTGGGGATTTATCCACCTTTAACCGTCTCGAGACATCCAGCACTTCCTCCTCTGTAATCTGGACATTTTGCAAGACGTCACCATCTAGTTCCCTACAGTCTATATCTTCCATATCCTTTTCCACAGTAAATACTGATGCAAAATATTCATTTAGTATCTCCCCCATTTTCTGTGGCTCAGCACAAAGACTGCCTTGCTGATCTTTGAGGGCCTTATTCTCTCCCTAGTTACCCTTTTGTCCTTAATATATTTGTAAAAATCCTTTGGATTCTCCTTAATTCTATTTGCCAAAGCTATCTCATGTCCCCGTTTTGCCCTCCTGATTTCCCTCTTAAGTGTACTCCTACTGCCTTTATACTCTTCTAAGGATTCACTCAAGCTATCCTGTCTATACCTGGCATGAGCATTCTTCTTTTTCTTAACCAAACCCTCAATTTCTTTAATCATCCAGCATTCCCTATACCTACCAGCCTTCCCTTTCACCCTGACAGGAATATACTTTCTCTGGATTCTTGTTATCTCATTTCTGAAGGTTTTCCATTTCCCATTTTCCAGCCGTCCCTTTATCAGCTCCAATCAGCTTTTGAAAGTTCTTGCCTAATACCATCAAAATTGGCCTTTCTCCAATTTAGAACTCCAACTTTTAGATCTGGGCTACCCTTTTCCATCACTATTTTAAAACTAATAGAATTATGGTCACTGGCCCCAAAGTGCTCCCCCACTGACACCTCAGTCACCTGCCCTGCCTTATTTCCCAAGAGTAGGTCAAGTTTTGCACCTTTTCTAGTAGGTACATCCACATACTGAATCAGAAAATTGTCTTATACACACTTAAGAAATTCCTCTCCATCTAAACCCTTAACACTATGGCAGTCCCAGTCGATGTTTGGAAGGTTAAAATCCCCTAACATAACCACTCTATTATTCTGACAGATAACTGAGATTACCCTTCCATTACATTGTATCTACTGTCATGGGCAGACTCTGACATAAAGAAATGAGTGGTTTTTCCAGTAACTGAAATCACTGTGGTTTGTATATTTCACCCATTAAACCCCTCGTGGCCAAAACTCCTTTTTTTTTGTGCAAGTACTATTGTATAAGTGGACTGCTCAAACACATCATATGACTAGCAATGCAAGAGAAAGTTTGATTGCAGGACATTAGAGTCATAGAGATGTACAGAACTGAAACAGACCCTTTGATCAAACTCATCCACGCTGACCAGATATCTTAAATTAATCTAATGTTCTGAAATCAAAAATGGATTGAATTTCATTCATACCTTTATCTGCTTCAGATTCAGTGCAGAAAAAACTTGTCTACATAAAAGCTGGACACTTGTGAGCAATGCAATGGGTGGCAATGGCCAGGCAACATATGTTTCTGAGTTTCAGTTCTGAAGGAGGGTCACTGGACCTGAAACATTGACTTGCTCTTTTTCCATTGATGCTAACATACCTGCTGAATTTCTCCAGCAATTTCTGTTTTTGTACCAGGTTCCCAGTTCCTTGATTTTTTTATTACACATTTCTGGTTGACTGCATCCTCTGTTGAGGTGTTCTTGGGGCATAGTACCTGGAAAATTAGCTCTTTTAACCTATCTGCCTATAACATCACAACTGGAGTATAACCTGGAATGAGCATTATATTTAACATAGACATTGGGTATGTTTAAATAGCAATGGTCTCTAACTAGTAAATGAGGGACTGCTGCACTGTGAAACTTCAAATTTGGATTAGTTGACCTTAGACTTAGACTTAGACTTAGACTTAGACTTAGACTTACAGTGTGGAAACAGGCCCTTCGGCCCAACAAGTCCACACCGACCCGCCGAAGCGCAACCCACCCATACCCCTACATTTACCCCTTACCTAACACTACAGACAATTTAGCATGGCCAATTCACCTGACCCGCACATCTTTGGACAGTGGGAGGAAACCGGAGCACCCGGAGGAAACCCACGCAGACACGGGGAGAATGTGCAAACTCCACACAGTCAGTCGCCTGAGTCGGGAATTGAACCCGGGTCTCTGGTGCTGTGAGACAGCAGTGCTAACCACTGTGCCACCGTGCCGACCTATAGTGTGGAAGCAGGCCCTTCGGCCCAACAAGTCCACACCGACCCTCTGCTGAGTAAACCACCTAGGCCCATTTCCCTCTGACAAATGCACCTAACACTATGGGCAATTTAGCATGGCCAATTCACCTAACCTGCACATCTTTGGAGTGTGGGATGAAACCAGAGGAAACCCATGCAGACACGGAGAGAACATGCAAACTCCACAGAGACAGTCGCCCAAGGCTGGAATCAAACCCAGGTCCCTGATGCTGTGAGGCAGCAGTGCTAACCACTGAGCCACCGTGCCATTCTAAAGTTATGGGTAGCTCTTGATGGAACTTGATGAAAATAATGAGGGAACACTTATGAAATGTTGGTGTCACAATTTTGCCAATGCATCCTGTCCTCTCAACATCTCTACTTGTGAAAAAACATTGGTAGATTGCCTGATCAGATGGGGATCTACTTTGTATTACCAGATTAAGACCCAATAATATCATCAGCTGCTCAATATTATTTTAACTCTGACATTTGAAAAACTCACACAGGGCCAACAATGATAGTGGAAGTCAGAGGGCCAAAACTAACCAAGGCAAATTCAAAAATGTAACTTTTTTTGGTGGAATTGTCATGGGCAAGTTTGAATAGGCACTGCTAAGGTACTCTAAGGCTTCTCCAGCCAAAGTCTTGCGTTTTGTTTGCTGTATTTTATGGCAACTAACTCCTTTCACTATTGTTAACTTTAAGGTTGGACTTTTGCTCTCACGCACCAGCCATGACACAATTCCAGCCGGTCTTCGACATAAAGCCCCATTCTGCTTTATTCAAAAAGGCCAGAGTGTCTAAATCATGCTGAACACCCTCCATCTCCATATTGCTTAAAATTGACAATTGTGTTTCCAATTGCTTTGTCAGTTACATATGGAATATGTACAATGTAACTTAATGAAAGGCTTAGATCATTAATGTTTTGTTTTAATGGTTTCAGAAAGTAACATAAAAGAGTATTGTGGCTGGAAGAACAAGTTGCATGCCTTTCAACTTTATTATTCCAGGATGTGTTTCCTATTTTTTTTCCCCTTTTCTTAAAAGTATTGGATTTGAATTTAATTTGTTTGGCTTTGCTTGGATTAAGCAGTCAATTTGGTTCTGATCTAACGATCCTTTGAAGAGGAATCATCTGACCTCCATTTAATCACTTAATGTGTGATTTGGTTAACTATTTTCAAAAAGGCTTTCAGGATCAATCCTTGCAATTTGTTGAGCTAATAAATTTCGACTGGGAGAAGGGTGATTGTTGTGCTACTGTTTGATTCAGTTTCGCCGGATGGGTGAGGCGTATTTTCAGGCTGCATGTTTTATTTTTGTTTTTGCAACTGTGGTTGTCTCATGTTATTTCAGCACAGTCGTGTACAAATATGCAAGCAATTTTAGTCTTGTCAAAGTGCATTTAAGACTAAATTAATTTTTTTAGAATCTGAAGTATGGAGTTTCATCAATGGACACAATCAGGAAATTGCATCAAATTGGGTCTTCAGTTGGGTTTAAGTTCCACTAAAATTCCTTATTTTTGAAATGTTCTTAAATCATGCAATGCTCCAAGATTTTGCTTTCTTCTGATGCTGGTTTTGTTGGCCTCTTGTTTCTTTGGGTAGTCATTTACAATGTGCTGTCAAAGCCACAAGCTCATGATTTCAACCAGAAATATTCCTTTTCTCAACCTCTGTTGTCTTTTAAGATGTTCCTTTGAGCGACTTCCCTACTATTATCCTCCATTCCTTTAACAATAAATGCCAAAACTCCATTTGACTTTCTTATTACCTGCATACTCATTTTCTGTGATACATGCACAAAGACACTCAGATCCCTGTGTAACAAAGCACTCTGAGGTTTCTCTCCATTTAGATAATTATTTGCCTTTCTATCCCTTCAAACAAAGCAAATAACTTCACAAGGCTGGAGAACAACAGATAAAGGAAACTGTGTCAGACCTGGCAGGCCCTCAGCAAAATTGGAAGAGACAGCTGCATGAAGGACATACCTCCCACGATGAAAATATCCGGAGGGATGTCCACCAACAAAAAAGACAGTAGGAGTCCATCACAAAGCTTTGAAAAGGTGGACATCATGAGTGGCCCAGTGAAACCTAACCTCCGTTCCTCGGGAGTCAAATCACTGCCCTGGGCAACATGGAGGAGAACACGATGGCAGCTCTGTCCAATTCAGAACCAGACATTCTTGGCTTAGTACTTGCCCCAATGATACTGGATCGGGGCAACAATCCTAGAGAGGAACAGGACAGTTGCCTCAGCCCTGAGAGGGTGCAACAGTTCACCATGGAGATGGAGGAGCTTGCCCAGTGACAATATTGGGGGTGAGTGTGTATTGAACACTTGATAATGTAAAACCATCTGAAATAGATTTGAAAATTGCCAACATTAACGTGTGTAGCATTAAAACCATGACATATTGTATTTTCACACTGGCTTACCTGGCCAATATCAAAACGGGCCTTCAGTTTCCGCAGAACTGCGGAATACAGCACAGGGAATGGTCAAGCTTGTGGGCCCTTGGGCCTTTGGATTGGTCAGGGACCAGTGATTGCCATTGCTTGGGCCTGTGTACTCTGCTGCAAGAAGGAATTTCACCTTATCCGAAGTTGAGAGAGTGGATGGGTCCCTCCTTTTTAGCAGATGTCGTACAGAAAAGCCTCCCTAGGACTAATCCCCATCCCCAAAACACAGCCTTGCAGTAAATCCTTGATAGAAATGGTTAAAGATGGCAAGCTGCACAATATCTTCACCTCTACAGATGGAATACAATGTACATAAACCTGGTCATTGCCAGACAGGTCTGCCCTGAAGGATAGATTTAGTCTGAGTGCTGAGTGTTCTACATTGCATCTACTGACGTTATGCCTGTGTTCTTCTCTGGCCGACTGACTCCTACATGACGACAAGAAGGTGATCAAGGGAACACGCAAGCTGAATGTGAACCTGTTGATCCCAGAAGACATTGAGGAGCTCAAGTGGGATTATATAGATTAGAGAACCATGAAACCTCATTTTGAGTCTCCAGTGGACTGTTGGGAAGCAATTAAAGAGCTTCTTCATCAAAGGTGTTCAGAGACAACAGAGACACAGCTGAAACTGTCAATACTCAAGAAAAATATGCAGAACCTACTCCTTTAGACTATCCTTCCTGGATGTATTAATAGAACGCACATCTACCGGTGAACTCCGACTAGTGTGTACAGGAAGAACAACCAGATACTGAACTACAAAAGCAATCATCCCAACACCCACAAACAAAGCTCTCTAGAATGTTATTTAAATGAGCAAAGACACACGGCAGCAACCCAGAACTTCAGAAGGCAGAACAGGAACACCTATTCAAGAGATTTAAACAAAACAGGTATCCCAAAAACACCATCCTCTGATATCGACACAGCAAACCTAAAGAGAAAAAACACCCTACATGACCAGAAACAATAGTGACCAAGCCATACATCAAAGAAATATCACAAATGACTACACAACTACTCAGACCCCATGGAAACTTAGTGGCCCACAAACCAGTAAGCACCTTTCACCAGCTTCTCACAAGGATTAAAGACCCCACACCCACATCTAACAGGACAAACGTTAATTTACAAAATACCCTGGACTGTAAAAAACACTTCATTGGACAAATAGGAAGAAAACTGACCATACGAATGTGTGAACATCAACTCACCACTGCCAGACATGACCAGTACACACTCACTTTAGATAAGTGTTAGCATTACAGCTGTACTGAGGGAGGATATTCCTAGAAAGACATTCAAGGAGGTTATTTGGGTGGAACTGAGAAATAAGAAAGGGATGATCACCTTATTGGGATTGTATTATAGACACCTAATAGTCAGAGGGAAATTGAGAACAAATTTGCTAGGAGATCTCAGTTATCTGTCAGAATAATAGGTTGGTTATGGTGGAGGATTTTAACCTTCCAAACATCGACTGGGACTGCCATAGTTTAAGGGTTTAGATGGAGAGGAATTTGTTAAGTGCGTACAAGAACATTTTCTGATTCAGTATGTGGATGTACCTACTAGAGAAGGTGCAAAACTTGACTTACTCTTGGGAAATAAGGCAGGGCAGGTGACTGAGGTGTCAGTGGGGGAGCACTTTTGGGGCCAGCGACCATAATTCTATTAGTTTTAAAATAGTGATGGAAAAAGATAGACCAGATCTAAAAGTTGAAGTTCTAAATTGGAGGAAGGCTAATTTTGACAGTATTAGGCAAGAATTTTTGAAAGCTGATTGGGGGCAGATGTTTGCAGGTAAAGGGACGGCAGATAAATAGGAAGCCTTCAGAAATGAGATAACGAGAATCCAGAGAAAGTATATTCCTGTTAGGGTGAAAGGAAAGGCTGTAACATATAGAGAATGCTGATGACAAAAGAAATGGTTTGGTTAAGAAAAAGAAGGAGGCATATGTCAGGGATAACTGAACAATCCAGATGGCCTCCTTCTTCAAAGACCACAATTTCCCCTCAGAAGTGGTTGACGATGCTCTCCACCGCATCTCCTCCACTTCCCGCTTCTTCGCCCTTGAACCCCGTCCCTCCAATCGCCACCAGGACAGAACCCCACTGGTCCTCACCTACCTTCCCACCAACCTCTAGATACATCGTATCATTCTTCGTCATTTCCGCCACCTCCAAACAGACCCCACCATCAAGGATATATTTCCTCCCCTACCCTATCACTGTTCCGGAAAGACCACTCCCTCCGCGACTCCCTCGTCAGGTCCACATCCCCCACCAACCAACCTCCACTCCTGGCACCTTCCCCTGTAACCGCAAGAAATGCAAAACTTGCACCCACACCTCCCCCCTCCCTTCCCTCCAAGGCCTCAAAGGATCCTTCCATAACCGTCACAAATTCACCTGCACCTCCACACACATCATTTACTGCATCTGCTGCACCCGATGTGGCCTCCTCTATATTGGGGAGACAGGCCGCCTACTTGCGGAACGTTTCAGAGAACACCTCTGGGACACCCGCACCAACCAACCCAACCGCCCCATGGCTGAACATTTTAACTCCCCCTCCCACTCCGCCAAGGACATGCAGGTCCTTGGCCTCCTCCATCACCAGACCATGGCAACACGACGCCTGGAGGAAGCGCACCTCATCTTCCGCTTAGGAACCCTCCAACCACAAGGGATGAATGCAGATTTCTCCACCTTTTCTCAGTTCCAACCTTTGGACTCAGCACCGCCTTCTTGACCTGCAATCTTCTTCCCGACCTCTCTGCCCCCACCCCCTCTCCGGCCTATCACCCTCACCTTAACCCCCTTCCACCTATTGCATTCCCAACGCCTCTCCCCAAGTCCCTCCTCCCTACCTTTTATCTTAGCCTGCTGGCACACCTTCCTCATTCCTGAAGAAGGGCTTATGCCCGAAACGTCGATTCTCCTGCTCCTTTGATGCTGCCTGACCTGCTACGCTTTTCCAGCAACACATTTTTCAGATATGTCAGGGATAGACAGGATAGATCAAGTGAATCCTTAGACTATAAAGGCAGTAGGAGTATACTTAAGAGGGAAATCAGGAGGGCAAAAAGGGGACATAAGATAGCTTTGGCAAATAGGGTTAAGAAGAATCCAAGGGGTTTTTCCAAATACATTAAGGACAAAAGGGTAACTAGGGAGAGAATAGGGCTCCTCAAAGATCACAAAGGTGGCCTTTGTGTGGAGCCACAGTTGATGGAAGAGATACTAAACAAGTATTTTGCATCTTTACTGTGGAAAAGGACATGGAAGATATAGAATATAGGGAAATAGATGGTGATACCTTGCAAAATGTCCATATTACAGAGTAGAAAGTGCTGGATGTCTTGAAACACATAAAGGTGGTAAAATCCCCAGGACCTGATCAGGTGTACCCTAGAACTCTGTGGGAAGCTAGGGAAGTGATTCCTGGACCTCTTGCTGAGATATTTGTATCATCGATAGTCATAGGTGAGGTGCTGGAAGACTGGAGGTTGGCTAACGTGGTGCCACTGTTTAAGAAGGGTGGCAAGGACAAGCCAGGGAACTATAGACCAGTGAGCCTGAGTTCAGCGGTGGGCAAGTTGTTGGAGGGAATTCTGAGGGACAGAATGTACATGTATTTGGAAAGGCAAGGACTGATTAGGGATAATCAACATGGCTTTGGGTGTGGGAAATCATGTCTCACAAACTTGATTGAGTTTTTGAAGCAGTAACAAAGAGGATTGATGAGGGCAGAGCGGTAGTAGTGATCTATATGGACTTCAGTAAGGCGTTCATTTGCAACATTTAAAAGGCATCTGGATGGGTAGATGAATAGGAAGGGTTTGGAGGGATATGGGCTGGGTGCTGGCAGGTGGCACTAGATTGGGTTAGGTTATCTGGTCGGCATGGATGAGTTGGTCTGAAGGGTCTGTTTCCATGCTGTACATCTCTATGTCTCGTAATGTTGCAGTTCAGATGTACCTGACTCTTACATTAGGTTGTGGACTGTGTGGTAAAGAAATGCTGATTTGTTTCATGTAAGGTATGCCAAGTCTATAGTTTACATGTAAGTATACTTTGGAATAGCCCCTTCAGGAGAAGTGTGAGATGCATGACTTGTCATTGAAGATGTGAATAAATGTTTAAAAATAAAATGTGACCTGAGGCTTTCGACCAGCACTGTGGAGAGGAATGGCTCTCAAAGGTTCCAGCCCTGGCAATCAGGAAAGTGGGGGTGGTGTACCATGGAGTACCAACACTCCTGATCTGGAAGCTCTCATCTTTTCTGGTCAGCTATGGACTCTACTGGGGCACATTGGAGGAGTAGCAGTGCCATCTATATTTCAGAGGGTGTGTGGAAAATTCTTTTAAAAGGCATTTTTATTAGCTCAATTAGCTATCTCTCTGCCCAGTCCTCCTACTCCCTCCAGCTGGAAGCAGAGGGGCAAATGACCAGAAGCAGATCAGTGTGCTGGTCATGGCTTGAAATTACCAGAACATCTCCCTCTGAACCTACTAATTTCACACAGTAAAGGTTCAGTCCATAATCTCACATTCATACCCGTGACAACCTGACAACTTAAAAACCTAACGATACTTCAAAAAATTGACACGCTCTTCGTTAAAATGATAGCTCGACAATATCTGTGATGCTTTAAAAAATCCCCACAGTTTAATGGGCTTTCTTGTTTCTGTGGTCAGTGTCATATAAAGTGATAGATATCACAGAGATAATCTGAGCTAAGCTGAAGCTCAGGCCACCCTGAGATATGATGGCCGCTTGGTGGAATATTGGGCCGAAAACAGTTGGTTGCAGTTTCCTGATGGAAAAACGTGCATCATACCTATCTCTAGTTAGGAATATGCCTAAAAATTAATGCAACATTTCCGCTTACTAAATGTAATAAGTTATTTCTTTTTTTCAAATAAGAATCAGTTCCACTGAGACTTAGTTATGGTCCATTCCCATGACAGGCTACATAGTAGCCCCTTAGACTAGAAAGGAAGAAAATTGATGGCAGAACTCTACCCCAACCACTATCGGTACATTCCATCATATTATAACAGTTGGCACACATAATATTACTTCATTTGTGTACGAGGAAAAGAAACACAAGTACTTAAAATTTCAAAGTGGAAGTCTTATACACTAACGGAGTATACATTTTCATTTTTCTTATAATTTTTATCCACTCATGGGACATGAGTGGATTATAGATGGTGGTGAGCTGCTTTCTTGAACCACTGCTGTCCATTGTTTAAAAACCCGTAATAAGCAGGACATATTTTTAGCATTAACAATTATACTGATCCTCCTAAAATTACCTCGATAGATATCTGCCCATGTTTACTTGTGACCACTATTCTTCCTATAGACACACTCTTTTACAAAGCTTGACCTTGAAGCATTCCTCTCTATCCAAGCCAAAGAGAAACTCTTGGTCCATGTCAGCACTTTCCACATGAATTTGAACTCATGGCTTTCTCCCCTAACCCAGTTAAGCTGTTAATATTCCACTTCCTTCATTGAAGCTGGTAATTTTCCCTTCCTGCATTTTTTTTGTCTTGCCTCCTCGTCATTGTATGCTGGCTGTTTTGCTGTCTCCATGGTGCTGACATGTGATTTCAATTCCCAATCCAAAGTGATACATCCTACCAAAAGCAATATTCCCAGTTAATCTCCTGTCTTCACTCTCTAACACTTCATTGTGCTGCTCTCCACTCCATCTTTCTTTTGCCATGTGTTTCCTTCCCCTTCTCGTGTCCTTCCATTTAAGTCCACTTCCTCCACTCTCCTACTAGTTATTGTTTTCCTTACCATTCATCCCTAACCCCACCTTCACGTTACCAATCGTTCTCCTGTGCATTGTTGCATCAAGTGAGTGCAGGTAAGGAACAATTATGCTTCACCACTTCTCCCACTCCTTCCCTCCTCGCAACATATTGCTACTATTAATTGTTGGGTTCCTCCACACATTTATGAGGATGTTGCCTGGTATAGAAGATGCTAGCTATGAAGAAAGGTTGAGTAGGTTAGGTTTATTTTCATTAGTAAAAAGGAGATTGAGAGGGGACCTGATTAAGGTTTACAAAATCATGAAGGGTATAGACAGGGTGGATAGAGACAAGCTTTTTCCAGGGTGAAGGATTCAATAATGAGAGGTCACACTTTCAAGGTGAGAGGTGGAAAGTTTAAGGGGGATACACGCAGCAAGTACTTCATGCAGAGGGTGGTGGGCATTTGGAACGCGTTGCCAGCAGAGGTGGTAGAGGCAGGCACGGTAGATTCATTTAAGATGTGTTTGGACAAATGCATGAGTAGGTGGGGAACAGAGGGATACAGATGCTTAGGAATTGACCGACAGGTTTAGACAGTACATTGGATCGGCTCAGGCTTGGAGGGACGAACCCTGTTCCTGGGCTGTAAATTTTCTTTGTTCTTTCTTTGTTCTTTGTTCATATGTGAGAGCTTTCATGAAGGAATTTTCAAGAAAGCTGCTAATTTTAAGAGCAGGTTGAGTGAGAATTGGGGCCTTAACCATTAGTCTGGGGGAATGGGACACAGGAGACAGTCAATGAATGCTGACCAAGATGAAATGCTCTTCAGTTGATATGTATGCTCTTCCTATCATTGTTCTGCATTTTTTATTCGGTTCATTGGTCACCATGGAAACTATAGCGCAAGGCTGGATCTTTAATTATATGGGGGAGCTTGTCACATTTTTGCTTTATACACTCTTATTCGGCCTTCTTGTGACAAATATATTATTGTGCATTCTGTGATTTTTGAAAATATAGTACAATGGTTTTGGTGGCAATGTCTTTCCCAGATAATGCCAGTGAGTGTTATGTGAAAAATGGTTTACCACTTTCCTGTGATTCATTTTCTTTAGTTAGATATACAGGTACTGAAAAGACAATCTCTGTATTATTTATTGCTTGGCAGGATTCTTTATTTGATAAAGAAAATAAAGGAATGTCCTGCACATTTCTTTCTCTCACCTTTTGTGAGGAGCATCTGTAATTATTTAACATGTGTTCCTCAGTTGGTATGCTACTCCCATTAGACTGTAGCTGACTGTCTTCTGGATGTCAGGAGTTGAACTCCTGCTGTAAATCTGATTGGGGGAACTTCAGAAAAAAGGACGATCCAAATGTTGACCTCAGTAAAGCATTTCTGTTTGGCTTTTTAAGAGGAACCTTTTCCCCCCCTTTTCAAGATAACTGATGTAGAGGTAGGTGGGGACTTAGAACTGACCTGGACCTCCAAATATTAAACTATTGCATTTTTCTTTCAAATTTGATGCTAAATTCTTTAGAAGGACAGAAGTGTGAGGAGATTATTGGGTGAGATGGAGTCTGGAATCTGTTTTTAAGTTGGGGCAAGAACCCGACATCTGGATATTTTCCAGGTCCCAATACTGCAATTTGTTTTGGATTGAAATGGAGTCAAGATGGCAGCGGTGGAAAAGCAGTGTTTGGAATCCTGCTCATCTGCTGCTAACTTCTGTCTATTTCTCTTTTTCTTTCCTTCTTTCTACTTTTTTCTCTACAGTTCTCCCTTACCTTTTGCCTTTGGGGGACTCGACTCTAGTAGAATTGGCAACATCAACGACAGCCCTTGAAAAGCACATTTGGTCAGGCAGTATCCAAGGAGCAGGAGAATTGACATTTCAGGCATAAGCCATTCATCAGGAATGTTCGTGTGTCCAGTGCAGGACTCACGATGGCATCGACGGTAACTCTGATGTCAGCGCTGGTTTGGAAGGTTACACTCTCGCACTTGTTCAGGAAG
Source organism: Hemiscyllium ocellatum (assembly GCF_020745735.1). NCBI lineage: Eukaryota > Metazoa > Chordata > Chondrichthyes > Orectolobiformes > Hemiscylliidae > Hemiscyllium > Hemiscyllium ocellatum. The sequence continues at coordinate 73,862,604 of NC_083407.1, read as the reverse complement.
GTTGTGGGCACTGATAGTTTAACTGATTCCAAGATGGAGTTGGTGAAGTGGGCCCAGTGGTGAGTAATGGTGCTGGAAAGTGGTGACTCTTTGTTGGTGGATCTGGTGCAGGTGGCTGTGAGGTGGTGGCATTGACAGTGACACTAGTGGCACTGTGGCATTGGTGGATTCAGTGCAGGCTGTGTTGGTTAGCCTGGCTCAAGATTCATAGCAGGCAGCAGAGAGGGTGAATGGCACATTTTCCTTTCCTTTTGTTTCTGTTTCTTTAGCTTCAGCTCTTGTTTTTAATTCTCACTGTTGCATTATAAACTGGCAGTGGAAAGTGGCAACTCTATACATTTTTCACTGTATTCCCATATGCTTGTACTTGGGTACTCTTAACAATAAAATTTAATCTAAATCTAGATATCTTTCTTGGTTTGCTGTAGTCATGTGACCTCTTCTATCGAGACAGACTGTGGGCTGACATCTTAAATTCAATTGAAACACCTACTGTTGAGCACGCTGCTGTATTGTAGACTTGAACATATTGTCAGAAGTGGTATTGGAATGATTTGTTGCAGAGGAGTAAGTAAACACACCTACTGACAGAGAGATATGGGTATGTATAATACAGTGAGCTGCCAAAAACTTATTTTTAAAATGGAGAAGCAAGCCAGAGTTAAAATAGTTGTTGTGAGAAAATGGCTGCAATCTTCCCCTCCCAGCTTCTGTTAAAATGACAGGGAATATAAAGCAAACTGAGATTTCTTCCAAGCACAATGGCAGAGTTAGGAAATAGCAACAGTAGCCAGGACAGTTAAAAGTTATGACACTTTTATCACTAATGGGAATATGCGCTTTCAAAGAATTTACCACACTAAATAGTTCTCTAAAGAGCAAAAGGCACTTATAACAGAAATTTAAAAAGTTTTGAAGGAATGCTTTGAACCCCAAGTGAACATTATTTATGAATTGTTTGTGTTTAATATTAGGGACCGAGGTGATAAAGAGTCTGTTAGTTATTATATGGTGCCATTAAATCAGCTCACAGCAACCCATCTGTTTGTGTAACTAAGATCAACTAATTCATCAGTTTAGAAATGAGCGATCCTATCATGACAGTGTGACTGTAAAGAGAAGGGAATCTGACTCTTGAAGAAGTTACAAATGTGCAGAAAGTCTGACTTTCTAAATCACCAGCTCTAGCACATGCATAGCAGAACGGGTGAGTTTGTCCACATTGTGAAGAACCAGCCCTGACCTCTGCACTCTGTTGACAAGCAGTTCAGACCTGCCAACTGTGTTGAAAAACCACCCACACCTTCTACAAAAGGTGGATGATGACACCTTCTACAAAACATTTCAGAATGATGCAGAATGAAGTTACAATGCCGCCCATGCTTTTACTACAGCCATAGGTGGACAGACAATGGGCATCCTTGATGTGAGACTTTGATGCCTGGTGGAGGAGTCTTGCAGTATAGCCCATAAATGGTGATCTGCATCTTTATGGCACGCTGTGCTGTTTTGCATTTGAGGCTGACAAAGGTAAATGTCATGGATGAAGAAGAAATGAGAGATCAAGGGCAATTTTCTGAGATTGAAAATGAGAACATTGACCAGGAAGCCATCCAAACGAACACGACTGAGCAATACATTGCTGAGCATAAGAACCTCTTTAACAGCTGCTTCCAGGATGAATGAACTTTTGACTTTAATTGTGAACAATTCTGTTGTTAATCTGGGAAGCAGCCCCCTGCTTAGTACAGAGTATATGTGGACCTTGTTAATGTCGCAGTCCTTGACCTTTTGTGTTGCTGAATAAATGCCTTGCTATCATTCTGATTGTACACTTGATACCTTTGGGTGATCCCACTTCAAAGTATCTACACATTCCATGTCCTGCTGACCTTTAGGAAAAAGCAGCAGTGAGCCAGGACAGTTAGATAGCATGGCGCTAACATTAGCTAACTGTTGAAGCTTCAGTCAGGATGTCATATGCAAGTGCTGTGCAGAGAAGTCTCTCATGAAAACTTGAAGGTTGAGAGGAGTTGCTATTGACCCATCCATCATCTATTAACCCTTCTAATGTTTCATGTGAATATATACTGAAATGTTGCCCTGAAATGCTTGAGCATCCGGGAGGATATCATTAAACTTGCGAAAGGCAGTGCTTTGTGTAAGTTTTATCAGCAGACCAATGTGCTGTGATTGATAGTGGACATGTGAAACTCATGTTGCAGATTTTCCAACCTTGAAAGACAGTGTGCACCTTTGAAAAGCTTTCAAACTGAATGAACCTCTCCTCGCAGCGATGAATGGAATTACCCATGATTCAGTGCTCTCACTCAGGTGGTGGCTGTAAATGTGGAAAGGTATTTGTGGGCCAGGCCCCAGCACATTTCCTGCACATTGTCTTTAGCTTCAGTGATGTCCAAGTGAAAGTGTGAAGCCTTGCCTGTGGTCCTCAATATTCTGTTTCAAGGATTCCTTGCATCTGTTGCTACCTGCAATCAATGAGACATTTGTTTGAGAGAGATGAACAATGCTTGGCTGTTACTTCATCTTTCATCGTTGGGCTGTCGGAAGGGACTGCTCATCTCTCATACGGCTGTGACTTTGCCAGGTATGATAGCACAAATGACTCTGGAGCAGATATCTTAAGTAAGTAAGGATATATTTACAGACATTTGATGTTTTTATGATATGTGTCACCCTACAATGTATGTAGCCACAGTATTTTATTTTTCATTTCCCACCAGCCATGTCTAAGCTCACTCCTGACTTCAACAGCTGAGGTAGAAAGAGCTTGCTTTGTAGTTCGCCCTGTTGATCTGAAAAACTTAAAACAGTATCCTCAGGTGTCTTTAGGCCTTTCAGTCCTGGCCTGTTGACAGTACCCGGCCTGGTTCCAAGCTTGTCCTCCTTGGCTTGAGTATTGATCACTGTCATTGGGGTGTTGGGTAGGCTTAACACCTCTTTCGTGGTCCTGAGATGAAGCTTCTGGGGATTCTGTATGTAGCCCTTGCTCCCTACAAGTGCCTTGCTGGCACTGGCCTGTCTTCTAGGACGAATTGCAGTTGAAATCCCTTCTCACCTCTTTCCCTGCCACTGATGCTGAGCACTATGGCTAGTGTGTTCGAGGGCAGGTCAGTGCACACATCCAACAGATACTGAGGATGCTGGATTTGGTTCTGTCTATGGTGGACACCACCTTCTCCATGGAGACAGCAGATGAATGTTAGCCAGAGCCAGCATGGTGCTGGTAGTGTTGATGGGATTTTCCATTCGTCAATCGTATTTAGTGACCGCTTCAGTCAAACCTGTTTGCTGTCTCTGTGCTTCCATGTGCATTTTGACCAAGTCACTCAAGGCTGAGACCATGGGATTATCTTCTGCCAGGGACTGATACCTGGTCTCTGACAGCCCCCAAACATCAGAGACATGGGCATTTCTTCCTTGACTGACTGTGGAGCTCTTTCAATGAAAGAAAACCTATCCAGATGAAAGCCTTTGGGCTTGTGAAGTGTTTGGGTGAACATTGCTGGCGGCTTTTACTGTTGTGGAGTGCAGGAGAGAATCGATGACCTTCTTACACGATGGTACAATCCATTTAACCTGGGACACAACACAGATCCGGAGTGCTATCTGTGTCAAGGCTGGCTATGTCTGGTGGCATGACCTCCTGTGGTGATCTGTAGGAAAAAGGATGGTCTTCCTGCCTTTCAGTCTGCCCATCCACTTCTCCAGGTCCCTGTTGTAATGCAGGGGGTGAACTTAACTTTTCTTCCCCAACCATGGGAACACCGCGAGGTCCCAGCAGTGGCAAGCACTTCAGGCTCTCCTGCTGAACAATTCCCTGAGAAAGGAACCCAAGAACTCAAATGCATAATTAATGTGATGAAAAGATGATTGCGTCAGAAAAGTGGATTGGAGCTATGATGTATATCACACTCAGCAAAATACCAAAACTGAAGATAGGAGATTCCTGGCCAATTTGCTTCTTTTTCCTCATCAAATAAAACTAAAACAAAGGTCAGCACCAACAACATTAAGTTAAGGGAAAGGGCACTGCAAGGAAAGAGAAATCCTTGTGCAATAACAAATGAAGGTTTTATTAGAAACTAAACATATTTCCACAGGGAATATTCTAGAACACTTGTGAGCTGTCTCCACTACCTCTGTATTGTCCGTACCTTTGTAATGTTCTTATTTGTCAATATTTATTTTAATTTAAACTGTTTTAACAATGCAGGCAGCAGTTCCACATAACAAAGAGTTTAAACCTGATCAAATACTGCCAACAAATTCTGCACTCATTTATTTAACAGCTGCAAGGCCATCAGTGCTTTGTTGACTGAGTCCACAGTTCCTAATTTAATGCAAGTTGCAGAAGCATGTGAAACAGGAGAAAATAAACCCCAAATCTCTTATACCAAATATTCTCCATCCCACCCTATCTTTTGAATGCTGATGTATTGGCCTCAGCTAAAAACTCATCCAGTTGTTCTTGAATGCTTGCAGCAAATCGTTTCAATTCCAATCTTACATCTACTTATTTCCTATGATTCTAATGAATTTGTGTAATTCAAATAGGATCCTCAAGGACATAATTGTGTTCCCTCATCATTTTAAGGCTCATTTATCTGCCACATCCATGTTTCCAAAGTGAAATGACATTGCTGTCCATGTCTAATGTGGTAATTAAATATTGTGACAGATTGAAAGCTACCTTCCTACACCTTTGACAAAATTACTTCATTTTGTTTGATGTATTATAACAACTTTGCATAGAGTGTGGAAAACCTACAGAATGCACTTTCCGAAGGAAGCCAAATGTGCCATGTAGTTTGAGAGAATTACTTGAGGGAGTGAGCATGTGGGCAAAATTTTAATAAAATAATCTATTAGACTGCTATTTTTAATCTGTGGTCTGCACTTATCAATATTCCTTAAGAGTGTGGGAGTGGTTATATGGCTGTATGTTGGTTAAATAGTTTCCAGATTTACTACTTCATTAAATGTCAAATCCAAAAGCAAGGAATAAGGATGCTTTATTTTCCTTATTGGTGATTTATAGGATTGCTACCACTTGGTAAGAGGAAATTCCCAAATGGTAAATCCAGCCTGATGTGCAAACATCTTTTGCACAGCTAGAATTCCAGTAAAACATATACTGTATTTACAAGTGCTGCACTTTAGGAAATTGGTTGTTTTACTCAAATCAATGTTTTAATTTGAAAGGCCTAAACATTGCAAGACTGTTCTGACAAAAATACTATACTTGTGGTGATGGTTCCTATCAAAACAGGTGACAGCATTTTTTAAAACATTGCATTTTAAAATATTTCCTGTTTCTGTGTATTGTTTGAGATTAATGAATGAAACAAAAAATCATACTAGGAACCAGAAATATAAAGTGAAGTCATGTGCCATAACATTCTTTGATAAAACATGAGGGATCAGCTAACTCTTCAAATGCAAACTAAAAACAAATGTGAAATCACATTATTTCATGAAACTGTTTATTAAATTTTACTTTTTTTGACAAAAGCTGTTACAAACTCATGCTACAGAATATTTGAGCATGAAGGTTTTGGATTTTTATTTGTATTTTCACTTTAGCATCAGCAATGCCGTTAGAGACCACTTGTTATAAAACTGGTTTCTTACCAGATAAGCACAGAACAACCTCGGTTATCTGAACATCAATTATCAGAATTTCAGATTAGCCAAACAAGATCCTAAAATCCCATAAAAGTTCTATTAAATTTAAATAAAAGCACAGCACGAGCAGGTAGCCTGGGCTGGCGGCGGTGGGAGCAGGAACAGGGATGCCACGGGAACCCTGTTCCTGCCGCTACAATGGGACCCTGTTCCTGCTATTGCTGTCGTCACCACAGGAACCCTGTTCCTGCTATTGCTGTCGTCACTACAGGAACCCTGTTCTTGCTATTGCTGCCGTTACCATGGGAACCCTGTTCCTGCTATTGCTGCTGCCGCCATGGGACCCTGTTCCTGCTATTGCTGTCCCCACGAGAACCCTGTTCCTGCTATTGTCTTCGCCATGGGAACTCTGTTCTTGCTATTGCCACTGCCAGGAGGCCCTGCTCCTGCTATTGCCACTGCCATGGAAACCTTTTTTCCTGCTATTGCAGCAGGCACGGAAACCTTGTTCCTGCTGTTACCGACACCATGGGCCCTGTTCCTGCTGTTGCCATGGCCATGGGAACTCTGTTCCTGCTATTGCCGTCACCACGGAAACCCTGTTCCTGCTATTGCCATCGCCATGGGAACCCTGTGCCTGTATTGCCACTGCCAGGGAACCCTGTTCCTACTATTGCCACTGCCAGGGGGCCCTGTTCCTGTTATTGCCATTGCCACAGGAACCTTCTTCCTGCGGTTGGTATTGCCATGGGAACCCTGTTCCTGTTATTGTCGCCACAACGGGAACCCTGTTCCTGCTATTGCTGTCGCCACTACGGGAACCCTGTTCCTGCTATTGCTGCCGCTGCCATGGGACCCTGTTCCTGCTGTTGCCATGGCCATGGGAACTCTGTTCCTGCTATTGCCGTCACCACGGAAACCCTGTTCCTGCTATTGCCATCGCCATGGGAACCCTGTGCCTGTATTGCCACTGCCAGGGAACCCTGTTCCTACTATTGCCACTGCCAGGGGGCCCTGTTTCTGTTATTGCCACTGCCACAGGAACCTTCTTCCTGCGGTTGGTATTGCCATGGGAACCCTGTTCCTGTTATTGTCGCCATTACGGGAACCCTGTTCCTGCTATTGCTGCCGCTGCCATGGGACCCTGTTCCTGCTGTTGCCATGGCCATGGGAACTCTGTTCCTGCTATTGCCGTCCCCACGAGAACCCTGTTCCTGCTATTGCCGTCGCCATGGGAACCCTGTTCCTGCTATTGTCATCGCCATGGGAACCTTTTTCCTGCTATTGCCGCAGCCACGGAAACCCTGTTCCTGCTATTGCCGTCGCCACAGGAACCCTGTTCCTACTATTGCCACTGCCAGGGGGCCCTGTTCCTGCTATTGCCACTGCCACAGGAACCTTGTTCCTGCGGTTGCTATTGCCGTGGGAACCCTGTTCCTGTTGTTGTCGCCACCGCGGGAACCCTGTTCCTGCTATTGCTGTCGCCACGGGAACCCTGTTCCTGCTATTGTCATCGCCACGGGAACCCTGTACCTGCTATTGCCACTGCCATGGGACCCTGTTCCTGCTGTTGCCATGGCCATGGGAACTCTGTTCCTGCTATTGCCGTCCCCACGAGAACCCTGTTCCTGCTATTGCCGTCGCCATGGGAACCCTGTTCCTGCTATTGTCATCGCCATGGGAACCTTTTTCCTGCTATTGCCGCAGCCACGGAAACCCTGTTCCTGCTATTGCCGTCGCCACAGGAACCCTGTTCCTACTATTGCCACTGCCAGGGGGCCCTGTTCCTGCTATTGCCACTGCCACAGGAACCTTGTTCCTGCGGTTGCTATTGCCGTGGGAACCCTGTTCCTGTTGTTGTCGCCACCGCGGGAACCCTGTTCCTGCTATTGCTGTCGCCACGGGAACCCTGTTCCTGCTATTGTCATCGCCACGGGAACCCTGTACCTGCTATTGCCACTGCCAGGGGGCCCTGTTCCTGCTATTTTAACTGCCATGGGAACCTTTTTCCTACTATTGCCGCAGCCACAGAAACTTTGTTCCTGCTGTTGCCACTGCCACGGGAACCCTGTTCCTGCTATTGCTGTCACCATGGGAACCCTGTTCCTGCTATTGCCGTCGCCACGGGAACCCTATTCCTGCTATTGCTGCCGTCATCACAGGAACCCTGTTCCTGCTATTGCTGCCGTGGCCATGGGAACGCTGTTGCTGCTATTGTTGCTGCCACCATGGGAACCCTGTTCCTGCTATTGCCCGTCATCACAGGAACCATGTTCCTGCTTTTGCCACTGCCACGGAACCCTGATCTGTCATCTGAACAATCAGTTATCTGAACAATATACACCCCGCCGGTCTCGTTTGGATAATCAAGGTTGTCTGTAGTTGTGTTGCATGGATCAAATGTAGCACCCAATCACATGGTAGCAGATGGCATTTTACCATTGGTCACCAAGAGGTAGCTACTGGGACCATGTCCAGATAATATTAAATACAACTGTTTAAGAGCTTGTCAGGGACTGTTAACATTTAAAGCTGTGTGAAAATGACCTCATTTTAACCAATAGAACTATGCCACAAGATTGCACTACTCTTAATAAAAACACAAACTGGCCATAAACAGGTCCAGGCAGCGGGCTGTGGAGGGGGTCGTTAGGGCTGACTGCCTGCCACTCTTCTGCGGTTATGTTAGAGCCCGGGTATCTCTGGAAATGGAACACGCGGTGTCCACCGACACCCTGGAGTTGTTCAGGGAGAAGTGGGCGCTGCAGAGAGTGGAGTGCATTGTTTCCCCCTCCAATTCTATTTTGATTTAATCCCTGCCCTCCCCTTCACTGTTTGACCACGCAGCATTGCCCTTTGATGAAAGGCTTGTCACTGGCCACTCGGGTGTTTCTTTGCTTCCTGGTGGCGGACATTTGAATAAAGATTCGTGCATGTTATGTCTTTGTGTCTCACACCTGCACATATACAACATGGGTGCTGGGGAAAAATATGCACTACTGCAGTTAGGCGGTAGTGTGGGGTGGGGGGAGGGAAAATAAACAGGGAGCAAAAAGTAGAAGTGTCGGGGTTCTGTTCATTCTGAGAGCTGGCTTAAAAAAAACAAAAATAACAAAAACACAAGCTGAATAAACAAATCATTTAAAAAAAGAGAAGTATTAACAACACAATCTAGAGCAATATTACTGTTGTGATTCTGTTCGCTGGAATTTGTGTTGCAGATGTTTTGTCCCCTGTCTAGGTGACATCCTCAGTGCTTGGGAGCCTCCTGTGAAGCGCTTCACAGGAGGCTCCCAAGCACTGAGCATGTCACTTAGACAGGGGACGAAACGTCTGCAACACAAATTCCCATCTTGGCGAACAGAACCACAACAAGCACCCGAGCTACAAATCTTCTCACAAACTTTGAGCTATATTACTTTCCCCAAGAATTCTTTGATGATACACATTAACCTTAAAGTTACTTCTGCACATTCTAAGTATGCTACAGCTCTCTGGAAGCTTTCAGTGTCCTTAACTCCAGCTAATCGCTGAGGCAAACAAAGTATTTCCATTTCTCAATTAAGGATGCTTCAGATCCTTGTTCTGGTTGCTATTCAGTTCATCAAAGTTAACCTTTTTGCTTTCTTTGGAACAGAGGTGGATCTTTGTTGATTCTTCCATTAGTTTCAAACAAAGCAACCTTCCACATTCTGTTCCCTTGAAGAATTCAAACTAGCATTAGGCCTCAACTGTATTTCGCATGAACAATGATTTTTTTTAAACTTTGCTTTTACTTTTACTTTGTAAGCCTTAGCTAAATATTATTAAGTATATCTCTTGTGCAGCTGCAAATCACACTATGTCCATACCACAACTAACAATTTCTAACAATTGCGACAAATTGAAAACAGACAGGCTTCACACTCCGCCAACCTCCAAAACAATATAAATTTAGATCATATATCTGTCTTGATGCCCTCAAATGAACTTTTAAATGAATTAACTGTCATTTGATTTGATTAAGTAAATGTGTTTACAACCTACAGTTCTAATTCCTGTTATAACTCGATTAAGAATAATGCACTGATAATCAAGCCCATCAATTCCACAATCCATCACAAATGTGTAAATACCAATTAAACCATCAAAATGATAAATTTGTCTGACTGACTACTATTCAGGACAAAAGCAATTCTCACCAGATTTTGTAAAAAAAAGGATAATAAGACTAAAAGGATAATATTGTAAATAAGCTCATTTGTTAACAACTGGTCAAGGTCAAGAGAAAAAGATCGCTAATTTATTACTATGTAACTTAAACTATACCTTCTTAAAACCTGAAATATACACACAATCATTTACAAAAAATACAGAGCAAAGATGCATAGTTTAACACATATTATGGACAGGGAAAATGATTTCTGCAGGTGAAATCCCCAGACCGTACGCTGGAGAAATATTACTGACAGACCTTTTGACGTCAAAAATGATGATGTGATGTTGCCTGTAAAGCTATAGTTCTTTAATTTAATAGTTGATTGGGTGGATTTAGATCTTTACTTGTATGAGAATTATTTCTTTTTAAGTCTGTCAGATCTTGTTTGGTTTTTCACTCATGCAGAGAGAAGGTGAGGGAGATGTTTGCTGGTTCTGCATGTTTCTGGCTGCACTGTTTTCATTTTTCAACTGCAGTTTGCGATAGACATATCTGAGGGTTCTGCTTAGGTAGTTTTCCCTTAACTCAAGGACTCCTGAAGCTGCTGTGTCTCATTAATGTAACAACCACACTGCTGCAAAAACAAAGACTTGCACAGGTAAATCTGTACACCAAAATGCCACTCAGTTTTTCAAGTTGCAAAACTTCCCTCGAATTTTAGTTGCATAGCAGTGTCTGACCTCCATTTACCAATTATAGTTCAAAAAAAGAAAAATACGAGGCCCCCTTGCACACCCAAAACAAAAACAATGTCTGCATTGCCCTTATTGCTTGCATTGCAGAAAGCATGTCTCCAGTTCTTTAGCTAAATTTGGCCTTCCTGATGTATTATATTTTTAACACTTTTAGTTACTCACCTAAATCATGTCAAAATGGTCCCAATTATTTCAGAAGTCAAGCTTGCCACCATTGCATTTGTCCTATTTTCTACATTAAGACATTAATTTCCAAAAAAAACCCTAAATCTGCACATGAACTATGATTTAAGTATTCACAAGTTATTTTATCAAACTTTGCCCTAGTGATCATGGGTTTGGGGGATGAGCACATCCCATTGCAATATATTGGTAGGATGGCTGTTGCCACTAAATGTCAACATTTCGCTGGTGTCTGACTCCAATTGATGAAGTCTGAGTACTTGATAGTCTACATTTGCAGGGAAGATAGGAGATTGATGCACCATCTAGAGTGATAATGGATCAGAATGACGCGAAAAGTTTTTTTTTCCCCCATCTTAAAGAAAAGGAAACATTTTGGAGAGTGATTATGAACTTTTTACAGTTTTCGGTTCCTGAAGCTCAAGGCAGCTAAAGAATGCATGCTGTTTACACAACTGTGTCTAGACGGTTGATCTAAGTATATTCCAACTGACGAGCCTTTAAGTAGATGTTGTGAATAAAGGCAAAACCAAGCAATGGTAGATGATGCATTAGTTTTTGAGCGTAAACTGGTAATTCCAAAACTCATGAAAGAAGAAGTCCAAGAGGAACTCAAGGAGCACTCATGTACAATAGTCATATGGTGGCCAGGGATTTCAGAAGAAGTAGAGAATTTCAGATCATCATGCCATATGTGTGCAATCAATAATCTGACACCCAAGAAGCCCGTATTATCATCTTGTCTTCCAGATCGACCCTGGCAAAAATTGAGACTGATTCGCCACTATGACGATGCTGTCACTTTGAGAGGTTATGTTGTCCTTTGTTTTAGAAGAGGTAAGGTAGAGTTGCAGAGGTGTCTCTAAGAAAGTAAACAATTCGGGAGGCTTTGTGTTTTTTTTGTTTGAACAATGGAAGCAAGCTGGGTGTGGCCAGCTCTCAGATACAAGGCTTTCTAGTTTCTTTTTAGTTTTTTAGTTTAGTTTTAAGCAGAAGCAATTAGGATCTCAAAAGAGTTGGAGCTTCACTGAATGTCTCCTAGCTGCTATTTTCTCTGAATCTTCTCTTGATGTTTTTCCCTCCTGGATTGGAGAATTGCATGTAAGGATCTGTGTCCGAATTTGCCTTTTTGCCAAGGGGTGTATTTATGGGATGTCACTATACTGGTACGGTTAATTAGTTATTGTTACTATATCTATTATCCTGTTAAGTTTTCCAGCAGTAAAATAAATCTAAATTCCCCCTTGTCTGTATTTTAACTGTTTTATTTAAATGAATTGTGTTTTGAGTAGTTTGACCTGTTGCATTGCATCTGGAATGGCACTTCACATTTACCCTTATAAGGAAATGTTAGGATCTAGGCTACCATCTTAAAATATTTTGAGACCTGGTCTCCACCTGTTTGCGATGGAGGGAGCAGGCTATGCTGGACTTAGTGCTATGTAACGAGACAGATTTTATAAAAGATCTTAAAGTCAGGGAATACTTAGGAGACAGCGATCATAATATGGTAGAGTTCGGTCTGCAGTTTGAAAGAGAGAAGGCAAAATCAGATGTAATGGGGTTACAGTTAAATAAAGGTAATTACAGGGCCATGGGAGAGGGACTAACGAAAATCAACTGGGAGCAGAGTCTAGTGGGAAGACAGTAGAGCGATAATGGCAGGGGTTTCTGGGTATAATTAAGGACACAGTACAGAGGTACATCCCAAAGATAAGGAAAATCATTCCCAGGGATGGGGGGGAGGGGGGTTAGACAACCATGGTTGAAGAAGGAACTCAGGAAATGTATCACAGAAAAAGAGAGAGAAGACTACAAAAACAAACAGAGGATAACAAAGAGAGAAATAGGGAAGGAGAGGAGTAAATATGAAGGTAAGCTAGCTGGTAATATTAGAAATGATAATAAAAGTTTCTTTCAATACATAAGAAACGAATGAGAGGAAAAGTAGAGTTTGGCTACTCCAAATTGATGCAGGAAGACTAGTGATGGGAGTTAAGGAAATAGTAGAAGAACTTAATCAATACTTTGTGTCAGTCTTCACAGTGGAAGACATGAGCAATATCCCAACAATTAAGGAGAGTCAAGGGGCAAAGTTGAGTATGGTGGCCATTACAAAGGAGAAAGTACTTGAAAAGCTAAAAGGTCTAAAAATTGATAACTCTCCTTGCCCGGATGGGTTACATCCTAGAGTTCTGGGGGAGGTGGCTGAAGAAATAGCCATTGGTTGTAATCTTTCAAAAATCACTGCAGTCAGGGAAAGTCCAAGATGATTGGAAAATTGCTGTTGAAACCCCCTTGTTCAAGAAATGATCAAGACAAATGATGGAAAATTATAGGCCAATTAGCCTAACCTCAGTTGTAGGTAAAATTCTCGAATCCGTTGATAAGGATGAGATTTCTAAATTCTTGGAAGTGCAGGGTTGAAAGTCAGCATAGATTTCATAAGGGGAGGCCGTGCCTGACAAACCTGTTAGAATTCTTTGAAGAGGTAGCAAGTAGGTTAGACCCAGGGAAACCCAGTGGATGTTATCTACCTAGACTTCTAAAAGGCCTTTGATAAGGTGCCTCCCAGGAGGCTGCTGAGTAAGATAAGGGTCCATGGTGTTTGAGGTGAGTTACTGGCACGGATTGAGGATTGGCTGTCTGACAGAAGACAGAGTTTTGGAATGGCAGCTTGTGACAAGTGGGGTCTTGCAGAGTTCAGTGTTGGGGCCGCAGCTGTTCCCTTTTATACACAGACTTAACTCGATTATCTGAATACCTATTATCCGGAAATCAGATTATCCGAAGTAGATCCCGATAGAAACATTACATCAAAGACTTGTTTCCAGCTGTGATCGCACCTTTTTTCAACAGTGATTAAATGGGCATTGTCTCCAAATGACTGACATCCTGCCCTCTCTCTGGATGGGGTTGGGGGTCAGGGAGGCAGGGTTGGACCGGGTTAGGGGCGGGGTGGGGGCGTTGGACGGGGTTAGGGGTGAGGCAGGGACAGTGTTGGATGGGGTTGGGGGCGGGGCAGGGACAGTGTTGGACGTGGTTGGGGGCGATTTTTGGACTGGGTTGGGGGGCGCGATGTTGGAACGGGGGTGGGGAACGGTGTTGGACTGGGTTGGGTGGCAGTGTTGGAGGGGGGGACAAGAGGGGGGGTTTGGGAGCTGGGCATTGCGACATTGTGTGTTGCTGCAGTCTCCTGACTTTAAAACTCAGACGGCAGAGGAAAGGCATTTAATCGATTTTCTGAATATTCGATTATCTGAACAAAATTGTGCCCGCCCATCACGTTCGGATAATCGAGTTTCTACTGTATATAAATGATCTGGATGAAGAGACTGGGGGCATTCTGGCAAAGTTTGCTGATGATACAAAGTTAGGTGGACAGGCAGGTAGTTCTGAGGAGGTGAATAGGCTACAGAAAGATTTAGACAGTTTAGAAGAGTGATCCAAGAAATGGCTGATGAAATGTGAGCAAATGTGAGGTCTTGCACTTTGGAAAAAAGAACACAGGCATGGTCTATATTATAAACGGTGAGAAAATTCATAAAGCCAAAGTACAAAGGGATCCGGGAGTGCTTGTACAAGACTCTCGAAAGATTGACTTGCAAGTTGAGTCTGTGGTTAAGAAAGCAAATGTAATGTTGTCATTTACCTCAAGAGGGTTGGAATGTAAAAGCAGTGATGTGCTACTGAGACTTTGTAAAGCTCGGGTTAAGCCTCATTTAGAATACTGTGTCCAATTCTGGGCCCCACACCTCCTGAAGGACATACTGGCGCTGAAGCCTGTCCAGCAGAGATTCACATGGATGATCCCTGGAATGGTAGGCCTCACATACGATGAATGGCTGAGGATCCAGGGATTGTATTCATTAGAGTTTAGAAGGTTGAGGGGAGACCAATTGAAACTTACAAGATAATGCATGGCTTAGAAAGGGTGGACAATGGGAATTTGTTTCTGTCAGGCGGGGATACTAGGACTCGTGGACACAGAATTAGAGGGGGTCAATTTAAAATGAAAATGATGAGACATGTCTTCAGCCAGACAGTGGTGGTGGGCCTGTGGCACGGAACGCAGGGGAGGATGTTATGTTAAATGTCTTCAAGACAGAGATTGATAAATTTTTAATCTTGCAAGGGATTAAGGGATAAAGGGAGAGTGCAGGTATGAGGCATTGAAATACCCATCAGCCATGATTGAATGGCGGAGAGGACACGATGGGCCGAATGGCCTTACTTCCTATTTCTAATGGCCTTATGAACCGTAACTTCCTTTTCAAGTGAATGCAGACTTGACACTAATTGATAACTATTCCAATTGGATAGAAACTTGTAGATTTCATAGTACTGCAGCTGAAACAGTGATCAAAGCACCAAAGAAAATCTGTTCCACATATGGGTTCCCAGATGAGAATTTCGCAGACACTGTTGGTCCACAATTGATGAATGTAAAGCTCAAGAGGTTTTACAAGCTCATGGAGAAGCTGAGAACATGGTCGACTTGTAAAATCGTTACTGGCCAAAAATGCAATTCAGATTTAACTTTATTGAATCATAGATAAACATCCTAGAGTAAGAGGTGTTCACCAGCATTACTTACTGAAAGCTGAACTTCCATCATTACCACAGGTTCTCAGACTAAGTATAATATTTTAAGAACATGAGGAATTGAGAACAATTAAGAATGATACAGGGTGAAACAACAGAATTGGTACAATTCCAGGTGCAGAGCAAAGACTTTGGCTGTGGGATTGGAGGAGAGCAGGAGTGGTTGTGGGGGTTTGCAGGAAGATGGGAGAAATGCAAATAGTTTAAAGAAGATGTTGAAATTATGTGAACCTAAAAGTTGAGCGAAATTTGGGGGAGATAGTGGGAATGTATGTATTAGTAATATGATGTATGATGCAATTTTGACCTCCACTAGTCTATACTGAATGGCTGAGAAACAATATAGACCAGAGTGCTGTCATGCAAGGATCAGTATCCTGTACATTAGTATGTTAATAAGTATTTATTGGAATGCCTGAGAGTCAGACAACAGATACTTTTTGATAAGGCAGAGAGAGAGAGAGAGTAGGAAGAGTCTGATTTAAGACAGCATCATTTACAGTACAGGATAGCATCTAATGCTTAGACCTCATGTTAGGTAGAATCTATGGGCACAAGACAGGAATAGTGTCTGTGCAATCCATGGAGCTAGCCCAAACCAAACATATGCTCAGGAAATTTCCACAACATCAGAATGGATGAATAACTAAATAATCCACTGTTGCTGGTTGATGGAAGAATGTTGGCTTGCACACCAGAATAAATTTAATTTTCCCATTGGAATGTCTAATGGCTTATGTGTATAATAGTTTTTCAGTTTGCATATTTAAAAATGATTTAAGTATTATCCAAGTGATGGATTCAAATAGGTTTTCAACTAAAATCTTCTATGAAAGCCATTAATTCTTAAACAAAGACACAACATTAGCCACTTTTCAGTCATCCGGCACTTTAAGTGCATTTATAGGTGATACAAATATTTCTGCAAAGCGCCCTCAATTGTCTACCTAACTTCACACAACATCCTGGGATACAGTAGATCAGGTCCCGGAAATTTCTCCACCTTTATATTTTTAAGACCTCCAGCACTTCCTCTTCTGTAGTATGAACTGCTTTCAAAGCATTAATATTTATTTTCCTGAGTTCTCATACTCCATTTCTTTCTTCACAGTACAAACTACCGTGAAATACTCATTTACTATCTCTCCCATCTACTGAGGTTTAACACAAAAACAAACTCTTTCATCCTTAAGAGGTTCTATTCTTTCTCTAGTTGGTTTGTTGCTCTTAATGTGCTTGTAGAATCTCTTTGAATTATCTATGATTTTATCTGCCAAGGCTATCTTGTATCCCCTCTTTGCCTTCCTGATCTCTCTCTTAAGAATGCCCCTACACTCTTTATACTGTTCAAGATTCATTTATTAGTCTATAACTAATAAATTATTCTTTTATATTCTTGACTAGAACCTCAATATCTTTAGTCATCAATTGTTCTCTAATCCTACTAGCCTTATCTTTTACTCTAACATTATCCTACTTTTGAAAGCCTCCCACTTATCAGACATCTCTTTACCTGAGAACAGTCTACTCCAATCAACTTTTGAAAGTTCATTAATATTTTTAATTAACATTTCTTCTGTATTTACGTAATGCCATTATTCTAATAGTATTGACATGAAAGTGAGGGAAAACCAATCATAAACACTGAATTCATTGTTTGTAGAGATCCTTTGGCAATTTACAAAACATTTCAGCCTGATCTTACAATAAAAGCATCCACCTAATGTTTTAATTTTGCGTTCTGACAAAGCCTGATCAATCCTGTGGATCTTAAGTGAATAATAGAATTCATAATAAACTGTGGTGACAAAACACTTTTCACTGTATCTTCAAGATACATGTAATAATGAAATCATTCTGAGTTGTCTGAAGGTGTTTTCATAGTGAGGCCTAGAGAGTTTGCCAAATCTTAACAAATTCAGTGCATAATTATCTGCCACTCCCCATGACGTCCTTCACATCTGATTTCTGCTTCATCTTACTATGCTCCATCCCTGGAAGAATTCACCACTATATGGTGCATCTCAACATTGTCAATGCTTGTGTGCACACCATCTTTGAAGGGTTGCTTTGCATCTGGATAAGCATTAGCAATCCAGGTTGGCCCTTATTGGTAATGTGGAGGAATGCCAAATTATGAGCGGCATAGTCGGGGCAGACCAGGAGAATCCTTTCCACGTGGCAGTTGTGTTTAAGACCAGAATACGTAAGTTTAAGGTGAAGAGGTAAGTGATTTAGAGGAGATTGGAGGAGAAAGATTTCCATCCAGCGACTGATAGAAATATTGAACATGCTGCCTGATGGAATGGATGCAAATACTCTTACAATATCTCAGAAGCATCTGCATGAGCACATAAAATACCAGGGCAAAGTAAGCCGTGGAGCAAGTGCAGGTAGAAGGATTAATTTGGTAGTTTGGTGTTGGTCAGCATAGACATGGTGGGCTGAAGGGCCTAGTTCTATCTTGTATGATCCTAGGTGATGGCACAGCAGCCAAAAAGCTATACTGCTCATGGTTGATGCTCCTTACATATACAACTCCATTCTCCTCATTGTCATATGGTGGTTAAACACATCTACTTGTCCCTAGGTACGTCCCATCTGAACAACTTATATCCTGTCCATTGTAGTCCTACATCTTATCATTGTCCAGTAGGCAAAGATGAATGTGACATACAGGCAAGCAATTGGGCAATTCCAAGCACAACCATGAGCTTTTAATTATAGAAAGATAAAGAGACAAAAAATGAAGTAGGTGTTGAACTTTGTCTCTTTCCCCACCTCACAATACCAACCAGATTTGGGGTGTCTTGAACAAAATGTTTTACACTCAACTATTATTTACTGCATCCAGTTCTCTTCTATTGGAAGTGGTATCAGTGAGGTTCTGTGAGGCTTGTAGTGTTCATCACAGCTGAGCTTTGTCATAGGCAATGTCAGCTTCCAACTGTCAACATCCTGTGGGTTACCACTGACCAGAACGGGATTCATCATATAAATACAGTGGCGACATGAGCAGATCAAAGGCTAGGAATACTACAGTGAGTAATACACCTCTTGACTCCCCAAAGCCTGTCCATCTTTAAGATGCAAGTTTGGAATGTGATGAATACTCCCCACTCATTTGATGAATGTAGCTTCAAAAACACTCAAGAAACTAGAGGCTATCCAGAATAAAGCAACTCGCTTGATTGGCTTCACGTCTGCAAGCATCCACTCCCTCCACCCTGATGATCAGTAGCAACAGTGTGTATCATCTACAATCATGTAATGTAGTAATTAAAATAGACAAACAAATGAAGCTGCTAACAGGTGGACAGGATATTAAAGGAAAAATAATGTTATATTAAAATTACAAACTGGTATATCATTGCAAACACTGCATCACGTATGAATTTAATCATTTGAAAATCTAATTGAGGACCTGAACCACGTTTACGTTCTGTACCTAAATTGAATTTAATTGAAATTTTGAGTTGCTTAGTGTGTCTACAATGACAGGGTTTTCTTGGAAGATGTTTAGACTATGGTTAACTTCACATTGTAACAGAAGGACAATAATTACACTCTTGATTTTATTGAACAAAATTAATCATAAATCAGGAAAGTTTGCAACAACGTTGTGTTAAATTTTGAATTTAAGTGGATAATTAGTCAAGTTTTAATTACACTGTACATGAAATTAAACTGGTATACAAAAGTATGCAGATAGGAAGCATGTGTATAGCATAATTACAACCTAAAGTGCGAGTGTAGTATTTTGATTAATTTAAAATAATTGTAAATTTAAAACTGGATAAATTTAATGTATAATGGATAAATTGCACATCTGAAAACACAGATAATTAGAACGCAATAAGAAATTCTAAGTGCAACGTAGGAGAATCACACTTTGCCGTGGAGGTAGAGAATTTTTAAGTCATTTAAATGTATCCATTTTATTACATCTCGTACATGGAACTTCTTCCTTCTAAGCAAAATATAATCGTTAATACTGTACAGTTAATCACCATTTCACACAGGTTTCAAAACTCCTGTCTCACTTTTGGAAGGGGTTCGAACAAATTCGTGAGTTAATTATAAAATGTATTTACAGTTTAAAGAAAACAAAATCCCAACGAGGTAAGTAAGCAGAAGCCTTTCAGGAACTTTGAAATATTTTAACTATTACTATTTATTCTCCTTAAAATCTTACTTTTATTTGCATGCATTTTGTTCTTTTCACAACAAAGCAGTTCTCTTATCATAGGAACACAACATTAAGACTCATTTTCTGTTTCCATGACTGATTTGTATCTTGCAGTAGTTTGGTAATCATTTTTCAATTTTGCTTTTCTAATATTTCTGTATTTAGCTAATATGGTGCAATGTGCTATGGTTATGTGATTTTCAAGATTTGTCAGCACGCATGGGTCATTTTTTGATAAATACAGCATCTTGTTGCATTCCCAAAGTGACTGCATTTTGGAGTTACACGGAGAGTACAAATACAACAAACATTTCTTTCACCACATAAGTTATAATACAACAATACTTGCCAGTAGAGAGATGCCCAGACATCCATGTATCTTTTCCAAGGAAAACATTCTTTTGCAAAACATTTTTGACACCAATTAATGCACTGAGGGACATGAGTTGACTTAAACCTGACAAGCACACCATAAATGATGCAGAGTAAACCTAAAATTAGGTTGATAGAATTATAGTTTTACTGCCAGTTGTGACACCTACCTTTGGAGTAGCTTCCTGCTTTCGCATTAAGCATTTTAATCTGATAAGACGGGACAGTTCATTCTTTTTGTGGTTTTATTGGAAATGGAGTTGGCACATGAAAAATTAAATCTAAACTCATTTCTCTCTGGCCAGAAAGTCTAGAATGCTTCTCCAAGCCTCACAAATATACACAGTGAGACTTACTCCCCTCCTTGACTCAAAATCACAGTTGCATCAATGTGGATTGAGAGCTCTGTTATTCAAAGATACCTCTCCCAGAATCTTGCAATGAGTTTTAATAGGCCAGGTTTAGGATTCCAGAACTCTCACATGTGCTTAAAAGCTCAGAGTTGTGTTTACTGTAACCATTTCAGATACCACCCAAAGTCTCAGCCTTGGAAACTAAAAATTCTGAAGTGTAACATTATTCAAGACATGGCTGTTGTAGCAAATGCACACCAACTTCTTCTGCAAGAGTTAATGCAAAGAGAAAGATAGATGTGATATCAGTATCTGACTTGGTAATGATTACATTTTCTCACAGCTTTGTTAGTTTTTGCCTCATTTCAACGTCTGGCTGGACTAATTTATTTGCCTGGAGAATCAGATTAATCCAACATTTGTCAGATGCACCATTTTGCTTCCTTGTGAAATTATCTGCTTACTTGAGACTTGTGTTCATGTGACAACTTTCATAGTTCAATTAAAGAAAAGCAGTTTGGTCTGAAATTCCTCACGTTCGTGCCTTTTCCCTGTAACCCTTGATCCCCTACTGATCAAGAATCTATCTCAGCCTTAAATATCCACAAAAACTCTGATCCCACCCCTTTTTGTGTGAAGATTGAAATGTACTATAAAATTAGGGGTAAAAAATGCTTGGATTCATGTGATGCCTTTCATAACTTCAAAGAACAACAATCTGTTTTATAGACAATGCAGTACCTTTGAAGTTAATTCACTACGTAATGGAGGAAATGTGGTCACCAATTTGCATCAACATGGTCCCACAAACTGCAAATGGCAGCATAATCTGTTTCATTGATGTCTGTTTAAGGCCAAGTATTTGCTAGGACATTGAGAATTTTAAAAAGTATTCATGCATTAATCCCATGATCTTGGCTCTGCAGGTTTTCAATTGAAATGAGCTGGATACTATGCTGTTATAAACTAATGAAAGTTTATTGGCCATTTTCACAATTTAAAGGGTATTATGTTGTAGGGTTTCATCAGAACCTTCTACTCTCAGATTCCAGGTATCTGACATGCACTCCAACAATTAACATAACAGCTATTGATCTCTTTTACTACCATTTATTTCTTTTTTCTTTAGTGGAATGTGGAAGTTTTTTGCATAGCCAACATTTGTTGCATGTCTTTAATTGTCCTTGAACTGGGTGCCTTGCTGGCCATTTCAGAGGGCAATTATGATTCAAAGACATTGCTGTGGGTCTGGGCTCACACTGGGTCAGAATAAGAAAGGACAACAGATTTCTTTCCTTCAGATATTAGTCAACCAGATTTTTTATTTAAGACAATTGGTGATCATTTCGTGGTCATTGTTACCGACACTGGCTTTTTTTTAATGACAGTTTATTGACTCATAGGGATGGCATGGTGGCTCAGTGGTTAGCACTACTACCTCACATTACCAGGGTTCAATTTCCCCCTTCGGACAACTATCTCGGTGGAGTTTGCAAGGTTCTCCCTGTGTCTGCGTGGGTTTCCTCTGAGTGCTCCAGTTTTCTCCCACAGTCCAAAGATGTGCAAGTTAGGCAGGTTGGCCGTGCCAAATTGCCTATAATGTTCAGGGATGTGCAGGCTGGGTGGATTAGCCGTTGGAAATGCAGGGTTACAAGAATAGGGTAGGGCAGTATGTCTGGATGGGATGCTCTTTGGAGAGGCAATGTGACTTGATGGGTCGAATGGCCTGCTTCCAGACTGTAGGGATTCTATGATATTAGTTAATTTGAAGTTCCACCAGCTGCCATTTGAAATGCCAACCTCAGAGTATTAGCTGAGTGCTCTTGGTTACGAGTCTCACCACCCCAAATAACATTTATGAAAATTTTTAATGGCATTTTAGCTACTTTATTTTGGTTGAGGCATATTGGTTATTACATCAGAATCAGTGGCAGCACCGTGTGTTCCCAAATGGGGAGCTGCACCAATTTTAAGAAAATTTCACTTTCCTCCACATGAATTATGTCACAGGAAAATCACTTGGTCATCGGATAACCAGTTTGACTGCCAGGAAAATAGAAATCAAGAGTGCTGGCTGAATTGCTTCTGTTTATTGCCAGCGGAATTTGTGCTAAATTGAGATGACATTTTATCCATACATCCTTCTCCCATTATCCCAACTCTGTGCCTGGCTTCACCTCTATATTACATTTGCATTTGACTGATGATCGCTTTTAGGTTTTCTTTGGAATGTGTGGCCCATTCCTTACATTGTGACTTCTTTTTAAGATTGCATATGGATTCCATGACCGCATTTTAAAAGAATTGCTCTTGATCGCAATGTGTTTGTCCCAGGTATGGCTGATTTCTGATAATTGTGGAGATGCGCAGTTCAGCGGAACATTGTCCTATGCAGAATGCTGCAAAACCTGGCTTACTTAGGTTAACAATATTCAATGTTGTTGTTCTTATTAATAATGTCAGAATTGAAAATGAAGTGAAAATTTCAATATTTTCCTGATTAATCCGAATTTCACTTCTTGTAGTCTTCCTTAACTTTGAATAACTTGCCTGCTTACTTTTTTATTATCCTGATACACAGTAATCACTTTTCCACCTTACTTCATCTACTTTTACATTCTCTTAATAGGAACTCCCAACTATGCTATTGCCTCTAATACCAACATTACAGCGTTATGTGATTTATGAAATCAAGAGCAGATCAGCTTTGGGAACATCAAAACTACTGATCTGGTCAATGGATTTTCTTTCTTAAACCCGAGTGAGGTTATTTGAAGTCATATATGTTATAGCGCTTCAGTGATGGATCACAACATTTTTAAAAAAACTTTTAATGGAAGAAATCAATGTGATATAGAAACACAAACAGTTTCCAAGGCCATTTGGTAAACAGGTTTATTCAACCTTTCCACAGACAGTATCATGCCAGAAACACACATTTATCATTGGTAGTATATTGATGAATTGTCGTATTAGAATTTATTTTATTCATGTGATCTAGACCAAACAAGACATGGTTGGTAGAATCTTACCGATGGATGTTAAAAATATGTGATGTGTTCTGCAAGGGTTAATGGTGCCCTAATTGGATGGATGTAGCACCACTGGGAATGGCAGAAGCTGCTAATGCTGGTAGGTGAGTCTGAAGATGCCTGAAATAAGATGGAGCATGCATAGCGAGGTGAGACCACTTCACAGGAAGAAGTTATGGCCAAGGGTACAGCTGTATATTCTTGCAGCTCATTCATTGTGCAACTGGAGGTGGTCGCAATGGCCATCTGTGACGAACCTTCCAAGGCACTGCCAACTTAAGACTCAACAGATGGCCCACCAATTACTGGTAAGATGAGATCAGAGTTAACAATTGGCCTGATTTGTGACCTGCTATCATTGGACAGGTAGCCACTGCCACTAGAAGTCTGTCTCCAAAAACTTTGCATGGAAACATGAAAGTGCCAGGGAGCAGACCAAAGTCCAACCTTCCAAATTTCCTTCCCTGTTCCCCCATCCTGCACTCCCAGAACCATTGAGGTTGGTATAATTCCACCTGGCTAATCTATTATTGGTCAGGCTGTATGTCTTGAATATATGAACCAATTTCATTCATTACAGAAATTTGCCAAATCTGATACTAACAGCTGGTGTACATGCAATGTCTTTGAAAGTTAATACTTCATGATCTTTCTCAAGAATAGTTTTAACAATTCTTCTAAAATTGATTCATATAGCAAGCATCAATAAATTTCCAGTTCTTTGCGGACGTAGATGTTTTCATGTGAGTTGGGGTGCCGGGCATTAGGGGACTGCTCAACCACAGAGCTACTGAACTGTATTCAGGGCAATAAGTATGTATTGACCTTTTGCAGCTGCCTTTTTCAAGGACATTGTGATCAATTTTTCTTTCATTTCCCTTGCTGACAGCAGACAATTCTGCCTAGATGATTGGCACAACTTTCTGATCTATATGACTCTGTACTGCATCGTTGGGTGCATTTAACCACTGAGCTGTAAAGGATTTTAAGGATATTAATATATTCCAAAATTACTATTCATAACTATGACCTTTAACAATACGGTTTTGAGCAAAGTCTGCTAATTTAAATAAATTCCGTTATGAAAATGTCAGATTCACAATATGATGCTACAGATGGTCTGTTAAACGTCACGGACAGCAAACCACAAGGGTAATTTGTTGTTGCAAAGAAAACAAATTCTTCAGATGTAAGGACATCATCAATCTATACTGTCACCTCCTTTTAAGGTTGAAAGACTTAAATATTCCTTGTCTTTTGTCATAATACAGTCCTCTGACCATGGGAATCAATCTTGTTGCCTCGAAGGCTTGTATCATTGAAGCAGCAGTGTGCTCTTCAACCAAACCAAACTTCTCTTGGTCTATTTCCTATATCCTTTTACATTCTTCCTCTTCAAAAGTTTATTGGATGCCCTTTTAAATACATCAGGTAACTTGATCTCTTCCTCAGTTGTCATGTATCCTCATGACCTTCTGAAAGGAATTATTTTAGATCATCTCCTTGGACATTCTTCAGCCAGTCTTCCTGGGTGGAATCTTATAAGGTTTTAAATAATGTGGGCTATGGCAAGGTGTCAGAAACAGACAAGAATTCCATCAAGTCTGAGCTCGACATCAAGATCATCACTTTTTTTTTTACACTTTCACAAAGCTCATGGCAAGATCCCTACTAGACAGTGACAAGTTCACAACTGAAGGGGATTAACATTTGTTGAACTCTTTGTTGATGGCCCAGGTCACGTCAGTAATATTCAGTGTACCCAAACTCACTGTCGGGAAAACCCGACATGAAAACCAGAGTGGACGCTGGTGGCTTCATCTCGCTGCAATCTATCTCCATATTGCCCAAGGACAAATTGCAGAGCAAGACCTGATCACTGCGCACCAGCCTGGCACACAGTACCACTCGCATCCAATTTCAGACAGCCAGTGTTATTATCCTGGCATCTCTCCAATGTATCAGCAGTGTGCTCTGTAAATCTCAACAGACACTGGCAGGCAGCAGTGTACAGCTGTATTGGGTTTAATTACAACACAGGGACAGATGCCCAACCCACTGTGTGAATCTGGTTGCCTGCTAGGATTATTCCCATGGTCTCTCAGTACATTTTCACTTCATGCCCACAGCATACATACTTTACCTTGCCCTGCTGTGTTGTGCATTGGCAATTGCTGAGTCAAATAGCTAGGCAGGGGGCTGTGCTATGCATCAGTCCTGAGACATGGGCATGAGCATCTTTTATTAAGTCAGTGTGCCTGGTCAGTCTAGCACTCTGTGCCACATGATATTTGCAGCAAGCAGTGGAACAAAATGTCTGAAATTCTTAAGGGAATATTCTGCAGCAAAATCCAAGGAAGCACCAATCAACCAGAAGGGCCCAGCACGTTAGTGAAGGGCAGCAACCCATATCAGTGTTGTGCTTGGCCAGGTCAGGCATCTGCTCGGGGTGGCTTTGCATAAGGGGGTCTGTACCTCTGTGCTGCATAGGGACCAGTCCAGGAGGAGGGCTGCTGCAGCTAGGCATATGTGTGGCCATCAATCGGGGGTCTGAGCTGGCATCGGCAGATCAGGTCACTCAAGGGAGTCAGCCTTGGTCATCCTCCTGCCTCTGTGCCCAGTATTATGATACGGCGATAAACCTTTCTGCTAATTAACCCAAACACCCAGAAATGCTCACATTGCCTCGTAATCTGATAAAGTATGAATGACAGAGAACTCCCAAGTTCCTCTATTTGAAGAATAAAAATCAATTTATTCTTTAATTCTAAAAGTGAACATTAAACAACAACTATTTAAAACTCTAAGCCCCCTTTCTCTTAAATGCTAGTTATCTGCCTCCAACTCTCGAACAATATACTGTTCCAATAAAAGCCTGTATTAAAATTACAACAACTTAATTTCCAAACCATGCAGTGGCTGTTGTCGCTGGTGTCTGTCTTCCTCTGGCTGTAGAGCTCCCTGGGTCATCTTCGGTCTTTTACTGCAAAGGTATTCCATATGATAAAGGTACCGTTGATAGAGATGGCAGTTGGTCTCACTGTCTAACTCTCAAAATGTCTGCTTCTTTATACCCCTAATATCAGATCATCTCATTGGTACAAGATTGGCAAAAACAATAAATACCACAAACTTGATTGGGTTTTAATATGCTGGGGCATAATTTAAACTGATTGGCTAATTTTAATGGTTGCCAAAACAGCAAGAAAAACTCAGGCATTTGTTTCAGCTAAATGTTATATATTTTCAATTTTCTGTGACACTCAGACTGCTAGCCAGTCACATGACAGGTGCCTGCAAGCTCTCAGTGCAAAACAGCTTTCACTCTCTCTTAAAGGTACAGTATACTCCATCAACTTCATAACATCAGGGAAGGAAGGATGAACAAAGGGTTAGTGACAGGTGGAGGTGGGGGACCAGGTAGCTAGTTATCGGTGCATGTTGATGGCCTGGGGAAGGGTGAAGCCTGTTTGGGGAGGAGGGGGTGGATGTGATGGAATGGCCACCTATGAAGGAAAGAATGATTTGAAGGGGTTTCAACAATGCACTAATGCTTCGAAGCTGGAAGACAGTGACACCGGATCACTTGTTTTTTTCAATCATGAAGGACTTTGTGGAATGTGTGCAATGCTGAGGATGGTAGCTATGAACGCACACACAATGGTATGTGAACCAAAGTGTGAGGGTGCATACTGCATCTGCAAACATTCATTAGGCATTTGGAGAGGAAAATGTTGGCTGCGAATGCATTATATGCTGGCAGCATAGGCATACAGGATGCCTACTCCCTGGTTATCCTGCAGCAGTGATTCTCCTTGTGTCATGTGTATTTGGCAATGTCAGTACTGGAGAAATGTCTGCGACCTGGGGGGGGGAAGGGGCAGGTTGAGGCAGAGGTTGTAGTATCAGAGTAAGCCAGTGCCATGGACACATTGCTACCCCTACTCCCTTTGACGTACTTGGTGCTTATTGTAGACCTCTGACCCTTGTAGCTCGTTAATGATCCGTGAGTAATATTATTGGCAGCAATAATACATCCAGGTCCTACCCAGAAACACAGGCAACCACCTGAATGATGCAAAACAAGCACCACCTTTGGTTAACTCTATCAACAGAGAAAGTGAGGACCAGATGCTGCGCTTTTCCAGCAACACATTTTTAATTCTATAAACGGTCTTCTCTGCAGAGACACTGTGAAATTTGAGTATTTCCAGCAATTGCTATATTTTACATTAGGATATAATTTATCGCATCATGAGGAGTGTATCCTGAAGGAACAGGAGCAGTTATTGGAGACAGGGACAAAAGCAAAGTACCAAAAGATGTGTGCTTTAAGCTGAAAGGCTGCAACAGTGACACTTTGCATACAGGGAAGGGCCCCAACTCTCCGATTAGGCCAGACTGAATCTCAGGGCTGCTTGCTCACTAGTGATTGCACTCCCTTTCCTTGCAGACAGCACAGTTCTGTTAAAGGGGCATGCATCTTGTTGTATGTCAGCATGCTGCGTTGATCTGTCACCTGCCCACTGTGCCAGCAGATCACAGAGCTAACACACTGCATGCACCACAAGCAGGCAGTGGGGTCTCAACATCTCAGGGTACTCCTTGCATTCCAGGTTAGACACCATCAGTCAGAGGGTCTGTAAGTCAGCCTCCATATCACTCCCAGGGACTGGTTATGATCAGGGTGTTCTCAGTCAGGGAGACTGTACCTCTGCAGTGTAAGGGTTTGGTCATGGTCGCTCTAGTGGCTTCTTAGGCCAATTTGGGAAATGGGGCTGACATGGTCAGGGCTCCAGGGACTTCTCGTGACGAGTTGCCAGGTTTGGTTACTTAAGGTGGTGGGCCATAGTCAGTCAATTGGGCCCATTCACAGAAACAAAGTGGAAGGGAAGGAATTGGCCGGGGGTCGGGGGTGGGGGCGGGATGAGGGGGCCTGCTACAACAAGTTATCCATCTGGATTGTTGGCTGCAAGTTGGGAGGAAAGAGACATGACATTGTGGAAGGGGTAACAGTTTCCTGAAGTGGGTGATATGGTAAGACATGGTTGGGAAGGGATCATGCAGGTTGGGGTTCATCCACTGTCAGGAGCAGCTTGGTTTCAAGGAGAAGGGGGGAGTGTTGATGTACAACCACACATGGCATGGTCATCTCATACTCCAGAGCATGTGGGAGAAGGTTTGTAGGTGCTGGCTCATGTAGACAAGTTGTATGGGGTCCTGGGGAAATATGAGGTCTATGGGGTAGAATGGCTACCAGGAAGAGAATGTGGATGTTCAGCAGCTGACTGTCACATAGATGTTAAGGTTGGAAGTAACTGAATTTCACCTCCAGTTTTCTGAAAATCAGAAATGTGTACAATAGGGAAGAAAATGGCTATGTCTACAATCCGACTGGGGGATGTAAGTGACTCGACTCGTGGGGGGGTTGGTAGGGTGCGAAGGGGGTGGGTGGGGGTGGGCTGCCAGACACTCTGATATGAGGCCATTTATAATGAGAAACCATATTAAACACAGACCATGTAACATATGGGATGCAGATCTGTCAAATCACGATTGAATTTGGATGAGCTACAACTTATAGCATGAGATTGCCGTATAAAAGCCTGGCTGCAAGAGAATATTTCTCAGTTTGGAAAAAAGGATTTCTTTTTCCTTTCGTCTTTTATGAGGTACATTACAAACACGTGACGATGGTGTTACTTTGTGGCCATTTTAAAAATACTGTTCAATTGAAACCAGCAAGAGGAGTTCAAGAGGAACCAGTAACTGCACAACTGTTGAAGATGGAGGCACTTGGACAATTCTCCTTATTTTCTGTGCCACAATACAGGCTATTCTCAATCTGTGCTTCACAAAGTGAAGGTTCCCATGGCATGAAAATATCTTTTTAGAATTTGTTTGAAAAAATGTGCACAATTAGACATTCTGAAGTGTCTCCAGAAAGTTTTGTTACTGACAGGCTACAGAATAGCAAATGCTAGAATTCACTGCACAGCATCGAATCATCAAGCTGTTTGTGTAATTGCTTAATGGAAGGGTACAAGTAACAGGCAGCTACTCCGCTTTGTGTCTTTTGCAATTGAAAGGCCTTAGATCTCCTGGGCTTACATTTCATATCATTGAGCACTAGATATTAGCTGCTCCTTCACAGGTCTTCTTTACTCGGTAATAAAGACAGAATATTGCGGATGCTGGAAATCTGAAATCAAAACAGAAAATGCTGGAGAAACGCAGCAGATGTGGCACCATCTGTGGAGAGAGAAGCAGAATAAACGATCAAGTCTGAGGTAACTCTCTTCTTCAGAACTGAAAGAGTCTGCAATATGGTGATTTCTTTTATACTATAGACACTGGGGGAGGAAAAGTGAGTGGAACAGATTCTGTGTGCGCCCAGAACAGATTACACAGGGAGTGCCAGTGGTGCTATAGGAGAGATTGGGTCCACTCTCCTGACACAAACAAGGCAAGGCTGGTGGTGGGTGGGGATGGGGCAAAGAAATGTTAGAGAAATATCGGACAGAGGTCATGCTTCTAAGTTCTGGAGTCTGTAAGATGCTTAAGCACAAAATGAGGTGTTCCGTCACTTTGTAACAACGTAGTAGGCCCAGGATGAAAATGTTTGAATAGGGGGATGGTGGTGCTTAATTTGTATTTTCTGCTGTAAGGAAGGTACAGATTTAGTGAAGAACAATTGTAACAAATGAGCATATGTGTTAACTGCTGACAATTATACATATGCTACAATGGAAACAAAGCAATTTGCAAGCAAAGTGTAATGCCCTTTCTTTCTGAATGAGAAGGAGAAGTGGTGTAATGCTCTCCCATGATGGAGAGGGTATCCTGTGAAGCATTGGGAGGGGGGTTAACAGAATGCTGTTATTGGGTGTTATGCAGTGGAATGGAAATATGATGGCCTATCTTCATCTTGCTGCTCCAATAATGTTGTTGAACAGTTTCCGGTCTTCTGTCCAGGTTTTAAGATGACCCTCCTAGCTTTGAATACCACTGCTACATCTCTCCAGGCTGACTGGATATTCTGGAGAGGAAACTTTTAACTATTACCTCCTCAATTAGGACCATCACAGATTCTTCTCATTCAGATTTAAGATTCAGGTATCTTCAATAAACATAGATACCAATGCAAGTAACATGCATGTAGCTTCATTTAAAAATAATGTTGATTCTGACAAAGTGAGATATTATGGATATTTAATTTCAAATAGAGTGAAAGATGTTCTACATTTCTATTTTATGATTTCTTTCAGGGAACTTCTTAATCAAATTGTTTCATTCTGTTTATTTCACTTTATACTTCTTGCCTATTTCTGATTTTTAGAAAAATTCATTTATGTACTATACTTCACTGAAGTGTTTGGCTATCATAAATAGTTATCTGTGACACTTGTATTTTCAACCAACTTCATTAATGTTGAACGTCTGACCTATGAATGACTCAGTATTCCCAAAGGCACTTATTTAAAGAGCTGTTTGCTGGTATTTAGCTTAAGTATGACTCACTCCATACTCCAAGTGTGACATTTGTGCATCATGAATTGATTGTTCTCAGATACTCACAATTAAATTGTGCACCTATTAGCCAGGAAATTACTGATGGTGAGATGAATGTTTAGCACATAGCAAGGCATTATTCAGTGCATTATTTCAGTGACTGATGTTATTTTAGATTTCCAGACCTACCATGAACCCAGCTATGACCCAGATTTACAAAGTTACAATTTCTGGGCAAAGTTGTTTCCTTATGGCATTGCTGGGAGAGCATTGCTGTTGAGTTTCACCAGTTGTACCTCTTCATATAAGCAGATGTCATCTTGCCTGTAGGTTCAAGCCTACGTCAGGTATTAGACTCAAAAGTTGGGAAGTGAAATTCAAAGAGAACCTGCAACTGACTCTGAATTGCACTTACAAATATTCACAATGATACGATG
The DNA here is from genome assembly GCF_020745735.1 of Hemiscyllium ocellatum. NCBI lineage: Eukaryota > Metazoa > Chordata > Chondrichthyes > Orectolobiformes > Hemiscylliidae > Hemiscyllium > Hemiscyllium ocellatum. The sequence continues at coordinate 73,831,379 of NC_083407.1, read as the reverse complement.
GAATTAAGAAGCCAAAGATTTGCAGGTCTGTCAATGCCGTTCTATTTACCTTGACATCAGTAGTCGACCAGAAGAACTGGAAGCTAGCCCTATTGTGGTCTTATGTCAGGTAATTCAGTTGTTGGTGAGAGGGATTGAGATGAAGCCTCATCTTTGAACATAGGCAAAACAAAAAGAACTGCAGATGATGGAATTTGGAAACAAGAACAGAAATTGCTGGAAAATCTCAGCAGGTCTGGCAACAGCTATGGAGAGAAACAGTTAATGTTTCAGGTCTAGTGATCCTTCTTCAGAACAGTTCTGCTGAGTTTAACTGTTTTCTCTCCATAGTTGCTACCAGACCTGCTGAATTTTTCCAGCAATTTCTGTTTTGGTTTCAAATGTAGGCATTGGGAGTGGATATTCTGTATGTTCTAAGTTGCACTTTACCATTCTTCTGAACCTTCCTGAACCAGCTAATTTTCCCCACAGAAACTCCCCACAAACAATAATCTGTTTTTGAACATGTTGGTGAGGAATCAGTCTTGTTTAGGACAGCAGGAAGTTCAACTGTCCAAATTCCAGTCATACCAGAGAGGCTTCGAAATGGCACTAAATCAATCTTTCTGTTCCTGATTGCTATTAGGAGGTCAACATGTCTGGCTCTCTGACATTTGCTTTAGTGATTTGCCCTCCATCTTTGTTACCTAAGTCCTCGCCTTCCTATGCTGCTGAGCCCCTTGCAGCAGTGGAAAATGTTATATTTTGTTCCAGCTATTTTTGTCTGGCTATTTTTCTGGCATACCTCCAAGTATTTATACTTTTTATTTGCCATGTTAGTATGTTTGAGGAATTGCAAGCCTTTGTGATCTCTGGTGGCCAGTGCCCCCATACCATCAAAGTAATCTGCTACTTTAGTTCTGGCAACATCTTGGCATCATTCAAGTCTCAACATGTTTAGATTAGATTAGTTACAGTGTGGAAACAGGCCCGCCGTAAGCGCAACCCACCCAGACCCATTCCCGTACACCTAACACTACGGACAATTTAGCATGGCCAATTCACCTAACCTGCACATTTATGTGATGGTGGGAGGAAACTGGAGCACCCGGAGGAAACCCACGCAGACACGGGGAGAATGTGCAAGCTCCACACAGACAGTTGCCTGAGGCGGGAATTGAACCCGGGTCTCTGGTGCTGTGAAGCAGCAGTGCTAACTACTGTGCCACCATTCCGCCCTATGTTTCTGGATGAACGTAACTCAGAATGTTATAACTGAGGCTGGAGGAGGCACTGTCCCTTTAGTCCCACTACTCCACATACAATCAAATACTGTTTCCAGTTACTAAGATAACAATGAAATACTATATCCATTTCAGGCTTTAAACAGCAAGATCTAGTCAGAAGTATAAATTCTTATCCCTATAAATATCCATAGAGCACATACACAAACATACTTTTTTCCTGAAATGTATGGATGTAAAGAATGGATTTTTCTGCTGAGATTGGTTTCTGAATTAAAAAAAAATACTCTTGGCCAATTAGTTATACTTGAAAGCAGAAATGTAGAATGTTCCAAAATGCTCCATTTGTGTGGTCAGGAGAAAGTAAGGACTGCAGATGCTGGAGAGTCAGTCGAAAAGGATGGCACTGGAAAAGCCCAGCAGGTCACGTAGCATTCGAGGAGCAGGAGAGTCTATGTTTCAGACATAAGCTCTTTGTCAGTCACTAAGCATCAATGCTTGTCTCTGAAGTCTTATAAGCCACAACTTGCATAGGAAATATGATATAGAGAAATTCTTTCAATCACATAAAGTTATAGAGATGTCTAGCATGGAAACAGACCCTTCAGTCCAACTCATCCATGCCAATCAGATATCCTAAATTAAGCTCGTCCCATTTGCCAGCACTTGGCCCATATCCCACTAAACCCCTCCTATTCATGTACCCATCAGATGTCTTTTAAATATTGGAATTGTACCAGCCTCCACCACTTTCTCTGGCAGCTCATTTCATACACACACCACCCTTTGCATGAAAATGTTTGCCCCTTAGGTCCCTTTTAAATTATTCCCCTCTCACCCCAAACTTATGCCATCTAGTTCTGGACTCCCCCACCCCAGGAAAAAGACCTTGTCTATTTACTATCTTTGGAAGAACAAAGAAATTTCAGTCTGCACTCAAGGATTGTTTCAGAAATAGTTGAGATCAGCTGGACAGCCCGGCAGGGTCTATTCCTGATGAAGGGCTTATGCTCGAAACGTCGAATTCTCTATTCCTGAGATGCTGCCTGGCCTGCTGTGCTTTGACCAGCAACACATTTGCAGCTATAGCAAAACAATCAGTTATTGCCAGTCATGTGATTTCCAAGTAGCATTATTTAACATCCACAGTGATCTTTCAACAAATTATTTTAACAAAATCACTCCATATTTCCACAAAACTTGAAATAAATATTTTCTTCCACAATCCTTCAAAACTTAAATTTTCCAAGAGATAGTAAATGTCAAGTGTACTCTCACAATGGGTATAGTTTGTTTTTATTCACTCAGGGGAAATGAGCATCAATGGCTTGAAGTGAACATCAGTTGCTGGTCCCTACTTGCCCCTGAGGAGGTGGTGATGAGTTGTCTTCTTGCATTGCTGCAGTCCACATGCTATAGGTTGACCCACAATGCCCTCTGGGAGGGAAATCCAGGATTTTGGTGCTGACCAAGTGGGCTGTTTTGTCCTAGATGGTGTCAAACTTTTTGAGTATTGTTGGAGCTGCATCCATTCATGCAAGTTGGGAGTATTCCGTCACACTCCTGACTTGTGCCTTATAGATGATAGACAACCTTTGGGGAGTCAGGAGATGAGTTACTCACTACAGTATTCATAGCCTCTGACCTATTTTTATAGCCACTAACTTCACCATTTCAATGCACTGTTTTGTCCATATTTGGCCCAAGGCTGTAATGAGGGCAGAAGCATCTTCTAAAGTATAAGTGCCCTGTTTTCCTGATTTCTTTCAGGACCTATGGCCTTCGCTGTGTGCAGTATCTTCAGTTGTTTGTTGAAATGAGCTACCAGAGGAAGTGGTGGAGGCTGGTACAATTGCAACACTTAAAAGGCATCTGGATGGTTACATGAATAGGAAGGGGTTAGAGGGATATGGGCCAACTGCTGACAAATGGGACTAGATTAATTTAGGATATCTGGTCGGCATGGACGAGTTGGACCGAAGGGTCTGTTTCCATGGTGTACATCTCTATGACTCTATGACTCTATATATCATATAGAGTGAATCAAATTGGCTGAAAAGTGGCATCTGGAGATTGTTGTGAATACTTCAGCCTTATCTTTTCCACTGATGATTTGGGCTCCCTCATCACTTCAGGATGAGGATATTTGTGGAGCACTACAGAGTTTAGGTCTCATCCGTTGGCTGTGGAATTGCTCTATCACTTGCTGCTTATGCTCTTTGGCGTGTAAGTAGCCCTACTTTGTAACTTCACCAGCGTGGCTGCAAATGTTTAGGTATGCCTCTGCTGCTCCTGGCATTATCTCCTACACTCTCTTAACTTGATATGAAACATAACAAGTTGATTCATGTATTACATCTATTTTCCAGTTCATCACAAATTATTAGCAGCCTGGAAATAAGTGAACACTTGGGTTGAGGTGATCTAAAAATAACTGCAATTATACTCTGAGGAATATTTCTCCCTCAGATTATTTTTATGCTAGTCTAATACTTTGGCAAAAGGTTACCTGCTGAATACTCGGTGGGTTGTATCTGTTGTGTGACTGAAATCTTTCTAACGATCATGTATATATATTTTTAATTCTTGTGATCACCTCTTTCCATTGTAAGGATTACATTAATAGCTGCGAGCTTTTTGATATTTCAAGTTTAGCTGAGTACTTCCATGGCAGGTGTCATTCTACTTCACTTTAGCCTTTTGAAAGAAAATGACATTTTTCTGTCATTGTCAAATTTGCACTGTGCAATCTAATATTAATACAATTCAAACTATAATCAAAGTATTTTCAAGTTCCACATTTTCTAAGTTGTATATTACTGTCGTGACAAATCTGTTTTATATGCTGCCTTTAAAAGAATCCCAAATGGTGCATTTAATAAAATTAAATAGGCTTTAAATTTGTGCATGATTTTTAGCATTTCTTTGGTGTTGGTATGACATAGATCCATTGAGCCAAGAAAATTGTCATATTATTATGTCAGTGAGGCCACTTTTGAAGTACTTCCTATAGTTCTGGTTGCCCAGTTATAGAAATTATATTACTAAATTAGTGAGGTTCAGAAAAGATTTACAAGGATGTTGCCGGGCCTGGAAGGTTTGAATTACAAGGGAAGGCTGGATTGCTGGGACATCTTTCATTGGAGTGTCGGAGGTCAAGGGGGTGACCTTTATCGAGGTTTATAAAATCAGGAGGGGCATAGATAAGATGAATAGCAAAAGTCTTTGCCCTAGGGTAGGTGAGTTCAAAACTAGGGGGCATATTTTTAAGGTGAGAGCAGGAAGGTTTAAAAGGGACCTGAGGGGCAACCTCTTCACACAGAGGGTGGTTTGTATCTGGAATGAACTGCCAGAGGAAATGTTCGATGCAGGCACAGTTACAACATTTAAAAAAACACTTGAATAAGCATGTGAATAGGAATGGTTTAGCTATGGGCTAAACGCAGGCAAGTGGTACTAGTTTAGTTTGCGAAACTTGGTCAGCATGGACGAGTCAGACCGAAGGATCTGTATCTGTACTGTATGACTCTATGAACAGTTTTCCATTTGGTTTTGGCACTGTTGCCATTTCTGGTCAGGTTATAACTATCACTAAGGCTCATTATAACATTATAACAGCTTGGATTTGGATTTGCTGTACCACTTTGGCAGTTTCAGGGGAGAGATCAGATTCCTGGCATGTTGACTTAGGTATGGTGACTCCAGCTGGTTGTATTCTGAGAAGCTTTGGAACTGCTTGTCCACTGATTAGCTGGATATTTAGCCTCTTTGAACCTGCAAGGCAGATGCCTATATTCCACTCCAAAAATGACTTGAAGTTAGGTCCACAAGATTCTATCCCATATGGTCTCACAGTTTACAGAATATCTTTCCGTAGAGGATGAGGTATTGATGAACCATTTATGAGACAGTGTGCTTCCACAGACTCTCCACTTTGCCCCCCTCTGCTTTTGAATAGGGGAGTCACATTAGCAGGTTTCCAATCCTTCGGTACTTCCCCAGAATCTAAGGATTTTTGGTAAATTACAACCAATGTATCCACAATCTCTGCAGCTACCTCTTTTAGGATCCTCACGTGTAAGCCATCAGGACCACGTGACTTATCAGCTTTTAGCCCCATTAGTTTGTCTGATACTACTTCTTTGGGCTCTGTATCTCAGGAAGGATGTGCTGGCATTAGAGGGGATTTAGCATGGTTTACAAGCATGATTCCAGGCCTTTCATACAAGAAGCGGTTGAGGACTCTGGCTCTGTACGCAATGGCATTCAGAAGGATTTTGTTGTGGGTTGGGATTCGGTTTTAACTACTTACAGGCAAAATGTAATATGGAATATATCAAGATATCAATAGCAGATAACTTTAGACCGATTTAGCCTAACATCTACTATATAGTCATAGACTCTTGCAGTTTGGAAACAGACCCTTCAGTCCAACACGTCCATACCTACCAGGTCTCCCAAACTAATCTCGCCCCATTTACCTGCATTTGACTTCCATCCCTTTAACCCTTTTCTATTCATGTACCTGTCAAGATGTCTTTTAAACATGCATCAACGTGCATCCATCACTTCCTCTGGCAGTTTGTTCCCTCTGTGAAAAATTGCCCCTCAGATATCTTTAAAACCTTTCGCCTCTCACCTTAAAATTATGCCCCCTAGTTTTGAATTCCTCTACTCTATTATTGGAAATGTATTGGCATCAATTATTAAGGAAGTAATAACAGCACATTTGGAAAGTCGTAACTTAACCAAATCATAACCTAATCATGGCTTCATGAAAGGGAAATCATGTTTGATTAATTGATTAGAGTTTTTTTTGAGAAAATCTGAACTAGAGTGGCTAGAGAGGAACCAGTAGATGTGTTTGTTTTGGACTTTCAGTAAATGTTTGACAAAGTGCCTCATAAATGCTCAAATCATAATATAAATCGAGTTGGAGGTAGTATGCTGGCATGATGGAGAACTAGCTCATGCGCAGGAATCAGCAAATGAGATAAGTGGTTCTTTTTCAGGATGGTGACCTGTAACCGATGGAGCTCCACAGGGATCAGTGCTGTGATTACAATAGAAATGACTTACAAGAAATAAAATGTTCTGTAACCAAATTTGCAGACAACTGTAAAATATGTAGAAAGACAGGTTGCAAGAGGAATACAAACTATTTACATAGAGAAATTGAAAGCTTACCTAAGTGGGCAAAAAGTTGGCAAATAGAGCATAATGTGGGAAAATGAAGCTGTTCATTTTGGAAGGGAGAAAAAAGAAGAGAGTGTATTTAAATAGAGAGAAACTGGAGAAAGCTGCAACATAAAAGGACTCGGGGGGACTTATGCATGAAACACAGCTAGCACATGGGCAGCAGAACGGCTCATGAATGTCAGCCTTATTTCAAGGGGGTTGGAGCAGAAGAGTAGGGAAGTCGTCTTGCAGTTGCACAAGGTTCTGGTAAGAAAACATCTGCAGTACTGTGAGCAGTTTTGGTCCCCCTATTTAAGGAAAGATATCATTTCACTGGAAGCAGTTCAGAGAAGGTTGGCTCAGATGATCCCTAGCATGGAGGGATTATCTTATGGGTAAAGGCTAAGCAGGGTTGGGACTCTACTCACTGGAGTTTATAAGAATGAGAAGTGATCTCATTGAAATATTTTGGATTCTTAAGGAGCTTGACAGGGTAAATGTTGAGAGGATATTACCCCTCTTAGGAGAGTCTAGGACCAGAGGGCATTGTATCAGAACAAATGGATACTAATTTAAAAGTGTGATGAGGAGGAATTTCTCTGAGGGCTGATAGTCTTTGAAACTCCTAGCTATAGGGAGCTGTGGGTGTAGAGTCCTTCTGTAAGGCTGAGATAGATTCTTGATCAGTGGGGGAATTAAGGGATATGGGGAAAGGGCAGGAAAATGGACATGAGGAATGTCAAACCAGCCATAATCCTATTGAATGGCAGACCAGACTTGAGCAGCCAAACAGCCTATTCCTATTTCTATTGCTTATGGCCTTACCAAGCAGAACTGATTATATTTTCTCTTGTTGGGATGGTCATTGCCTTGTACTTGTCTAGCACCAATGTCATTTATCAGCTCAAGATGTTGTCTGAATCTTGCTGCAAGTGAACATGAACTGCTTCAATATTTGTTGAATCACAAATGGTATTGCACTCAGTCATCCATGATCATATTCACTTCTGACCTTATGATAGATGCAAGGTCATTAATGAGGCAGCTAAAAGTGTTTGGGCCTAAGACACTACCCTGAGGAACTCCTGCAGAGTGAGATGATTGACATCCAACAACCACAACCATCCTGTTCTTTGCCAGGTATGATTCAGTGTTTCACCCCGATTCCCATTGACTCTAGTTTAATGTGGCCTTGATGTCAAGAATAGTCACTCTCACCACATATCTTGACTTCACGTCTTCTGTCCATGCTTGCACCAAGGCTGCAATGGGGTCAGGAGCTGAGTGGCACTTATGGAACCCAAACTGAGTGTTAGTGAGTAGGTTATTGTTGAGCTGGTGCAGCTTGATAGCACTGTCAACCACCCCTTCCATCACTTTCTTGAGAGGTGAGAGTAGACTGTTCTGGCAGTAATTGTCTGGGTTAGATTTGCCCTGCATTTTGTGCACAAGAAATACCATGGCAATTTTTCACTGTGTTTGGTAAAGGCAGTGTTAGAGCTGCACTAGGATGCACAGCTTGTTCCAGAGCACAAGTCTTCAAATATTACAACCTCGATCTTTTCAGAAGCCTCAGCTTTGCTATGACAGTGCCTTCAGCAGTTTCTGATATTTTGTAAAGTGAGCTGAATTGTCTGAAGACTGGCATCTGTAATCTTGGGAAATTCGGGAGGAGGCTGAGAGGGATCATCCACTCGGCACCTTTGATTGAAGCTGGTTCAAAGTGCCGCAGACCCTCCGCAAGTTAAAGGAACTTAGCTTGGTGAAAATGACAGAATATATTGTGTAGAGAAGGTTGGGGCAGCAAACTATGGAACTGGATCATGCTCCAAGACACCTATAAGGTCTGATGCAAATATTACAGTAATCAGTATCATAATTCTCATCATCAGTACTCTCTGTAAGGAGAAATGTTCAATCTGTCTCTGTCCTCTTCTTAGCCTTGCACTACTTAATTTCCCCATTTCCCACTGCTCTCTATGATGACTTTTCAGGAAAGGGCAAATATAATAATAGATGTTCACGAACCATACAGTTTAATTTGAAATTAGATTGCAGGGAATATGTGTGGTCTTGCAGTGTAATATGATGATTGTGATTCTGTACTCATTAACCTATGGCTTGCATTGTTCTACCAGTCTTATCATCTTCCATAGATAAAGCATTTTCTTTTATCAGCTCTATGACCTGACTAATCATAAAAGATCAGCTGTCCAATACCAGATGTGCTCCAAAAGAAAAGAAAAAAAACAGATGTGCCCTTCCAGTTACTTGTCTTTTCAAGGGCTGTGTGAACAGCTTTTGAGTATACAAGATTGAATGAGTGAGCTGAAGATTAGCTTGTATAATGTCTGGTTAGTGGCATAATGCAGATAACATAACAAACTCTGTGGTAAAGTGGTCTCTCAATTCCTGTACCCTTGTTAATACTACACCCTTTAGGTTATGCTTCTTCTTTCTTACTATTAAAATGTATCATGTTTCTGCCCATTGGATGTTATCTGCCGCGTGACTGCTCGCTGTTTCAGACATTCATAGTTTCATGAAATTTATCACTTTCTCATGTATTACAATAACTCTAAGTTTTCTATTCTGACATTCCAGACTACGAAGGGAGCACTATAAAATAGTGAGGGTCATAAACTCTAATCTTTCTGCCTGAATGTCTCCTCAGAGTGGTCATTAAAACTCCCACGCCAGGAATTGAAGCTGGGCTGGGAATTCACTCTTGCTCCTGGCCAAAACTCTCTTTTCAGATAAAAGTGAATTCATCATTCATGACAGTTAAATATTAATTTCCTTCTTTTGATGTTTGTGGTATTGGCTATTCACAAAAAAATGCTTGACTGTTTTACCCATATAATGTTTGCCTATTTAAACGTTGTGCATTGTATGTGAAGCATTTTTGCTCATTTGAGAGATGTGGGGTTAATTTTGTAGGTCCTGATAGTGACTGACAAGGAGGCAGGCAGGTGGGTGGGTGCCAAGGTATGTGCTACCAGCTGGTATGCCAGTTCCTGGGCTCTATCCCACCTTAAGGCCATTTTCTTGGAGATGGGTTAAGAGATCAAAAGGGCTAACCACTGTACCTTTTGCTGGAAGCTAAATTGCATTTTCCAGTGGAGCTTCCTGCCTGCTTGGCTTCAGTAGTAGCTGCAGTGCAGTTTGTATGGCAGTCTATTAAGGCAAGGCTATGCTCAAAGATACAAGGAAGCTGTGGCAGCGTAATTGTCTGATGTCCCACAGTCCAACTGCCCAATGCTGCATCTGTAATTTGGGCCATGTAGGTTCAGGCAACTAATTGATCAATCTCTCAGTAAATATGGTGTAAAATTGAAAAATAGATTCAGCACCAGCATTCATTAAAAAGCCAGAATTGCAAATTTCAGATGCAAATTTTTCAGAATTTCTGCCACTCTAGACTGTTGGAAATAATCTGGTGTTCTTTAGGTTGAGATGTGGTATGTTTCTGCATTGACCATGATGTTGATGCTTCCTCACAGGGCTGAGAAGCTGGAACCAGTATGGTGCTCAGCAGCAGCAGAGTGTCTGGGTCTGCAGCATCGAAGACGATGGAGCTAAGGATGTGGAGTATATCCTGCTGATAGCCAGTTTAGAGCCAGGTTCCTCCATGCTCCTTGACATTGACACAGCAGGCTATCTAACTGGCCAGACAGTGAAATCCAGAATGTCAGTGTGAAAGCCCATCACTGCTCTCCTATATGGAACTCTCTTAAAGTCCTCATCCAGGTCCTTTGCAACAGAACTTGCCTGCACTTCACTCTCCATGAGCTTGTAAATGAACTATCCTTTCTCCATGGCATGATTGGAGCCCAATTATCCCTGATGACTCAACATTTGCTAACCTCCATGTTATTCTTGTCTCCACATTACATACAGTGCCATTTTCTGAACCAGTAGCTGTGAGTGTCAGATGAAGGGACAAAGCTCGGTGCTATACTTTTTCTCTCTATCTTCCACCGTGGGCTCCTGTTGATGGACAGGGCGTAGGTTTTTGGCATCTAAAAACTGGAACTCAAATGGTGAATGTTGGGGTGAGGGGAAAGTGTTTGGTGGGAAGCGGGAGGTCCAAGGACACACCATCTGCAGTTTACACATCATTTGAATGAGAAGTTGAGAAGGAGCAAAAGGCACTGTCACTTTGCGACACTGACAGCTATCTGCCTGTATATGGCTCAGAGACCGTCTATGTTCTTGCCCATCTCTGGTTCTGCTTTGTTGCTTTCCATCCCATCCTGAAGAATAGTAGGCTGCTTGTACCATAAAGTATGTGTGTAGTGCTGCCTGATTCTTATGTATAAAGACAGCTGGATGCACAAAGGATGAGGATGAAGTGCAGACCTACTTGAGCACAAGCTGTAATGATTCACAAGTAAGTGTCAATTCATGAGCCAGGTGAGAAGGTCAAGAATCATACCGTCCTTGCTCAAACTTTGGGGAATTTCTAGTCCAGAGTCTTTAGAGAAATTGGCCAAAAGTGCACAGGATACAATCTCAGCAGTTATGTCCAATTCTGATCAAGTTCAGCATCTAATTTACATTGAATTGGTTGGCACCTGGGCTATTATGATGTATACTTCAGACATGTCAGCCTTAGGAGCTAAGAATCCTGAGATACTTTTCATACTTGGTTACAACTTGAAATATTGAAGTCTTAAAAGAATGGGAAAACCACAGTTTAGTTTGAAATATGTGTGTCCGGTTTTCTTTCTAAACTATTTCACAAGAGTTATGGCTACTGCTATTTGCTGGGATAGCTGTTGGAATTTGGCCATGAATATGTTTTATATGCCAACTGCAAAAATGTTAGGACACCACTTAAGACCAAATATGTTCCTCACAGAAACAACGTCAATAATTTGGTTGTACCTGACATTGTTTTGGCAAAACAAAATCTATAGATGTCAATGGTTCTTCCTTTGTAACCTTCATGAGACATTACATTGTGAAGTCAAAGGTGCAAAAATATATTTTGTGATATCAAATTGACAACCAGGAAGGCACACTTACTGGGCATTCACTTTCTGAAGTGAAAAGAAAGTCATGCTTTCTAAAAAAAAGTAGATTGACAAAGATTTTAGATTATATAAAATTTTTGCTCTATTTTATGTTAGGCAGTATCTCAATCTAATTCGAGATAATGACCCATGACGTAATCTGCATCCAACCTGCTATGGAAAATGAAAAGTCCAATAGAATTATGCCCTGAGAATTGTAGGCCAAAAATCTTTCAACATAACACAGAAATGTCATGGCCTGAGCAGTTTTGCACCAACTTGCAATCCTTTTCTTATTACCTCACTCTGCGAATAGCTGATGGGTGTTAGCACAATCAGACAGTAAATAGTACTGTTGAAATCATTACCAAGTAGTTAAGTGTTTTAGTGGTATTACCGTATAAACTCAAGGGAATTAGTCTTTTAATTACAGCTCTGGCATGTCAGATGTTAGTTTTCCATTATGCATCACAAATCATCATTGAAGATGCTGAATGCTAGTAGTTCACAATTGCGAAATTTCTAATATTGAAAACAGGAGCAAATTTTCACATTTGTAAAGCTTAAAAGCAAAGTGTTTTGTACAGCATAATAATGAAATTGAATCCTAATTCGATCAGGATTCGTACAATGTCAGAAGCAAGCCAGTATGAAGATGATTGAACATGGCTCCTCTTCTGTTTTGATCTGCTGAGAAAATATTTCCATGGCAACAACCTAAACTCTTTACACTAACATTCCAAGAGTACATCAGCTGATGTAACCCTTTACGTATGTAAAATTCACTGGAGCCTGTAATATCACACAACATTTTGTGTTTCCTGCACTGTTAATAGAATATAGAGAAGCAGACTGACATTGCTTTGTTTTTGCCAATGTTCTTCTCACTCTAAGATTGAATGCAGTGCAGAGAAAGAACTACTGCTCTTTCTTCTGTCCTGGTTTACTGTCTTTCTTCTGTCCTGGAGAACTAGCCCTCACCAGTTTACACTATAGCCTTTGTTGGTTGAATGAATGTGCAGTGTGTTTGCTATGCAGGCAATTGGCAATGCTGCAGGAGTTTGATTGACATCCTGGTTTGCTATTCATCAGTGTGTATCCCTCTGACTCCAGGCAGATCCCTACTGACTGTGTGCTGCACTGAGGCACCTTGATATGGCACTAGAGAAAGCCTTTGGCACTAACTGAAGCAGTAAGGCACTAATAGGCATAACAAGGTAATACGAAACATCGATGATATGAGCACGTAGGTAGGCTTTAAGTAAGCAATTGCTATGATAGCAAACGAGCAGCCCTCCAAGCTGTGAGGTGGGTGCCTGTCTTTGCATGCAGAATGTCCATGCTTCAGCCTTTCACGGTTAGTTGCTGGAGCACCCTGCAATTTGTATCATGGTTTTCTAAGAATCTGTCAGTGTATCAGAGAGCTGCCATTATAGTTATGGTGATGGTGGATGCCAGTGTTCATGGCCAAATGGTGCATGTGGCTGCTGCTTGTCGATCATGTTCTGGGATGCTTTTCGAACAATTGCAATTTGGAGGTCATTTCCAACCAGCACTGAGCTGAATCTGCCAGGCTCTCTCTCTAGTTTCCATGTCGAGTTTTCTTGGTGTCTAGCTTGTTTAGAAAGTTTGGTAAGATAGAAAGGTGAATATTAATTAGGTCAGTTGGGTCATCAACAAGTAGCAAGCAATAATCCTCCGTAAGAACCATGCTGGGGCAAGTATCCAGGAGAATCAGATAACTGTGATTGTGTATCGACTTTAAATTAATTATTGGTAGAAAGATTTCAATTGAAGAGAAGTTTGAAAATGAAAAGAAATGAGAGGAGTGGTGCATGGTACTGAAGAGCCAGTGATCATCCAAGTGTGACATGAAGTGACAGAAAATGTAAGACAAAATTAGAACCAATAATTGTAAAAACTCAAAGCTTAAACTTTTTTATATGAATATATGCAGCATTATTAAGATAGATGAACTGATGACACAAACAAAAGTGAATATATCATGATAACTATTACAGAAATGTGGTTTCAGGGTACCACATCTGGGAACGCAATATTCAAGGGTGTTTAATGTTCCTTAAAATGGGTGAAAAGGAAAAGGCGATGAAGTCGCTTTGTTAATAAATGACACTCAGTGCAGTGGTGAGTAGCAATTATAGGTGCAATATATAGTTATGCGGTAGCAGTTTTGGTGGAAGTAAGGAATAGCTAGAGAAGTAAACCACTGGTGGGTGTTGTCTACAGTTTCTGGAAGAGTTGACTCACTGTTGAACAACGTATAAATCGGGAAATAATGGAAGCATATAAGGAGGGCAGTACAATTGTCATGTGTTACATTAGTTTGAGTATTGACTAGACAAATCAGATTAGGAAGGGTTACATGGAAGACAAATTTGTCGAGTGTATTAGAGTTTTCTTGGAGCAGTCTATTGTAGACCCTACCTGTGAACCTATCCACCTTTGTCTTTGCTTTACATTGGTCCTATTGAATAATTAGTGCTCGAGGGTACATCACTGTAAAGACGCCACAGAGAGGCACATAGATAACAGGAGGTGTATTGCACGATAGCTGTAAGAACATATGTATTTGGTCATACATAATTACCAGGACCTTAGGAAACTGCTAAATTTATATCTGCTCTTGCCGAACACTAGAGTCGAACTTGTTGTCTCTACCCACAGATTGTGTATAACATCAGTAGAAAAGGTGGAACAATCTAATGTGAGAATTAAACTTACAGAATTGTTACCTTATCCAACATCAACCTGATAATGCCACAACAAAGGACTTCTTATGTCCTAAACAGTGGAAGTAGCATGTGATAGACAAAACTAAATGTCTCCACAAAGATTTAAGCTCTGCAGACTGCCCCAGTGCTGTAATTAATGGTGGTCAATAATTAAGCAATTGTTGGAAAAAGGGTGCAGCACAACTATTCTGATGCTCCATAATTGGGATGGTAGTGTGTAGGAAGCACTTCATTGCCAAAGACAAAGCTGAAATCTTTGTAAACACTTTCAATAAGAAGGGCCAAATGAATTTTTGGCCTCCTCCTGAGGTCTGTGATGCCAGACCTTTATCAATTCTGTTCACTCCACGTGATGTCAAGTAATAGCTGAAGACTTTGGATACTGCTAAGGCTATGGGCCCTGCCACCATTCCAGTAATAATTTGTGCTCCAGAATTAGCTGTTGCCCGAGCAAAGCTGTTCCAGTATTGCTGCAACACTGATGGTGTTGCACATAATTGTTTTGATGCAGGTCACACTGCAATTCAGCATTCAGTGTACAACTGTACTTCTTGAATAAAATACAGTTGTTAGTTGGTTTTATGTTCAATTAAAAAGCAACAGATTTGACACAATCTATATGGGTAACCACTGCTGCAAACCTAAATAATGAGTCTACCAGAGCAGTTTGCCACACTTCCTCAAGTTTCGACCTTGACTCAGTAGTGGCATTTTCATATTTCCAGAGTTAGACGTTATGGATTTCAAGGACTACTTCAGAGGTCTGAACATATAATCCAAGCTGATGAAATATGACACAGCCAAAGATTAGGTGACAAACTAATGGTCTGTCTGACATCTTACAAATGAAGGAAAAGTATCCCCTACCACTATCTTAAGAAATGCACGTGCTTCTTTTGTCAAAAGTTAGCGCCTTTCAATCAGCAGCACTGGCCTGGCAATATTGCCACTCTACCATTGCCATCAAGCCAGGGGATCAACTCTGGTTCGATGGAGAGTGCAGGAGGTCATTGCCAGGAACATCAACAGGCATACCTGAAAATGAGATGCCAACCTAGTGAAGCTACCAAACAGAACTACTTGTACGCTAAACAGCATAAGCAGCAAGTGATAGACAGAGCTAAATGAATCCACAACCAATGGATCAAATCTAAGTTCTGCAGTCTTACCATATACAGTTGTGAATAGTGGTGGATGATTAAACAACTCACAGGAGGAGGAAGCTCCACAAAAATCCCAATCATCAATGATGGAAGAGCCCAGCATGTCAGTGCAAAAAATAAGGCTGAAGCATTCGCAGCGATGTTTAGGTGGAAGTGTCGAGTGAATCATCCATTTTGGCCTCCTGTAGTGGAAGCCAGGATTGCTCATACCAGTATACCAGCCCATTATGGGCCATGACAACGTTCCAGCAATAGTGCTGAAAACATGTACTTCAGAACTTGGAAGCCTTCCTACCCCCCCCCCCCCCCCCCCCCCCCCCCCAATCCAAGCTGCTCCAGTACAGCTACAACATTGGAATCTACTCAACACTGAACTCAACACTGAAAAATTGCCCGGGTATGACCTGGACACACAAACCAGGATGAATCCAACCCAGCCAATTACACCCCCATCAGTTGACTCTGGATCATCAATAAAGTCATGGAAGGTGTCATCAACAGTGCTATCAAGCAGCACCTGCTCAGTAATAACCTGCTCAGTGATGCCCAGCTTGGATTCTGCCAGGGCCATTCAGCTCCTGACCTCATTGCAGCCTTGGTTCAAACATGGACAAAAGAGCTGAATTCCAGAGGTGAGGTGAGAGTGTCTGTTGTTGACATCAAGGCTGCCTTCGACTGAGTGTGGCATCAAAGGAACCCCAGCAAAACTGGAATCAATGGGAATCTGGGGGAAAACTCTGCAACAAAAACAGGTATTGTTGGTGAAACTCAGCAGGTTTGGCAAGTTCCATAGGAAGAAAATAGAGTTAATATTTCCAGTCTGGCAAGTCTTGATTAAAACCACTGGACTCAAAACATTACTCTACTTTCTTCCCATGAATGATGTCAGACTTGCTGAGTTTCATTGGGGAGAAAGTGAGGACTGCAGATGCTGGAGATCAGAGCTGAAAATGTGTTGCTGGAAAAGCGCAGCAGGTCAGGCAGCATCCAAGGAGCAGGAGAATCGACGTTTCGGGCATAAGCCCTTCTGAGTTTCATCAGCAATTTCTATTTTCATTTCAAATCTCTAGCATCTGTAACTCTTTTTATTTTAGGGAAAAACTCTGCAGGTTGGAATCCTACCTGGCACACATGAAGATGGTTATGGTTGTTGGATGTCAGTCACCTGAGTTCCGGCACATCTCTGCAGGTGTTCCTCATGGCGGTGTCCAGGCCCCAACCATATTCAGTTGCTTTATCAACAACCATCTGTCCATCATAAAGTCAGAAGTAGGGATGATTATTGATAGTTGCACAATATTCAGCACCATTTACAACTCCTCAGATACTGAAATAGACCATTTTTAAATGCAAAGAAACCTGGACAATATCAGGGCTTTGACTGAAAAGTGCTAAGTAATATTCATGTCATACAAATGCCAGGCAATTATCTTTAATAAGAGGCAATCTAACACTGACATGACATTGAATGATCCCATTCACCACTTGACATTCAGTGGTGTTACCATCACTGAAATCCCCACTGTCAACTCCTTTGTGTTACTGTCGACTAGAAACTCAATTGGACTAGCCATTTCAATGCAGTGGCCATAAGTGCAATCAGATGCTAGGAATATTATAGTGAATAATTCACCTCCCCCATTTACCTGGATGAGTGCAGCTCCAGCAAGAGTCAAAACTCAATGCCATCCAAGACAAAGCTCCAATTTGTTTGGTATCCCAGCTATCTTTAAAATTCACTCCCTCTACCACCGATGCACACATTGTGCGACATCTACAAGATGCACTACAGCGACTCAGCAAGGCCCCTTGACAGCACTTTTCAAACCCGATCCTATGATGCCCACATGCAGTGAACAAATAAATAATGCTGTCAGGACCTTGGTCTTTGATGTTTCCAGAGAGCTTATCTGTTTCTTGATAACACATGGATTAATGTGAAACAGCAGCAGTGTCTGTGCCTGACACAGAGAAACTATCTAGAGAAACTAATGGAATCACTGCCTGCACTTTCTTCTCCCATTGTTTTTGATTCCATTACAAATGTGGGGAATGTACAATAAAATGAAAAGTGGCTAGGAATATATAAAAATAAATAAAATGCTTCGTGAAATTGCTGATTGACGTATGGCAAATGATGATCTCAGCTGATAGTATTACAAGACAAATCAGCTCCCAGGACGAAACTTGGCTCAACAGATTAGATTGCATTCCCTGCAGTACGGAAACAGGCCCTTCAGCTCAACAACTCCACACCAACCCTCCAAAGCGTAACCTACCCAGACCAATTCCCCAACCTTATCTTTGCCCCTGATTAAGGCACCTAACACTATGGGCAATTTAGCATGCTAATTCACCTGACCTGCACATCTTTGGATTGTTGAAGGAAACCGGAGCAAACCCACACAGACACGGGGAGAATGTGCAAACTCCATGTAGACAGTAGCCCGAGGCAGGAAACAAACCCAGGTCCCTGATGCTGTGAGGTAGCAGTGCTAACCACTGCGCCACCATGCCGTCCTCCTTTTATATTTTTGCAATTTGATTACCATGGTGGTTCGTCTCTGGACATACTCACTAGAGGTTGCTGATGTACTTCTAACAAATTAATGTTCATTTACGATACAAGAAAAACAATGATAATTTGGAAAGGTCTTATAAAAAGCAAAAAGCAAAATTCAACTCTTGTGGCAATATCCTTTACTGACACTAAACCCCAATATTGCCTCTCCCCTTTTTTATTCTAATTTTTAACTTAACAAATGAGCTATGAATAAGTGCTTTCAGCAACTTTCTCAACATTCACCAGATGTGATTGTCTTTGATTCCCCACAAATGCAGACTAACTCACTAATCTTTCATCACTGAACTCTTTCCAGCACAATGGCCTAGAGACTACCAAACTAAGTTACCAGTCTGCTGGATGTGGATCTTTCTGTCATTGTGAACTTAACCTGCTTTTGACCCTGAGCCTCTATCTGTATGTCATAAAAGCACAATTTGGTAAATACTTCCAGCAATTATCACCCCTCATAGCTTATCTAGTCATTGGGCAGAAGTTTCACCCTTGCTTGGAAATTGAACTCACTTCCTGACATTTTTTTAAAAAATTACATTCACTGAATTAAAACCAAAATGTACCCTTTTACCTCTACTTTTGGATCAAAATTCTCATCTGATCATAACAATATACTATAAAATGTCATCTCATTGATTTTAAACTATTTCTCATTAACATTTGGTTAAGTGAGTCAGTGTTACATAGCCTATGCCAAAGATTAATTTATGATACAGAGACTTTAATTATTTGTCAGACTTATTTCATTTTAGTTTAATAGACTGAAAGCAGATGCTGTCATCTTCTTCATTAATACCTCGGAGGACACTCCTACACAAATTCAGATGATCATAGCAAGTATACAAAGCTTGACAGAGAAGCAGACACTCTTTCATTTTTACTTAATTTACTGTGATGATTACTTTCCTTGGAGTAGTCTTGAACATCAAATTGAGAAAATCATTCAGTATATTGTCATATTTGTTGATCTTATTTAATTATTTCATTCAATGTTCAAGTTCTTAGTGATTGACTTGAGAAAACTATTAGAAATGTGTCCCAAAGTGCTTTCATAGTTTTTTGTAGTATAATTGACATTTTGTAATATGAATTTATGAGCATTGTTTTTGTGAAATTGAAATCTATGAAGAAATAATCTACACCTGATTAAAGTCATTCAATGTAAATAGCACACGATTGTTGCCAGTTAGTATATTTGTACATAAGGTACTGCTTGTTCTTTTGTTGCTTGCATTAAATTGCTTTGGGAAATAACAATGTGTTTTCTGTCGGAGAGAAGTGGGTCAGGTCTAAGCTATTGTCAATATTCAGAAAGTATCTCTAAAGAATGTTTGGGCAACCCATTGGTTTTAAAGTGCCCGAAACAAATTCTCATGAGTGACTGTAGGATTGAATCTGACCTTTAGAGTGTTCATTTTCTTCTGATGCATGTAACAACTGCTGTACATAGCTCACTCCAAGTAGGTAAGATGATATCCTTGATAAGAATGAGAACACATAAATTATTGAGGCAAAATTTTCTTGACGTAGACATATAAAAGTATCAAAAGGAGCTGCTAATCATTTTCTACCATTTCGAAGACAATCCTGCTTTGTTCCCAATTTTAAAAAATTAAATGCTTGTTGTTGTCATTGACACATTTAGAGCAGTTCTGCTTCTGAAGCTAAATTTGGGCGCCTTACTCCAATATAACATTGTTATGCATACAGCCTCAAAATTGTACTTTAGCCCTCATCCCAGATGACTTTATTAATGTTTCGATGGGAACGATTCCATTCGTGCTTCTGATAAGATGCTTGAGCTGAATTGCCAATTTCCGAATAATTGTCATTTCATGAGAGTAGCGATTGAGATACGGATTGAGAGTGCTTCAGAAATATTCACAAGGACTTTACAGCTGGTGTAACTGTCATTTCATGACTCTAGCTGGATTCAGATGCAAACTCCAGAAGGGAAGGAATAGGAATCCAGTCCATAATATTTAGGTTTGTTCTGTGCCGCTCCATTTTGTAGGGCTTTGAGAAAGGTTGTCCAACACAAGGTGCTTTCTTTCAAACCGCCACTTTATCATGGATATCTGTGTGACCATGTTTGAAAAATTTAAAATCATAATCCTACCAGTAGGAGGAAGCAATGGACATTTGATTGGATTTTCAAAAACTATGCAGTATTTCATGGAACAGAGTATTTTTCAAAAAGTTTGACATCGAGCCCAACAGAGTTGGAAGTGAAGTCCCTACTATTGAACCTGATATTCTGCATAGAGTGTGTGTGTGTGTGTGTGTGTGTGTGTGTGTGTGCACGAGAGACAGAGAGGTGTGAGAGGGAGAAACAATAGCTGGGTAGGGCAGAGAGAGGAACAAATTAAAGGCTGAGGGAGTGCACATAAAATATGCCTTCTGCCCTACCTATCACTTTCCAACTAAACCTCTGAACTTTCTCCATAATATGATTGGATTAATAAGGCACACACAAGTTTTCCATCTTTGCTCTGAGTGAGATCCTTATGTGGATGATTAATTCCCACTTACAGTCCACCATCTACCTCCACTGCTATAAAATTCTGGTCAGTGGGAGGTGGATGAGAATTGGAAGTTTTTTTTACTGAATATGTTGAAAAGGCAGGAACAGAGAGTGGTATTGGGAGATCATAATTTGACTGTGCCCTACATGCACCTGCAGTATCCCCGGTGATGTAACCACTTCATTCTAGTTGCTGGACAATGTTTTGTCCGATTTGGTCTGAAATAGGAATTTGGACCCTGATGGGAAGAGTTGCACATGAATAAGCAATGAAGTTCAAAGTTCAGAAGAGTGTGCACAGAAGCACTTGACAAAAATTTGATACTGAAACATTAGCAACTTTACACCAGTCAATTAATAGACAGCGAGGAGATCACAGATGCTGGAGGTTTTGAAAAAGAAAATATACTGCAAGCACTCAGTAGGCCATTGAAAACATTTGGATAGATCAGATGAAAGAATGTTTCAAATGTATTGACAGAAAAATGTGTAGTTTTGATGCAGTTACCTCCTTAAAACTCAAGGTCATGATAAACCAAAAATTCCATCTTCGAACAAACTATTCATTGAATTCTACAAGATTTTATTATGGATCTATTCTATTTGTTACCAATGTTATTGACATGTAATTGGCATGTTGTGTCAGAGAGGTTGAGAGAATGACAAAAGAACAACAGATAGAATTTAATATACATAAATGCAAGATACAATATGTTGGCATTGCTTTGAAACATTATGCAAGCAGTGACTGGGTGTTCACTGGAAAGAAAGTTGAATGACAAAAAGAATCTGAATGTCATTTTTGACTTTTCAGTCCAACTTAGTGGTTAATCCAAGCTTGATTTAAATCGTGGATTCTTCTTATGTTGAATATAAATTATAGGACAGAAAACAAAAGGCTGGTATTTAATAAATTGAAATAGAAGGCACCATTGGGACTCAATACTGTTCTGCAGTTTCTGCCTCTCTAAGTGCAATGTGTTATTCTGAAAGTATATAAATGACTTGTGACATATTTGGAATATTGATGCAACTTTGGGCATTTTGAAAAATTTATTGATCTTAGAGAAAGCAGCAAATATGATTATTAGAGCTTAAACTATTAGCTTTGAACAAATAAAAGTGTTTTTATTGAGAACAACAGTTATTGAACAGGCACGATTCAGGTATTTTGTTTATTTGCTTGTGGGACCTGGGCATCACTGGCTGGCCAGCATTTATTGCTAGTCCCTAGTTGCCCTTTAGAAGGTGATGGTGAGCTGCCTTCTTGAACTGCTGCAATCCATGTGCTGCAGGTAGAGACCCACGTTTCCTTTAGAAAGGAATGGTGATATATTTCTAAATCAGGATGTTGAATGGCTTGGAGGGGAACTTGCAGGTGGTGGTGCCCCCATGTGTCAGTTGCCCTTGTCTTTCTGGATGAAAGTGGCCGTTGGGTTTGGTAGGTGATGTCAAAGGACCTTTGGTGAATTTCTGCAGTGCATCTTGTAGATAGTATGCACTGCTGCTACTGAGCATCGGTGGTGGAAGGAGTGGATGCTTATGAATGTGCTGCCAATCAAGCAGCTGTTTTCTTTTTGGATGGAATTAAACTTATTGAGTTTTGAAGGATCTGCATCCATTCAGGAGGTGGGGAGTCAGGAGGTGAACATTCCTGACTTGTGCCTTGTAAATGGTGGACAGGCTTTGGGGAGCCAGGATATGAACATAGAACATAGTACAGCACAGAACAGGCCCTCTGGCCCACGATGTTGTGCCGAGGATTAATCCTAATGTAAAATAAAATAACCTTATCGTACTCACCCCTCAATCCAGCAGGTGCTTAAATGTTCCTAATAACTCTGCTTCCACCACCAGCGCTGGCAACGCATTCCATGCATTCACAACTCTCTGCGTAAAGAAGAGATTTACTGTGGTGAATTACTCACCAAAGTATTCTGAGCCTCTGACCTGCTCTTGAAGCCGTGTTTATGTGGCCATTTGAGTTAAGTTTCTGGTCAGTGATAATGCTCAGGATTCATTCACCATTGAATGTCAAGGAGTATTGGTTAGAGGTGCCTGAAATTCTCAAATGTTGATAATGCAAGCAGGTTAACATAACCTGTGATTGCAGAACTAGACAACATAACTATTACTTTTACACTTGAAGGATGGTATATGTCAAAATAAAATGGGCTGGATATAACATGCTCTGACCAAATGGATTTTCCGCAGGGGTGCATCAAATAAATTGAGTGGCTGAGACATCACATTCCCAACCACCACTGAGCTCTCTCCCATTATATACGAGAGTTGGAGGGTGTCTGGAATTGGCAACTGCCCCATCTTATATAATTAATAATTGAGAATTGAGCACAATTAACCACATTATCATTTTGAGGTCAAGATTAGAGTGGTGCTGGAAAAGCACAGCAGGTCAGGCAGCATCCGAAACACAGGAAAATTGACGTTTCGGGCAAAAGCCCTTCACCAGGAATGAGCATTGAGCATGTTCAAGACAGAAATTGATTGACTTCTGGAGATTAATGATACTGAAGGATATGGAAAGGGTGTGGGAAAGTGACATTAAGATAGAAGCTGGTCCATGATTTATGTGAATGTCAGGGTCGCCTCAATGGGATAAATAGCCTACTTCATTCTGATGTTCCTATGATTAATTACACTGATACTATGTTGTTCATTATTTTTTCTGGAATCATGTAAGTGTTATTTGTGGTGTACAGTTAATAAGGGCTAAATATTGTGGATCATAATATTCTTTTGATAACTGCCCATTTTAAGAGAAATCAAAGAGAACTTTGATTGAATTTCTTTTTACTTCTTTTCTTTTTTTAACAAATACATTAAGGACAAAAGGGTAACAAGGGAGAGAATAGAGCCCCTCAAAGATCAGCAAGGCGGCTTTTGTGTGGAGCCGCAGAAAATGGGGGAGATACTAAATGAATATTTTGCATCAGTATTTACTGTGGAAAAGGATATGGAAGATATAGACTGTAGGGAAATAGATGGTGACATCTTGTAAAATGTCCAGATTACAGAGGAGGAAGTGCTGGATGTCTTGAAATAGGTAAAGGTGGATAACTCCCCAGGACCTGATCAGGTGTACCTGAGAACTCTGTGGGAAACTAGAGAAGTGATTGCTGGGCCTCTTGTTGAGATATTTTTATCATCGATTGTCACAGGTGAGGTGCCGGAAGACTGGAGGTTGGCAAACGTGGTACCACTGTTTAAGAAGGGTGGTAAGGACAAGCCAGGGAACTATAGACCAGTGAGCCTGACCTTGGTGGTGGGCAAGTTGTTGGAGGGAATCCTGAGGGGCAGGACATGCATGTATTTGGAAAGGCAAGGACAGATTAGGGATAGTCAACATGGATTTGTGCGTGGGAAATCATGTCTCACAAACTGGATTGAGTTTTTTGAAGAAGTAACAAAGAGGATTGATGAGGGCAGAGCGGTAGATGTGATCTATTTGGACTTCAGTAAGGCATTCAACAAGGTTTCCCATGGGAGACTGGTTTGCAAGGTTAGATCTCAAGGAATACAGGGGGAACTAGTCATTTATATACAGAACTGACTCAAAGGTGGAAGACAGAGGTGGTGGTGGAGGATTGTTTGAAGGCGTGTGACCAGTGCTGGGTCCTCTACTTTTTGTCATTTACATAAATGATTTGGATGCGAGCATAAGATGTACAGTTAGTAAGTTTGCAGATGACACCAAAATTGGAGGTGTTGTGGACAGTGAAGCAGTTTACCTCAGATTACAACAAGATCTGGACCAGATGGGCCAATGGGCTGAGAAGTGACAGATGGATTTTAATTCAGACAAATGTGAGGTGATGCATTTTGGGAAAGCAAATCTTAGCAGGACTTATACACTTAATGGTAAAGTCCTAGGGAGTGTTGCTGAACAAAGAGACCTTGGAGTGCAGGTTCATAGCTCCTTGAAAGTGGAGGTGCAGGTAGATAGGATAGTGAAGAAGGCATTTGGTATTCTTCCCTTTATTTGTCAGAGTATTGAGTACAGGAGTTGGGAAGTTATGTTGTGGCGGTACAGGACATTGGTTAGGCCACTGTTGGAATATTGCATGCAATTCTGGTCTCCTTCCTATCGGAAAGATATTGTAAAACTTGGAATGGTTCTGAAAAGATTTACGAGGATATTGCCTGGGTTGGAGGATTTGAAATATAGGGAGAGGCTGAATAGGCTGGGGGTGTTTTCCCTGGAGCATTGGAGGCAGAGGGGTTACTTTATAGAGGTTTACAAAATTATGAGGGGCGTAGATAAGGTAAATAGGCAAAGTCTTTTCCCTGGGGTTGGGGAGTCCAGAACTAGAGGGCATAGGTTTAGGGTGAGAGGGAAAGATATAAAAGAGACCTACAGGGCAACTTTTTCACACAACGGGTGGTACGGCTATGGAATGAGTTGCCAAAGGAAATGGTGGAGGCTGGTACAATTGCAACATTTAAGAGTCATCTGGATGGGTATATGAATAGGAAGGGAATGGATATGGGCCGGGTACTGGCAGGTGGGACTAGATTGGGTTGCGATATCTGGTCGGCATGGATGGGTTGGACCAAAGGGTCTGTTTCCATGCTGTACATCTCTGATTCTTTTTATGACTAGAACAAGTTATATGAAGCTTATAATGATCAAATTGTACATTCACTCATGTTGGACACTGGACATCAATAGATATGTCGAAATGTCTGGTTTGTTTTGGTAATGGGTAACACTTTAATAGCAGATAAGGCAGTGTACATGTTGGCATGAATTGTCCATGGAGCTGCTATCTGTATCGGATGCCATTCTGCTCCTATTTTTGTTCATCCCAATTGTGCTTCACATTGTGACTTCCTGTCCCAGCTTCTTCAGAAATGTGAGATATACCCGAATGGTTGGGGAAAGACATGCCATGATCTTTTTTTTCACAGCATTAACTGCTATATTCTAGGAGGTCTTCAATCTTGCTGTATACAATTAAATCATAACATTCAAACTTGGATACATTGACACTCTGGTTCTGTAGAGGTCGCCAGCCATTTCCGCCAGCAGGCTAGCAACTCCAACATAATGTTCATGGCTATGACAACTAACAAGTCCACACCAGTAACTACAGATCAGTTGAGCTGTTTGGGTTTCATCAATAGAAAATTACAAGGAGGTTCAGGACAATGTACACTGTCCATTGGAACTCTTAGGTGAGGCAGTCCAAGATGTATTACATTCCACAATTGAAGATCCGGAGGAGACCAGTGATCCTGAAAAGCCTGATGTGTGTGTTGCTGGTTAGGCTAGCATTTATTACCCACCCTTAATTGTCCAAGAGAAGGTTGTGATGAGGTTTCTTCTCGAACTCCTGTAGTCCTTGGAGTGTAGGGACATTCACAGTGCTATCAGGGAGGGGGTTCTAGGGTTTTGACCCAACAACAGTGAATGTATGAAGTTGAAGTTTGTAATATTTTTGAAAGATAATTTGGGAATAAGCAGAAATATACAGATTGGAGCAAGTAAATTGAGTAAAAAAAGAAGATTAAGATGCATGGGATCCATGGTGTATTGGTTGCTTGGATTCAGAATTGGCTTGCCCATGGAAGGCAGAGGGTCGTGGTGGAAGGATACCTTTTGTGGCTGGAATCTGTGACGAGTGGCGTTCCACAGGGATCTGGACTGGGATCTGGACTGGGATCTCTGCTGTTTGTGTTAAATGTAAATCACTTGGATGAAAATGTAGCTGGGTGGTTTAGTAGGTTTGCAGACAATACAAAGCTTGGTGGAGCTGTGAATAGTGTGAAAAGTTGTCAAAGGATACAGCTGGATATAGATCAGTTGTAGATATAGGTGGAGAAATGGCAGATGGAGTTTAATCTGTGTAAGTGTGAGGTTCTGCACTTTGGGAGATCAAATGTTAAGGGAAAGTAATGACAGTTAATGGCAAAACCCTGATCAGCACAGATATACAGAGGGATCTTAGGGTTCAAGTCCATTGCTCTCTGAAAGTGGCCACACAAGTAGATAGAGTAGTAAAGAAGGTGTATGGCATGCTTGTCTTTCTTGGTCAGGACACTGAATACAAGATTAGGATCTCATGTTGCAGCTTTTTAAAACTTTGGTTCAGCTACAATTAGAGTATTGCATTCACTTCTGGTCACCACATTACAGGAAGGATGTGGAGACTTTGGAGAGGGTATAGAAAAGGTTTAACAGGATGTTTCCTGGATTAGAGGGATTAAGGAGAGCTAGAAAAACTTGTTTTTTTTTCTGGAGTGGCAGAGTCTGAGGGGAGACTTGAGAGGAGTATGTAAAATTATGAGATGCATGGATAGAGTTGACGGTCAGAATCTTTTTCCCAGAGTTGAAATGTCTAAAACTCGGGGCCATGCATTTAAGGTGATGGGGCAAGTTCAAAGGAGTTGTGAGGGGCATGTTTTTTACACAGTGATAGGAGTCTGAAATACACTGCTGGGTGACGGTGGAGGTAGGTGTGGTAGAGGTATTTAAGGGACTTCTCGATTAAGTCCAAAAGCAAGGAATGGAAGGAAAAGGACCAAGGGCAGGTAGAAGGGATTAGTTTCATTTGGCATCGTGTTTGGTACAAGACTGTGGGCCATTTCCTTGCTGTACTGTTTAGATTACTTACAGTGTGGAAACAGGCCCTTCGGCCCAACAAGTCCACACCGACCCGCCGAAGCGCAACCCACCCATACCCCTACATATACCCCTTACCTAACACTACGGGCAATTTAGCACGGCCAATTCACCTGACCCGCACATCTTTGGACTGTGGGAGGAAACCGGAGCACCCGGAGGAAACCCACGCAGACACGGGGAGAATGTGCAAACTCCACACAGTCAGTCACCTGAGGCGGGAATTGAACCCAGGTCCCTGGCGCTGTGAGGCAGCAGTGCTAACCACTGTGCCACCGTGCCGCCCTGTTCTACGCTCAATGTAGAGTATGTGAACAATTATCAAATATGAATATTACTGATGCATTAATCAGGAGTACAATGGCACAAATATGTTGATGTACCAAGGGTGAAATCCCAACTGACATGAAATGTGAAATATCAGTATTCAATGTAACTATAAAGGAATCTGGGCACTTGGCCATTGCCTCTTTTTGTGTCAATTACTTTCTTACATTATTTCATTTTCAAGTGGCACTCAGCAAAATGAATGTTCCACATTTCTTAGCAGTTCAAAGAGAATATGAAGTAGTTTCCTAGGTGATGCATAGTACCATAAAATGAATGAATAATATGTTTGCAATGGAAGTGTCAGTATGGACTGTGGATTGCAACGTAGTTATATATAGAAATGCAATAAACCATGTTAAACAAATGGGAATGCTGGTGCCAGGAAACCATTCACCCCAGTAGGTGACTATTTGCATTTAATATTTTTCACAATTTTTAAGCAATTAGTTACCAATAGCTGATTGATAATATCTGGTAGTAAATATTGCAGCTGCACATTGTTGGGACTAACAAGTAAAGAAATCCAGCTGGCCCTTTAGGTGAATCTTGATCCAGATGTTTACTGGAATTTCTGGCACAGGCTTTGAATGAGCATTAGCAAGTTTACATGGCACCAACCTGATCTCTTTTCCAGCACTAAGTTCCCATGTTAGAGTTTTAACATTTATGCAGCTAACTTCGGAGGTGCACAGCAGGTACTTTCATATTTTGGGGAATGTTCAGTATTGGGCTCAATAATCGGTCAAGACCAGTTTGTAATTAAAATACAGTCTATTTTGTTTTTGTTACCGGCCGGAATCCTGCCCTGTTGCAGATATGAATGCAGCATTGTTGAAAGGGAAGGACGTTTAAACATCTTGGCTGGGCCTGGTATCAGAAAATAGATGTTTCTACAAAATGGGAAAGCAAGCCACCAGCACATTCTAAATATCACCCTCAAAAGTGACAATTTGAGCATAATGATGTGGTATTGTTGAAATGAAATTCCTAGTTCTATGAACCTTTGATGAAAAGATTTACCTGTAAGATACCTAATTTGATCCCTCTATCCTTGTGTACATACATCAGGTTAGCAACACACTAAAAAAGATCAGAGGATTCAAATAACATTTCCTTGGTGAAAGCATCTAGCTTCTGGTAAATTGAAGATTTCAACAATTATTAGATGATAGTGTGCATTAATTGTGGAAGCCAACAACTATTGATTTATGGCAGTCTCTCACTACTTCAAATGGCATCAGTTTTAAGGAATATGGCTGACAAAACACTGTCCTCTACGACCTCAGATACAAATGGTCCACAGCAGATGGAATATATTATTGATAATAGAGAATACAAATGGTTTGATACTGTGGTATTGACTGCTGACCAAAATATTGGAGAAACTATTAGTTTCACTTCCTGTTAATCTGTGGAGATCGAAATCATCCCTGGGCCCAGATTTTGGAAATCAGTGCTAATGATACAAAGCAGAATAGTCACTCTGCAGATGGGATGCATTCTTTGTTGCTGTCAGAAGTAAAGGTGGATATTGTGGAGGTTTTAATCTTCCAATTCTCCTTGAACTAAGAAGTGATGATGGAATACTGGTGCATGGTAAATTTCGCACCTGCAATAACAAAAAGAATGACAAATACAGGCCAATAAGTCTAACATCAGTGCTGAGAAATGTCAAGGGCAATAATCTGGGGCAAAATTAATTTGTTCTTATAAAGTTATTAAAGGCATTGTTCATATTTCACCAAGTTAATTATGTTTATTGATGACGTTATGAAATGGGTTGGTAAAGATAGTACAGTTGATGTGCATTTTGAGCTATCGAAAGATGTTTGATTAAAATACCACAGAACAGATCTGTAACCACACAATTAACTTGATTAAAGGACAATGGCTGCATGAACATAAAAGATCCCAGGTGGCATAAAATATCCTAGTAGACATTAGTAATGAACAGTTGTTTGTCCAAACTGGGAAAAAGTGTGCAATGCTATCCCCTAGAGGTTAGTGTAGAGACCACTGTTTTATTGATATCTATCTGGAACGCAGGTTATAATTCAAAGATTGCATATGACACAAAACTCAAGAATGATATAAATAGTAAGGCAAACCGCAGTGGATGTGGACTGCTGAAATGGGCAAGGAGACCTGAAGTGATTCAATTTGGGAGGGTGAGTGAGAAGAGACAATGTGAATACAATGTTCTAGTTTTGAAGTACAAAGCAGGAAGTGTGAGCCCTGATGACCAAGTGTGAGCAATGGGGGAGGGATTAGGGAATGTACGCACAAGCCTTGTAGGTGGTATGACAAATCAAAAAGGTTGCTGAGAGCTGTACGAGATCCTAGGCTTTATAGATCAATGCATCAAGCAGGACTCTAACTTCTAAAGGGAAGTGAGCCCTGATGCAGGTTCTAGGTTAAAATCCTGAAAAACAGAGTTTGATTGAGAACCCAATACAAATGTAACTTCTTCCAGATTTGACTTGAGTTTGCCATGGATTGGGGAACACCCATACAGGTGTCAGGATAATTATTAAAATATTCAGGTGAGTAATTAGTTTTGATGTTAACTCTTAACTTTAAAAGACAGTGTCCAAGTTTCCCAACTTCCCTACATCTTGTCAGTGTCAATGAGGCAGGAACACTGCAGGCATTCTGATTGTTTCATAAAATGGATTTGCAGGAATTGTTCAGCTTGTGGCCAGCGACAGTGAAAGGCTTGTACTTAGAGGAATTGTTCTGGCAACCTGGAATCACTACTTCTCTCATTGAAACTTAACTTTTGAAAGTTATTTCCAATTTTATCTTTCACATTTTTTCATGTGATTTCCAGTATCGTTCTGTTCATTTCATTGACACTGTAAAAATGTGAGAAAAACACACACACCAGGAGCCTGGGCCTCTAGTGAGGAACAACAAGGAGCAGCCACACCAGCAATAGTAAAGCAAGGGCCATAATCATGGCTGTGGAACCAGCAGTAACAGTGTAAGGGACAGCAACAATCCCAGCAGCAAAGGATCTGGGCACAGAACTGCACTGGAAGGTGACAACTCCAGCACTGGATCTACTCTGAAGGCGGTGAGCTTCAATATAATGGAGCTATGGTCGAGAGTCTCATGCTTTTGCAGCAGGCCATTGCTGACGTCTGCAGTCCCTTGAACCAGCTTGTGTTTTCAATGATTTCAAGGTCACCACAGCTCTGAATTTCTTCATCTCCAGTACTGTCCAATATGCATGGGAGATAATTTCAGAATATTGCAATCTATTGTTCGTAAATGCATCTCCCAGGCCACGGATGCTTTGGCAAATTCACAGAATTGGTATCTTCGGAAAACACTGATAATGCCAGTCAGACACAGAGCTGTCAGTTTCATTGAAGAACGTAGGACAATCCAGCGCAGAACAGGCCCTTTGGCCCTCGATGTTGTGCCAACCTGTGAACAAATCTAAGCCTATCTCCCCTACACTATCCCGTCATCATCCATGTGCTTATCCAAGGACTGTTTAAATGCCCCCAATGTGGCTGAGTTAACTACTTTGGCAGGCAGGGCATTCTATGCCCTTACCGTCTCTGAGTAAAGAAACTGCCTCTGACATCTGTCTTAAATCTATCACCCCTCAAATTGCAGCTATGCCCCCTCGTACAAGCCGACATTGTCATCCTAGGAAAAAGACTTTCACTGTCCACTCTATCTAATCCTCTGATCATCTTGTATGTCTCTATTAAATCCCCTGTAAGCTGCCTTCTCTCCAATGAGAACAGACCCAAGTCTCTCAGCCTTTCCTCATAAGACCTTCCCTCCAGACCAGGCAACATCCTGGTAAATCTCCTCTGCACCTTTTCCAATGCTTCCACATCCTTCCTGTAATGGGGCGACCAGAACTATACACAATACTCCAAATGAGGCCGCACCAGTGTTTTGAACAGTTGCAGCATGACATCACTGCTCCGGAACTCAATCCCTCTACCAATAAAACCTAACACACCGTGTGCCTTCTTAACAGCACTATCAACCGGGGTGGCAACTTTCAGGGATCTATGTACATGGACACCAAGATCCCTCTGCACATCCTTACCACCAAGAATCTTTTCATTGACGCAGTATTCTGCCTTCCTGTTTTTCTTCCCAAAGTGACTCACCTCTCGTTTATCTGCATTGAATTCTATTTGCCATCTCTCAGCCCAATTCTGCAGTTTATCCAAGTCCCCCTGTAACCTGCAACATTCTTCCACACTGTCCAGCACTCCACTGACTTTAGTGTCAACTGCAAACTTACTAACCCATCCACCTCCTCCTGCATCCAAGTTATTTATAAAAATGATAAACAGCAGTGGTACCAAAACAGATCCTTGTGGCACACTACTATTAACCGAACTTCAGGCTGAATATTTTCTACCAACCACCACTCGCTGCCTTCTTACAGAAAGCCGGTTTCTATCCAAACTGCTAAATCACTCTCAAACCCATGCCTCCGCATTTTCTCCAATAGCCGGCCATGTGGAACCTTATCAAAGGCTTTACTGAAGTCCATGTATACCATGTCAACTGCCCTACCCTCATCTACATGCTTGGTCACCTTCTCAAAAAACTCAATGACGTTTGTGAGACATGTCCTGTTCTCGACGAAACCAGGTTGACTATTTCCAATCAAGTTGTTGCTTGCTGGATGATTATAAGTCCTAACTCTTATAATCCTTTCCAAAACATTTCCTACAACAGACGAAAGGCTCACTGTTCTATAATTACCTGAGTCATCTCTGCTGCCCTTCTTGAACAAGGGCACAATATTTGTAATCCTCCAGTCCTCTGGTACTAAACCTGTAGACAATGACAACTCAAAGATCAAAGACAAAGGATCGGATTTATCCCCTCGGATAAATCCCATCTGGCCCATGGGACTTATCTACTTTCAGACATTCTAGAATTGCTAACATCTCCTCCTTACTAACCTCAATCCTTTCAAGTCTAATAGCCTGTATCTCAGTCTTCTCCTCTACAATATTCTCCTTTTCTTGAATGAAAACATTTGAGAAATATTCGCTTAGCACCTCTCTGATCTCCACAGGGTCCACACACAACTTCCCACTTCTATCTTTGACTGGCCCTATTCCTATCCTAGTCATCCTTTTATTCCTCACATACCTATATAAAGCTTTAGGGTTACTCTTTATTCTACCTGATAAAGACTGCTCATGTACCCTCCTTGCTCTTTTTAACTCTGTCTTTAAATCCTAACTAGCTAATCTGTAATTCTCCATTGCCTCATCTGAACTATCTCGTCTTATCGTCACATAAGTGTCCTTCTTCTGCTTAACAAGAGATACAATTTCTGTAGTAAATCACGGTTCCCTTACCTTATCCCTTCCTCCCTGCCGGACAGGGACATACCTATCAAGGACACGCAATATCTGTTCCTTAAACCAGCTGCACATTTTGATTGTCCCCATCCCCTGCATTTTACAACTTCATTCTATGCCTCCAAAGTCTTGCCTAATCGCATTATAATTGCCCTTCTCCCATCTATAACTCTTGCCCTGTGGCATATACCTATCCCTTTCTATCGCTAAACTAAACATAACCAAATTATGGTCACTCTCTCCAAAGTGCTCACCTACCACTAAATCAAACACCTGGCCTGTGTGGCCTCCCCTCTTGTTGGGAGGAGCATTGGTCAGCTGTTCATTCCTTTTCTGTCTCCATGCCTGAAGCTACGGTGTGAGCTCTTCTCTATCCACATCATCCTCAGCCTCGAAGATGTGCCACATTGACTCCAGTCGCTGCTTGAGCTTTGAAACCTAGAGCTCATGCTTCTGCAGCTGACAGCATCTCCTGCACTGTGGTCATGTTTATGACTTGGCGCATATTACAGCTCTGTCTTCAGATCTATCCAGAAACCCGAATGACACACAACGATTATTCTGTAATTGCCCTGGTGCTGATTTGACTCTGGTTGTCACATTTTTCCTGACTCACTGTTAGCTCTACTCATAGGAGTCAGTTAGTGAGTCTTCAGAAGAGTATGCCATATGCTGTAAGCTAGTCAGTGATATTGTAAAGAGTACTGTGTGGATCCCTGTGGGAGATGTGGCTCCTCCTTGTATAAGTAGCTCGGATCTCCACGCTCACCTTCAAGTAGTCATAAAATAGCTAGTCATTAAAGATGTGGAATCCCTTCTCATTGATAAATACTCCAGAATCATCTGAGGGTATTTTGATTGCCAGTTGTGCGCATTCAATAACTCCCTGCACTTGTGGGAGTCCAGCCACAGGTCTCTGGTACAGAGTCTGTCCCAGTTGCACAGAAGGAAATGGGGAAATGAAGAAAGTGATAGTCATTGGGGGACTCAATAGTTAGATGGTCAGATAGAAGGTTTGTTGGAAACGAAAGAGACTCGCGGTCGATGTGTTGCCTCCCAGATGCCAGGGTCCGTGATGTCTTAGATCGTGTCTTTGGGGTCTTGAAGGGAGAGGGTGATAAGCCCCAAGTCGTGGTCCATGTAGGTACCAATGACATTGGTAGAAAGAGGGATAGGGGTGTAAGGCAGGATTTCAGGGAGCTGGGGTGGAAGCTAGAACAAAGAGTTGTTATCTCTGGTTTGTTACCTGTGCCACGTGTTAGCGAGGCAAAGAACAGGGAGAGATATCAGTTGAACATGTGGCTGCAGGAATGGTGCATGAGGGAGGGTTTCAGGTATATGGATATTTAGGACTCATTCTGGGGAAGGTGGGGTCTTCACATGAGCCAGAGAAGTACTAATATCCAGAATGGGAACTTTGTTGGTGCTTTTCGGGTGGGTTTAAACTAGCTCAGCAGGGGTATGGGAACCTGTGGTGTAGTTCCAGTGCTCAGGAGAGTAGGGAGGACATGGACAGAATTTTACAGTCACAGGAGTGTGCTGGCAGACAGCAAGCTGGCTTGAAGTGTGCCTACTTCAATGCCAGAAATATCCTAAATAAGGAATTGAGCTTGCAGCATGGATAGGTACCTGGAACTTCGATGATGTGGCCACTTCAGAGACATGGATAGAACAGGGTCAGGAATACAGGTTCCGGGTTTAGATTTTTCATTAAGAACAAACAAGACAGTAAAAGATGGGTAGGTGTGGCTTTGTTAGTCAAGGACAGTATAATGGCGGCTAAAAGAACTTTTGACGAGGGCTCGTCTACTGAGGTGGTATGGACTGAGGTTAGAAACAGGACAGGAGAGGTCACACTGCTAGGAGCTTTTTTAGAGACCTCCACAAAGTTCCAGGGATGTGACGGAGAGGATTGGCAAAATGATTCTGGGCAGGAGTGAAAGGAACAGGGTGGTCATTATGGGGGACTTTAACTTCCCCAACATTGATTGGAAATGCTATAATTCTAGTACTTTGGATGGATCAGTTTTAGTCCAATGTGTGCAGGAGGGTTTTCTGATACAGTATGCAGAGCAGGTAGAGTATCAGTCTGCTCTGGTCCCACCCTCAAATCAGTTTTCCATTTGAAGCTGATGCTGAAGTTGGTTCCTCAAGGGAGTGCAGTCAGAGCCAAGCTTCTGACCGACTGTACAGGATGAGAGGGAGAAAAAAGAGGAACGATTGTGAAAATGGGTTCATTTGTTTGGAGAAATAGAGGCATTTCTGTGGCTGGAGACCAGACTCCAGGATGGTATGGCAGTGGCTGCTTGAAGGCTTGGTGACGTTAGTTTAACGGTTTAAATTTGAATTTTTAAAAAAAAAATGCGCGGAGCGGACCCAGAAGCTGGTGTAGCGCAAGCTTACCTGGGTAAGTTGTTTTCCTATAAAGGCGCGCAGCTTCAAGGCCTCGGCCTCACTCTCTCAGCAGAGTAGGTAAGGGCTGTTTGGCAGTGGCTCCTTGAAGGCTCGGTGACGTTTGTTTAACGGTTTGAATTTGATTTTTTTTTTAAAAAAAGCGTGGAGCGGACCCAGAAGCTGGTGTAGCGCAAGCTTACCTGGGTAAGTTGTTTTCCAATAAAAGTGCGCAGGAGAGGAACCCGAGGCACTACAGAGGTAGAGCCTCCCACCCGCCCTCCTCCTCTCACCTAATAATAAGACCCGTTGTGGTAAGAAGGTAAGTGCTGCATTTTGCTTATTCTCGTGTTTAGATCTAGTGTTTTTAAAGGGTTACTTTTAGAGGGATGGCAGTGAAGGCAGTGAAATGTTCCTCTTGCAACATGTTTGAGGTGAGGGATGCCATGGTCATCCATGCTGATTACACTTGCAGGAAGTGCACCCATCTCCAGCTCCTCCAAGACCGTGTTAGGGAACTGGAGCTGGAGTTGGATGAACTTAGGATCATTCGGGAGGCAGAGGGGGTCATAGCTCGGAGCTTTAGGGAAGTAGTAACTCCAAAGATTGCAGACAGATGGGTGACGGTGAGGGGGACTGGGAGAAAGCAGCCAGTGCAGAGACCCCCTGCGGCCGTTCCCCTCAAGAACAAGTATACCGTTTTGGATACTTGTGGGGGGGACGACTTACCAGGGGTAAGCAATGGGGTTCAGGCCTCTGGCACGGAGCCTGTCCCCGCTGCTCAGAAGGGAAGGGTGGAGAAGAGCAGAACAATAGTTATTGGAGACTCGATAGTTCGGGGCACAGATAGGTGGTTTTGTGGGGGCGAGAGAGACTCACGTTTGGTATGTTGCCTCCCAGGTGCAAGGGTACGTGACGTCTCTGATCGTGTTTTCCGGGTCCTTAAAGGGGAGGGGGAGCAGCCCAAAGTCGTGGTCCACATTGGCACTAACGACATAGGTAGGAAGAGGGATGAGGGTGTTAGGCAGGCTTTCAGGGAGCTAGGTTGGAAGCTCAGTGTTAGAACAAACAGAGTTGTTGTCTCTGGTTTGTTACCCGTGCCACATGACAGAGAGTCGAGGAATAGGGAGAGGGAGCAGTTAAATGCGTGTCTACTGGGATGGTGCAGGAGGGAGGGATTCCAGTTTCTGGATAACTGGGGTTCTTTCTGGGGAAGGTGGGACCTCTATAAACATGATGGTCTACACTTGAACCTGAGGGGCACCAGTATCCTTGGGGGGAAGGTTTGCTAGTGCTCTTTCGGAGGGTTTAAACTAACTCTGCAGGGGCATGGGAACCTAGACTGTAGTTTTAGGGCGCAGGACCTGGAGTGTAGGGAGGTTAGGAACCAGGCATCAATCTCGAAGGAGGGTGCCTGTAAACAGGAAGGTGGCTTGAAGTGTGTATACTTCAATGCGAGAAGTATACGAAATAAGGTAGGTGAACTTGCAGCGTGGGTTGGTACTTGGGAGTTCGATGTTGTGGCTATTACGGAGACATGGGTAGAACAGGGACAAGATTGGTTGTTGCAGGTTCCAGGGTTTAATTGTTTTAGTAGGGTCAGAGGTGGGGGTAAAAGAGGGGGAGGTGTTGCATTGCTTGTCAAAGATAGTATTACAGCAGTGGAAAGGACGATGGATGAAGACTCGCCATCTGAGGTAGTTTGGGCTGAGCTTAGAAATAGGAAAGGTGAGGTCACCCTGTTAGGAGTTTACTACAGGCCTCCTAATAGTCCTAGAGACGTAGAAGAAAGGATTGCGAGGATGATTCAGGAGAAGAGTGTAAGTAATAGGGTGGTTGTATGGGGGACTTTAACTTTCCAGATATTGACTGGGAAAGCTATAGCTCGAGTACGTTAGATGGGTCGGTGTTTGTCCAATGTGTGCAGGAGGGTTTCCTGACACAATATGTAGACAGGCCAACAAGAGGTGAGGCTATACTGGATTTGGTTCTGGGTAACGAACTAGGCCAGGTGTTAGAATTGGAGGTAGGTGAGCACTTTGGGGACAGTGACCACAATTCGGTGACTTTTACTCTAGTGATGGAGAGGGATAAGTGTGCACTACAGGGCAAGAGTTATAGCTGGGCGCAGAGAAATTATGATGCGGTGAGGCATGACTTAGGATTCGTGGCTTGCAAAAGTAGGCTTCAAGGGAAGGGTGCAATCGATATGTGGAGCTTGTTCAAGGAGCAGCTATTGAGTGTCCTTGATAAGTATGTACCTGTCAGGCAGGGAGGAAAGAGTCGTGTGAGGGAGCCGTGGTTTAATAAGGAATTGGAATCCCTTGTTAAAGGGAAGAGGGCGGCCTATGTAAAGATGAGGCGTGAATGTTCAATTGGGGCGATTGAGAGTTATAAGGTAGCCAGGAAGGATCTGAAGAGAGAGCTAAGAGCAGCAAGGAGGGGACATGAAAAGTCCTTGGTTGATAGGATTAGGGAAAACCCAAAGGCTTTCTGTAGGTATGTCAAGAATAAAAGGATGACTAGGGTAGGAATAGGTCCCGTCAAGGATAGTAGTGGGAAGTTGCATGTGGAGGCTGAAGAAATTGGGGAGACACTGAATGAATACTTTTCGTCAGTATTCACTCAGGAACAGGACATTGTGGCCGATGTGAATATTGAGTCACAATTAATTAGAATGGATGGCTTTGAGATATGTAGGGAAGAGGTGTTGGAAATTCTGGAAAGGGTGAATGTAGATAAGTCCCCTGAGCCTGATGGCATTTATCCTAGGATTCTCTGGGAAGCAAGGGAGGAGATTGCAGAGCTATTGGCCTTGATTTTTATGTCCTCGTTGTCTACAAGAATAGTGCCAGAAGACTGGAGGATCGCAAATGTGGTTCCCTTGTTCAAGAAGGGGAGTAGGGATAACCCTAGTAACTATAGGCCGGTGAGTCTTACCTCTGTTGTGAGCAAAGTCTTAGAGAGAATTGTAAGGGATAGGATATATGAACATCTGGTTAGGAATAATGTGATCAAGGATAGTCAGCATGGTTTTGTGAAGGGCTGGTCGTGCCTCACAAACCTTATTGAATTCTTTGAGAAGGTGACTAAGGAGGTGGACGAGGGTAAAGCAGTTGATGTGGTGTATATGGATTTTAGTAAGGCGTTTGATAAGGTTCCCCATGGTAGGCTACTGCAAAAAATACGGAGGTATGGCATTGAGGGTGAGTTGGAGGTTTGGATTAGGAATTGGCTGGCTGGAAGAAGACAGAGGGTAGTAGTTGATGGTAAATGTTCATCTTGGAGTGCAGTTACCAGCGGTGTTCCGCAAGGATCTGTTTTGGGACCATTGCTGTTTGTCATTTTTATAAATGACCTGGAGGAGGGGCTAGAAGGCTGGGTGAGCAAGTTTGCGGATGATACGAAAGTCGGTGGAGTTGTTGACAGTGAAGAAGGATGTGGCAGGTTACAGCTGGATATAGATAAGCTGCAGAGCTGGGCAGAAAGGTGGCAAATGGAGTTCAATGTCACTAAGTGTGAAGTGATTCACTTTGGTAAGAGTAACAAGAAGATGGAGTACTGGGCTAATGGTCGGATACTTGGTAGTGTGGATGAGCAGAGGGATCTTGGTGTCCATGTACACAGATCTCTGAAAGTTGCCACCCAGGTAAATAGTGCTGTGAAGAAGGCATATGGTGTACTGGCTTTTATTGGTAGAGGAATTGAGTTCCAGAGTCCTGAGGTCATGTTGCAGTTGTGTAAGACTCTGGTGCGGCCGCATCTGGAGTATTGTGTGCAGTTTTGCTCGCCATACTATAGGAAGGATGTGGAGGCATTGGAACGGGTGCAGAGGAGGTTTACCAGGATATTGCCTGGTATGGTAGGAAGATCGTATGAGGAAAGGCTGAGGCACTTGGGGCCGTTTTCATTGGAGAAAAGGTTTAGGGGTGACTTGATAGAGGTGTACAAGATGATTAGGGGTTTAGATAGGGTTGACCATGAGAACCTTTTTCCATGTATGGAGTCAGATATTGCAAGGGGGCATAGCTTTAAATTAAGG
The DNA here is from genome assembly GCF_020745735.1 of Hemiscyllium ocellatum. NCBI lineage: Eukaryota > Metazoa > Chordata > Chondrichthyes > Orectolobiformes > Hemiscylliidae > Hemiscyllium > Hemiscyllium ocellatum. Next base: position 73,792,176 of record NC_083407.1, on the reverse strand, counting down.
GGTGGTAGATATAGGACATATGTTAGGGGTAGATTCTTTAGTCAGCGAGTAGTGAGTTCATGGAATGCCCTGCCAGTAGCAGTGGTGGACTCTCCCTCTTTATGGGCATTTAAACGGGCATTGGATAGGCCTATGGAGGAAAGTGGGCTAGTGTAGATTAGGTGGGCTTGGATCGGCGCAACATCGAGGGCCGAAGGGCCTGTACTGCGCTGTATTGTTCTATGTTCTATGTTCTCCCTGCTGCCAGGGTCAAGGCTATCATAGAGCAGCTGCAGGAGATTCACTGGAGGCCATCGTCCACATTCATACCAATGACTTATTGGAAAGGGGATCGTAGTCATGCAATCAGAATTAACAAAGTTCAGATTGCATTGTGCAGCTACCATGTTGTGGCACTAACAGAAATCTAGCTCAAGGAAAAACAGGGCTGGATATTAAATATTCCTGACTGCAAGACGTTCAGAAGAGACAGAAAAGAAGAAAAAGAGAAAGGGTGGCAGTATTGGTTTAGGAGAGCTTTGCAGTGCTGGCAGAGAGGATAATCCCAGAGGATTCAAGAACTGAATTGATTTGGCTAGAGCTAAAGAACAAAAACAGCCAATGAAGAGATGACAGGTTGAATGACCACTTTCAGTGCTGTAATGTTTCTGTGAGTCTGTGATTCACTTGTGTGTGGGTAAATATGATCATCAGGGCTGGAGAGGACGGATCAGAACGCCACACATTTCACACACCAAGGCTTTAGTGATGTACTAGGATGGCATCAAGAATTAATAGTCTCAGTTATATGGAATGACTCAAGAAATTCCTCAGAGGAGGGAAGTTTAAACATTGATTTCATAGAGATTTCCTGGAGTAGTGCAAAACTGTTTCTAGTTGCAGAAGGCTAAGTAATCAGAGGTCTTAGATCAAAAATAGTTTTATAAAAAAAAACCCAGCAACAATATAAGGAAACTATATTTTGTGCAATGAGCAGTAATGATCTAAAATGAACTGCCTGAAAGGGCAATGGAAGAAAATTCAATTATAATTTTCAAAACATAATTGGATCAGTCCTGAAATTTACAATGTTGGGGGAAACAGTATGAAACTAATTGTATCGCTGTTTCAATGAGCAAGCACAGGCTAATGGCTTCCTTCTGCACTCGATCATTTTGTACTTCTGTGACAACTGATATCACTATTGGTACATATTAGTGACATCTTTCAATTCTTAACCCAAACACCTGTATCTTTTATTACTTCTTGGGTTTAATTCCTGAATCCCTTACTTTATTGCAGCTGTAGCAGGAACCACCCAATTCTCCTTGAAAATAAAACTACTAACTTATAATGAAATAACATTTCACCAAAAATCATCTGACATTTATAATCATTCCTGGGCGTAGTGCCAACATTTAAGCACAGAATATTTTGAAGGAATTGTACATGTTTTGATCAATAGTCTTTTTTCATTTGAATTGTACTAAATTTTGACTGTGAAATACTAGTCTGTAAAATGAGTGGAAGCAAAGGTTTCTGCGATTTGGAACACATTGGTGGGAATGTTCTCTTGCCTGTAGCAATTGACTTTGAAATCTAATCTTCTGAATGATTGGCACTAATAAATATTCCCATCCTACTGGCAGACAGCAAGGGCACAGCCCAGGGCAAGAACATCAGTACTTGGCCATTGACTGGCAACCACAATTCTCGAAAACGGTTTATCTTCTCAATTGTAAGTAATTGATGCGATTTGAAAATCTGCCTCTTCCGATGTTGATGCTTCAGAGAAGAGAGGTTTGAAATGATTGTGACACAACATTCACCATCACATCTCAAGACCACATAACTCAGGGGAACTTGATATAATAGTAGAACATTCCAAATAAATTATTTTTATGTCTGTTAAAAAAAAATGTGAATTACGACAGACACAAAGTAAATCATAAAACTTGTTTTGCTGTGCTTTCCTCATTGAAGTTTCTGTCTTATTTTGCTATTGTAGATTCTGATTCCCACGCTGTACTCTCTGTTTACGACAACTTAAACAAAGAGAATCCAGATGGACAGTTGGATGAAGACATCAACATGGACACCAAATCTCCTGGGGATTTTGGCACTGCATTTGGAACTAATGACCCTGGAAAACCCTCAGTCAGGTTAGAAAGACTGCAGTAAAACTGAAGGGAAGATACTGTAGATCTAAAAAAAAACTGTAGAAATGTTCAGCAAATTTGATGATAACTGAAGAGAAAAGACAGGCTGTGATATTTTGGATGTGTTCCCTGAAGAGTACATGCTCAAATTTATGGCCTCCTTTTTCCTCTTCCCAGATATTTCCAGAGTTTACTAAAAACAATGCAGAAATGTGATATGAAGCATATGTTAATAAAGTGGAATTGCATCTTTTTATAAGGGTTATTATACAACATGGTTTTCTATGGCGAAATCCAGCAACTTTTCCATAACAAGGCAGGATTTATTTTCAAGCAGAGGGTTCCCTGTTCTGTCACCTGATTTACAAGTGGGGAAAGTATCCAAAGTGATACTGGCTACCCCTTACATTTTTAATGTTTGACAGGTTCAGATGAGGATGAGACCTCTGTCCCAATTTTGGGACAAAATACTGCCTTGGAGAGCTGCCAGCTCTAAATGGATTGGCCAGCAGCTCTGCAGTTTCAATTGTGCTAAGTTTGGCCTGTGGCCACCACTGAGGCTTACAGGTAGTACCTCAAGAAAAGGAGCTAATGGAGCTGGATTGGAGTCTGGGATATTGACTGTTTCTGGATAACAGAGCCAGCAAAGGTATGGGTTTGGAATGAGGTCGCCCACCCCGACCACTTACTTGATACCAGCCCATGCAGCTAATGTGGCCAGGACACCTAGCTGGTGTGGGTGTCCTCCTACTGTGGGCAAAATAGTGATGGGACCAGGGTGAGGCAGGACCCTGTAAAATAGGAGCCAGGCCTTAGAAAAGCGGAATATAGTGAGTAGGCACGATACCACATTTTCGGAACCTTCTTCCTTCAAACATGCTGATAGGGGACTGAATTATACTGCTACTGAAATAGCATAAATTAAACAATGGATACAATAGGATTATTTGCTAAATAACATAAACCCCTGTATATCAGGTTTCTATCCATCTTCCAGTTATTGTGTCTAAGCACAGTCTCAACATACTGGCAATAAATCTTTGTTTTATCACCTGAACCAAATCTCGACTTGTGCAAACTGCAGTGTGTCTGCTTATAGAATCCCTACAGTGTGGAAACAGGCCATTTGGCCCATCAAGTCCACACCGACCCTCTGAAGAGAAACCCACCCAGACCCATTCCCCTATCTACATTTCCCTTTACTAACGCACCTAATGTACTCATCCCTGAACACTAGGGGCAATTTAGCATGGCCAGTTCACGTAACCAGCATATCTTTTGATTGTGGGAGGAAACCAGAGCACCCAGAGGACTCCCACGCAAACACGGACAGAATGTGCAAGCTCCACATTAGACAGTAATCTAATCTAATTTTAAAAGGTTGCTGAGGCTGGAATCGAACCTGGGCCCCTGACGCAATGACACAGCAGTGCTAATCACTGAGCCACCATGCCATTCTACATGCTACCCCACTTAGTTGTAATTCACCCAATATCTCAGAGGCTTTTCTGGTTCCCATTTTCATAGTGACACTTGCTAAGCAAGACTATTGACAGCAATAAAATTTTCGAAGGGAGCAAAGCCATGACACACTTTAAATGAATTCAACTCAATTTTTACACAGTGGAGTATGTGACAAATTGTTTCTCTTTGAGGAAAATGGTCACATAGAGGTAGTGACAATTAACTCATCACAACTTGTTAGTTCACAAAGTTCATTGTTATAGAATACCAGATTTAGGATTGAATCTGTACCAAAGGCCTGTTCATTATTTGTTAGATTGAGGTTGCCTGTCTTTTCACTGTTGTGCTGTATTGATGTTTTCTGATTTATACTGTATAAGTTTGAGTCCAGTTTATCATTGCCACATTTTTTTTGTGGAAAAATTGGAAATACCTCTGGATTATACTGTTTTATTGAATGGCTGTATCTAGTATAGCTAAAATCATATTTTTCAGAACAATTTGGTTTGATTATCAGTGAAGTCAACAGATTTGTACAATACATGGGTTTTAATTTATAATTGTGTTGGTAAAGTTTTAAAATGAAAATCTCTATTTGTATGAGCATACTCAGTAACAAAACTAAAATTCTGTTCAAACATGATGTCTGTCACGATGTTTCTGAGATAAAACAGCATGAACTGTGAGATATGCTCAGCAGATCTGGTGCATCTGTGGACCTGATTTTGATTCGTGCTCAGAATTGAAGGAAGATTAAAAGAAAAAGTCGAGGGTTTTGTGCTGTTGAAAGTGAGGAAGACTAAAGGAGATGTTTGGATAGCATAAGAATATGGAGGAAATTAAGTAACAACAGAGTAACGGGCAAACTGTTGAATTAAAGAAAGTGTTAATCCAGATTTAGTATTAATGTCAGGATAATGACAACCCTGCCTGAAAACAAAACTGTGGGGAAAAAGAATGTGCATTGGGACTTGGGGAAAATTAGTCAAAATGGAGGACAAAGGTCATAGCCTTTTGAGCTCAATAAGTCCTTAAACAAAGCCACTGAGATGGCAGATGAGATGCTGTTCCTCAAGCTTGCATTGAGCTTCAGTAGGTTGTAGCAGGTCAGGTGCAGGTTGGTGGGCAGGAGAGTAAGGTGATGAATTGAAATGGCAAAGAACTGGAAGATCTGGGTCATATTGGGAGACTGAACAGGTTCCACAAAATGATCACCCATTCTGCATTTGATTTCACCAGCGTAGAGGAGACCACATTGTGTGCAGCAAATACAGCATAATAATGTGAAAGAAGTACAAGTGAATCACAGTTTCACTTGCAAGAAGTATTTGGAGTTTTGGCTGGTGAAGAGAAAGGCATTGGGCTACACTACCTGCAATTGTATTGGAAGGTGCTGCAGGAATAGAATGAAATGTTGAGGGTTATACAAGAATGGAATCAGTTATTGTGAGGGGAATGGCCCTTTAGCATTGCTAATAGTGTAGAAAAGGGAAAGATACATTGGGTGTTGGCATTATGTTGGAAATGGCAGAGATGATGGAGAATGATTCTTTGAATGTGAAGGCTAATGAATTGGGACAATCGGAACTTGTAGTTGAGAGCAAAATTACAGGAAATGGACACCAATCATCTGTTGGTTTGGGGTGATGATGGGGTGGTGGTGGTATGTTCAAGAGGGAGCTGAATGTGGCCTTTGTGGCTAACAGGATCAAGGAGAATGGGGAGAAAGAGGCAATAGGAGACTGAAAATGCACAATCAGCCATGATCATTTTGAATGGTGGTGGAGGCTCTAAGGGCTGAATGGCCTATCCTGCAACTGTTCTCTATGTTTCTATGATCCTCAGTTGAGCAAAAGTGAAGATATATCAGAAGCGGCATGGTGGCTCAGTGGTTAGCACTGTTGCCTCACAGCACCAGGAACCCAGGTTTGATTCCAGCCTTGGGCTACTGTCTGTGTGGAATTTGCATGTTTGCCCCGTGTCTGTGTGCGTTTCCTCCAGGTGCTCTGGTTTCCTCCCACAGTCCAAAGATGTGCAGGTCAGGTGAATTGGCCATACTAAATTGCCCATAGTGTTAGGTGTGCATTAGTCAGAGGGAAATGGGTCTGGGTGGGTTCCTCTTCAGAGGGTCAGTGTGAACGTGTTGGGCCGAAGGGCCTCTTTCCACACTCGAGGGAATCTAATCTAAAATCTAAGTGCTATTGTGAACATTAGCATCAGAATAAACGGTGTGACAGAAAGTAGCTTACAGAAAGCAGGGTGTGAGGAGTGTAATCAAGGTGAGTGTTGGTGGGCTAATAGTGAATATTAGTAAATGGTTATCCCCAGAAATGCAGACGGAGAAGTTGAGGAAAGGAAGGAAGTTATCAGGGATTGGCCATGTAAAGATGAGAGGTGGAATCTGGAAACAAAATTGATGATATTTCCTAGTCAAAAGCTGGATATAGCTGAAAATGTGTTGCTGGTTAAAGCACAGTAGGTTAGGCAGCATCCAAGGAACAGGAAATTCGACGTTTTGGGCCAGAGCCCTTCATCAGGAATGAAGGGCTCTGGCCCGAAACGTCAATTTTCCTGTTCCTTGGATGCTGCCTAACCTACTGTGCTTTAACCAGCAACACATTTTCAGCTCTGATCTCCAGCATCTGCAGACCTCACTTTTTACTAAAAGCTGGATATAGTCAGCAATATACCAAAAATGAATTGGGTGACAGACCTGAATAGAACTGGAAAAAGGAATGCTCCACTCCAAGATAGGCATACTGTGGACCAGTGTGGGCTACTTATTCACTTCAACACCTTTTATTTGAAGGAAGAAAGACAAGTTAAAGGAGAAATGGTTCAATGAGAGACCAAGTTCTGTTATGTGGAGGAAGGGGTCTCCGTTCAAAGAGGAAGCAGTGATCCATCAGACTCTCTTGACTTGCAATGGAGGTGTAGAATGATTAGAAGTGGTTTGGGCCAGAAAACTGGAAATTTTGAAGTAACATATGGCATAAGAAGTCATTGATGTAGGTGGAAAGAAATGGAAGGAAAAATAAAGATTGGAATAAATAAATTGTAGCAAGGGCAGAAACAGTCATAGAGCCATGGAGACGTACAGCACGGAAACAGACCCTTCGGTCCAACCTGTCCATGCCAACCAGATATCCCAACCCAATCTAGTCCCACCTGCCAGCATCCGGCCCATGTCCCTCCCAACCCTTCCTATTCATATACCCATCCAAATGTCTCTGAAATGTTGCAATTGTACCAGCCTCCAACACATCCTCTGGCAGCTCATTCCATACATGTACCACCTTCTGTGTGAAAAAGCTGCCCCTTACATCTCTTTTATATCTTTCCCCTCTCACCCTAAACCTATGCCCTCTTGTTCTGGACTCCCCGACCCCAGGGAAAAGACTTTGTCTATTTACCCTATCCATGTCCCTTATAATTTTGTAAACCTCTATAAGGTCAACCCTCAGCCTCCGACGCTCCAGGGAAAACAGCCCCAGCCTGTTCAGTCTTTCTCTGCAGCTCAAATCTTCCAACCCTGGCAACATCCTTGTAAATCTCTTCTGAACCTGTTCAAGAACCATCTTCTCTTCACTATGGATACGCAATCTCCCGACACCTTCACCCCACACCAAGATGGTTTGAGGGCTCTACAATTCTTCGCTGAACACAGGCTCGAACAATCCCCATCCATCACTAGCCTCATCTACCTAGTTGAACTTGTTCCCTCATTGTTAGCTTCCTTCCACTCCGGTGTTGTGAGCCCTGAGCCAGCCTCTCTGTAGGCTAGTTGAGGCCCAAAAGTGGCTGCTTAAGAGGTACTTAAAAGCCTCATCTTACTAGTGTCTGTAGTCTCTCAATAATGGAGATGGGCCCACGGATGCATTGGGTGGCTGCCAGGTATACCCTGGTGACCAGCTGGTGGGCTTGTGTTGTTCACCCTATTGGGCACTATGTGGCCCACGGAATGTCCCACTGCCAGCAAAAGCTAGTCGCATTGAAAGAGTTCCCTGTCCCCCTTAAATCAACCTTCCCATATCCAACCCCCTCACTCCCACCCCGTGAAGACACCTCCTATAATAATTGCTGTAGGAACTGAACTGTGAGGACTGGAGTTTTTTTTAAAGCAACTTTCTGCAAAGCATGCATCTAACGATAACTTCAATTTTCTCATGTAAATTCTTGCCCAAAAACCTCTTTATACAAGTCATTCTGCTGTAACACATGTTTCGTTTAGACAAATTCACCATAACACGATGAATTGGGGACACCGTTTCTAAAGCGCAAAGTTTTAAAGTGTGTATTGATTACAATGCCATTCTAGCCCCATTAGTTTAAATGGTGCTGCTGTTACATGATTTACTTATAACATGGGAGTGCACGAGAACGGAAATACTGCATTGTAGCAGAACTGACTGTATGTGTAATCTTTAAAATTAATGGGAATTAACATGTCTGCTGATGCACTCAGTACTTATACTTCTATCTCAAACATTTTGAACATGATAGTACTACATCAGAGTACACATTGAACAAAGCTCAACGTCTCTGTAGATATTTTTAATGAGCCTGTTCAGGGATGTTATAACACACCCCTGGAACAGGTAAGACCTGAACTCTGATTAGATTATTTACAGTGTGGAAACAGGCCCTGCGGCCCAACAAGTCCACACCGACCCGCCGAAGCGCAACCCACCCATACCCTTACATTTACCCCTTACCTAGCACTACGGGCAATTTAGCATGGCCAATTCACCTGACCCGCACATCTTTGGACTGTGGGAGGAAACCGGAGCACCCGGAGGAAACCCACGCAGACACGGGGAGAACGTGCAAACTCCACACAGTCAGTCGCCTGAGTCGGGAATTGAACCCGGGTCTCAGGCGCTGGGCTCCTGACACAATGGTAGGGACTGGACCATTGTTCCACCAAAGCCAATAATTCAACCCAATAATTACTCAAACCATTCTGAAATTATGAATATAATAAAGATCAACATCTGTGAGTGGTCTGAGACAGCCTTGGTACAATTGGGTCAACTCAATTTCATAATCCTGCAAAATAAGTAGGAATTAAATCTTTAAAATCCCACTGATGGATTGTGATTTTACCATCTCTGAACTGAACAGCGGAACTATTAGGATCAATTTCAATTGTTTTATTTTCTGTTTTTAAAAATTGATGAGCAGAGAACATTAGTGTCTCAGCTGGATAATGATATTTGTGGCTAAATTATATTTTTTAAAAAAGCTTCCAAATCAACCTGTTCAGAGATGTTATGACTCTCCACTGGAGCAGTAGGGACCTGAACCCAGGACTTCTCATTCAGAGTTAGGGGCGCTACCACTGTGCCACAAAATCCCCCAAACTGACTTGTATGTCGAGTAGAGGGCTGGATTTAACCAGCTCTCTTGGTGTCAGGCTGAGAATCTGGGAGTGGCCTCCAACAGGGTTAAGGAAGATGGAGTGGAGAGCCAATCACTTTCGCACCAATATGTTCAGGAGTGTGCACCACCATCCACCAAAAAAAAAGCTGCAATAGCTGCTCCTCATTCACTCCTGGCAATGCTGCTGCCTACCTGCACCAAATAATGAAAGTCCATCTCTCATCGCCTCCCTCATCACCCTCAGCAGGACATGCCTCACCGATTCCAGCAGCAGAAACTTTAACTATTGGTTACAAAGGCAGCCTGTTCACTTGATGCCCTCTCTAGTGGCTGCAGTTCCAGCCCTTTCCGTTTTTCCTGGTGCTGCTGCTATGACCTTACAACTGGCTGACAGCTGAGCTACTTTAAAACAACATTTACAGTGAAATGGAGTTTAGCACTTAAAATACAGTCTAGTTGTATGCTTGCTAGTGTTGTTTTACGTCGTGTTTTATAGTCTTGCGATGTTTCATAAGCCAGTCAAGCTCCTTCAATGCCTTTCATGCTCCTTATTCATGGTACAACTGAAGTTGAATTGTGCAGAACATGAGATTTTTTTCTTTAAAAGCAGATCAAAGCCACTTCTGTGGAATGAATGTTATTATTAAAGGATCATCAACTATTTCCTTTCTGATCTAAAAAAAAGGGAGGATGTACTTCCATGGATGTTTTACCATTTCAAATGCCATGACGATGAAGAAAGCACTGCAAAAGTTCTGAGGAAATTCTTGTGGAATATCACTCCCTAACATTTATCATGGAGGGTCTCTCCCTAACATTTATCCTGTTTTTTCATTCATCTGTGGGCTGTCAGTGTCATAAGAAGTACAATCATTTAGGGCCCAGCATTATTTTCCTTTAAGAAGGTATAGCGACCTCCTGTTGGTCACACTCCATCTTGAGAACATTCTGCAGTCTCTCCAAGATATCCTTGATCCTCGCACCAGGGAGGGAAGACACCATTCTGCTTTCTCGCTGTCGGCTGCAGAAATGTCTGTCTGTACCTCTGAGTAGACAGTCCTCTATCCATTTGATGGCTTGGAACCCGAAGAAGGCATTTAGAATGTTTTCCTTTATTGGTCAGAGCATTGAGTATAGGAGTTGGGAAGTCATGTTGCGGCTGTACAGGACATTGGTTAGGATACTTTTGCAATATTGCGTGCAATTCAGGTCTCCCTCTAATAGGAAGGATGTTGTGAAACTTGAAAGGATTCAGAAAAGATTTAGAAGGAAAGGCTGGGGCTATTTTCTCTGGAAGGTCAGAGGCTGAGGAATGACCTTATAGAGGTTTATAAAATCATGAGGGGCACGGATAGGATAGGTAGGCAAGGTCTTGGGCAGTACAGTGGCTAGCACTGCTGCCTCACACCGCCAGAGACCTGGGTTCAATTCCTGCCTCAGGAAACTGTCTGTATGAAGTTTGCACATTCTCCCCATGTCTGCGTGGGTTTGCTCCAGTTTCCTCCCACAGTCCAAAAATGTGCAGGCTAGGTGAATTGGCCATGCTGAATTGCCCATAGTGTTAGGTGAAGGAGTAAATGTAGGGGAATGAGTCTGGGTGGGTTGATCTTCGGAGGGTCAGTGTGGACTTGTTGGGCTAAAGGGCCTGTTTCCCCCTCTCAAGTAATCTAATCTAATCTTTTCCCCTGGGTGGCGGAGTCCAGAACTAGAGGACATAGATTTAGGGCGAATGTGGAACAATTTAGAAGGGACCTAAGGAATAACTTCATGCAGAGTGTGGCACTTGCATGGAATGAGCCTCCAGAGGAGGTGGTAGAGGCTAGTACAATTGCAACATTTAAGAGGCATCTGCATGAATAGGAAGAGTTTAGAGGGATATGGGCCAAGTGCTGGCAAATGGGATATCTGGTAGCCACGGATGAGTTGGACCGAAGGGTCTGTTTCCATGCTGTACATCTCTATGACTCTTAAGGTAGTGGTGAACTTGTGTCAAATCGCTTCATGTGATGTGAATGTTCTTACAACCTTGTTAGGAAGGGATGTTTGAGGATATTCGCCATATGACAGTGAAGGCGCATACGTATATTTCTAAGCTGGATTGATGTTGTACTGATTGGAACAAGGTCAGCCTCAGAACAAGAGTTTGCTTATTAGGGCCGTAAATCTGCTCCAATCAGGGAGCCTTTGTTGACAGGAGTGTCACACATCTTGTTCACTCTTGAGAGCTGGCACTAAGGAGTTGGTTCAGTGTCAAGAATTTTCCATGTATACTAAAAGGTGACTTGGTGACAGGATACTGCCTCTGTGGAGTTATTTCAGTGATGACGAGACTAAAGCATGCTCCTGAAGAATTTTGCTCACACTAGTTGTCTTTGAGTTGGGGTAGGCATTTCTGGCATCGTGCCGTTACTTGGGAAAGTTGACTCATTTGATCCTGCCATTGAAGACTGGGCCCAGTATGGGGAAAGAACGCATTACTTCTAATGGAGAGATGAAAAACAACAATTCTCCTGACAGCTTCTGGATCCACAGCTTTATTTGGTTATTAGGAGCGTAAATTTCCCTGGTGTGGAGGTGCTAGTGTTGGACTGGGTGGACAAAGTCAGAAGGGCTCATGCCCGAAACGTTGATTCTCCTACTCCTTGGATGCTGCCTGACTTGCTGAGCTTTTCCAGCAACACATTTTCAACAAAGTCACAAGACACCAGGTTATAGTCCAATTGGTTAATTTGAAACTAAAAGCTTTAGATTGTTGCTGCTTCATCAGGTGAAGTCTTCACCAAAACATAATGAAGGAGCAGTGCTCTGAAAGCTTGTGATTTCAAATAAACCTGCTGGACTATAACCTGGTGTCATGTGACTGCTACCTTTCCCTGAGGCACGAGGCGCGAAACCCTTTCAAGAGTTGATGGATTTAGTTGAGGAATATTACAACCTCAGGCCTCCTCTAAATCAGAGACACTACTGGTTTTACTTGGCAATTTGAGAACCAGGAGAATCCGTAACAGGAATTTTGAAGGGAGTTAAGACAACTGGCAGAGGCTGAGTCTTTGGTTTAACCCTTAATGAGATGCTGAGAGATCATTTGGTATGAGGGATTAATGATGTAGCCAGGCAAAAGAGCATAATAGCTGAAGCTCAGGACTTTAAACTAGCACTACAGCTGGCTTGATCATTGGAAAATGTGGCAGTGGAGCATATGAGTTGCGGGGTATTCCGATAGAAGTGGACACCCATTCCTGAGTGAGTCTGGGAAACACCATTTGAGTGAAGGCAATTGCATCGCCTCAATCAGGTCATATCTTGGACTGAGGGACTCTTGGTCAGCCCACAACAGAACCCCAAAACAAAGCCAAGCCTCAGCCAAATGGTTCAAATTTCCTTCAACATCTGGGCCGGCAAGCCATTGTTGTTGCTACTAGTGTGCAGACATAAGACAGCAAAAAGGTCACACTAGACCTAACTAAGTAAGAGAGCTCCGAGACTGTATCCAGGAAAGCGCATACCCTGGGAAGTCCATCTACATCTGGTTTGGAACAATTAAATTGCTTAACAACATCCAAATTAGAATCAATCAAAATAAACATCTGGTTAACTGATCACCTGGTTCTAATGGAGGCTGATACTGGTATGGCTGTTTCAGTGATTGCGGAACCAATCTTTACCAAAAATTACTCTGGACACCAACCCTTAAGTTTGAGCAAGACCTCAGCTAGACTGAGAACCTGTACTGGGGAACCTTTATACAGTGAGGGTACAACTTTGATTCTGGTCTCTTAGACTAGATTTTCAGTCTAGCTGAGGTCTTAGATTAGATTACTTACAGTATGGAAACAGGCCCTTCGGCCCAACAAGTCCACACTGACCCTCCAAAGAGCAACCCTCCAAACCCATTCCCCTACATTCACCCCTGACTAATGCAGCTAACACTACGGGCAACTTAGCGTGGCCAATTCACTAATGTGCACATCTTTGGACTGTGGGAGGAAACCAGAGCACCTGGAGGAAACCTGCGCAGACACAGGGATAATGTGCAAACTCCACACAGACAGTCACCCAAGGCAGGAACTGAACCTGCGTCCCTGCGAGGTGCTGCATTTAGGGAAAGCAAATCTTAGCAGGACTTATACACTTAATGGTAAGGTCCTAGGGAGTGTTGCTGAACAAAGAGACCTTGCAGTGCAGGTTCAAATCGCACTAGATTGGCTCAACATTTTTCCATTAGAAAATCGCTGCCTGAGTGAAGTCCTAATTAAATACCTGGAAGTTTTTCAGGAAGGTCTAGGGACTATCAAAGGAGCTAAGGCCACCTTGCATGTTGACCAGGAAGCAATTCTCATGATTTTGCAAGGCATGCCCAGTGCCATTTACAGGCAAAAGTCGAGGCAGAAATCAGAAGGCAGTAAAGCAAAGGAATCGTCAAACCAGTCCAGTTTATGGAATGGGCAGAACCGAATGAACCAATTGTGAAGCCCTACAGGTTGGTTTGCCTTTATGGGGATTTTAAGTAAACAGTAAACTGCTCTTAGCAGTTGTATAAATACCCAATCCCTTGCATAGAGGGTTTATACACAAAGCTGGGTGTGGCGGGGTGGGGGGAGGTTAGGGGGAGGGGGTTGCTGTCCTTTATGAGGATGGACATGAGCCATGCATACTTGCATTTGGGGTTAGGTGAAGATTCCCAGACAAATGCTGCAATTAATATCCATAATGGTTTCTACCAATATACGAGACTGCTATTTGGGGTATCGTCAGCCTGTGCAATTTTTCAGCGAATGATGGAAGTGTTTTACAAAGTCTATCCCAGGTTACCAGTAATCTAGATAACGTGCTAATAACAACAAAAGCCAATAAGAAGCACTTAGAGAACTTGGACATAGTCCTTAGATGTTTTTTCCCAGGCAGGTGTGTGCATTATAAGAGCAAAATGTATGTTCCAGGCACCCCATGTGACCTACTTGGGCTGCAGAGTTGACCAAGTTAGATTATATAGCCATTGGAAGGTAAAGCAAGGGTGATCAAAAGTGCCTCAGCTCTTATGTCTGTACCAGAGTTTAGGTCTTTCCTTGGTCTGGTGAATGTTCGCAACTAACTTGGTGTTCGTCCTGGCACCTTTGCATCAACTCTTAAAGGGTCAGCTTCGGAAATGGTCACTTGGCTGTAGCTTTCAGGGAAGTGAAGAAACCGTTATCATCCTTTAAGCTGTTGGCATACTATGATCACAAGTGTGATGTGGTATTGACCTATGATGTTTCCTTGTGCAGCATTGGGCTGGTATTAGCTCAAAGGTGGTCCAATGGAGAAAATTAGTACCCAATAGTGTATGCATCTAGGACTATGGTTGGATAGAGTAGGAAATCATATCTGAAGTCGGAAAGTTCCACCAATACTTTTAAGGATGTAAATTTGTAATAATAACAGATGACAAACCCCTGGTAGGTTTACTTAAAGAGGACAAGGCAGTGCCGCTCATAGCTTCAGGCCGAATTCAGCAGTGGACTCTAATACTAAGTGTGTAGTATTACAAATTGGAACACCGTCCAGGAGGCCAAGTAGCAAATGCGGATGCGCTGAGCCACCTCCCACTGCCAGATACATCACCAGTGAGACCACCACTGGGAGTACCTAAGGTTTTAAATTTTCTGGGCACCCTTCCAGTCACAGCTGACAATACCAGACTTTGGACACAGAAAGATCCAGTCCTGGCAAAACTGAAACAGTTGGTAATGATGGGGGAAACCAAAGGACTGCCACAAACCAGAGGATTGAAACTTTTTTGGAACCAGAGGGAGACCAGATCACAGTAGAGGATGGCATATTATTGTGGGGAGCAAAGAGTGATTGCCCTGAGCAAAGGTCACCACCAGATACTGGCTGATCTTCACCAGGATTATCCAGGGGTTTCCAAAATGAAGATGTTGGTGAGAAGTTACACCTGGTGGCCAGGATTGGATGCAGACATAGCTATGTTGGTCGGGCAGTGCCCACAGTACCAAGGACAAAGATTACCGCCAGTGTCTTCCAGACTTTCGTGGGAATGGCCTGCCTTCCTTGAAGAAGCTCTCTTCCTCCCTCTACAAGGATTTCAGTGAGTCTCTCTCTCACTGCACCCCCCAGGTCATCTCCTCTGCACAGAAACTCTTCAGCCACGTTCTCAAACAGACTCGTTACCACAGCCACATCTCCTGACCTCTCCGCCCCCACCCCACTCCGGCCTATCACCCTCACCTTGACCTCCTTCCACCTATCCCACCTCCATCGCCCCTCCCCCAAGTCCCTCCTCCCTACCTTTTATCTTAGCCTGCTTGGCTACTCTCTCTCATTCCTGATGAAGGGCTTATGCTCGAAACGTCGAATTCTCTATTCCTGAGATGCTGCCTGGCCTGCTGTGCTTTGACCAGCAACACATTTTCAGGTAAACCCTGGACTCAATTATAAGTTGACTATATGGGTCCTTTCATGGCTCAATGTTCTTAGTCATTGTGGACGTCCACTCAGATTGGCTGGATGTGTATAGAGTTCATTCATCAAACACTGGGATGACAATAGAAAAGCTGTACAAAACAGAAGTTGCTGGAAAAGCTCCGCAGGTTTGGCTGTATCTGTGAACAGAAATTAGAGTTAATGTTTTTGGTCTGGTGACCCTTCCTCAGAACTGTTGGAAAAGCTGTGAGCATCTTTTCCAATACCAGGACTCCAGGAAGTGTTGGTCACAGATAATGGGCCATTGTTTACCAGCAGGGAATGTGCTTATTTCCTGAAGTTGAATGGTAGTCGGTATATAAGGACAGCTCCATTTCATCCAACATCCAATGCTGTGGCAGGAAAAGCAGTCTAAGTTTTGAAGACAGGTCTAAAGAAACAGCCAACAGCTTCATTAGATACCAAATTGCCCTGTTTGATTGTAGGAGTGCCCCTCATGCAACTACAGGGATAGCTCCAGCAGAATTGCTAACGGGAAGAAGACTCCGCACCAGGTTAAAACTGACCTTCCCGGACCTGGGAATAGGGCGAAGTTGAAACAGCATCAGGAATGTCAATGCCACACACAAGACTCTGTTAAGCGAGAGAAACAGTTTGATTCAGGAGAGGAAGTTTGGTATAGGAATGATGGGATTGGCCTTGCATGGTTAAGAGACATGGTCAACGCAAGGTCAGATCCAGTGAGTAGGTGCGACAGTCCTGAACAAGCACATGGACCATATGAAGGTTGCAAATGCACAATGCACAAATGACTGGAGCAAAATGTGCCTGACTTCTCGACTGCCTTTTTGATTGTACCAGACCCCAAGGGCTTTCCCTTTCTGTCAAATGTTGAAGTGACCTCGGAGTTGAGTTGGACACAGTAAATGTTTCTGCCTCACACTTTCTCCACCAGAAGAGGAGAATGAATTTCTGCCAAGATACTGCAAGAAGTGAGCTAATCTGCATTACATGCCACCCGTATCAGAGGCAGAGTTGGAAGAATCTGACTTAGTGCTAAAATGCCCCAGAGGAGCTATAAATAAAAGAACTGGCCTACGTCCTGGAACTTAGACTGAGAAGGATTACTTAGAGGAGAACTTGCAAGTGGTCATGTTCTAAGGTGTCTGGTTCTCTTCTTGTCGATGATGTTTGTTATTTGTTTGGAAGATGCTTTTGAGGGTCTTTTGGTAAGTTTTTGCAGTTTGATCTGTGGAATGATACACATTACAGCCATAGTATGTTTGTCATTGGTGGAGGTAATAAATGTTTAATATGATGCATAGGACACTGGTAAGTGAATTGCTTTCACCTGTACATGAACATATGATTCCTCAAAGCCTGATTTGAAAACTGCTCATCTGATTGTGGACTCAGTTCTGCTTTCGTATCTGTCCTTATATGCATTGACTCCCTGATCAATCAAGAATCTATCTTTGAGTGTTATTGAAGCTGCACTCATTCATGGAAGTGGAGAGTATTCTACCACACTCCTGACTTGTGCCGTGCAGGTTTTGTGGAGTCATAAGGTTGATGCTTGCTACAGATACATCCAACCTGCTCTTGTAGCCACAGTATTTGTGCATTTCAGTTTCTGGTCAATGGTTTGCCCTAAGATGTTATTGGTGGTGGAATGACAAAAGTTAGGGGGACAGATAGAAGGTTTTGTGGGAATGAGGGAGACTTACAATTGGTATGTTGCCTCCCAGGTGCCAGGGTTCGTGATGTCTCTGATCGTGTTTTCGGGATCCTTGAGGGGGAGGGGGAGGGGGAGCAGTCCCAAGTCGTGGTCCATATAGGCACCAACGACATAGGTAGGAAGGGAGATGGAGATTTAAGGCAAAAATTCAGGGAGCTAGGGTGGAAGCTTAGAGCTAGAACAAACAGAATTATTATCTCTAGTTTGTTGTCTGTGCCATGTGCTAATGAAGTGATGAACAGGGAGAGAGCGGAGCTGAACATGTAGCTGCAGGGATCATGCAGGAGGGAGGGTTTTGATTTCCATGATTAATGGAGCTCTTTTGGGGAAGGTGGGACCACTACAAACAGGATGATCTTCACCTGAACCAGATGGGTACCAATATCCTGAGGGGGAGATTTGCTAATGCTCTTCGGGTTGCGGGGCAGGGGTGGGGGGGTTAACGTAATGCAGCAGCGGGATAGGAACCTAAATTGTGGTTCCAGTGAACAGGAGGTTGAAGTCAGGGATTGGTTTAGAAGGTTGCAAGAGGGCATTGACGATCAAGATTTTGGTTTGAAATGTGTGTACTTCAATGCCAGGAGCATCCGGAATAAGGGAGGTGAACTTGCAGCATGGGTTGGGACCTGACATTTCGATGTTCTGGCCATTTCAGAGACATGGATAGAGGAGGGACAGGAATGGTTGTTACAGATTCTGGGATTTAGATATTTCAGCAAGAACAGAGATTATGGTAAAAGAGACATGGGTGTGGCATTGTTAATCAAGGGTGATATTACAGCAGGTGAGAGAACGTTTGAGGACTCATCCACTGAGGTATTTTGGGCTGAGATTAGGAACAGGAAAGGAGAGGTCACCCTGTTGGGAGTTTTCTTTAGGCTCCCAAATTGTTCCAGCGATATAGAGGATAGGATAGCAAAGATGATTCTTGATAGGAGCAAGAGTAACAGGGTAGTTGTTACCGGGGACTTTAACTTCCCCAATACTGACCGCGAATACTGTAGTTCAAGTAGTTTAGATAGGTCAGTTTTTGTTCAATTTGTGCAGGAGGGTTTTCTGACACAGTATGTAGACAGGCCAAGAAGGGAAGATGCAATATTGGATTTGGTAGTGGCGAATTAATCCAGCCAGCTGTTAGATTTGGAGGTAGGTGAGCACTTTGGCAATAGTGACCATAATTCGGTTATGTTTATATTAGAACTGGGTAGGGATAGGTATATACCACAGGGAAACAGGTACAACTGGGGGAAAGGCAATTGTGATGCAATTAGGCAAGATTTAGGATGCATAGGATGGGGAAGGAAACTGCAGAGGATAGACACATTTGAAATATGGACCTTATTCAAGGAACAGCTACTCCAGGTCCTTGATAAGTATATACCTATCAGGCAGGGAGCTACTTGTTGAGAGAGGGAGCGATGGTTTACTAAAGTTGAAGCTCTTGTCAAGAGGAAGAAGAAAGCTTATGTGAGGATGAGGCATGAAGGCTCAGTTAGGAGGTTTGAAAGTTATGTTAGGAGAAAGTGAGGACTGCAGATGCTGGAGATCAGAGCATAAAAATGTGTTGCTGGAAAAGCGCAGCAGGTCAGGCAGCATCAAAGGAACAGGAGAATCGACATTTTGGGCAAAAGCCCTTCTTCAGGAATGAGGAGGGTGTGTCAAGCAGACTAAGATAAAAGGTAGGGAGGAGGGATTTGGGGGAGGCGCTTTGGGAATACGATAGGTGGAAGGAGGTTAAGGTGAGGGTGATAGGCCGGAGAGGGGGTGGGGGTGGAGAGATCTGGAAGAAGATTGCAGGTCAAGAAGGCGGTGCTGAGTCCGAGGGTTGGGACTGAGATAAGGTAGGGGGAGGGGAAATGGAGAAATCTGTGTTCATCCCTTGTGGTTGGAGGGTTCCTAGGCAGAAGATGAGGCGCTCTTCCTCCAGGCATCATGTTGCCATGGTCTGGCGATGGAGGAGGCCAAGGACCTGCATGTCCTTGGTGAAGTGGGAGGGGAGTTAAAGTGTTCAGCCACGGGGTGGTTGGGTTGGTTGGTGCAGTAAATGATGTGTGTGGAGGTGCAGGTGAATTTGTGGCGGATATGGAAGGATCCCTTGGGGCCTTGGAGGGAAGTGAGGGGGGAGGTGTGGGCGCAAGTTTTGCATTTCTTGCTGTTGCAGGGGAAGGTGCCGGGAGTGGAGGTTGGGTTGGTGGGGGGGGGTGTGGATCTGATGAAGGATTCGCAGAGGGAGTGGTCTTTCCGGAACGCTGATAGGGGAGGGGAGGGAAATATATACTTAGTGGTGTGGTCTGTTTGGAGGTGGTGGAAATGGCGAAGGATGATACGATGTATCTGGAGGTTGGTGGGGTAGTAGGTGAGAACTGGTGGGGTTCTGTCCTGGTGGCGATTGGAGGGGCGGGGCTCAAGGGCGGAGGAGCGGGAAGTGGAGGTGATGCGGTGGAGAGCATCGTCAACCATGTCTGAGGGGAAATTGCGGTCCTTGAAGAAGGAGGCCATCTGGGCTGTGCGGTGTTGGAACTGGTCCTCCTGGGAGCAGATGTGGTGAAGGCGAAGGAATTGGGAATATGGGATGGCGTTTTTACAGGGGGCAGGGTGGGAGGAGGTGTAATCTGGGCAGCTGTGGGAGTCAGTCGGTTTATAGTAAACGTCCATGCTGAGTCGGTCGTCTGAGATAGAAATGGAGAGGTCTAGGAAGGGGAGGGAGGAGTCTGAGGTGGTCCAGGTAAATTTGAGGTCAGGGTGGAAGGTGTTAGTAAAGTGGATGAACTGTTCAACCTCCTCATGGGAGAATGAGGTAGCACCAACACAATCATCGATGTAGCGGAGGAAAAGGTGGGGGGTGGTGCCAGTGTAGCTGCGGAAGATGGACTGTTCCATATATCCAACGAAGAGGCAGGCATAGCTGGGGCCCATGCGGGTGCCCATGGCTACTCCTTTGGTTTGGAGGAAGTGGGAGAATTGGAAAGAGGAGTTGTTCAGAGCGAGGACCAGTTCAGTCAGTCGAAAGAGGGTGTCAGTGGAAGGGTACTGGTTGGTTTGGCGGGAAAGGAAGAAGTGGGGGGCTTTGAGGCCTTTGTGATGGGGGATGGAGATGTATAGGGACTGGATGTCCATGGTGAAGATAAGGCATTGGGGGCCGGGGAAGCGAAAATCATGGAGGAGGTGGAGGGGGTGGGTGGTGTCCCGAACGTAGGTGGGGAGTTCTTGGACGAAGGGGGACAGGACCGCGTCAAGGTATGCAGAAATGAGTTCGGTGGGGTAGGAGCAGGCTGAGACAATGGGTCGGCTGGGGCAGTCAGGT
Source organism: Hemiscyllium ocellatum (assembly GCF_020745735.1). Classification (NCBI taxonomy): domain Eukaryota; kingdom Metazoa; phylum Chordata; class Chondrichthyes; order Orectolobiformes; family Hemiscylliidae; genus Hemiscyllium; species Hemiscyllium ocellatum. The sequence continues at coordinate 73,771,727 of NC_083407.1, read as the reverse complement.
TTGTGGATTTTGGGCAGGAGATTGAAACGGGTGGTGCAGGGTTGTGGGACTATGAGGTTGGAGGCGGTGGATGGGAGATCCCCTGAGGTGATGAGGTTATGGATGGTCTGGGAGATGATGGTGGGAGGTGGGGTCATGGTCAAGGGGGCAGTAGGAGGAGGTGTCTGCGAGCTGGCGTTTAGCCTTAGCAATATAAAGATCGGTGCGCCAAACTACCACCGTGCCTCCCTTGTTTGCCGGTTTGATGATGAGGTTGGGTTGGAGCAGAGGGAATGGAGGGCTGCACGTTGTGAGAGTGAGAGGTTGGAATAGGTGAGAGGTGAGAGTTATGTTAGCCAGGAAAGATCTGAAGAGAGAGCTAAGAAGAGCCAGGAGAGGACGTGAGAAGTTGTTGGTGGATAGGATCAAGAAAAGCCTTAAGGCCTTCCATAGGTACCTCAGGAATAAAAGAATGACTAGAGTAAGATGAGGACCAATTAAAGATAGTAGTGGAAAGTTGTGTGTGGAACCTAAGGACTTAGGGGAAGCACTTAACGAATATTTTTCATCAGTATTCATATTGGAAAAGGGCAATGTTAGTGAAAATATGGAGATACAGGCTACTAGATGAGATGGGATTGCAGTTGACAAAGAAGAGGTTTTAACAATTTTGGAAGATATCAAAATAGATAAGACCCCTGGGCTGGTTAGGATTTATCCTCTGATTCCCTGTGAAGCCAGGGAGGAGTTTACAGAGCTTTTGGCTTCGATCTTTATGTCATCATTGTTGACAGGAGTAGTGCGAGAAGACTGGAGGATAGCAAATGTTGTTCCCGACAGGGGAGTCGGGACAACCCTGGTCATTATAGGCCAGTGAGCCTTACTTCGGTTGTGGGTAAGATGTTGAAAAAGGTTATAAGAGATTAGGATTTATAATCATTTGGAAAAGAATAATTTGATTAAGGATATTCAACACGGTTTTGTGAAGGGTAAGTCATGCCTCACTAACCTTACTGAGTTCTTCAAGAACGTGACAAAGCAGATGAATGAAGATAAAGTGGTTGATGTGGTGTATATGGACTTCAGTAAGGCATTTGATAAGGTTCCACACAATAGCCTACTGCACAAAATACTGAGTTTTAGGATTGAAGGTGATTTAGCAGTTTCGATAAGAAATTGGCTGGTTGAAAGAAGAGCGAGGGTGGTGGTTGATGGGAAATGTTCATCCTGGAGCTCAGTCACCAGTGTGCTGTGAGGATCTGTGTTGTGGCAAATAGTTGTGTTTGGATTACAGAGGGACATAGATAAGATGCAGAGCTAGGCTGAGAAGTGTCAAATGGAATTTAATGTGGAAAAGTGTAAGGCAGTTCTCTTCGGAAGAAGTAACAGGAATGCAGAGTACTGGGCTAATGGTAAAACTCTTGGCAGTGTAGATGAACAGAGAGATCGTGGTGTCCAGGTGCATAAATCCCTGAAAGCTGCCACCCAGGTTGATAGGCTTGTTCAGAAGGCATATGGTGTGTTGGCATCTGTTGGGGGGTTGAGTTTTGGAGCCACGAGGTCATGCTTCAGCTGTACAAGACATGGGTGTGCAATTCTGGTCACCACATTATAGGGAGGCAGTGGAAGCTTTGGAATGGATTCAGAGGAGATTTACTAGGATGTTGCCTGGTATGGAGGGAAGGTCTTACGAGGAACAGCTGAGAGATCTGAGGCTGTTTTCACTGGAGAGAAGAAGGTTGAAAGGTGACTTAATCGAGATGTCTAAGATAATCAGAGGGTTAGGTAGGTTAGAGCCTTTTTCCTTGGATGGTGAAGGCTAATACGAGGGGACATAGCTTTAAATTGAGCGGTGATAGATTTTGGACAGATATTAGGGATAGTTTCTTCACTCAGAGTAGTAGGTGTGTGGAATGGCCAGCCTGCAATAGTAGCAGACCAGCTGACATTAAGGGAATTTAAATGGGCTTTGGGCATACTTATGGATAATAATGGAATGGTTTAGGTTAGATGAGCACCAGATTATTTTCACAAGTTGGCGCAACATCGAGGGCCAAAGGGCCTGTACTGCGCTGTAACATTCTATGTTCCATGCAATGCCATTGAATCTCCAAGGGTCCTGATTAGACCTGTCTTGTTGACAATGGACATTGCCTGCAAATTGTGAAGATGTGGTGGAGGCTGGTTCAATTGAGGCATTCCAAGGTCATCAGATGATTACCTAAATTGCGGTTAAACTGGGGCAATGTCATTAAGTCATGTTGCTCATCAGAGAGCTGGCACAGACAAGATGGGTCAAATTGCCTCAGTCTGCAGAGTGACAATTCTATGAATCTTTGTGGTATGTTTCTATGTATTGTTATTGATTCCTGCCTAAGTTATAGTTCTCAACTTCTATTTTGCTTTCTGTAAATTATTAAAATCTAGCAGATATTTCCTGTTTTTGCTTTCTGATCATGCTTTAAATGTAATTTATTTCCTACTTTACGTTCTCCTGGTTTGAACTCTGTGTGTCTCCATGAAGGGTTTTTAATCTGATTGATTGAAGAGCCCTGGTGTTTTTTGTGCTGGTTAAATGATGAAACCATTTTAAATGGTAAATTGTGAAGGTTAAGTATCGAATTCTATATTCTTGGTAATAAAAGTTAAGACAAAAGAAGAAAAATGCTAATGTGCAAACTGCTTAAATATCTCATTAATTTCACAGTTTGAGCTCCAAAATAGAGCACAGCAGGATGAGCTTTCTCTGAATAATTTTCAGCCAAATGTGATTCCACTGGAGAAGTAACTGTGCTGTATACACAGGAGTTCTGTGTGGTGCACTGCAGAATAGAATAAATGTACAACCTAATTTAAGACATCTGCTAGCTTCTTATAAACATTGTTCTCTATGAACTGTCAAGCTCCTCTCTGTTGCTAATGCATATTAGTTTCCTACTGTGATTAGGAATTAGACTCCCAGGCTTGTTATTGAGTAAGATTTCAAGAAGTGTACCATGTAAAAGATGCACTGCAATAATTCATAAGGCTCCTCCGACAGCATGTAGAAAAATAAGAGCATTAGATACCACCATCTGCAGGTTTCCCTACACGCCACATTCTGACTTGGAACTATCTCACTGTTCCTTCAATGCCACTAGGTTAAACTCCAGGAACTGCCTTTCTAATTGCAGTGTTGGGTATCTGCGTACCTCAGTGATTGCAGCATTTCAAGAAAGCAGCTTGCCACTACCTTCTCCAGACCAATTAGGCATGGGCATTAAATGCAGGCTGTGCTCGTGGCAGGCACACCCCATGAACTAACATATAAAATACAATTAATGTTCTCCTTTTGGGAATTTTAAGAATCTAACTAAAAGGACAAATTAAAATTTATTAAAAATTGTTCCTGGAGATAGCAATTTTATTGGCTGATACTAACTTATAAGGAAATATAGCTTTTTGCAAAGTGAACAAAAATACTTAGATTAACAACTTCACTAGTGCACCAGAAGTGCCATTTTATGTGGAAAAAGTTGTATTTTCTTCCTGAGCCTTTTATAGATTGCATGTAACAAAATCAGGGATGCCATGGGCTGATTATTATCATTCACAATCTAAATGGCCAGGATGTTGGATGAAATTTGATCAATGGCATTTTGCAAATTATCTCAATATTATTTGAAAATCAATTTTAAAGAATAACCATCAATTGTGGGGAATGCTGAGAAGATCAACATGATTGAGTCTTGAGACACAAGGCCACTGCAGCTTCCTGCAACCTCATTAAGCTGCAAATGAGATGGTGAGGTGTACCTGAAGAGACTCCAAAGGAGCTTGTGGTGATGACCTCACCATTCCTACTCTTACAGCAATGGCGACTACTAAATCAAAGTTTGCCTGTCTACCCTTGACAGCACAGATTGTTCTGTGCAAAAAATTAGGGCTGATAATCACAGTAGCGGTTGACCTGAAATGTTGACTCTATTTCTTTCTATGGATATTGCCTGACCTGCTGAGTTTTCCTGATTTTTTTTGATTTTCAGAGTTTCTGCCTTTACTGTACTTCACTTTTGAAATGAAGCCTCCATTTGATTAGATTCCCTACAGATTAGATTCCCTGCAGTGTGGAAACAGGCCCTTCGGCCCAACAAGTCCACACTGACCCTCCAAAGAGCAACTCACCCAGACCCATTGCCCTATATTTACTACTTCACCTAACACTTCGGGCAATTTAGCATGGCCAATTCACCTAACCTGCACATTTTTGGACTGTGGGAGGAAACCGGAGTACCCGGAGGAAACCCACGCAGACACGGGGAGAATGTGCAAACTCCACACAGACAGTTGCCTGAGGCCGGGTCTCTGGCATTGTGAGGCAGCAGTGCTAACCACTGTGTCACCGTGCCGCCCTAACTTAATGTACCTTACTTAAAAAAACTAAAAAAGAAGATAATAATATTGCAACTTCTGACTAAACATGTTTTCATGATGTTTACAGCTCCTCTTCCTCCATTTCAATTGACAAATGCTGTTTCTGACAATGGTGGGACTTGTGGAGAAATAAAAGCAAAGAAGGTACTGGAGGATCCATTTAATCTCCATGGGACAGACCCTGCAAACTTTAAAATAATTTGATAACAGTTAGAAGTATAGGAAACTACAGGGCTTCTATGGTCCTGTGTAGTTGAGGAAAACCTGGTCGAACTAGAAAAGACTCTTGAAGATATAGTTTGTTATGTATTAGCATCTAGTTACTGGTTATATTCATGACATGGATATTGTTAGAGATTTTGAGGAGGCTGAATATTAGATCTCCGGACCTCGTGAAGTCTAATGGCTTCAGGTTAAACGTAGGCAAAGAAACCTCTAACTGGTTACCATGTACCGTCCTCCTTCGGTTTATGAATCAGTACTCCTCCAGGTTGAACAACACTTGGAGGAAGCACTGAGGATGGCAAGGACGCAATATTTACTCTGGATGGAGGATTTCAATGTCCACCACCAAGAGTGGCTCGGCAGCAGCATTACTGATTGAGCTGGTCGGGTTGTAAAGGATATAACTGCTAGACTGGGTTTGCATCAGGTGGTGAAGGGACCAACAAGAGGAAAAAACATTCCTGACCTCACTCATACTGATCTGTTGGCTGCACAAACATCTGTCCATGACAGTTTACGTACCGCACTGTCCTTGTGGAGACGAAGGAGCCTCCATCATGTTGTGTGGCACTATCACCGTGCTAAATTGGGTGGCACGGTGGCTCAGTGGTTAGTACTGCTGCCTCACAGTGCCAGGGACCAAGGTTCAATTCCAGCCTTGGGCAACTGTCTGCGTGGAGTTTGCACATTCTCCTCGTGTCTGTGTGAGTTTCCTTCGGGTGCTCCGGTTTCCTCCCACAGTCCAAAGATGCGCAGGTCAGGTGAATTGGCAATGCTAAATTGTTCATTGTGTCAGGTGCATTAGTCAGAGGGAAATGAATCTGGGTGATTTACTCTTTGGAGGGTCAGAGTGGACTTGTTGGGCCGAAGGGCCTGTTTCCACACTGTAGGGAATCTAATCTAAATGGGGCAGACTTCAAACTGATTTAGCAGCTTAAGACTCAGATTCCATGATGTGCTGTGGGCCATCAACAGCAGCAGAATGGTATTCCAGCGCAATCTGTAACCTCATGTTCTGGCATATTCCCTACTCAACCATTATCATCAAGCCAGGGGATCAACCCTGGTTAAATGGAGAGTCCAGAAGGGCATGCCAGGAGCAGCATCAGGCAAAACTAAAACTGAGGTATCAACCTGGTAAAACTACCAAACAGAACTACTCATGTGCCAAACAACATAAACAGCAAGTGTTAAACAGAGCTAAGTGATCCCACAACCAATGGATCAGATCTAAGCTCTGAAGACCTGCCACATCCAGTCATGAATGGTGGTGGATAATTAAACAACTCACTGGAGAAGGAGGCTCCACAAATATCCCCATCCTCAATGATGCAATGCAAAAGATGAGGCTGATGCATTTGCAACAATCTTCAGTCAAACGTGCCGAGTGGATGACCCATTTCAGGCTCCTCCAATGGTCCCCAGCATCACAGATACAGTCTCCAGCCAATTCAATTCACTCCACGTTTTATCAAGAATTGGCTGGAGGCACTGGATACTGTAAAGGCTACGGGCCCTGATAGCATTCTGACAATAGTACTGAAGACATGTGCTCCAGAACTTGCCACTCCCATAGCTAAGCTGTTTCAGTAAAGTTACAATACTGGCATCTACCCAACAATGTGGAAAACTGTCCAGGTTTGTCCAGTACACAAACAGCAGTACGAATCCAACCTGGCCAGTTACCGCTCAATCAGTCTCCTCTCCATCATCAGTAAAGTGATAGAAGGTAAACAGGAGTGTCAGACATCTTGTTCATTCTGAGAGCTGGCTCTAAGGGAGCTGAATCAGTGTCAAGGACTTTCCATAAAAAAGAAAGAAAAAAAGAAGAAAAAAAATAAAGTGATAGAAGGGGATCATCAACAGTGCTATCAAGCAGCATCTCCTCAGCAACAACCTGCTCAGTGACACCCAGTCTGGGTTCTGACAGGCCATTCAGCTCCTGATCTCATTACAGCTTCGGGTCAAACATGGACAAAAGAGCTGAATGCCAGAGGTGAAGCAAGAGTGACAGCCCTTGACATCAAGGCTGCATTTGACTGACTATGGTATCAAGGAACCGTGGGAATCAATAGGTATCGGGGGCAAACACTCAGCTGGTTAGAGTCATACCTAGCACACAGGAAGATGGTTGTTGTTGTGGAGGGTCAGTCATCTCAGCTTCAGCATATCTCTGCAGGAATCCCTCAGGGTAATGTCCTCAGCCCAACAATCTTCAGCTGCTTCATCAATGACCTTTCCTCTGTCATAAGGTTGGAAGTGAGGATGTTTCCGATGATTGGGCAGTATTCAACCCCATTCATGACTCCTCAGATACTGAAGCAGTCTGTGCTCAAACACAACAAGATCTGACAATATCCAAGTTTGGGCCAACAAGTGCCAACCTTCCAGCTCAGTGCCGTCCTCATGACCTGTCCTACCTGTCAATCTTACTTACCACCTATCTGCTCTCACCCTCCTCTCCAACCTATCACCTTACACCCACTTCCATCCACCTATTGCACTCTCAGCTACTTTCTCCCCAGCTCCATCCCCCTCCCATTTATCTTTCCACCCCTGCTCCCAGCCTCAATCCTGATGAAGGGCTCTGGCCTGAAACGTTGATTTTCCTGCTCCTCGGATGCTGTCTGACCTGCTGTGCTTTTCCAGCACCACACTCTTGACTCTGATCTGCAGCATTTGCAGACCTCACTTTCTCCAACATGTGGCAAGTAAGATTTACGCCACACAAATATCAGACAATGACCATCACCAATAAGAGACATTCTAACCACCGCCCCTTGACATTCAACGGTATTGCCATCACTGAATCCCCCACTCAACATCTTTGGGGTTACCACTGACCAGAAACTCAACTGGACTCACCACATAAACACAGTGGCTACAACAACAGCTCAGAGACTAGGGATATTGCGGCGAGTAATCCACCTCCTGACACCCCAAAGCCTACCCACCATCGACAAGGCACAAGTCAGGAGTATGATGGACTACTCGCCACTTGCCTGGATGGATGCAGCTCCAACAGTACTCAAGAAGCTTGACATCATCCAGGGCAAAGCAACTCGCTTGGTTGGCACAACATCTACAAACATTCAATTCCCCCACCACCGGCGCTTATTAGCAACAGTGTGTACTATCTACAAGATGTACTGCAGAAATGCACCAAAGATCCTTAGACTGCACCTTCCAAACCCACGATCGCTTCCATCAAGAAGGACGAGGATAGCAGATACTTAGGAACACAACCAAGCCACTTACCACCCTCACTTGGAAATATACTGCCATTGCTTTGCAGTCATTGGGTCAAAACCCTTGAATTCTTTCCTTACTAGCATTGTGGGTCAACCCACAGTAAGTGGATTGCAATGATTCAAGAAGGCAGCTCACCACCACCTTCTCAAGGACAAATAAGGATAGGCTATCAATGCTGGCCAGCCAGCAATATCCCTGTCCCACAAATAAATAAAAAAATGGTCCCAGGCCTTTGGGGTTCAAAGCGGTTTTTGTCCACAAATCCATATGTCGTCGTCGTCGTCGTCATCATCATCATCATCATCATCATCGGTGGTGCTTATGACACCAAAGTATTAAACCCTTTTAAACTCTTTCTGACCCATATACAACAAACAGTCTCCTGATTGGTTCATGTTTTAAAAGATTATTAAAAGCTCTTTCATGCTATTGAGCTGAAGACCATCTGGGGATGGTGGGAACATGGATTGGTTGCTGAAAGTCATGCCAGAAGGCCTTGCTCTTTCTCTAGAAGAGTGGCAGCGCTGGAGTGGGAAGAGCAGATTTTTCCCATAGCCCATGGCTGAGGAGTGTGTCAAGCATTGGGCAGCCAACAGCGAAGACCACCGCTTTATTGCTAATGGAACAATCCGGGTGTTGGACTTCCAAATAATACTCCATATGAATCTTGTGTAATCAAATTTATAAGGCAAGTACTTAAATATATCAAGTATTTGAGTTATTTAAGATATTTTAGCAGTTAAATTTAATTATTTAATGTAGACAAAGTGATCAAATACTTTTACCAAGTTTCTCAAAATGTACATTGAAAGTGATTACGTTTTTGATTTACACAGGGAGACAATAACATTTGCTGATGATAACTGATTTAATTCCCCTGTTTCACAGCAAGAATGTCTCATTTTGTTCTTGTCACACATCAAGTCACCAAATTTGGATGGACTTTTTGAATGACCTGCTCCAAACTGTTTCTATTTCTCACATACAAAACAATTGGTATTTAGGTAGCATGGTTAAAACGACTATAAATAAACAGTAACTTGTACTTTTATTAGGAACACTATAGTTTAGGACGTTTGCTGGGAGCAGAAGTCATATTGCTTAGTTTACAAAAAAAAACTCTATCACAGGATATCTGTCCATGATATTTTCGATAGCATATTTGGAACATGTATGAAGAAATAAGTTCAGAATGTTCCAATACTGTAACTGCAGCTCGTTGCTGTCTATTTGCACCAAGAGATGCATGTAATTACAGATAAAATAAATATCCAGCTTCAAATATCAACCTGAACCCAAACGTATTATGCACATAATGATACAATGCCTCAAAGTCCTTTCTGCTTTACCCCGTTTATAGATCACTGCAGCTGACTGCTTTACAGTTCATTGTTAAAATTCACACTATACCAGATTTTAGTCCAACTGGTTTATTTGAAAATAAAAGCATTCATAGCACTGCTCCTTTGTCAGGTAGCTAGATGATTGTTGCATTGTGTCCATTTATCCATTTTTATAGCATCTGCTTGGTTTTGCCAATATACCATGCCTCAGGGCATCCTTGCCTGCAGCATATGAGATGGGCAACATTGGCAGGGTCACATGAGTATCTGCTACGTACATGGTGGGTGGTGTCCCCACGTGTAATGACAGTATCCATGTCGACACTCTGACATGTCTTGTGGTGGTTGTACAGTGTTGTGATCGAGGTTATCCTGAAGACTGGGCAGTCTGCTGTGAACAATGGTCTGTTTAAAGGCAAGAAGTGAAGGCATAGGGACGATCTTGGTGATGTGCTCATCCTCATCGATAATGTATTACAGGCTGTGAAGAACATGGCATAGTTTCTCTGCTCCCGGGAAGTACTGGATAACAAATGGTACCCTATTGGTCATATCCCGTGTCTGTCACCTCTTGCGCACACACTCTAACAAGTATACGAACGCACACACACGCACACACACACACACGCACACACGCACACTCACACACAGACACACACACACACTTCGACATGATCACACTTACACAGACCCTCTCTCAAACACACATTCACTTCCCACTCTGTCGCACTCATGCATACACTCTATCAAGCATGTACACACACACACAAACACACACTATCTGTCTTCCCTCGCATATACACATGCACACAAATACATATATGTCTGTGATTTGTATTTGCAGATGCATTCTATTTGATTCAAAAAGTATACAATCTGTAGGCAGTCAGTCTACGTGACATTTTATAAATTCCTACTTTAGGAATAGAACCAGTCAGACTCAAGGTTGAGACACAGACAGACTCTAACCTCACACCCTCAATGCATTGTCTGAGCTGAGATGCCACCTCTTTTTATAAAACCTTAAGTTATCTCAGGACTGTGACTTGAAAGAAGTTCTGGAGTTTGCATATTAATCAATCAAAACCTGCATCTCCATTGTAAGTGATTAAAGACTTAACAGCAATCTAGGATTGTTCAGTACATCACATCAGTTGTATGACACTTTGCTCATTTACTATAAATTCTGTGTCCTGTGATCCTGCCCGACTAGCTACTTAACAAAGGAGTAGTGCTCTGAATGCTTTCATTTTGAAATAAACCTGTTGGACTATAACCTGGTGTAGTGTGATTTTTTAACAATGAACTGCAAAGCAGTCAGCTACAGTGATCAATAAGTGGGGTATTGGTGAATTGCCCATAGTGTTAGGGAAGGGGTAAATGTAGGGAATGGGTCTGGGTGGGTTGCTCTTTGGAGGATTGGTATGGACTTGTTGGGCCATAGGGCCTGTTTCCACACTGTAAGTAATCTAAGTAATCGCATCAGTTGTAATTACACTTTGATCTAAAAATTCTGTGTCCTATGGTTCTGCCCCACTAGCTACCTAATGAAGGAGCAGCACTGCAAAAGGTTATAGATTCATAGAGTCATAGAGATGTACAGCATGGAAACAGACACTTCGGTCCAACCTGTCCATACCGACCAGATATCCCAACCCAATCTAGTCCAACATGCCAGCACCCTGCCCATATCCCTCCAAACCCTTCCTATTCATATACTCATCCAAATGCCCCTTAAATGTTGCAATTGTACCAGCCTCCACCACATCCTCTGGCACTCATTCCATACATGTACCACCCTCTGCGTGAAAACGTTGCCCCTTAGGTCTCTTTTATATCTTTCCCCTCTCACCCTAAACCTATGCCCTCTAGTCCTGGACTCCCCGACCCCAGGGAAAAGACTTTGTCTATTTATCCTATCCATGCCCCTCATAATTTTGTAAACCTCCATAAGGTCACCCCTCAGCCTCTGACGTTCCAGGGAAAACAGCCCCAGCCTGTTCAGCCTCTCCCTGTAGCTCAGATCCTCCAACCCTGGCAACATCCTTGTAAATCTTTTCTGAACCCTTTCAAGTTTCACAATATCTTTCCAATAGGAAGGAGACCAGAATTGCACGCAGTATTCCAACAGTGGCCTAACCAATGTCCTGTACAGCCGCAATATGACCATGCTTCCAAATAAAGCTGTTGGACTATAACCTATAGTATTTGATGATAGACATCATTTCCTGGCAGCATTCAGACCCACATATCATCACTATTGCCAAAAAATGGCAACAGGCCCATAGTTTACAGAAATTTATTTAATATTCATTTCTTCATAATTTACCATATTCTTCAATTTACTCAAATGAACAACATCATGAGAACTTCTATAACATACTTATTTTCTTTTCTGTAAAAGAACATCATACAATATGTTGTGCTAAAATAATCATAGCAACTGGCAAGACAATTTCTGACTGCCTCTGTTATTTTATGAGTTGTCAGGGCTGGGAGAAAATCAGTGCATTAATTTTAAATATTATGCTGTTATGATTATTTAAAGAATATAACAGCTATTTTTCTCTTATACTCTAATTTTGCTTCTCAGCAGTCAGCTACTGATTATTACTCATGATTATGGTCTAATCAAGAATCCCTTTCGCATCAATTTTTGCTCTGAGTGAAGTGAAAATACCACTAAGGTATGAGTTCAGCGAGCCAGGTAATGTTCTGGGGACTCGGTTCAAATCTCACCAAGGCTGATGATGGAATTTGATTTCAATAAAAATCTGGAGTTACATGTCTCATGCTGACAATGAAACTGTTGTCAATTATTGGGAAAATACCCATTGGTTTAATAATGTTCTCTGGGAAGGAAACCGCAGTACTTACCTGACCTGGCCAACATGTGACTCCAGACCACAGCAATGTGGTTGACTCTTAACTACCCTCTGGTCAGTTAGGGATAGGCAATAAATTCTGGCAGAGACACTGGCAACCACATCCTGTGAATGTATTAAAAAAACTGTCAGAAATAAAAAAAAGTACAAAAGAAAACCTCTCAACATTAAATATTATTATTTATGAGAGCCATCCAAGAATAACAACCAGATGAAATTTCATTTGAATTTTGATGTTGAGTATAAATTGTTTAAGCTTTATTTCTGTGCTTGATTTGAAATTCCTGGAAAGGCTTTTTACCGATTATAAAACACAAGAAATATAAGCTAGAGTAGACCAGAACTCTCTGGTTATTGACTTGTTGGAAGTCTTGTGACATGAATCCAAGTCTATGAGAAATCATGAAAAGTCTCTGGAGGACTGTGAAAGCTGTTTGTATTGAGCCGTGACTTCCAGCAAGAAACAATCCTGCATGTCTATAATACAATGCATTTTAAAAAGAATTTCTTGAAGGCTTGCTATTCATCATTGAAATGGTTATCAAATTTACATCTTAAGATTCATTTAATTAAAAAAAAATATGCCCCTTAACTGTATCAAACTGTCTGTTTGAAATCATGTGAGTTGGGGGTGGTGGTTGAAGAAGACTGATCTTAGATTGTAGATGTTAATTAGATTGCCTAGTAGTTCATCAGTGTTCTGCTAACATAATTAATAATAAATTGTTAATTTTTATTTAAGTTATAAATATAATAACTGTCCAAGATCAGTTATTGGTGAAGTTTAGTCAGGAAAAGGGCTACAGGTTACAGTAAATTGGTTATTGGGAATGACCCCTGCTCCTAAATAGATGAGCCCAAGAGGCACCCATATTGAGTTGTGGGCTTGAATAAATTTGAGCTACAGACAGTAACTGGATGTAGTCAGTAGCTCGTTGGCAAGGAGGTTTCAAATTGCTACATTAGCAGCAACAACAGCTGTAGGAAAATGCTTAGCAGGGAAGGAACTAATCAAGAGGAGATGAAGGTGGTGGGGTGACGCGTGGAGTGCAACAGCCTCCAGGAAGGTCACACTGTTAATAAGCACCTCCTGATTCCAAACATCAAGTAGATACTTTTAAAAGCCTACTTTTTTGTCAGTGGGTTTCACAGATTAATGACTAGATTACAGAATCAGAGTCACAGATGGTTGCAGCACAGAAAAAAGGCCATTCAGCCCATTATATCTGTCCTACCTAACTGAAAGAGCAGTCTACCCAGTGCTAATCCCTAGTCTTCTCACAGGCCCTGCACATTCTCTCTTTTCAGATAATAACTGATTCTCTTTTAAATTATTTGATTGAACCTGCCCTCAGTACAATCTTCCAGCTGCATTCAAATTTTCAGTCACTCACTGCACAAGAAAGATTGTAGAAGGACTTCCTTCTTCTACAATTGCCTGGTACATGTGACTCCTGTTTTTGATCCTTTTGATAATGGTAGCAATTCTCTTCCTGCCTATTCTGTCCAGATACATCTTGATTTTGAATGCCCATATTGACTCTCCTCTCATACTCCTCAAAACAAAGCAGTCCGGATATCTCCAATGTATCTCAGCAACTGATGTTCTGGTAAATCTTCTTCAATGCAGCCAGATTTTCAACCATTCACAGAGGGTTTTAAGCATGCATTTGGTTACTCTTTTGTTTATAGTTAAAGAGACTAATAATTACTTTCAGTTTAGACAGTGGATGCCTATCATTTTGTCAATATGATGGAGGAACACTTCACTTGTATAGATTAGACTTTTCTGAACCAGCATATTCAAGACTGACTTTCATTCACACCTGAAAAAATTTGGACAGCATAAATAAATGTCTAGATATCATGGAAAGGATAAATGGAATACTGCAGGCTGACTTGACAATATTTTACATAAGTGACTGAAAGCTCCTGACTTTCAGCTGGCAATGTTGAGTAGACAAGTCATAGTCTGACAAATTGTTGAAAAATAGGCTTGAACTCGAACTCAATTGTCTTGAATGCAGCCATTTGTATAACAGCTCCCAGCATTTTCCCTGGTGCACAATCATTGCCTTAAACATGTTATCATCTTATTGAGCTCTGTGCCTGAAGGCAGGTCTGAGATGATTATTGGCTGAACAGCAACAAGCTGTCGTGATTTTTAAAAAAAATTGTGGGTGGGCTACAGGGGCAGGCCTCAGTTTCACCTTAGCAACAACAGGGAAGAGACTAATCCTCACATAGCTTTAACAACTGAGCTCTCACAGCACATCACTTTGCAAATTATGTGCCCACACAAATCAATGTGTTGATAACAGGAGCAGGAGATTTATTTTGCTTTATGTTTTGTTAAAACTCAAAAGTTTGATTATTTATCAAACTGATTAGTACATGTATTTAAAAGGGGAGTGATTCCATCTGTGTTATTTTCAGGTGCTGATCTCTCAGTATGCTACAGAATTTTACAGCATCCTATTTTTCGGTTCAGAAGTAAATCTATTAGTTGTGGCCTGTCAGCATTACATTCAATTTTTTGGAAAAAAAACTGGGAGAAAAGCAAAGTTAAAAATCACACAACACCAGGTTATAGTCCAACAGGTTTAATAGGAAGCACTAGCTTTCGGAGTGCTGCTCCTTCATCAGGTAGTTGTGGAGGACACAATTGTAAGACACAGAATTTATAGCAAAAGTTTACAGTGTGATGTAACTGAAATTATACATTGAAAAATACTTTGACTGTTTGTTAAGTCACTCATCTGTTAGAATGACCATGATAGTTTCACTTCTTTCATACGTAAATCACAAAACTTATTTTAAAAAGTTACATTCTCAGGTTAACTGTAATAATTGGTTAGGTAAAAATAATGACTGCAGATGCTGGAAACCAGATTCTGGATTAGTGGTGCTGGAAGAGCACAGCAGTTCAGGCAGCATCCGAGGAGCAGTAACATCGATGTTTCGGGCAAAAGCCCTTCATCAGGAATAAAGGCAGAGAGCCTGAAGGGTGGAGAGATAAGTGAGAGGAAGGTGGGGAGAAAGTAGCATAGGGTACAATAGGTGAGTGGGGGAGGGGATGAAGGTGATAGGTCAGGGGGTGGGGTGAGGGAGGGTGGAATGGATAGGTGGAAAAGAAGATAGGCAGGTAGGACAAGTCATTGGGTAACAATTGGTGTCAGCCCAGATAAGATGTTGAGATGTTGAAGATGTTTTAGCCCCCTGTGTTTCCTGTCTGTGCCAGAATGCTTAGACTGATTCTAATCAAAAAAGTGAGTTTACAGAGTCCTTCATGTTTTCGTGCAGTTTTTGAGCAAAGTACAATATAACTCTGCAAGTACAAATTCACCCCATAAGCATATATGTGTACAAGACCATA
Organism: Hemiscyllium ocellatum; assembly: GCF_020745735.1. Classification (NCBI taxonomy): domain Eukaryota; kingdom Metazoa; phylum Chordata; class Chondrichthyes; order Orectolobiformes; family Hemiscylliidae; genus Hemiscyllium; species Hemiscyllium ocellatum. The sequence continues at coordinate 73,756,254 of NC_083407.1, read as the reverse complement.
AGACCATAAGACATAGGAGTGGAAGTAAGGCCATTCGGCCCATTGAGTCCACCCTGCCATTCAATCCTGGCTGATGGGCATTTCAACTCCACTTACCCGCATTCTCCACGTAGCCCTTAATTCCTTGTGACGTCAAGAATTTATCAATCTCTGCCTTGAAGACATTTAGCATCCCGGCCTCCACTGCACTCCGCGGCAATGAATTCCACAGGCCCACCACTCTCTGGCTGAAGAAATGTCTCCGCATTTCTGTTCTGAATTTACCCCCTCTAATTCTAAGGCTGTGTCCATGGGTCCTAGTCTCGTCGCCTAACGGAAACAATTTCCTAGCATCCACCATTTCCAAGCTATGTATTATCTTGTAAGTTTCTATTAAATCTCCCCTTAACCTTCTAAACTCCAATGAATACAATCCCAGTCTCCTCAGCCGTTCCTCCTATGTTAGACCTACCATTCCAGAGATCATCCGTGTGAATCTCCGCTGGACACGCTCCAGTGCCAGTATGTCCTTCCTGAGATGTATGGACCAAAACTGGACACAGTACTCCAAATGGGGCCTAACCAGAGCTTTATAAAGTCTCAGTAGAACAACGGTGCTTTTATATTTCAACCCTCTTGGGATAAATGACTACATTGCATTTGCTTTCCTAATCATGGACTCAACCTGCATGTGTACCTTTAGAGAATCCTCGACTAGCACTCCCAAATCCCTTGGCTTTATGAATTTTCTCACCATTTAGAAAGTAGTCCATGCTTGTATTCTTTTTTTCCAAAGTGCAAGACATGTGCATGTGGGTTTTGTGTGTGTGTGTGTGTGTGTGTGTGTCTGGGGTGGGAGTGTGTGTGTGTGTGTGTGTGTGTGTGTGTGTATAGTGCAATGGTGATCACCTGTAATGTGACATGAACCCAAGGTCCTGGTTGAGGCCCTCCCTATGGGTACAGAACTTCGCTATCAGCCTCTCCTCGGCCACTCTTCGCTGCTGCCTGTCCCGAAGTCCACCTTGGAGGATGGTCACCCGAAGGTCCAAGGTCGAATGTCTTGGACCTTTGAAGTGTTCTCCAACTGGGAGGGAACACTCCTGTCTGTTGATTGTTGTGCGTGCCCATTCATCCGTTGCCATAGCCTTTGCTCGATTTCACCAATGTACCATTCCTCAGGGCATTCTTGCCTGCAGCGTATGAAATAGACTACGTTGGCTGAGTCACATGAGTATCGGCCGTGTACATGGTGGGAGGTGTCCCCACACATCTATGTCCACACTCTGACACATCTTGCAGCGCCTACCATGACAGGGTTGTATGGAGTTGTCCTGAAAGCTGGGCAGTTTGCTACGAAAAATGATATGTTTAAGGTTTGGCAGTTGTTTAAAAGTGAGTAGTGGAGATGTGAAGAAGACCTTGGCGAGGTGCTCATCCTCATTGATACCGTCTCTCACGGACACTCACAATCCCCCACCCCAGACATACACATGGGCACTCACAACGCCCCACCCCAGACACACACATGAACACTCACAACCCCCCACCCCAGACACACACACTTCTACGCTCACACATGTATCCTCTCACAGACTTAGACTACTTTACACTGACACACACACACATAAAAACCCGCATGAACACATACACATATACGTTTATGGGGCAAATTTGTACTTGCAGAGTTACATTGTCCTTTGCTCAAAAAACTGCAAGAATCCATGTAAGACTCTGTAAACTCACTTTTTAGATTAGAATCAGTCTAAACGTTATGGCACAGATAGGGAACACAGAGGGCTAACACCTTCAATATATCTTAACATCTTATCTGGGCTGACACCAATTGTTACAGTTAAGCTGAGAATGTAACTTTTTTAAAAAGTCTGGCGATTTACATATGAAAGAAGTGAAACCATCATGGTCATTCTAACAGATGAATGACTTAACAAACAGTCAAGGTATTTTTCAATGTATAATTTCAGTTACATCACACTATAAAGTTTTGCTATAAATTCTGTGTCTTACAATTGTGTACTCCACAACCACCTGATGAAGGAGCGTCGCTCCGAAAGCTAGTGCTTCCAATTAAACCTGTTGGACTATAATCTGGTGTTGTGTGATTTTTAACTTTGTACAACCCAGTCCAACACCAGTATCTCCAATTCGGGAGAAAAGCAGTTACTAAACCACATACCCCATGATTGTACTCAGAAACATTGAGGTTATCTGTTTCTCGTGAACCATATTATTCATGAGCACGTGAAAGGAAAATCAAAATATAAATCGGTTTACACTCTAACTATAAAACTTCTGAAATATGTATTATTCTTATCGGAATGCTGCTACACCTTTTTTTTCACTTAGATGAGTTTATTCGTAAAGAGCAACTAGTATAGTTCTATTAGTACCATTTTTAATTGCTATTTTCAGATGCTACATTTTGGCCATGGCCATGTCTGGGGTGGATTCAATGAACTTAAGAGAAGAACTGTGGCCCTAATTTCCTGTCTCTTTTCATCAGGCTCCATAGTCTTTGCCTATTGTTGTGGGTAGGAGCATGTGCACCAGGGAAGGATGTACTCCAGGTAAAGCTTAAGGAGTCAATTGCTGGAGAAGTGATTGCCTGGGGTAGGGTGTGCAGCTTGGTGGAGGATGACCTGATCTTGGTAAATTGAGTTAAAAATCACACAATACAGGTTATACTCCAACAGGTTTGTTTGGAAGCACTACCTTTCGGAGCGCTGCTCCTTCATCAGGTGATTGTGGAGAATCTCCGCAACCACCTGATGAAGGAGCAGCGCTCCGAAAGGTAGTGCTCCCAAACAAACCTGTTGGACTGTAACCTGGTGTTGAGTGATTTTTAACTTTGTACATCCCAGCACAACACTGGCATCTCCATATAATTGGTAAATTGAGGCAGCTAAGCTTCTAGAGAAGCAATCCTGCTCCTTTACCAGCAGTGCTGGTAAAGTACTTGTATCTTCCACACGGCAGTCCTTATCACCCTTTATCTAATAGATTTCCTGTGATCCAGGAAGTACATTTGGTGAGGGTTAAGCCTGGAAAACAGGTAAAATTGGAGGTGCCCGGTCTCTAAACTACTAGTTCTCTTATTGGTGCAGGGTTTTTGGCTGTCGCCATAAGTCCTACTTCTGTGATTACCAAAGAGACAGGGACTGTTGGTTGCTGGTTTCAGATTTTGAATGTCTTTATATTCAAACTGGCCTAAATCTGCTCATCTTTGGGGATTAAGTAAGTTTACAGGTGACACAACAATTGGAGGTGTAGTGGACAGCGAAGAAGGTTACCTCAGATTACAACCAGATCTTAATCAAATGGGCCATTGGGTTGATAAGTGGCAGATGGAGTTTAATTAGATAAATGCGAGGTGCTGCATTTTGGGAAAGCAAATCTTAGCAGGACTTATACAATTAATGGTAAGGTCCTAGGGAGTGTTGCTGAATAAAGAGACCTTAGAGTGCAGGTTCATAGCTCCTCGAAAGTTGCAGGTAGATAGGATAGTAAAGAAGGTGTTTGGTATGCTTTCCTTTATTAGTCAGAGTACAGAACACAGGAGTTGGGAGGTGATGTTGCGACTGTACAGGATGTTGGTTATGCCACTTTTGGAATGTTGCTTGCAATTCTGCACTCCATCATATTGGAACGATGTTGTGAAACTTAAAAGACTTCAGAAAAGATTTACAAGGATGGGATATCTGGTCGGAATGAACAAGTTGTACCAAAGGGTCTGTTTCTGTGCTGTAAATCTCTATAACTCTATGACTCCAAAACTCCTGACAGAAAAATGGGCAGATGAACTGACCCCAGATCCCTGCTTTTAACTCAATTTAAAGCTTCGAAGGAGTGAACTTATGGAGCATTGAGGCCCCTAATTTTTAGTCTCTTGCCATCCTCTCAGCACCCTTCCAGCCAGTGTCTTGTTCTAATTCGCATCACTTCAAACTGTGGGCAGTGCTTTTATCAGTATTGCAGCTAAGACTCACCTTTCCCTATGTTAAACACAATGGATCAGAGTGGAAGCAGATTGGGCCACCTTGCCATTTTATTGTACTTTTTGACGATACATTCTATGCAGAGTTTTGAATAAAATGATTGTAGTAATGTTTAATTTCAAAGTTAGTTTTTTTCCAAGTTTAAGCAGTTGCCATGGCAATTTTGATCTTATACTTTTAGAAGAAGTAATCTTTTGGTGAAAAAAGAGCTGCTGTAACAGTATAGAACCCAGCCAATAATGACTACAAGTGAAATTGTTGCTGAATGCTCAGGGGTAAATGGTGAATTTTATATTTTTGGCGAACATATTGTCTCACATATTGACTTAAATGAAGCACTTCTATGGTAAACCAGTCTCCATTGAGACAAACAAGTCATCGAGGTAACAAGCTGCGCAGATGGTACTTGGATTCTGAGTGTGATTCCCAAATATTCAGCTATTGCTGTGCTCAACAAATGTGTGGAACAGACATATGAGAAAACAAGACAATCTGTTCAATTTGAAGAGGAAACAGATGATTCAAGTCACTTAACTATGCTCTTTCATTGCAAGGATATTATCTGCTCATTTTCTATGTTGCATATGTGGAATGAAGTACCTTATAAAACAAAGGAGAAAATGTATTGTTGGAAACAACTGACAGCTGCTGTTAAAGTACTGACATTTCTCATTCTGCAGTGTTGGCAAAAAAAAAACAAAGCTTTAAATCCCAAATTTAGTGAGTCCTGACCTCTGCTGTGCTTCTGTAAGGGGGACCAAATAGTGGCCAGATGCATCCTCAAGTTGGAGGAGATAATCACAAAGAGAGATTCCCAGTCTGCACTTCCATATCTCCCACTATGGAACTTGGAACAACTTATGAAGACCTAGCCAAAGGTTGGTTGACCCATTTTCTGTGAGATAGGTGATGTAATGTCCAATTTAACCAGAGAAAATAAAAATGAAGAGAGAGTTGGGTGACTTCCCTACAGCCCAATGTTATTTAATTTGGGTGTGCTAATCTTCAGTGTTGAGGCTGCCATTTTACACAGTCTACTACAAGGGGAATCACAATCTGATATTGATGGTCCTTGTCTGCCTTTAATTTTCCTTATACCTTGTTTTCAGTTTAGGTTTAAAGATACATAGCTTAAGAATAGCTGCTTATTTTGTCAACTATATTATAGATAAATACTGTCAAATGGCTTTGCATGGTTGCATGCTGTTTTCATTCATTCATACCATTTGACAGTACAGCACCGGCTCTTTTCAATGTCATTAGCTTTAGATTTTTAGAGCTAAGCCAAGGGCATGGGAATACTGGAAGATAACCCCTTTAATACATCAGCCAGGAAAGTTTGCCTTTTCTACTTCTGGGTTCTGCAGAAGCCCATGCCTTTTGACATTCAAATTATGATATCCAAACTGAATAGTTTGCTCTTTATTTCTGTACTTGGGTTTCTGGTTGACACGGAGCCTGATTCAATATCTCCTGTTCTGCTGTCAAAACCTGAAGTGAAGTGAAATCAAAACAAGTCAGAATCTCCTAATCTTGAATATTTTTTTTAACTGTTCATTGTTTTGGAGAGACTTGTATGTAACTATTCATTCTCTTGTCAGTCACTGTTTTGACTGTCTCATTTACTGTACTTTTGTAATGTTTTTATTTGATCATTCTATTTCTCTTCTCAAATTTATTTATAATCTGGTTCTATATCATAGTCTTGTTGACAATAAAGCAGATTATGATATAGACATAGTAATTGTGGAATGTGGAGAATTAGAAGAGCTGCATTACAAATATATGGACAAATGTCCAAGTGTTATAATTCGTAACACTTACTGATTTTTTAACAGATGTATATTGTCAGGCAGATGAGCAGGCCTAAGAGGTAGAAGGTTAATATAGTAAAGAAAGGGATATGATCTATTTATAAAGCACCAGTCAGATCTCTTGGAAACATCCCAAAGGCATCACATACAATCAATTACCTGAGAGTGCAGTGATCTGACTGACTGTGGCAGTCATTTTAAACACAGCTTCCCACAACGAGGAACCTATTCATCTATTAACATAGTATGAAATTACATTTTAACATATATTGCCACCTTGGTCACTTACCTATGTATCATATAGAATTGCATTTGTTGACTGTATTATAGTTTCACATCGGGCACTTGTAATAATGCAGCCATTAACAATCAATGAGACTGGGTGATTGGCAGCACCAATGTAGTACAATGGTAGAATTGAAATTGATGTGCTCAAGCCTGGCAGGAATTAAGGTCAGTTTGTGTTTGCTAAAGATGGATGCATAAAATAAATAGGATTTGCAATCTTTTATATTTTAGTGTCATATATTTCACAAATCATGCACACTTCCTGTTTGCTTTTTAACTGATCGTTATGTTTCATTAACCTTCCTATAATATTTGAGAATGAGGGATTTTACAGATCTTGGTACTTGTAAATGCCTAAAATTTAAATGGTGTGACCAAATAAGGATTTTAGCATTTAATATTCATTGAACTTACTTTGTATTTCCAATGAAATATATTTGAATACTGTGGTATTTTCAGAAGAATTTAAGAGGATGCGCTATACTCATAGAGTTGTGCAGCTACTAACTCTCTTGGATAAATTGACAGTTACCTACTGAGCAGAGTTGCTAGGAGAGGGTGAATAATTGTGACTTCAGCATTAGCTGTTACATGTATTTCTTAAATAGCGACCTGTGGAGCTCCATGGTTTCCATCTTATCTGGATTTCTGGTTTCAAAGGTGATGCTGTCCTCTACTGAGATGTTCGATCTGCCCCTGTATTCTTTTCACTGATTTGTTCTTTTGCTGTTTGTATGGAGCATTGCACAATCATTTACCTCTGTTTCTTTCTTCAACAGGAGTACAGGGAAGTAATGGTAATGACCCACTTCTCTGTGCTTCTTCTTATCCTGATCTTTAAGCAGTTTCATCAGAAGTGCAGTCAACATTTAATTCTTTTATATTCATTTGATAATAGGTTCTTTAGAGAAATTGAAACATTGAATTCTTATTACAAATATCTCATAACAGAATATGGATCTGCCACTTTAATATACAGCTATTCTCACTAATTGTGCTTGCTTCGCTGTTTTAAATTCTAGCGCCACCTTACATACGAGAACAGTGCCAAGAAAGTTCACACTGGCAGTACAGGAAAAGCATTCTGATCCTTTATTAAAACAAAATATTTTGAATGTGGCTGTTGGGAAATACCATGTATGAGGGATATTTAAAGTTGTTCAGCTTGAGTCTAACTGTAACTATTTAATCCCAGAATTTTCACCATGGAAGCTTCGCCTGCAGAGATGAAGGAATTTGACAGCAGTTGTCTTGAATTCCTAAAACCAGACAATACTGAGAAAATGTGGATTCGCTTGCAGGGGATGTAAGTATTCTCTTAATGATGAATATTTACACTGTCAACACGTGATGCTGCTCTCTCTACATTCTTCATCTCCAATGTAAAGTCTTGTTCATACTAAAAGGAAAGAGAACATCAGATCATCCCAAAAGACTTAAAAGAATCATAGAATTTTACAGTACCAGAGGCCATTCAACCCATGTGTCTGTACCAGTTTCCAAAACAGCCACCCAACTAGTCAAACCTCCAGCCCAATCTTCGTAACCCCCTAAATTAATCACTGTTAAATATATATCCTCGGAAACTTCATATGGAATCTGCCTCAGCCACTCTCCCAGGTAGCGCATTCCAAATCCAAACACCTTTCTGAGTAAAGAAGTTCCTTCTCATCTCACTCCTAGCCTTCTTACTGACAGTGTTGAAAGTTTGTCTCCTAGTTACTGACATGCCAACTAGTGGAGAGTGAATATCCTTCCTTACCCTGTCAAAATTGATCATAGTTTTGACCACCTCATCTTAATCTTCTCTGCTTCAGCGAGATTAACCCCAATTTCTCTAATCTTTCCTTGTATCTAAACTTCCTATTCCCAGCATTATTCTAGTAAATCTCTTTTGCCCTCTTTCCAGGGCTTTAACATCCTTCCTTGAATAAGGTGCCCAGAACTGTAAACACAACTCCAAATGTGTACAGCTGCAGCATTACTTCCTTGTCTTTATATTCTACGCTCTATTTATAAATCTAACGATCCTATAAACCTCCTTAATAACTATTTCAGCTTGCCTGGCCACCTTCAGGGAGTAATTCAGGTGTATCCCCTGGTCTCCCTGCTCCTATGCTCCTGTCAAAGTTGTACCATTTAAGTCTATATTGTTTCTCTTTTTTTTCGACCAAAATGCATTATCTCACATTTCTCTGTAGTAAAATTCATCTGCCAGGTGTCTGCCCATTTAAACAATTTATCATTGTCTGTCTGAACTCGCTCAGCGTTATCCTCACAATTCACTGTTCTCATGAGCCGTATATCATCTGTAAATTTAGAGATTTTGCCCTCAGCACCCAATTCCAAATTGTTTATACAAATCAGAATAAAACAAGCGTCCCAACACTGAACCCTAGGGAATACCACTTTCAACTTGTCTCCAATTTGAGAAATGCTGATCCATACCTACCCTCTGTTTCCTATTATTTAGCCAACTTCTAATCCATACTGCCAAAGACTCATCAATCCCAAGCATTTACAATTTGCTAACCAATTTGCCATATGGCACTATACTAAATGCTTTCTGAAAGTCCAAATATACACCCACAGAACTGCCCTCATCCACTGCTTGTATTCCCTTATCAAAGAACTCAATTAAATTTGTCAACCATGACCTGCACTGGACAAAGCCATGTTGACTATTTAGTGTTAACTTATTTTTCTCTAAGTGTACATTTACCTTATCCCATATTGTAACCTCCATCAGTTTTCACACTATTGATGTGAAGGTGAAAAGGTCTCTTGTTTCCTGGGTTGTCCTTTGCTCCTTTCCAAAATAATGGCATCAATTTGCAAACCTTCAGTCCCCGGAGAACTCATCCTGGAAATGTATTTTATACACTCACTGGCTGAGAGTATCACTGGCTAGGCTCGCATTTATTGCCTATCACTAACTGATCAGAGGGTAGTTGAGAGTCAACCACATTGCCGTGTGTCTGCAGTTACATATAGGCCAAATGAGGTAAGAATGGTAGTTTCCTTCCCTAAAGGGAATTAGTGAACCAAAGTATTTCCAACAATTGACAATGGATTCATGGTCATCATTAGACTCTTAACTCCAGACTTTTGTTTATTGAATTCCACCATCTGCCATCGTGGAATTCAAACCCAGTTCCCATAACAGTACGTGGGTCTCTGGATGAACAGTCCAGAGATAATACCATTAGGCTATCATCTTCCCCTGTCAATGGCTCCACAATTTTTTCCCATGCCTCTCTTGCAATCTAGGATGCACCCATCTGGGCCTGGCAATTTCTATACTGCCAGCCTTTTTGGCACCTCTTCTTTACCTAAGACTATACTACTCAGTTGCTGAAAACTCACATTTTCAACTGGGCCAATGTCACCATTTTGTAATTTGTTAAAGACAGAAGCAAAGTATTTGTTAAGTATCTTGGCATTACCCTTTGCTTCAGTGAGCAGCTTTCCCTGCTTTTTCCTTATGGGTCCCACTCTATCCTTCCCTAATCTTTTTTGTATTGGTATGCTTGAAGAATATTTTGTGATTTGTTTTAATGCAGCCTGTCATCCTTTCCTCATGTTTCCACTTAGCCTTCTTTATTCCAGCCTTGGCCTCTAACCTGCATTTGAGATCCTCATCTAATCTATTGTGATTATTATTCTGTTTGCTTCCTTATTCTTTTCATCAATATCCTTAGTTATCTAGGGTTTCTACCGTTGGATACCAGGTATTTTTTTCTCATTACCGTGCCTAGCTTGCACCCTATTCATCTCTCTTTTTAAATTCTCACATCTTTCAACCATAGTTTTATCCACCAAAATGTGTTTCCAACCCATGTGCACCAGTTCAACTTTTAGATCCCTTTTCCAGTCTGGAATCTTAATCATATTCCAACCTAATATTAAACCTTATTATTTTCCGATTGCTTTTTCTCATATTCTCCCGCTCTCGGACATTCTCCACTTGGCCTGCATCATTTGCTAGGACCAGATCCAGCACAGGTAGGATTGGAAATGTACTGTTCCAGAAAGTGTTCCACACACATTGCAGGAAATTCATCTCTTCTGTGCCCCATACTCTGCCGTTTTCCCACTCTACTATTGGGGAATTGAAATCACCAACTATTACAACCCTACTTAGATTAGATTAGATTACTTACAGTGCGGAAACATTTTTGGATTGTGGGAGGAAACTGCAGCACCCGGAGGAAAGCCACGGGGAGAATGTGCAAACTCCACACAGAGAGTCGCCTGAGGCGGGAATTGATCCCAGGTCTCTGGCGCTGTGAGGCAGCAGTGCTGACCACTGTGCCACCGTGCCACACACCCACTTGTCCTGAGAATTTTCATAAGTTGCCGATATATACTCCTTTCTACTTCCTCCCCACTATTTGGAGGTTTATTAAAAATAACCAACAAGGTCACAGCTCCCTTCCTGATTCTCACTTCCAACCATTTGGATTCCAAATTAGATCACATCCATTTTTTTAAGAGCACACTTTTGTTATATAACAATTATCCATAAAATTTGCATATATTTATGTTTTATAAATTGCAAATGTACCAGGAGCCAAAGAAAGCCTTATTGCTCCTTGTTGAGGTGTATTGATTTTGCAGATGCTGGAAATCTGAAATATGTTCAGAGAATTCTGGAAATACACAGCAAATCGGGTAGCATTTGTGGGGAGAAACATAGAGTTTAATCAAGTTGATGACCTTTCATCTGAAGTAGAAAAGATGTAATAAGTGTTTAACTAACACAGAGGCAGAGAACAGAGGATAAGGTGGAATAGTGGACTAAAAGAATGAAAGATGCCTATTTTTGGCTGGAAGAGGGATGGACTAAATGACAAAGGCGATGAAGGTGCAAGATGAAAAAGGATGATAATGCGACAAATTAAGGATATAAAGATGCATCCAGAGGAGGTATAAATGACACTAGCATAATCATTATCAAGATATGCTGTCAAGAAACAAATGGTAGTGTTAATTATGATCTGAAGTTGTTGAACTTAATGTTGAGACATGAAGCCTGTCATTTATCGAAGATGAGATGCTGTCTCTCTAGTTTCAGTTGAGCTTCTGCATTTGGCCTCCTCAGTATAGAGGCTCACATATCATGAGCAGTGAATGCAGTATTCTAAATTGAAAAAAAATGCAAAATTAAATTGTTCTTTGATCCAGAAAGATTATTTAGTGTCCTGGATAGTGAGAAAGGATGAGGCAAAAGGGAAAGTGTTACATCTTTTGTATTTGCATGGGAAGCTTTCATGGAAGGAAAGATAGTGATGTGGAGTGATTGAAGAGTAGACCAGGCTTTAATGGGGAAGGGCAGGGAAGGAGTCTTTGTTGGTGGCATTGTGCTGGAGAACATGATTCCTCTCCACCATAGTTGACTAGGCCCTTGACTTTGTCCGCACTTAAACAATTAATGGAGTTAATAGATCTCATGTGGTGTGAACCTTCTTGGTGCAAACCACACACTCAAAACAGGCATTGGGATTGTCATGTATAATTAACCTGCATCTGCTTGTTGTAATGCAGGTCATGGGCAGGCATGCTGCTGTCTTCTCATCTATATGATTGCAATGTGCAACCAGTGCTATATTCATTGTTGATTTGATGACATAACCGAGCAGATAGAGAGAGAGACAGAGAAAAGATATAAGAGGCTAGCTCAAAGTAGAGTTAGCCCACATCATTTGAAGACAGCTTGCACCTATGAAATGGATAGTGCATCTTGAATTGAGTAGGTACTCAAGGTTATTCAATGAGTAAGTTTCATTTGGGAAAGACGCAAGCGAAAGTGATATGTTGGCTGACACAGTAATGGATATTTTGGAAAGGAGGTTGTGAAGAGGAGGGAGATGTCCTTTGCTCACGTGAACCCAGAAACCCATAGAGAGACACTGCTAAGGGATTATCCTAATGGGATCAGATAGCTGTAGCTATTAGTATCAGCATTGTAGCTCTGAGGATCTGGATGCTGTGCCACAAGAAGTTCAGTTAGCTCAATGAGTGATCAAGGTGTGTGAATATATCTCCAAATGCACTGAACCATGATTCTCATGCATCTGTCAATACACTGCCTCACACAGTTGTTCGCTCACCTTTTAGAAATTTCAATCAACCATACCTTACACTTCATATTTATTGTGCTGCCATTGTTTTACACGTTTAATCATACTGCAAATCTCCCTTAGATATTTTATAATGTATGTACATGACCAACTACCCAGTCAGGACGACCACGTCACCCAATTATATCACAATTCAGTCATTGACAAGTAGCGGTGCAGAAGCTGAAATTGAAGAGGAAGAAGTGACTGATGAAGAATATAATGGCTGGGCTGGACAGGCTGGTTGCAGGGCTGATGTTTTCCCTCGGTGGGGGATTCCAGAGCATGCTGGTCATGGTCTCAGCAAATGGGATGGTTGTTTTGGACTGAGGTGAGGGGAAGTTTCTTCACTCAGAGGCTGATGCACCTGTGAAATTCTCTACCACAGAAGGTAGAGAACTCTGCAGGAATTCAAGAAGTGGAAGTAGACTTGTGGAAGTGAAGACAATGAATTAGTTCAAAAAGAAAATGAATTGATTTTTTAGAAGTTAAGGGAGTATGGGGAGATATTGGGAGGATGGTGTTGATATAGAGTATCAGCCATAATCATGTTGATTAGCAGAGCAGGTTTGATCAACCAACTGGCTCATATCATGCCTCACTGGGACAGTGCACTGGAAGTCAAACCCAAACTTTTCCAGAATCATCACAAAAGATAACAATCGAAGATTGCAAAGTATACCCAATTCACCTTTCTGTTCAGACCCTGGAAAGCCCAGAACTCTGACCAGATTTCTGTACTTAATAAGAATTAAAGTTGAAGGTTAATCACTGTGATTTGTTGACATATAACTCAACTAATTAAAACTCTAATTCCCTCATAAATTCCCAACTCCACACACATATAGACAGGAACTGGCAAAAAATGACTTAATGGGTGGAGGGGAAAAGAATGAGTAAGGTAACCCAATGGCTCCTGCCCACTGGGTTGATTCAGATGACCTTTTTACCATCGAGAATTTGTTGTTCCTCAGTCTCTCTTTTTGGGTAATTTTCACTTTCTTAAAGGGGTAATGTCATCATTGCCCTGCTCCGAGGTTGCAGGTATATCTGCAAAGGGCATGGAGACATCACACTGCCTGTTCCATACTGTAAGAGGAAAAATGTGCTGACACTGAGACCCCTCTTCTTCCTCTACTGTGTCAGCTGTGCTTATTCTGCTTCGGATAAATTCAAACTAATAGGGATGGAAACTACAGCACCTATGACTGAGCAGAACACTTCAAATCAGAATTAAGACCTCCACCTGTGTCAAACCAGGCACTATAGACTCCAACTTTACCATTTTTAACAATGTAAATCCTCAAGCACTTTTGCAAGTTAAGTAGATTTTACTCAGAAATTAACCTGAAAGTAATTGACAATTCCCCAGAAAAGTGTTTTGCGGGTGAGGGGAGGAAGGGGTCCCTTCCTGCTGCCAAATACACAAGCAGCTGCCTGAAGTCAAGAGAATGCTTTAGATGAAACGTTGACTCAAACATTATGCTGCCAGATTTGAATCATTGTTAGGCTCTGACTGACATCATGATATGCCACCTCACCCTCCTGGTGCTTGCTGGGTGTTTATGGGCAGCTAAATTTACAGTGAATGTCACTGATTTTGTCAATTCAAGACAAGTAGGCCCGTATTTTGTTCTACAACTTTGAAATATGAATTTGTTGTATTTGAGTGTATTTAAATTATTTCCATTGCTGTTCATTCACAATATAAAATAAGGAGTTTAGAAAATGAGAATCATTTATTGGGCAGGAGAAGAACATAACCACCTAAGGGAAATTCTTTGAAAGCCCAAATACCATTTTCTGTCCTCATTAATCCATGCTTCCATTAATGTGAAATTGTAATTGACTTCATTAAAGAAAGTGTTTTGGTTTTAATTATTTAAGTGGAATAATGATCGTGGTCCAGTGCATTTGAAAATGATGGAGCAATCTCATGTCTTCCTTAATGAAATAAATTGCCAATCTACTGGAGCTGGTGATTGAACTGTCTCTTTAAATCATTTTTAATGTAAGACAGTTGAGACTTGCGATTGTTACTGAAGTTTCATTTATTCTTTATCTGAGCAAATAAGACTTAGGGAAAGTGATGATGCTGAAAATTGGATTTGTTGATGGCAAAATGACATCATGTTGGGTGTGGTGACTAAAAACATCTAAATAATTACTCCTGTGCTGCTTCTAGTAGATCTGTAACATAATAGTGTAGCACTTTCTAAAATCGAGTTAAAAAGAAATCTGCAAATTGCTATGGTGGATTTTATCATTAGAATGAGAAGTGCAGACATAGCCAAGCTTCATATTCTGGTTGAAAGCCAATGTAAGCTTTTGTTAAAATGTAGTGTTGCATGTAATTGCATACTGTCATTTTATCAATACTTAATATTTTGGGATTATACAGTTGATGTTCTCACATAATAAAAGTGTCTTTAAAAGGTAATTGGACATGAAGATATTTCTAGTTATTACAGTCTGAAAAAGGAAGATTCTATAATCAATAGTTTGTCTAAGACAAACTAAGTTTAATAACTCAAACAAGTTCCCAATTTGGATGTCCATTTTTGAATTTTCTTTTCCTTAGTTCATTGGTTTCACTCTCTATTTGCACAAATCAGCTCTAATGTTGTAGCTCATTTGAGGGGCAGATCTGGCATGAAGCAAAACTGCAATTTTCCCACTCCCAGCATTCCTAAGACAACCATAAATCCTGAGAGCAGGCACGGTAAGTGGGAAGTCACTCTGCTTCCAAGCAGATCAGTTCTGGTCTGCTTGAAATGCTACAACAGTAGTCTGGACAGACTCCAGCAGATAGTTTTAAAATTGCTGGCATATTCTTCAGGAAATACTCAGTAAATCAGGCGGCATCAGTGGAGAGAGAACCACTTAACATTTGATGAAAGATAATCAATCTGAAATACTAATTCTGTTTCTCCCTCCACAGATGCTACTAAGCACTGCTGAGTATCACCAGTATTTTCTGTTCTTGGTTCAGAGTTTCAGCATCCCACAGTATTTTGATTTCTAGCTGTTTTTGCTGGTTTAATGGGTATCAAGGTGTTTTGTGATACTGAACGCCACCTCTGAGTTGGAAAATTTCCTAACCCTCCAACTCTTGTTCCGTGGGTGTGAACATTATAGCTTTACTATAATGTGATAGGATTTTCCAACCAGTTGAACATTGGCAGAGTTCTGCTCATTTCCAATTTAATCCCAAATGCCAATTAAACTAATCACTGCCATACAGATGTTGTGCCATGGAATTGCTTTTCCTGGCTCATAGAATTTTGGAATCATAATCTTTGCCTGTTATAACTGTAATTATTTCATGATATGTCTTTATGCTGAAGGGCAAATAACAGCTAATGTAACATTTTTCTTTCAGACAGAAATACAAAAACACATCACAGAGGTAAGGCTATTTACTTAGCACTAATTTTAAAACATCTTGAAGTATGACTTATGTCCTTTATTTAAAATTTTTGTTGTTTAATTGAATTTTTCCAATAAATTCATGAACTCGGTGTATTTGGAGATGTCTGATTTGCATTGATGTATGGTTTCATTACAAAACTTAGCACATTGGAGAATGTATTTTTTGAATATTTGTGAGAATTTAGCTGCAGCATAATTACACTCTGTAGACAATGAAGTATTCTGTAGCATTAATGCAAGAAAAATAATATTGAAAATGATTTGTTAAAAGTATGGTGAATAATTCATGTTATCCTATCTGTTGAGTTCATATTGGCCCTTGATAAGTTTTAATGAGGTGGGTGGGAAGATTTTCTCTTTGTACGATGGAAGTCATTTAATTTGAAAAGATGGTCAAAAACTTAGTGCCTTTTTGCACAATTAGGTTCTTAACTGAGCTTCCACTTACTCTTTACAGGTCATTTAATATGTGTATTGAGACAAGGGCCCCATTTCATAATATTAAACGTATTTTATGTTCACTATTGCTGAAATAAAGACACCTTGAACTTGCCGATCACTGTTCAAAATTTTGTTTCCAAATAGTCTGCAGCAATATGGCATGGCTTCCCAATATAGAGGTGGATCTAAAGGATATAGCTTCTTACTCAGTAACTGGTAAATCAGTGTCAATCCTGACACTAATTCTACCAGGGCAATCTTTTGTTTCACAGATGTTCATGCCCTTTTCTCAAAAGAAAAGAAATAAAGTAGAATTCTCATTTCATGCAACATAAAACTATCTCTCACATTCTGACAACTTTCTTCAGGGAATATTATAGATACCCTGGCACCATCCAGATATTGTAACCATTACTTTAGCATGTCCAGTATCTGCTTATTGAGATGCACCATCTCAAATGTGCCTCACTATGAGGAGTGTCAAGGTCTATCTAGCAATGCCATAAGTCACGTTTCAAGTGTGTAACTCATAAGAAGCCAATCAACCAATCCATTGTCATCCTGAATTAAGTAGAGCATTGTGGCAATGAATTCCACAGGCCCACCACTCTGGCTGAAGAAATGTCTCCACATTTCCATTTTAAATTGATCCCCTCTAATTCTAAGGCTGTGCCCACTGGTCCTAGTATCCCCACCTAACAGAAACAAATTCCCAGCGTTCACCCTTTCTAAGCCATGCATTATCTTGTAAGATTCTATTAGATCTCTCATTAACCTTCTAAACCCTAAGCTCATCTCGCTGTTATTAATGTTTACATTTCTAACCTTCAATTATCTCCCCCTTTCCCCATTCTCCCCCAATTACCCTTTCCACATTTTCTCAATATTCATTTTTCAGTTCTACTTCTACTTCCCAATGTTATATCCTCTCTCTCAATCCCTCCATCACCCTGACCATCCTCTCTCTTCCACTCCTCAACCCTCATACATAAGGAGGTTTGAAATACTGATTAGATCATGGCTGACCGGATTGTGCCATCAATGCCAGTCTCATGCCTGGCCCCATATCCTTAACTTTCTTGTAAATCAAAACTTTATCGAACTTAGCATGGAATACATTTGAAGACCCAGACAATGACTGGCGTTTGGAACCTGACCTGCTTGATCATGGCATTCCCAAAAGATTTTGGCGAATGGGAAGATGGCCCTGCAACTCTCAGGCAGGGACCTGCTGGGGCAACAGACCTTGTTTGTCTCTCTGTGTAATCCAGAATGTGCAGCATGGTTTTGTGTGTGGAATGTCATGTCTCACAAACTTGACTGAGTTGTTTAGAGGATTTGACCAACAAAATAAGTGAGAACAGAGAAATAAACTTTGTATACGTGGACTTTAGTAAAGCCTTTGACAAGGTTCTGCATAGTAGACTGGATAGTAAAGTTAGATCACATGGGATCAAGGAGAGCTTGGCAATTGGATACAAAATTAGCTTGACAGTAGGGGGTAGAGGGTGGGAGTGGAGGGTTTTGTTTTGGATTGGAGTTCTATGACCAGTCATGTTCTGCAAGGTTGGTTGCTGGGTTCACTGTAGCTTGCCATATGTATACATTATTTGGATGACATGGTTAGTAAGTTTGCTGATAACACCAAAATTGGTGGTACAGTAGACAGTTATCTAAGATTACAAAGGGATCTTGATCAATTGGCCAGTGGGCCAAGGAGTGGCAGGTGGGGTTCAGTTTAATAAATGCAAGGTGTTGCAGTTTGGTAAGATGAGCAAGGGCAGGGCTGACACAATTAATGGTAGGGACCTGGGTAGTGTTGTTGAATAGAGAGACTTAGGGCTTCAGGTACATAGTTCTTTGAAGATCACCTCACAAGGTGACAGAGTGATAAAGAAGGCGTTTGGCACACTTTGCTTCATTGCTCAAACCAGTGTCAGTGTTGGGACATCATGTTGAGGTTGTACAGGATGTTGGTGAGGCCTATTCTGGAGTACTGTGTCCAGTTCTGGTCATCCTGTTATAGCAAGGATCTTAATAAATTGGCAAGGGTTCAGAAACATTTTTAATGGATATTGCTGGGACTGGAGAGTTTGAGTTATAAGAGAGGCTGAATAAGCTGGAACTTTCTTCATGGAGTGTAGGAGGCAGAAGGGTGACCTTATAGAGGTTTGTAAAATCATGAGAGAATAGATAAAGCCAAGGTCTTTTTCCTAGGGTTGGGGTGTTGAAAAGTAGGGGGCATATTTTTAAGGTGAGAAGAGAAAGATTTAAAAGGGACCCCAGGGCAACTTGTTCATGCAGAGGGTGGTACGTTTGGGGAATGAGCTGCCAAAGGACTTGGCAGATGCAGGTACAGTTACAACACTTATAACACATTAAGACAGATACCTGAATAGGAAACGTTTCGTGGAATTTGGGCCAAATGCAGGCAAATGGGCAAATTTAGTCTGGGAAACTTGGTCGGCATGGATACTTTAGACCCAAGGGTCTGTTTCCATGCTGTATGACTTCATGACTCAGTAACTTCAGATCTCCAGTATCTGCAATTCTTTGTTTTATTTAAATAAGGCACACCTTCGTTGCTGTGTTTATGCAATGTGGATTAATATCCAGAGGAACCTCAATTATCTGGCATTCGATTATCGAATATCGGATTATCTGGCAAGACTGCAAGGTCCCGAAGCTTGGACAAACTATATTAGCCGGTATTCAATTATCTGGAATTTGATTAACTGAACAAAATACTCCCCGCCCATGTCCTTTGGATCATCAAGGTCCCTCAGGATGTGATAAGATCCTGCTCCATTATCCAGAAGCAAGAGCAACACGGCACTTACATGGGTCCTGCTGACACCATTGGCCTTTGTCCCACAACATAGCTCGGTGTTGGTGTGAATGAGTTGGTCAGCAATATCTGGGACAAGGAGGTGTACAGCAAAAGAAAGGTTAATACATTAGGGTTGCCCAGAGGCAAGGGACTTCACAGATCTGTGTCCTGTGCTGTGCATGGGTCCATGTGTAATGTTCTTTCCCTGTAAACATGCTCATATCTGTGGATCCGACAGGGTGTGACACTTACCCCACCACTGCAAGTGTAGTCACAGTCATTTTCTTTCATAATGGTCAATTTTGAGTTCTGGCACAATGGAAGGGTGACATTGAGTGCTTCTCAGCCAGTGGCTTCCAACATTTGCCTCTACGTGGCAGTGAGTCCCCAAACATCCAAATCCCCTTCCTGGTAACCCTTCCTGTAAACATATAGGCTTCGGACTGCTCTAGGGCAACCCATTCATGGAATGGGGTTGTTGCTGACTGGGCCAGCACTTATTGCTCATCCCTCGTTCCTTTTCAGGAGGTGATGGTCAGCTGTCTTCTTGAAGCACTGAATTCATTTTGCTTTAGATCTAACCACAGTGCTATTAGGAAGGGAGTTACAGGATTTTGACCCAGTGACACTGAAGGAATGCTGGTATACTTCCAAGTCAGGATTGCGAGTGGCTTGGAGGGACTGGAACTTGTAGAAGGTACTGTTCCCACGTATTTGATGCCCTTGTCTTTCTAGACCTGTAGTAGTTGTGTGTTTGAAAAGTGTTGCCTAATGAGCGTAGGTGAACTTCTGCGGTGAATCTTTTACAGTCATATTCATTGAGTCATTGAGTTATACAGCACATACGCAGACTCTTCGGTCTAACCCATCCATGCCGACCAGATATCCTAAACTGATCTTGTCCCATTTTCCAGCATTTGGCCCACATCCCTCTTAACCCTTCCTATTCATGTTGCCATATATCTGCTGCCTTTTAAATTTTGTAATTCTACCAGCCTCCGTCATTTTCTCTGGCAGCTCATTCCATACACACACCACTACCTATAAGAAAAGTTGCCCCACTAGTCCTTTTTAAAACTTTCCCTTCTCACCTTAAACCTACGCCCTCTAGTTTTGGACTCTACTACCCTGGGTAAAAGACCTTGGCTATTCAAATTATCCATACCACTCATGATTTTACAAACCTCTATGAGGTAATTCTTCAGCCTCTGACCCTCCAGGGGAAAATGGTCCAACCTATTCAGCCTCTCCCTATAACTCAAACCCTTCAATCCCAGCAACATCCTTACCAATCTTCTCTGAACACTTTCAAGTTTAACAATATCTGGAGACCAGAACTGAACGTGTATTCTAAAATTGGCCTCACCAATGTCCTGCAACATGACAACCCAACTCCTATATTCAATGCACTGCCCAATGAAGGCTAGCATGCCAAACACCACCTTCACCATGCTGTCTACCTGCGACTCCACTTTCAAGAAAATATGGACCTGCATCCCTAGGTCCCTTCGTTTGACAACTCTTCCCAGGACCCTTCCATTAACTGTACAAATCTTGCCATGATTTGCCTTACCAAAATGTAACACCTCATATTTATCGAAATTAAACTCCATCTGCCAATCCTCTGCCCATGAGCCTATCTGATCAAGATCCTGCAAAGTTATTAGCTGTACCTCCTGTTCTGTGCTGTACTTTTTATGTTCTATGTTCTATATTCATATCCAATACCACCACCTACCTTGAAGCCAATTTGTATCCAATTGGCTAACTCCCCCTTTTAGATGGTAAACACTGCTGTTAGTGAATGGACTAACTGTAACCCCTTCACAGGTAACCTAACCAGATAGCCCTAGACAGGAAGAGCCCAGACAGCTGGCTGCAATTCTCCTTGACTGCATTAACTCTTCCCCTGGAGTGGTCACTATGTAGCCAAAAGACTGGTTGTGACTCAGTCCCCGTGCTGCAGAGACATGAACTCTTTAATTAAATTAGCATTTAAGTTTATCTCCCTTCGAGAGCTTTCAGCATATTCTTGTATGACATAAAGATAGTTGGAACAAGGAAACAAATTAATCTCTTCCACTCCTTTTTGAAAAAAAACGCAACTCCTCAAAAGAGACAGCAGAGACTTCATCGTCATTGGCATGACAGTCAAAGAATGTAACAAGTTCCTGAACAATTACAGCCAACAGATCATCTATCTCTGCGGCAGGATTGTACATTTCCAATCTGCTCCTACTTTAAAATTCATAATTCACAGGATAGAGCCTTTGCTCCACAGAAATATTCAACTGCCCTTTGCTTAGATTTTCTTCGTACATTTGGGAATTTCTTCCCAACCTACAGGAAAAAATAAGTTTTCTACTGAGTATGAAGACAGGATGGATCTGTGGGTCATCTGTCAAATTGCATGGATTCTCCACCGTCTGAGAAAATTCAAGCCAGAATTTCATGATGGGCACAATCAGAAAACGGGGTGAAAAGTCAGCTTAAAACGATGCTAGGTTTTGAATTTACCCCTAGGAAAACAGTGACTAAGTGGGAACTCACCAATCATAAGTTGCAGTTATCAGCAACGGTGTAAGGATAGTTTCAGAACATACCCTGACATATGACCATTAGTTATTGCAATACATGTAAGTAACAATTTATGTGATGTGCCAAGTACTAATATCTCTACTTCAAGGAAAGTATGGACTGTCTCTGCAAGTGACAGTTGCCAGTATAATGTGGAACACTGGATTTATTTACATGACCTTCAACTTTAGATTTCTAGCAGAAATTGTTTATTTGTTATATTATAGATGAGATTAAGTTGCTTTGCATGTTTTCTGCTGTTATTACCAACTTCACAGTTTGAAAAACAACTGCAGAAAAGAATAAGTTAAAATATTGTTGCGAACCAGTAATAACATAATTCAGATCACTACAGAGGGCCTACAGTAGCTCAGTGGATTAGCACTGCCGTCTCACAGCGCTGGGGACCTTGGTTCAATTCCACCCTCAGGCAAACATCTGTGTGGAATTTGCATGTTCTCCGTTTGTCTGTCTGGGTTCCTCCAGGTACTCTAGTTTCCTTCCACTGTCACAAAGATGTGCAGGTTGGGTGGATTGGCCGTGCTAAATTGCCCATAGTGTCCAGGGATGTGCAGACTATGGGATTAGCCATGGGAAGTTCAGGGTTACAGGGGATGGGGTGGGTTTGGGTGGGATGCTCTTCAAAGGGTTGGTATGGGCCGAGTGACCACACTGTAGGGACTTTATGAATTAGAAGTTTTGTCATTTACTGTCAAGGTTGGTGCAATGTATGTGGATGTCAAGAGCAAAAACAGACTTAAAACTGCCAATGGTAAATGATTTTGTTGTAGAGATTCCAGATTTCACTCCAACAAAATAGCTGGAAACACCCCTGAAAGCACAGTTGGGTGAATGCAGACCTGAATTGAGAGCTTGAAGTGATCTGAATTGTGTCATTATTGGTTTATTTGTGAATGCCTGATTTGGCACAATTTGGCTCACTTCGGGTTCAAACATGGCTGTCCTGTACATGTGCAAGCTGCCTCTCTGCACATTAAAGGTGCCACTTCCCTTATTCTACCATTACAATTCAGCAAGAAAGAAAAAC
Organism: Hemiscyllium ocellatum; assembly: GCF_020745735.1. Taxonomy (NCBI): domain Eukaryota; kingdom Metazoa; phylum Chordata; class Chondrichthyes; order Orectolobiformes; family Hemiscylliidae; genus Hemiscyllium; species Hemiscyllium ocellatum. Next base: position 73,733,710 of record NC_083407.1, on the reverse strand, counting down.
ATTTCCCCTTGAAGTTGCCTGGTTCACATTTCCCTTCAGTCTCACTTGCAATTTACAGTTAAGGCCATGACAACAAAACATGTTTGAAACATAAATATGTGGAAAAGTCTGTGAAATAAATATTGATGTAGGAACATTTTAACTCGTCCAGTCAGCAAATTTTTGTAGTTGAGTACAAAATGTCAATCCAGTTATTTACAGTAGTTTTTAAAAGGTGTAATTTGAAAAAAATCCCTTTGTGATGTTCATGATTTGGAGATGCCGGTGTTGGACTGGGGTGTACAAAGTTAAAAATCACACAATACTAGGTTATAGTCCAACAGGTTTAATTGGAAGCACACTAGCTTTCAGAGCGACGCTCCTTCATCGGGTGATGAAGGAGCATTGCTCCGAAAGCTAGTGTGCTTCCAATTAAACCTGTTGGACTATAATCTAGTGTTGTGTGATTTTTAACTTTGTGGTATTGACAGTGCACAGGAGGGGAAGTGACTTAGTCTTGGATCACTAGGTGTTTTGGTGTTTTAATGTTTGTTACATCCCATCTTGTTGTCATCTTGATCTATATAGCCTAGAATTTGAGTGATGTGTTCAGTAGATTTCGGCTGGATTATCATGAAGAGCACATCTATGATCTCTGCTGTTAAATAATGAATATAATTTGTGTAAATTTGCAAGTTAGCGCATACAATAGCCAACAGTTATTATTTTGCACTTTTAAAAAATGTACATGCACTGAGAATGGAAGAGATGTGACTTGTTCCAAATCAAAACTTAATGATTTGTATGTTAATATCAAAAATAGACCTTTTTATATTTAAGATATTAAATTTGTGTTGGAAATGTAGCAGACCAGTAACTAATGTAAACCTAAATATTGTTTTGCAGTTAAGAACACAATAGAAGGCCACTGGGAATGTAAACATTTCTAGCTTGCACTTTTCCTTAAGGTGAAAATTGAGGAGAGGCACGTATTGTTCAGACGACTATTCCATTTTCTAAATTACTTTGTTAGCCTTAGGTAGATTTTGATTGACAGGTTTGTCACGGCAGCTGCAAAGCAATTAGCAGAAGCAATCTCAGAGGAATCCAAGAGGTTCTTCAGAGATATCCAACACAGAAACCCCATGGTATAGGTCAGGAATGTGGTCTATCATTGAGTCACTCGAAGACATTACTTGCCTGAAATTTCACTGGAATGGTTTAAGATAGATATGGCTTAAAGGTTTCTGTTGTGTTAAAGTATTTTTAAAAAGTCTGTTCTTTTTTCTGAAACTAGATCTTCCTCACTTAAAATCTGAATGTATTTCTTTAAGTGGATAGCTGATTTTAGTGGGAATTGAAGTTTTTGTAACAGGACTCACTCATAATAATGCAAAATATAAGGATTCAGACCCTCCAGATATTGATTGGGATACTGTGGAAGTCCCAATATGTTGACCCCAATGGGAATTGTCAGAGAAGTTTGAATGTCTGTTGGAAAAATCCTCTACTCCCCTCGGTGACTCTCTGCAAAGTCACCAACTCTGAGGAAGGAATCATATCAAGATCTAAGCCACTTGAGCTACAGTGAGATGGGTGGAAGAATTTACGAGTTGATCAGTAAACCCCACCTCAAGATCAACATGACACTGCTGTATCTTGCAAGTTTTTCTCATGTGATGTGGCGGTTTTCTTGCTGGCTGTGGTGAGTTCCCAACTGACGCTCAGTGTTATATACTCTAATAGCCCAACTCACAATGGTTTGCGATCGTCTGAAACTTAATATGCAAATTAACTATATGGAAACTTCCCATTGAAATCAGAATGGGTCCCTCGCAGGTTGAGCTTGAAATGTGCTGCAAAAGATCTCCTTGTTGAACATTGGACAGCAGTACCGTAGGCATGCTCCATGGGCACTGCTCACATACACTCCACATTCACATCCAATGGCCTCCAACATGTGCGAGCATCTATAACCCCATATGGCCGGTGTCCAGTCCTCTTAAAGGATGGTCCTGCACTTCAGTCTTCACCTTTGATCTGTACTGACAACTATAATTATAATGTTGCAGCAAGGACACATTGCGTCAGGGACATACACATAGCTCATGGACTCTTGGACACCCCCTGCCATCTTATAACCTGCCAGCTGCCGTCCTACCCACTACCTGACCCAGCCATCCTACTGATTCATTCATTTATCCATTCACTAGTACTCACGCTGGACATTCAAGCTTAGCTTATGGGTAGTTAGTGCTGTAAAAAAATGGTCATAGATTCTGCACTAATCCTCTTCACTGTTCTCTGTTTGGATATCTGTGCCAAGAGAATCCTTCCGGCTGCTGCATTGAAACTCAGACTTTTGTAAATGTATCCAGAAAAACGTAAAGTTTTTTGACCAATCAGCAATGTGCGCTGCAGTTCTAATGACGATTATTAAATTGGGCCAAAGTAGAATGTAGCGATTTGGAATAATACTTCATGTTTAAAAAATTAACTGATCTTACTCTATTTCTAGATGAACAATAATTTTTATTTCAAATGATGGTAGGAAGCAGAGGGTAATACTGGACGGAGAGTTGTTGGACTGGAGGCCTGTGGCTAGTGGAGTGCCTAAGGGGTCAGTGCTGGGCCCATTGTTGTTAGTTATCTATATCATTGATTTGGATGAGAATATTCAAGGCATGATTAGTCAGTTTGCAGATGACACTAAAATAACAGGCATCATGGACAGTGAGAAAGGTTATCAGAAATTGCAACAGGACCTTGATCAGCTGGAGAAATGGGCCAAGAAATGGCAAATGGAATTTAGTTTAGATAAAAACAAGGTCTTGCATTTTGGAAAGTCAAATCAAGGTAGGCGTTTCATGGTGAATGGTCGGGCCTTAAGGAGTCCAGTGGAACAAAGGACCTTGAAGTTCAGGTGCATGGTTCTCTGAATGTGGAGTCACAGGTAGACAGGGAGTGAAGATGGCTTTTGGCACCCTGGCCTTCATCAGTCAGGGAACTGAGTGTAGAAGTTAGGAAGTTATGTTGCAGTTGTACAGGACGTTGGTAAGTCCACACTTGGAGTATTGTGTTCAGTTTTGGTTACCTTGCTATAGAAGGGATGTTAATAAACAGCAAGAGTGCAGAAGAAATTTACAAGGATGTTGCCAGGACTTAACGGCCTGAGTTACAGGGAGGGGTTGGAAAAGCTAGGACCTTTTTCTTTAGAGTGTAGGAGACTGAAGGAGTGGATCTTATGGGTGTTTATAATATTATAAGAAGCATAGATAGGGTGAATGCACTAGAGTCTTTTTCCCAGTGTTGGGGAGTCGAGGACTTGACAGCATCAGTTTAAGGTTAGGGGAGAAAGAGTAAAAGGGAACCTGAGGAGCAACTGTTTTACACAGAGAGTGGTAAGCATATGGAATGAGCTACCAGCAGAAGTGGTTGAGGCAGGTACATTGACAACATTTAAAAGGCTGAAAATGTGTTGCTGGAAAAGTGCAGCAGGTCAGGCAGCATCCAAGGAACAGGAGATTCAACGTTTCAGGCATAAGCCCTTCTTCAGGCCATTCCTGAAGAATGGCTTATGCCCAAAACGTTGAATCTTCTGTTCCTTGGATGCTGCCTGACCTGCTGCGCTTTTCCAGCAACACATTTTCAGCTCTGATCTCCAGCATCTGCAGACCTCATTTTTTACTCGAAAATACATGGATAGGAAAGGTTTAGAAGAATATGAGCCAAGTGCAGGGAAACGGGGTTAGCATGGATGGGCATTTTGGTCGGCATGACCAGTTTGGGCCGAAGGGCCTGTCTCCATGCTGTATATTATTTGCATCTTACAAGCCAAAGAGCAATTTGAGAGAGTGGATGAAAGAAAGATAATATTTCAAAATATTATATTTGTAGCCCTTTGCAAGCTTACAAGATGTGATAAGGCATTATATAAATATAAATGTCATTTCTGCATACTTCACAGCTTTATGGAATTATATGCAATAGATTTTGTGCCTAATTCCTGTGCCACTGAATTTATTTTATTTCCTCTTCATAGTCTTTATAGTCCTGACTGCTGACTTTACAGTCCTACTTCTGTACCACTGTTAATGTTGAGTTTCTACTCTGTCATCCTGAATAGAATATTGTTTTAATTGGTTCATTTTGTCTCATCCTCCGTTTTCTTCAATTTATAGATGAATGCATAGACATTTCAGCACAGAATCAGTCCTTACGGCTTATCTCAGTCTTTCGTCAGATCTTTCTAATTTCCTTTCTTTTGTGTATGCGTCTAGTTTACTTTTGCCAATATTTACCTCAGTCACTTCATGAGTAGCAAGACAGATTCTAGCCATTCTCTGAGAATTATCTTTGGATTTATTAACAACTGCCTTATTTCAGGGCCGTCTTTTACATTCACTCACAAGTGGAAACGTTCAGTATCTACCCTATTTCTGTTCATCTGTCAGATCTATAGTTCCCAGGTTTTGTTCTATCTTACTTTTGTATGTAGAAACTTTAGCTATCCACCAGCCCTCTGGAATTATCTCCTGTTTTGTAGAACTGATTAGTGTGTTAACTTTCATCTGCTATGTATTCCAGTATTCCATCAACTTGTCCATGTTCTCTTCTATCTCTCCTCACAGTTCAGTGTACTTCCTAATACACTTTAATTTTGAAGTGGTGCCCTGGAGACCTGAACATAGATGATAAATATAAATCAAAAAGACAATGGTCTAACACACTACTGACCCCAGGTATACCTTCCTCCAGCCTGCAAAACAACTGTTCATTGTTATGCTGTTTCCTTTCACTCAGCCTGCTTCGTATCCATTGTTGATAAGCCTGTTGTTTGATACAAACCATGATAAAACTGGTAAGGATCTTGATGAGGCAACTGTTGAAGTGAACGAATTACCTTTCTCTCCAAGCCGTGACTATTATTTCACAAACAAAACCTTCTTCCACTGTCTAAAAACTTATTTGCAATGACAATTTGTTTGAAGGTGAGACCCTGCCATTACCAAGCTAGTTTTAGTATTTCACTTGTGACTTCCTCAACTTCTGCCACCTCTCATTGATGCCATTAAGCTGCAAAGCTTCTTCATGTTCTTTGCCTGTGATAGGTGCTCTGTTAAACATTGCAAAAAGGGAGCACTGAGTTTCAAGTAGATGCCCTGTCTGTTGTAATTGTTAAAATATTGGAATAACAGGTGTAAGCTTCTTGAAACTTACCTTAAAGCCTAAGAACATCCACTATGACAGACAGTGTGAGTTCTCGCAGTGGTTTGAGTAGTTATTATACCTTATTGTTTCCAGCGGTGTCAAATAGATGGGCCAATTTTCTTTACATTTACATAATATCATTAAGAGCACAACAGGGATAATATGAAGCAAGACTGTCTATGGGAAACATATTTTTCTGATCTGACCATTGTTATGTGGCATATTAGATCTCCATTAGCTTCAATTTTCAGCTACCCTATTATTAGGCTGTTCATGTGCCCTCAGTATATGTCCTATTTGCCCATTGCATCTGTTACTATCAACAAATGAATCTGATGACTAGGGATTCCTTTCTGTGGCTGAGTTTGCCCTCATCTACTGTCACTCTTTTCAGTTCTTTTTCACTGTCTCTCCATCCCAACAGCAGTTATCCAAGTCACAGCTGTTTTATGCCAGACATCCCAGCCTATATATTTTGAGGCACTTAGGAAACTTGAACTGGACTTCACTTATCCCAACCCACCAATGGGAGGAAAATTAATCTTTTACTGTCTTATCCTGCAAGTCCTCAGTGGGGCCATGTACATCGACACAGCAGGTTTATGGACATGAATTTAATGTTCATTACCTTTCACAGATATTTTCTGCTTTCACAAGCTCCTCTGTGCATTTTCTTAACTTGTGAAATTGACAGAATTCCTGCAAAAATATCCCATGTCATTACAACATCTTAACCTGAACAGGGAAATTAATGAACATAATGGAATTAATTTCAACACACAGACTTAGCATTTTAATCATAGTAGAAAGCACTGTTCACTGCATTTTAGCATATAAATTGATGCACTAGTATGGCAATAACTTATTCATTTCCTGCCGAGGATAGCAAGAAGCTTTACTTTTCAGCTCTCTTCAGTAACTCTGCTGCTTGCATTGTGCAGAGCATAAATGAAAGCATTCTTTTGATAATACAGTACTTCAATGAAAAGAAATATATCAGATTGCATTTTGGCAGGATGTAAGTGGAGACAACAATCTCTCAAATTTTAACTCCGGTCCCCTGGGAGTACAGAAAAGCCATTTTCATGCTGCAAGATTTTCTCATTTCCGTTTTGGAGCGTGACCTCCACACATGACTCAGCTCTGATACATTTATCTTCAGTGCTGGTCCTTTTCACATGCTGGTTCACCCTTCAAAATAACAAGCAGGGCTTGGGCCCTCTGTTTGCACCTATGAAACAGGTGGTCTTAACCGTATACCAGTATTATAGAATCGTGTTTTAAGTGATCTCCTTTAACACTGATTTGGAGATGCCGGTGTTGGACTGGGGTGTACAAAGTTAAAAGTCACACAACACCAGGTTATAGTCCAACAGGTTTAATTGGAAGCACACTAGCTTTCGGAGCGACGCTCACAATCACCTGATGAAGGAGCGTCGCTTCGAAATCAAGTGTGCTTCCAATTAAACCTGTTGGACTATAACCTGGTGTTGTGTGATTTTTAATCCTTTTACACCAGTTTCCTGCAGGTACTATTTGGCTTAGGACTACAGCTGGATAGAGAAACTTGAGTCTCTGGTTAGTGTTACTCCAGTAAAGTAAAACTACAGGATGTCTATTAAAGTAACTGCATTGTGTATTACAGACAGGCCAGGGATTTCCCACAGCCTGATGTATGCCCCAGTGAGCTATTATTCAGAAATTGAAACATAGATGTACTTCTTTTTATAAGGGACTGAGTTCCAACTAATAGAAACGAATTCCATATGCAGCAATATCAGTGAGTGAAATACTTTGAACAGAGGCAGAATATTGACATGTGGCTATAGCATTTACATGTTCCTACCAAATAGAAGATAGTCTGACCAGAATAATAAGCAGTTTGTCTACAAATTCCCTTGATTTGACTCATTTTGGTGATGTCACTCAAAATGTTATTGGCTTTATTTTGGCTTTGCCACATTGGTGAACAGGTTGACTGTCAGTTCTTCTCAAGTTCACGAGTTTATTTTGATTTCTATAATTCTAAAATTAATCTTGTGTTGCTTATTTTCTTCTAACGCTGCATTTTATTGAATGAAATAGTATCAGCAATTGTTTTACATACATGTTGGCCTGAACTTTCCTCTCTGCTGTAACTTTTTCAATGCAACTAGTCCAATAAACTGAGGAATTTTAAATGTTAAATGCAAATTTCATCCAGCAGTAACTGATATTCTGAGATATTTTATGAAAGCTTAAAATTCCCTGTCTATAAAATTGTTGAATGGATCATTATGGTTTGATTCTGCTAAGTACACCATTATTTCAGATTTTTAAATCGAACTTTTTTAGGCAAAAGGTACTAAACCAAAAAGCTTTTAAATATATTCCTTCTTAATTCTTTGGGAAATTAATGAATGCACGCTAATGGAACTGCAAGTATATTATCCAAAATCTTCTATCTGAAAATCAGAAATGCCTGCAAACTGGCCATTTTTCTCCTGATGGATCTGGACACTGCCCCCAAAACAGAGCGAACCCATGAATGATGAGGCCATTCTCATACTCCTCCTAGAGGACAGGATCAGGGAGAGTTATGTACATACAAGACTTGTGTTCATTGCAGTGCCTAAAGATATTCCTCATTTCAATCCTCCCTGCTCCCTCAGACACAAAACTGCCTCCTTCCCTGACAGGATCAAGTTGAGGATTCTTTTGGTAAAGATTTGCTCTGTATGGAACTCACATTTGGAATCAGGGTGTTGGAGTTGCATACTCGCCACCGATTTCCAATATAATAATAGTGGGTTATGTTGTAAATAACCATCCTGTAAATGGAGTTGGCTCCATTAATTTCTACCACATAAATTAGGAATTACCTATTGTTGTTTTTGCTAAGTACCAGTGACTAGATCACAGGAGCAGTTAAGAATGAACCACATTGCGGTTGATCTGGAGTCACATATAGGCCAGACCCGATAAGGTTGATTTCCTTCCCTAAAGGGCATTAATGAACTGGGTTTTTCTAACCATCGATAATACTTCATGGTCATCATTAGACTCTGAATTTTACATTAAAAAAAAGAGTTCAAATTGCATCATCTGGCAGGGTTCAAATCTGGGTCCCCCGAAAATTATCTGGTCTCTTGATGACCAGTTCAATGACAATAGCACTAGGTCAGGTCAGGCAGCATCTGAGGAGCAGGAGAATCGACGTTTCGGACAAAAGCCTTCATCAGATCATAGACGTGATAGATGACATACTGGGAAATATTTTAGGTGTGGCTTGCTCCAGCTAGAAAGATCCAGAGGCCTTATCATTCTGGGTGACAGCAACCTCGATGGCCACTAACAGCCTTAGTATGAAGTACCAGGTCAGGGTGAAAGAAGTGTTATATTTCAATGATTCCTTGTTCACCTCAGTGACTTTTCTTGGGTCAGGTGTAGGTACAAGAAATGTACTGAAAAGATATTTGTACACAAGACTTTCTGTGAACTGTCTTATGAAGACGTGTGTACTGTACCTTTAAGAGAGTTAAAAGCAACAAAATTAGCTGACAGAACCAAGTGTTCTGAAAATAAATATAACATAACATTTGGTTGAACAACTCAATTGGCTGGTTGTCTCAAAATGACAAAGCAGATTTGAATTAGGCCAATCAGTTTAAATTATACCCTGAAAAATACCAAATTCCAATCCAGTTTGAATTTAGTATATTGACAATCTGAAAAGTCAATGACACAATCCAATGCTTGGGGGTATAAGACCGGGGAAAATTGAACAGTTGAGAGGAGAATTTCCAAGCCCCAGCAGGTAAAAAGAATGCCCAAAAAATAGCTCTCCTAAAAGGTACCTTTATTGACCAGTAAGCTGTGAAGCAGAAATCCCTAAGAAGAAGAAAAGAATTCAGAGAAGATGAAAGCTGCCTGCTTTTGAGATAAAAAGTTTTGTTTTGTAAATCATAATCAGGAGTTTTATCTGACTAGTATTATAGAAGGGAAGGTAACAGACTGGATAGAGTAAGGAAATGTAAATAGTTATTGGTTGATTATTCTCTGTTATGCTTTAAGAAATAAAGTTGTTAATTTTTACTTGAACTAGTTCTTGGCCTATTGAATTTTCACAGATTACTGCATGGGATAAATCTTTTCTGTGTTGCTAGTTTTAAATTAAGCAGGAGAGTTTACCCCATGTCATAACAACAGCTTTAGTCCACATTCTCCTGTCTGTCCATTGTGCTTCCACTTTCTCCATCTTCCCCTACATTTCATGGTCATGGTCGTGCCATGGACCAAGAATCCCAGAGACACTGCAGCCTTGGCATCCATACTGGGGTCAGGTATTCCTCTGTTCTCCTGATCTGAAGTAAGAACTCTCAAAGAACAAGTCCCAAAACATAACAGAGTATCCCCACTAACTCCATCCACGCAAAATTAAGACAAAAGTACTTCATTGAAATTGGTGACTGGTTTTTCAGAAAGCGCTGGGACAGGTTTTCTCTTGCAGGTGAGCTAACCTGAATTTTAATGAGTGACAAGTAAAATCTGTCCTTCTAAAAGAAACTCAGTTCCTTCAAAATCAACCTCATCAATATTTTTTCACTCCAAACCACCAAACTTCCTGTGCTGCACCCACTGGAAAAAGATGTGATTAAATAAGGATGTGTATTCAGCATCCAGAGAGGGTTTTGAGATGGAGTTAGTTCTAGAGTTAAATGGCAGTTTGTTTTGTTAATGTGGGGGCCCCCAAGTAAAGTTCCACTGTACATAAGGGTTGTGTTTCCTGACAGCCTTGTGAACAGAAGAAACCACAGAGCTGCGGATGCTGGAAATCAGAAACAAAATCAGAAATTGCTGGGAAAACTCAGCAGGTCTGGCAGCATCTGTGGAGAGGAAGCGGAGATAACATTTCGGGTCCTGTGGCCCTTCTGTTTTTTTCCATAGATGTTGCCAGACCTTGTAAATGGAGATTACTGCAAGAATGCAGAACATGCATGTAGTGTGCACTTTCTACTCAAGGAGTTAAGTTTTCTTTTAATGTTTTCTCTTTAAAGCCCTACAGATAATTGAAGATTAGTCTCACGGTGGGTGAAAAGATGATCAGTAAATTTTATTTGGGGAGGCAATTTTGTGAAAGGCAGACACATGAACATTTTTCACCCACTCACTTGAAGCTGGCACTGACTTCCTTGCTTCACAGTTACCAATCGCAGATACAATCGCAGCTTCTCTTGCAAGATTGTCAGCCTGCTTCTCAATTACAGCCAACACTATCTACGTTGGTGACCCCCAAGTGGTGCACTGCTTCTCTCGGGAATTGTATGCTGGTTTCTTCTGGAACAGTTTTCAACCCACCTGCTGAGGACTACCACATGGAAAATTTCTTCCTGATTACAGTGGACAGCTTATGCAAGACAGAACTTAAATGTTTGGCCATGCTGTAATGTGGAAAAACTGGAACAGCAAAAGGATAGTCCAAAAAAACTTTAAAATAATTTTCAACATCTTCCTCTGGTCTGCCCATCCATTTTGGGAACCAATCAACCCATGCCCCATGAATGAAAATTGTTTATGCCATTTTGAGGTTTTAAAGAGTTATTTTATTATGTTTTTCATCTTCAACAAACTTCTATAAAACTCCTTATTATTTTCTTAGGGTGAATGATAATATGTAAATAGTTTGAGAGCTATACGCTTTAAATTCATATAGTGCCATTAAACATAATTTCTTGAAAAGAGCAGTACTCCATTAATTTGATGTTTATTTTAGCAACTTTAGATTTTCTGTTTTGGGAATTTCATGACTGACTCACACTTCGGCATAGGATCCAGACTTGGATTCCAGTGTGATAGTGAGCTGCTAACATCTGTCACAGGAAGGATGAGGCAAGCATTTCAGCTGGAAGGGGAATGTGTTCAGTGACAACGAGGTGCCACTTAACCCAGCATTTGGGAGACTGCAAACTATACTCTGTTATAGACATTATCACTTTTAATGTGCTTGATACACTGGTGAGGAAGATATCTGGCCGTGGGCAGCATTCAACAAATAAGACATTTTGGGACTTAGTAGGGGAGAGCTGGAATGGTGGGATATGAAGGGGAGCGGTCTGAATGAGAGCAAGGGAAGGAGTGGTTTGAATGATGTGGGGAAGATGAATGGGGGTGAATGGTGGTGGTGGGGCAGAGTGGGGGATTGAATGGTGGTGGTGGAGGGGGTGGGGGTGTGAATGGTGGTGGGGGAGTGGAGGTGTGAATGGTGGTGGTGGGGGTGTGAATGGTAGTGGTAGGGTGGAGTGGGGTGTGAATGGTGGTGGTGGGGGGGAGTGGGGATGTGAATGGTGGTGGTGGGGGGGAGTGGGGATGTGAATGGTGGTGGTGGTGGGGAGTGGGGGTGTGAATGGTGGTGGGGGGGAGTGGGGGTGTAAATGGTGGTGGGGGGAGTGGGGGTGTGAATGGTGGTGGGGGGGAGTGGGGGTGTGAATGGTGGTGGGGGGGAGTGGGGGTGTAAATGGTGGTGGGGGGAGTGGGGGTGTAAATGGTGGTGGTGGGGGGAGTGGGGGTGTGAATGGTGGTGGGGGGAGTGGGGGTGTGAATGGTGGTGGTGGGGGGGAGTGGGGGTGTGAATGGTGGTGGGGGGTGTGGGGGTGTAAATGATGTTGGTGGTGATGGGGGAGTGGGATTGTGAATGGTGTTGGTGGTTGGGGGGATTGGAGGTGTGAATGGTGTTGGTGGTGGTGGGGAGTGGGGGTGTGAATGGTGGGGGAGTGAATGGTGGTGGGGGGGAGTGGGGGGGAGAATGGTGATGGTGGAGAGTCGGGGTGTGAATGGTGGTGGTGGGGGGTGCGGGGTGTGAATGATGGTGGGTGGGAGTGGGGTTGTGAATGGTGTTGGTGGTGGGGGGAGTGGGGGTGTGATTGGTGGGGCGGAGTGGTGATGTGAATGGTGGGAGTTTGAATGGTGGTGGTGGGGAGGGAGTGGGGGTGTGAATGGTGGTAGTGGGGTGGAGTGGGGATTAAATGGTGGTGGGGGAGCTGTGGGGATGTGAATAATGGTGGGGGGAGTGGGGGTGTGAATGGTGGTGGGGAGAGTGTGGGCTTGAATGGTGGTGGTGGTGTGTGTGGGTGTGAATGGTATTTGTGGGGGGGAGTCGGGATGTGAATTGTGGTGGGGGGAGTGGGGGTGTGAATGGTGGGGGTGAGTGGGGGTGTGAATGGTGGTGGTAGGGGGAGTGGGGCGGGTGAATGGTGGTGGGGGGAGTGCAGGTGTGAATAGTGTTGGGGTTGTGGGGGTGTGAATGGTGTTGGGGGAGTGTGGGTGTGAATGGTGGTGGTGGGGGGGAGTTGGGGTGTGCATGGTGGTGGTGGGTGGTAGAGGGGGTGTGAATGGTGTTGGGGGGAATGTGGGGGTGTAAATGGTGGTGGTGGGGGTAGTGGGGGTGTGAATGGTGGTGGGGGAGTGGGGGTGTGAATGGTGGTGGTGGGTTGGAGTGGGGGTGTGAATAGTGGTGGGGGGGAGTGGGGGTGTAAATGATGTTGGTGGTGATGGGGGAGTGGGATTGTGAATGGTGTTGGTGGTTGGGGGGAGTGGAGGTGTGAATGGTGTTGGTGGTGGTGGGGAGTGGGGGTGTGAATGGTGGGGGAGTGAATGGTGGTGGGGGGAGTGGGGGGAGAATGGTGATGGTGGGGAATCGGGGTGTGAATGGTGGTGGGTGGGAGTGGGGTTGTGAATGGTGTTGGTGGTGGGGGGAGTGGGGGTGTGATTGGTGGTGGTGGGGCGGAGTGGGGGTTAAATGGTGGTGTGGTGGGAATGGGGTTGTGAATGGTGATGGTGGTGGGGGGGATGGGTTTGAATGGTGATGGAGGGGAGTGGGGGTGAGAATGGTGGTGGTGGGAGAGTGGGCGTGTGAATGGTGGTGGTGGTGGGGTGGAGTTGGGGTGTGAATGGTGGTGGGGGATGGGGGTGTGAATAGTGGTGGTGGGGGCGAGTGTGGGTATGAATGGTGGTGGTGGGGGAGAGTGGGGGTGTGAATGGTGGTGGTAGGGGATTGGGGTGTTGTGAATGATGGTGGTGGTGGTGGGGAGTGGGTGTGAGAATGGTGGTAGTGGGGGGGGAGAGGGGGTGTGAATAGTGGTGGTGGGGGCTGTGAATGGTGGTGGGGGATTGGGTGTGGGAATGGTGGTGTTGGGAGCAGTGGAGGTGTGAATGTTGTTGGAGGAGTGGGGGTGTGAATGATGGTGGGGGGGAATGGGGGTGTGAATGGTTGTGGGGAGAGTGAGGGAGTGAATGGTGGTGGTGGTGGGGTGTGGGGGTGTGAATGGTGGTGGGGGGAGCTGGGTTGTGAATGGTGTTGGAGGGAGTGGGGGTTTGAATGGTGTTGGTGGTGGGGGGGAGTGGGGTGTTAATGGTGGTGGGGGAGTGGGGGTGTGAATGGTTGTGGGGGGAGTGGGGGAGTGAATGGTGATGGGGGAGTGGAGTGTGAATGGTGGTGGGTGGAGTGGGGGTGTGAATGGTGGGGGGAGTGAGGAAGTAAATGGTGATGGAGTGGGGGTGTGAATGGTGGTAGTAGGGGGAAGTTGGGGTGTGAATGGTGGTGGTGGGTGGTAGAGGGGGTGTGAATGGTGGTGGTGGGGGGTAGAGGGGGTGTGAATGGTGGTGAAGATGGGGGAGTGGGGCTGTGAATGGTAGTGGTGGGGGTAGTGGGGTTGTGAATGGTAGTGGTGAGGGGAGTGGGGTTGTGAATGGTGTTGGGGGGGAGTGGGGACGTGAATGGTGGTGGGGGAACTGTGGGGGTGTGAATAATGGTGGGGGGAGTGGGGGTGTGAATGGTGGTGGGGAGAGTGTGGGCTTGAATGGTGGTGGGGGGAGTGCAGGTGTGAATAGTGTTGGGGGTGTGTGGGGTGTGAATGGTGTTGGGGGGAGTGGGGGTTGTGCATGGTGGTGGTGGGTGGTAGAGGGGGTGTGAATGGTGGTGGCGAGGGTAGAGGGGGTGTGATTGGTGGTGGAGATGGGGGAGTGGGGCTGTGAATGGTAGTGGTGGGGGGAGTGGGGTTGTGAATGGTGGTGGTGGGGGGAGTGGGGTTGTGAATGGTGATGAGGGAGTGGGGATGTGAATGGTGATGAGGGAGTGGGGATGTGAATGGTGGTGGGGGGGCTGTGGGGGTGTGAATAATGGTGGGGGGAGTGGAGGTGTGAATGGTGGTGGGGGAGTGGGGGTGTGAATGGTGTTGATGGTGGGGGTGTGTGAGCTTGTGAATGGTGGTGGGGGAGTGGGGGTGTGAATGGTTGGGGGGGAGTGGGGGTGTGAATGATGGTTGGGGGGGAGTGGGGGTGTGAATGGTGGTAGTGGGGGAGTGGGGGTGTGAATGGTGGTGGTGGGGGGAGTGGGGGTGTGAATGGTGGTGGGGGGGATTGGGGGTTGAATGGTGGTGATGGGTGTTAGTGGGGGTGTGAATGGTGGTGTGGGGAGTGCAGGTGTGAATGGTGTTGGGGGGTTGTGGGGGTGTGAATGATGGTGGTGGTGGGGTGTGAGGGTGTGAATGGTGGTGGCGGGGGTAGAGGGGGTGTGATTGGTGGTGGAGATGGGGGAGTGGGGCTGTGAATGGTAGTGGTGGGGGGAGTGGGGTCGTGAATGGTGGTGGTAGTGGGTGGGAGAGGGGGTGTGAATGGTGATGGGGGGAGTTGGGATGTGAATGGTGGTGGGGGAGTGGGGGTGTGAATGATGGTGGTCGGGGGAGTGGGGGTGTGAATGTTGTTGGGGGGAGTGGGAATGTGAATGGTGGTGGGGGGCTGTGGGGGTGTGAATGGTGGTGGGGGGAGTGGAGGTGTGAATGGTGTTGGGGGAGTGGGGGTGTGAATGGTGTTGGTGGTGGGGGTGTGTGAGCGTGTGAATGGTGGTGGGGGAGTGGGGGTGTGAGTGGTGTTGGGGGGAGAGGGGATGTGAATAGTGGTGTGGGGGTGTGGTGGTGTGAATAGTGGCGGTGGGGGGAGTGGGGGTGTGAATGGTGGTGGTGGGGGGAGTGGGAGGGGTGAATGGTAGTGATGGGATAGTGTGGGTTTGAATGATGGTGGTGGGGGGGTGTGGGGGTGTGAATAGTGGTGGGGGAAGTGGGGGTGTGAAATGGTGGTGGTGGGGGGAGTGGGGGGGTGAATTGTGGTGATGGGGGGTGTGGGGGTGTGAATGGTGGTGGGGGAGTGCGGGTGTGCATGGTGTTGGAGGGGTGTGGGGGTGTGAATGGTGGTGGTGGGAGTGGGGGTGTGAATGGTTGTATGGGGAGTGCCGGTGTGAATGGTTGTGGGGGGAGTGCCGGTGTGAATCGTGTTGGGGGGGTTGTGGGGGTGTGAATGGTGGTAGTGGGGTGGAGTGTGGGTGTGAATGGTGGGGAGAAGTGTGAGTGTGAATGGTGGTGGTGGGGCGAGTGGAGGTGTGAGTGGTGGTGGGGAGGAGTGGGGGCGTTAATGGTGGCGGTGAGAGGGGGTGTGAATGGTGGTGGTGGGTGTGAGTGGGGGTGTGAATGGTGTTTGTGGGGGGAACTGGGGATGTGAATTGTGGTGGTGGTGGTTGGGGGGGAGTAGGGCGTGAGTGGTGATGGTAGGGGAGTGGGGGTGTGAATGGTGGTGGGGGGAGTGCGGGTGTGAATGGTGTTGGGGGGATGTGGGGGTGTGAATGGTGTTGGGGGAGTGAGGGGAGGTGGTGAGGGGGTGTGGGGGTGTGAGTGGTGTTGGGGGAGTGGGGGTGTGAATGGTGTTGGGGGAGAGTGGGGGCGTGAATGGTGTTGGTGGGGGGAGTGGGGGTGTGAATGGTGGTTTTGGGTGGGTGGGAGTGTGAATGGTGGTGTAAGTAGTGGGGGTGTGATTGGTGGTGGTGGTGGGGGGGAGTGGGGGTGTGATTGGTGGTGGTGGTGGGGGAGTAGGGGCGTGAGTGATGTTGAGGTGAGTGGGGGCGTTAATGTTGGTGGAGGGAGTGGGGGTGTGAATGGTGTTGGGGTGTGTGAGGGTGTGAGTGGAGTTGTGGGGGAGTTGGGTGTGAATGGTGTTGGTGGTGGGGGGAGTGGGGGTGTGAATTGTGGTGTTGGGGGAGTGGGGGTGTGAATAGTGATGATGGTGGGGGAGGAGTGGGGTGTGAATGGTGGTGGTGGGGGGAGTGGGGGTGTGAATGGTGGGGGTGAGGGTGTGTGGGAGTGTGAATGGCTGTGGGGGGATTGCGGGTGTGAATGGTGATGGGGGTGTGTGGGGGTGTGAATAGTGGTGGTGGGTGTTGGGGTATGAATGGTGATGGGGGGTGTGGGGGTGTGAATGGTGGTTAGGGGGTGTGGGAGTGCGAATGGTGGTGGGGGGAGTGGGGGTGTGAGTGGTGGTGGTGGGGAGAGTGAGGGTGTGAATGGTGGGGTGAGGGTGTGTGGGATTGTGAATGGCTGTGGGGGGATTGCGGGTGTGAATGGTGATGGGGGGGTGTGGGGGTGTGAATGGTGGTGGGAGGGTGTGGGGGTGTGAATGGCGGTGGGGGGAGTGCGGGTGTGAATGGTGTTAGTGGGGTTGTGGGGGTGTGAATGGTGGTGGTGGGGGGTGGAGTGGGGGTGTGAATGGTGGTGGGGAGGAGTGAGGGTGTGAATGGTGGTGGTGGGGGGAGTGGGGGTGTGAGTGGTGGTGGGGAGGAGTGGGGGGCGTTAATGATGGCGGCGAGAGGGGGTGTGAATGGTGGTGGTGGGTGGGAGTGTGGGTGTGAATGGTGTTTGTTGGGGGGAGTGGGGATGTGAATTGTGGTGGGGGTGTGTGGGGGTGTGATTGGTTGTGGTGGGGGGGAGTGGGGGTGTCAATGGTGGTGATGGTGTTGGGGGGGAGTGGGGGTGTCAATGGTGGTGATGGTGGTGGGGTAGAGTGGGGTGTGAGGTGGTGGTAGGGGAGTGGGGGTGTGAATGGTGGTGATGGGGGAGTGGGGGTGTGAATGGTGTTGAGGGTGAGTGAGGGAGTGAATAGTGATAGTGAGTGGGTGTGGGGGTGTGAATGGTGGTGGTGGGTGGGAGTGGGGGTGTGAATGGTGGGGGTGGTGGGGGAGTGGAGTTGTGAATGGTGGGGGTGGTGGGGGAGTGGGGATGTGAATGGTAGTGTTGTTGGGGAGTGGGCTGTGAATGGTGGTGGTGGGGGGAGAGGGGGTGTGAATGGTCGTGGTGGGGGGTGAGTGGGGATGTGAATGGTGGCGGTGGGAGAGTGGGGTGTGAATTGTGGTGGGGGGGTATGGTGGTGGTAGGAGGGTATGGGGGTGTGGGTGGTGGTGGGAGGGTGTGGGAGTGAGAATGGTGGTGTTGGGGGGCGACGTAGGGGTGAGTGGTGTTGGGGGAGTGAGGGTGTGAATGGTGTTGGGGTGGAGTTTGGGGTGAGAATGGTGTTGCTGGTGGGGGGAGTGTGGGTGTGAATGGTGGTAGTGGGGGGGAGTGGGGGTGTGAATGGTGGTAGTGGGGGGGAGTGAGGGTGTGAATGGTGGTGGTGGAGTAGGGGTCTGAGTGGTGTTGGGGGGAGTGGGGGTGTGAATGGTGGTGGGGGGAGTGAGGATGTGAATGGTGGAGGGGGGAGTGAGGATGTGAATGGTGGAGGGGGGAGTGAGGGTGTGAATGTTGGTGGTGGGGGGGTGTGGGGGTGTGAATGGTGGTGGGGGGGAGAGAGGGGGTGTGAATGGTGGTGGTGGGGGCGAGTCGGGGTGTGAGTGGTGGTGGTGGAGGGAGTGGGGGTGTGAGTGGTGGCGGGAGAGTGCGGGTGTGAATGGTAGTGGTGGGGGTGTGTGAATGGTGGTGGTGGGGATAGGAGTGTGCTTGTGAATGGTAGTGGCGGGGGGGAGTGGGGGTTGGAATTGTGGTGGGGGTTGTGGGGGTGTGAATGGTTGTGGTGGGAGGGGAGTGGGGGTGTGAATATTGGTGGTGGTGTGGGAGGGTGGTGGTGAGAATGGTGTTGGTGGGGGAATGGGGGTGCGAATGGTGGTTGTGGAGGGGAAGTAGGGGTAAGTGGTGTTGGGGGGAGTAGGCATGTGAATGGTGGTTGGGGGTGTGAGGGTGTGAATGGTGGTGGTGGGGGAGTAGGGGTCTGAGTGGTGTTGGGGAAGAGGGGGTGTGAATGGTTGTGTGGGAGTGAGGGTGTGAATGGTGGTGGTGGGAGTGAGGGTGTGAATAGTGGTGGTGGGGAGGTGTGGGTGTGTGAATGGTGGTGGTGGGGGGGAGGGGGGTGTAAATGGTGGTGGGGGAGTGAGGGTATGAGTGGTGGTGGGGGGAGAAGGGGTGTGAATGGTGGCGGTGCGAGGGGGTGTGAATGGTGGTGGTGGGGGGAGGAGTGTGCTTGTGAATGGTAGTGGTGGGGGGGAGTGGGGGTTGGAATTGAGGTGGGGGTATGGGGGTGTGAATGGTTGAGGTGGGGGGAGTGGGGGTGTGAATGGTGGTGGGGAAGTGGGGGTGTGAATTGTGGTGGGGGGTATGCGGGTGTGAATGGTTGTGGGGGAGTGGGGGTGTGAATGATGATGGTGGTGGGGGGAGTGGAGGTGTGAATGGTGGTGGTGGGAGGATTGAGGGTGTGAGTGGTGGTGTTGGGGAGTAAGGGTATGAATGGTGGTGGTGTTGGGGAGTGGGGGTATGAATGGTGGCCGTGGTGGTATTGGGGAGTGGGAGTGTAAATGGTGGGGGTGAGAGGGGGTGTGAATGGTGGTGATGGGAGAGGAGTGTGGTTGTGAATAGTGGTGGTGGGGGGGAGTGGAGGTGTGAATGATGGTGGTGGTGGGGGAGTGGGGATATGAAAGGTGGCCATGGTGGTGTTGGGGAGAGGGGCTGTGAATGTAGGGGGCAAGAGGGGGTGTGAATGGTGGTGGTGGGGAGAGGAGTATGGTTGTGAATGGTGGTGGGCGTGAGCTGGGGTGTTGGGGAGTGGGCTGTGAATGGTGGTGGGGGGAGAGGGGGTGTGAATGGTCGTGGTGGGGGGTGAGTGGGGATGTGAATGGTGGCGGTGGGAGAGTGGGGTGTGAATTGTGGTGGGGGGGTATGGTGGTGGTAGGAGGGTATGGGGGTGTGGGTGGTGGTGGGAGGGTGTGGGGGTGAGAATGGTGGTGTTGGGGGGCGACGTAGGGGTGAGTGGTGTTGGGGGAGTGAGGGTGTGAATGGTGTTGGGGTGGAGTTTGGGGTGAGAATGGTGTTGCTGGTGGGGGGAGTGTGGGTGTGAATGGTGGTAGTGGGGGGGAGTGGGGGTGTGAATGGTGGTTGGGGGAGTGAGGGTATGAATGGTGGTGGTGGAGTAGGGGTCTGAGTGGTGTTGGGGGGGAGTGGGGGTGTGAATGGTGGGGGGGGAGTGGGGGTGTGAATGGTGGTGGGGGGAGTGAGGATGTGAATGGTGGAGGGGGGAGTGAGGGTGTGAATGGTGGAGGGGAAGTGAGGGTGTGAATGTTGGTGGTGGGGGGGTGTGGGGGTGTGAATGGTGGTGGTGGGGGGGAGAGAGGGGGTGTAAATGGTGGTGGTGGGGGCGAGTCGGGGTGTGAGTGGTGGTGGTGGAGGGAGTGGGGGTGTGAGTGTTGGTGGGAGAGTGCGGGTGTGAATGGTAGTGGTGGGGGTGTGTGAATGGTGGTGGTGGGGATAGGAGTGTGCTTGTGAATGGTAGTGGCGGGGGGAGTGGGGGTTGGAATTGTGGTGGGGGGTGTGGGGGTGTGAATGGTTGTGGTGGGAGGGGAGTGGGGGTGTGAATATTGGTGGTGGTGTTGAGGGGGTGGTGGTGAGAATGGTGTTGGTGGGGGAGTGGGGGTGTGAATGGTGGTTGTGGAGGGGAAGTAGTGGTAAGTGGTGTTGGGGGGAGTAGGCATGTGAATGGTGGTTGGGGGTGTGAGGGTATGAATGGTGGTGGTGGGGGAGTAGGGGTCTGAGTGGTGTTGGGGGAGGGGGGTGTGAATGGTAGTGTGGGAGTGAGGGTGTGAATGGTGGTGGTGGGAGTGAGGGTGTGAATAGTGATGGTGGGGAGGTGTGGGTGTGTGAATGGTGGTGGTGGGGGGGAGAGGGGGGTGTAAATGGTGGTGGGGGAGTGGGGGTATGAATGGTGGTGGGGGGAGAGGGGGTGTGAATGGTGGCGGTGCGAGGGGGTGTGAATGGTGGTGGTGGGGGGAGGAGTGTGCTTGTGAATGGTAGTGGTGGGGGGGAGTGGGAGTTGGAATTGAGGTGGGGGGAGTGGGGGCGTGAATGGTGGTGGGGGGTATGCGGGTGTGAATGGTTGTGGGGGTGTGAATGATGGTGGTGGGGGGGAGTGGAGGTGTGAATGGTGGTGGTGGGAGGAGTGAGGGTGTGAGTGGTAGTGGTGGGGAGTAAGGGTATGAATGGTGGTGGTGTTGGGGAGTGGGAGTGTAAATGGTGGGGGTGAGAGAGGGTGTGAATGGTGGTGGTGGGAGAGGAGTGTGGTTGTGAATAGTGGTGGTGGGGGTATGAATGGTGGCCGTGGTGGTGTTGGGGAGTGGGAGTGTAAATGGTGGGGGTGAGAGGGGGTGTGAATGGTGGTGGTGGGAGAGGAGTGTGGTTGTGAATAGTGGTGGTGGGGGGTAGTGGAGGTGTGAATGATGGTGGTGGTGGGGGAGTGGGGATATGAAAGGTGGCTATGGTGGTGTTGGGGAGAGGGGCTGTGAATGTAGGGGGTAAGAGGGGGTGTGAATGGTGGTGGTGGGGAGAGGAGTATGGTTGTGAATGGTGGTGGTGGGCGTGAGCTGGGGTGTGAATGGTGGTGGTGGTGGGGGAGTGGAGGTGCGAATAGTGGTGGGTGGGTGTGGGGGTGTAAATGGTTGTGGTGACGGGGACTGGGGGTATGAATGATGGTGGTGGGGGGAGTGGGGGTGTGAGTGGTGGTGGGGGGAGTGGGGGTGTGAGTGGTGGTGATGGGGAGTGCGGGTGTGAATGGTGGTGGTGGGGGGGAGAGGGAGTGTGAATGTTGGTGGTGGGTAGTACAGGGGGTGTGAATGGTGGTGGTGGGGGGAGTGGGAGTGTGGGTGGTGGGGGGAGTGGGGGGTGTGAGTCGTGGTGATGGGGAGTGCGGGTATGAATGGTGGTGATGGGGGGTAGAAGGAGTGTGAATGTTGGTGGTGGGGGGTACGGGGGTGTGAATGGTGGTGGTGGAGGGGAGAGTGGGTGTGAATGATGGGGGAGGAGAGGGGGTGTGAATGGTGGTGGTGGTGGGAGAGTGGGGTGTGAATGATGGTGGTGGTGGTGGGGTAGTGGGGGTATGAATGGTGCTGGGGGAGTGGGGGTATGAATGGTGGTGGTGGGGGTTAGTAGGGGTGTGAATGATGGTGGTGGTGGGGGAGTGGGCATGTGAATTGTGGTAGTGGTGGGGAGTGGGGTGTGCATTGTGGTGTTGGGGTGGGTGTGAATGGTGGTGGTGGGGAGTGGGGGTTTGAAAGGTGGTGGTGGGGGAGTGGGTGTGGGAATGGTGGTATAATGGGGCAGTGGTGGTTTGAATGATGGTGGTGGGGGGGAGTGGGGGTGTGAATGGTGGTGGTGGGGGGAGTGGGGATGTGGGGATGGGGGGAGTGGGGGTGTGAGTGGTGGTGATGGGGAGTGCGAGTGTGAATGGTGGTGGTGGGGGGGAGAGGGAGTGTGAATGTTGGTGGTGGGGGATACAGGAGGTGTGAATGGTGGTGGTGGAGGGGAGAGGAGGTATGAATGGTGGTGGGGAGGAGAGGGGGTGTGAATGGTGGTCGTGGTGGGGGTGTGGGGGTGCGAATGGTGACGGTGGTGGTGGAGTTGGGGTCTGAATGGTGCTGAGGGAGTGGGGGTGTGAATGGTGGTGGGGGAGTGGGGATATGAATGGTGGATGTGGGGGTTAGTAGGGGTGAGAATGGTGGTGGTGGTGGGGGAGTGGTCATGTGAATTGTGGTAGTGGTGGGGAGTGGGGTGTGAATGGTGGTGGTGGTGGGGATGTGGGGGTGTGAATGGTGGTGGTCGGGGAGTGGTGGTGTGAATGGTGGTGGGGGGAGTGGGGTGTGAATGGTGGTGGTGGGGGAGTGGGGTGTGAATGGTGGTGGTGGGGGGAGTGGGGTGTGAATGGTGGTGGTGGGGGGAGTGGGGTGTGAATGGTGGTGGTGGAGGGAGTGGGGGTGTGAATGGTGGTGGGGGGAGTGGGGTGTGAATGGTGGTGGTGGGGGGAGTGGGGTGTGAATGGTGGTGGTGGGGGGAGTGGGGTGTGAATGGTGGTGGTGGGGGGAGTGGGGTGTGAATGGTGGTGGTGGGGGGGAAGGGGTGTGAATGGAGGTGGTGGGTGGGGGGAGAGGGGGTGTGAATGGTGGTGGGTGGGGGGAGAGGGGGTGTGAATGGTGGTGGTGGGGGGGAAGGGGTGTGAATGGAGGTGGTGGGGGGAGAGGGGGTGTGAATGGTGGTGGTGGGGGGAGTGGGGTGTGAATGGTGGTGGTGGTGGTGGGGATGTGGGGGTGTGAATGGTGGTGGTGGGGAAGTGGGGTGTGAATGGTGGTGGTGGTGGTGGGGGTAGTGGGTTTGTGAATAGTGGTGATGGGGGAAGTGAGGGTGTGATTGGTTGTGGTGGGGGTATGGGCGAGTGAATGGTAATGATGGTGGTGGGGGAATGGTACAGTGAATGGTGATGGTGGTGGGGAGAGTGGTGTGTGGATGGTGGTGGGGGGGAGAGGCGGTGTGAATGGTGGTGGTGGGGGAGAGGGGGTGTAAGTGGTGGTGGTGGGGAGAGGGGGTGTAAATGGTGGTGATGGGGGGAGTGAGGGTGTGAATGGTGGTGGTGGTGGGGGTGGGGAGTTGGGGCATGAAAGGTGGTGGTGGTGGTCTTGGGGGTGTGAATGGTGGTGGTGAGGGTGGAGTGGGGGTGTGAATGATGTTGGTGGTGGGAGGGACAGGGGGTGTGGATGGTTGTTGGGGGAGAGGGGGTGTGACTGGTGGTGGTGGTTGCGAACTGGGGGTGTGAATGTTGGTTGAGTTGCGGTGGGAGTGGGGATGTGAATGGTGGTGGTGGGGGTGAGTGGGGTTATGAATGGTGGTAGGGGGGAGTTGGGGTGATAGTGGTGATGGTGGGTCGAGTGGGGGTGTGCATGGTGGTGGAGGGGGGGAGTGGGTATGTGAATAGTGGTGGGGGAGTGGGGGTGTGAATGGTGGTGGTGGGGGGGTAGTGGGGGTGTGAATGGTGGTGGTGTTTGGGGTGAGCAGAGGAGGTGTGAATGGTGGTGGTGGGAGGGAGAGGGGGTGTGGATGGTGGTGGTGGTGGGGGAGTGGGGGTGTGAGTGGTGGTGGTGGGGGGAGTGGGGGTGTGAATGGTGGTGGTGGGGGGAGTGGGCTGTGAATGGTGGTGGTGGGGGTGAGTGGTGTTGTGAATGGTGATGGGGAGTGGGGGTGTGAATGGTGTGGGGGTACTGGGGGTGTGAATGGTATGGGTGAGGTGGTGGTGTGAATGGTCGGTGGGGGACGGAGGGATGTGTGTGGTGGTGTTAGTGGGGGAGGGAGTCATGTAGAGTTGGGTGTGGGGGAGGGAGGAGTGTTAATGGTGGTGTTGGTGGTGGGGGAGGGAGGGATTTGATTGGTGGTGTTTGTTCTGGGGGAGGGAGGGATCTGAATGGTGGTGTTGGATGTGGGGGAGGGAGGGATGTGAATGGTGGTCTTGGTCGGTGGGGGAGGGAGTGGTATGAATGGTGGTGTTGGTTGTGGGGCAGGGAGGGATGTGAATGGTGATATTGGTCGGTGAGGGAGTGAGGGATGTGAATGGTGGTGTTGTTCGGTGGGGGAGGGAGGGGTATGAATGGTGGTGTTGGTTGTGGGGGAGGGAGGGGTGTGAATGGTGGTGTTGGTTGTGGGGGAGGGAGGGGTGTGAATGGTGGTGTTGGTTATGGGGAGGAAGGGATGTGAATGGTGGTGTTGGTCAGTGGGGAGGAATCTGAATGGTGGTGTTTGTTGTGGGGGTGGGTGGGATGTGAAAGGTGGTGTTGGTTAGAGCGGGAGGGAGGGATGTGAATGGTGGTGTTGGTCGGTGGGGGAGGGAGGTGTATGAATGGTGGTGTTGGTCGGTGGGGAAGGGAGGGGTATGAATGGTGGTGTTGGTCGGTGGGGAAGGGAGGGGTATGAATGGTGGTGTTGGTTGTGGTGGGGAAGGGGTGTGAATATTAGTGTTGGTTGGTGGGGAAGGGATGGTTGTGAATGGTGGTGGTGGGTGGGAGTGGGGTGTGAATGGTGGTGGTGGGCTGAGTGGTGGTGGTGGGCTGAGTGGTGGTGGTGGGCTGAGTGGTGGTGGTGGGGTGAGTGGTGGTGGTGGGGTGAGTGATGGTGTGAATTGTGTGGGGGAGTGGGGATGTGAATGGTGTGGGGGGAATGGGGGTGTGAATGGTGGTGTTGGGGAGTGGGGGTGTGAATGGTGATGGGGGTGTGGCGGTGTGAATGGTGAGGGGGGAGTTGGGGTGTGAATGTTGATGTGGAGTGGGGGTGTGAATGGTATGAGGGAGTGGGGGTGTGAATGGTGGTGGGGGACTGATGGTGTGAATGGTGTGGGGGAGTGGGGGTGTGAATGGTATGAGGGTGTGGGAGTGTGAATGGCGATAGTGGTGGGGACTAGGGGTGTGAATGGTGGTTGTGGGGGTGAGTGGTGGGGTGAATGTGATGGGGGAGTGGGGATGTGAATGGTGTGGGGGGAGTGGTGGTGTGAATGGTGGTGGTGGGGGGAGTGGGCTATGAATGGTGGTGGTGGGGGTGGGTGGCGTTTTGAACCGTGATGGGGAGAGTGGGTGTAATTGGTGTGGGGGGAGTGCGGGTGTGAATGGTGGTGGTGGGGGTGTGTGGTGAAGTGAATTGTGTGGGGGTGTGTGGTGTGAATGGTGTGGGGGGAGTGGGGGTGTGAATGGTGTGGGGGATTGGGGGTGGGAATGGTGGTGGGGAGTGGGGGTGTGAATGGTGGTGGGGGTGAGTGGTGGTTTGAATGTGATGGGGGACTGGGGGTGTGAATGATGTGGGGGGAGTGGTGGTGTGAATGGTGTGGGGGGAGTGGTGGTGTGAATGGTGGTGGCTGAGTGGCATTGTGAATGGTGACAGGGAGTGGGCGTGTGAATGGTGTGGGTGGGCTGGTAGTGTGAATGGTCGATGGGGGGGGCGGAGGGATGTGTATGGTGGTGTTAGTCAGTGGGGGAGGGAGACATGTGATTGGTAGTGTTGGGTGTGGGGGAGGGAGGGGTGTGAATGGTGGTATTGGTTGTGGACGAGGGGGGATGTGAGTGGTGCTGTTGGTCGGTGGGGAAGGGATCTGAATGGTGGTGTTCCTTGTGGGGGAGGGAGGGATGTGAATATTGGTATTGGTTGGTGGGGGAGGGAGGGGTGTGAATGGTGGTGTTGGTCAGTGGGTGGGGAGGCATGTGATTGGTAGTGTTGGGTGTGGGGGAGGGAGGGTGTGAATGGTGGTGTTGGTTGTGTGGGAGGAAGGGGTGTGAATGGTGGTGTAGGTTGGTAGGGGAGAGAGGGATCTGAATGATGGCAGTGGTTGTGAGGGAAGCAGGGATGTGAATGGTGGTGTTGGTCGGTGGGGTAGGAATCTGAATAGTGGTGTTGGTTGTGGGGGAGGGAGGGATGTGAATGGTGGTGTTGGACAGTGGGCGAGGGAGACGTATGAATGATGGTGTTGGTTGTGGGGGAGGGAGAGGTGTGAATGGTGGTGTTGGTCGGTGGGGGAGGGAGGGATCTGAATGTTGTTGTTGGTCGGTGGGGGAGGGAGGGGTGTGAATGGTGGTATTGGTTATGGTGGCGGGAGGGGTGTGAATGGTGGTGTTGGTCGGTGGGGGAGGGAGGGCTGTGAATGGTGGTGTTGGTCAGTGGGAGATGGAGGGGTGTGAATGGTGGTGTTGGTCGGTGGGGGAGGGAGGGCTGTGAATGGTGGTGTTGGTCAGTGGGAGATGGAGGGGTGTGAATGGTGGTGTTGGTTGTGGGAGAGGGAGGGGTGTGAATGGTGGTGTTGGTCGGTGGGGGAGGGAGGGCTGTGAATGGTGGTGTTGGTCAGTGGGAGATGGAGGGGTGTGAATGGTGGTGTTGGTCGGTGGGGGAGGGAGGGATATGAATGGTGGTGTTGGTTGATGGGGGAGGGAGGGATGTGAATGGTGGTGTTGGTCAGTGGGGGAGGGAGGGTTGTGAATGGTGGTGTTAGTTGTGGGGGAGGGAGGTATGTGTATGTGGTGTTAGTTGGTGGGCGAGGGAGGGATGTGAATGGTGGTGTTAGTTGTGGGGGAGGGAGGTATGTATATGTGGTGTTGGTTGGTGGGCGAGGGAGGGATGTGAATGGTGGTGTTGGTTGTGGGGGAGTGAGGGATATGAATGGTGGTGTTGGTTGGTTGGGGAGGGAGGGATGTGTGAATGGTGGTGTTTGGTTGTGGGGGAGAGAGGGGTGTGAATGGTGGTGTTGGTTGTGGGGGAGGGAGAGATGTGAATGGTGGTGTTGGTTGTGAGGGACGGAGGGATCTGAATCTGAATGGTGGTGTTGTTCGGTGGGGGAGGGAGGGTGTGAATGGTGGTGTTGGTCGTGTTGGAGGGAGGCATGTGAGTGGTGGTATTGGTTGGTGGGGGAGAGAAGGATGTGAATAGTAGTGTTGGTCAGTGTGTGGGAGGGATGTGAATGTCGTTATTAGTTGTGCGGGATGGAGCGAGGAATGTGAATGGTGGTGTTGGTTGTGGTGGAGGGAGGGGTGTGAATGGTGTTGGTTGTGGGGGAGGCAGGGGTGTGAATGGTATGGGGGAATGGGGGTGTGAATGGTGGTAGTGGGGTGAGTGACGCTGTGAATAGTGATGTGCGAGTGGGAGTGTGAATAGTGATGGGGGAGTGGGGGTGTGAATGGTGATGGGGAGTTAGGGGTGTGAATGGTGATGGGGAGTTAGGAGTGTGAATGGTGTTGGGGGAGTGGTGGTATGAATGGCGTGGGGGAATGGGGGTGTGAATGGTGATTTGGGAGTGGCGGTGTGATTGGTGGTGGTGGGGGTGAGTGTTGGTGTGAATGGTGATGGGGGATTGGGGGTGTGAATGGTGGTGGGGAGTGGGGGTGTGAATGGTGGTGGTGGGGTCTGGGGGTTTGAATGGTGGGGAGATTGGAGTGGGTGTGTGAATGGTGGTGGTGGGGGGAGAGGATGTGAATGGTGGTGGGGATGTTGGTCAGTGGGGGATGGAACGCTGTGAATGGTGGTGTTGGTTGTGGTGGTGGGAGGGGTGTGAATGGTGGTGTTGGTCAGTGGGGGAGGGAGGGATGTGAATGGTGGTGTAGGTTGGGGGGGAGAGAGGGGTGTGAATGCTGGTGTTGGGTCTGGAAGGGGGAGGGGTGTGAATGGTGGTTTTGGTTGTGGGGGAAGGAGGGGTGTGAATGGTGGTGTTAGATGTGGGGGAGGGAGGGGTGTGAATGGTGGTGTTGGTTGTGGGGGAGGGAGGGGTGTGAATGGTTGTGTTGGTCGGTAGTTGGGAGAGGGGTTTGAATGGCAATGGTCGGGGAGAGGGAAAGTGACGGAGTTGGGTGAAATGGAGACACTACTTTGCTTCACTTGAACACAGAAGCACTTCTTTTTAATTTAATAAAGTACGTTTTGGGACTAGCCTCCAGCTGCTTCCTTACGGTTAGTCTTTTCAATATTGATCCTGTGTTATAAGTGTACCTTTGATACGTAGTAACTTACTCTCTGAGAGACGTCATCAAGGTTCAGTATGTTTAGTAAGATTGATGTGTAGGAATGCCCACCCGTTGTCCATTCCTGATCAATGGATCCAGTTTCAGTCAGGTGTGAGGAGTGGGTTTGTGGAGAGAGGTGTCAATGGAGGTGTGCTTGCTTCTGATACCTTCTTCCTAACTCTGTTCCACACTACCCTGTGGCATGATCCCTCTCTGATCCTGGCTGTTTGGTTAATCCATGGTTGGCAGCTACAGGTCAGGCCTGCGAGTGACTGTTGATGGTCTCTGATTGGCTGGCATCCTTGAATTTAGGGTGTTTGCCTATGAGTCATCAATCATAGGGAAGGCCTGACCAGTTAAGTGGTTTGGTCGACGTTAATGTGGTAGGCCTTCACCAATGAGAGTGACAATATTCATGCCAGCTCTCCATGCAATGGAGTCTGTCACCCTGAATAAATTCAGTTTCAGTAAGCTTATGAGGTCCTGTGGAGTTAATACAGGTTGTGACACTGATGAGAAGCAACAGTTAATTCAAGAGCTAGTGAGGGATATAGAACTCCCAAATCTTATCTGTGAATAGAACATCTATAACGGGCTGTTGTCAACATCACATACAATTGTTCATGTCTTACTCATATTTGTATGTTTGTTGACATGAAATTGCTGTCTGTCATGAAATGACAAGAGATAGGAATAACACAGATGTGGAATAGCATAAGCAGTGCATTGAATATTTTCAAAGATGTATAAAGCATAGCTGCACCCACTTCACAGCCTTGACAAAAGAAAAAGGATGCTGGAATATAACAGCATTTTTTTTCATGTCATCTATCCTTTGTAAGTATTAAATTCAAGTTTCAGATTGTATTAGGTGATAACATTTCATTGGTTCTGGACAATTCTACTAATTCTTAGAATGTAGATGATGATAGCTCGGTCACTTTTATTACCAACCTCCAGTTACACTGAGAATGTCATAGCATATCTTTGATCATTGCAGTTCCTTTGACGATCATGCTCTAATTAGTGCTGTTAGGTAGGCAATTCTGGGTTATTGACTTATGAAGCAATGATGAAAGGATGGCAATGTATTTTCAACTTGTAGTGTGTTGTGACATTATATGTCCCTATGAACAGCAAAGTACCTAGCTTTAAGGTAGTTAAGTGATGGTATCAGTGTCGAATCATGCCATGTGGTATTCTTGTATAAAGGTGTTAAACCTATCTTCTGTAGCTACTTCGTAATCTATCAAGAAACTCAGTTGGTCAACCAGCTTGAGCCCAGAATATCCAATGGCTGTTCCACATTGTTCACATGATTGCAGTAAAGGTCAAAAGACTAAAATGTGAATCTAGTTATTGGCCTGCCATCAATAAGGACAGAGATAAATTGATACAATTGTGTGAGGCTCTGAATCAATGTCCAAGATTCTAAAGATCTATTTTAACCCCATGGTTAAGATCATAGTTTGGCAACTATGAGACAAATTGAGGATACCACTAGCACTACAGTTGTTTACATTGTGATGGTATAATGGCTTTAAGAGGTTACTTTGTCTTTTTTTAAAAGAGAGGTTTTAAGGCAGAGGCAGTGAGCTGTCTGCTAGAGCCATAACAGTAAACGGCTTGTGAGGCTTTGGATTTTTTTTAAAGTTAGAACAGCAGAAGCAGCCTGATGGGTGATTCAGCTCTCACAGAACCAGGATTTTTAGTTTAGTTTCCAGCTTTTCAGAAGCAGCAGTTGTTGCTAGGATCTCAGCAGGGTTTGAAGCTGCAGTAAATCTCTCCAGGCTGCTACACACTCTCAGAATTGTCTCTTGATTTTTTTTTCACTTGTGAGACAGTCTGTTTTTTGAATTTGCCTTTTGCCAAGGGGTGTGCTAATGGGATGTTACCATATCAGAACAATTATAGTCATAGAGATGTACAACACAGAAACAGATTCTTCAGTCCAACTCGTCCACGCCAACCAGATATCCCAACCTAATCTCATCTCATTTGCCAGCACTTGGTCCATATCCCTCTAAATTCTTCCTATTCATATACCCATCCAGATGCCTTTTAAATGTTGCAATTGTACCAGCCTCCACCACTTCCTCTGGTAGCTCATTCCATACACATACCACCCTCTGTGTGAAAAAGTTGCCATTTAGGTCCCTTTTATATCTTTCCCCTCTCACCCTAAACCTATGCCCTCTAATTGTTGTGATTCTGTTCGCCGAGCTGGGAGTTTTTGTTGCAAACGTTTCGTCCCCTTTCTAGGTGACATCCTCAGTGCTTGGGAGCCTCCTGTGAAGCGCTTCTGTCATGTCAGCAACTGACAACTGGAAGCGGCAGAGACAAGCCACTATAAATGCTGAAGGAAACATGACAGAAGCGCTTCACAGGAGGCTCCCAAGCACAGAGGATGTCACCTAGAAAGGGGACGAAACGTTTGCAACAAAAACTCCCAGCTCAGTGAACAGAACCACAACAATGAGCACCCGAGCTACAAATCTTCTCCCAAACTTTGAACACCTATGCCCTCTAGTTCTGGAATCCCCCACCCCAGGAAAAGACCTTGTTTATTTATCCTATCCATGCCCCTCATGATATGCCTCATAAACCTCTATGAGGTCACCCCTCAGCCTCTGACACTCCAGGGAAAACAGCCCCAGCCCCTCTACATATAGCTCAAATCTTCCAACCCTGGCAACATCTTTATAAATGTTTTCTGAACCCTTTCAAGTTTCACAATATCCTTCAAATAGGAAGAAGACCAGAATTGCATGCAATATTCCAAAAGTGGCCTATCCGAAGTCCTGTACAGCCGCAACATGACCTCCCAAGTCCTATACTCAATACTCTGACCAATAAAGGAAAGCATAACCAAACACCTTCACTATCCTATCTACTTGCGATCCTACTTTCAAGGAGCTGTCAACCTTCACTCCAAGGTCTCTTTGTTCATGAAAACTCTCTAGGACCTTACCATTAAGTGTGTAAGTTTGCTCTGGTTTGCTTTCCCAAAATGCACAACCTCGCATTTATCTAAATTGAATTTCACCTGCCACTTCTCAGCCCATTGGCCCATCTGAACAAGAAACCATTTTAATTTGAGTTAACCTTCTTCGCTGTCCATTACACCTCCAATTTTGGCGTTATCTGCAAACTTACTAACTATACCTCCTGTGTTCACATTAAAATTATTTATACAAATGACGAAAAGTAGTGGTCCCAGCACTGATTCCTTGTGGCACTTCACAAGGCCTCCAGTCTGAAAAACAACCCTCCTCCACCACCCTCTGTCTTCTACCTTTGAGCCAGTTCTGTATCCAAATGGCTAGTTCTCCCAATACTCCATGAGATCTAACCAGTCTTCCATGGGGAATCTTGTTGAACGCCTGACTGAAGTTCATATAGATCATGTCCATCACTCTGCCCTCATCAATCCTCTCTGTTATTTCTTCAAAAAACTCAATCAAGTTTGTGAGACATGATTTCACATGCACAAAACCATGTTGACTATCCCTAATCAGTCCTTGCCTTTCTTGTAAATCTTGTCCCTCAGGATTCCCTCCAACAATTTGCCGACATCAGGCTCACGAGTCTGTAGTTCCCTGGCTAGTCCTTACCACCTTTCTTAAACAGTGGCACCACTTGCAGCATGTCACCTCTGACTATCGACAAGAGGCCCAGCAATCACTTCTCTCGCTTCCCACAGAGTTCTAGGGTATACCTGATCAGGTCCTGGGGATTTATCCACCTTTTAGCACTTCCTTCTCTCTATTGTGGACATTTTTTTTTTAAAGATATTTTTATTAGAAATTTAATATTTTGACAGATTTACAAAAATAAACAGAACTTTCAAGCACAAACATTAATATAAAAATAGATCTTAAATATATAATCATCAAAATTCAAAGGAATGATACTAAAGAAGAAAGAAAAACAATGAAACTCAGTTAACTACTAATCTAATCCACAATTATCCAGAGTGTATAGTTGAGTCACTTACATCCTTCAAACAAGAGAAAATGTTCTCTAATACACTCATAACAGTATAATAAAAAGGAAACTATTTCCAAACAATAAGAACAAAAAAAAACATGTTTGAATGGAGATCCTCCCCCTTGTTCTCAGGGGGCCTTACTTCCTTTCTAAAGGTCCACCATATCCTCTCCCAAACAGTGTCCCACCCTTGACCCGGGCGCTCCTTAATAGGATTTAGATATAATACCGAGCTAGAGTTGACAGTGAGCGCCCCACCCCCACCCCTCCCCACCCATACCTGAGTATATCTGATAGCATCAATGCCACGTACAAACACACATAACTATAAAATTACAACTCCAACAAATTACAGTTAAGTATAATAATATAAAATAGCAAGAGAAGACAACCCTGCTCCCAGAAGCAAAAGTAAAGTAGAGTAAAGTATCCATTTCTCCCCACGGAGTGTGGAAGAGGCAAGCCAACATAAATTGTCTCTTACGATTTATTTAAACGAGTCTAAAAGTTCCTTAGCCTCTTCTGGTGATCTAAAATTATACTCGGATCCTTCGTGGGTAAAGCATAACGTCGCTGGGTAGCGTAAGGTGTATTGAATATTTAAGTTCCTTAGACATTTCTTCACCTCATCAAACGCCTTCCTCCTTCGTGCCAAAGCCGGGGAGAAGTCCTGAAATAACATAATCTTGGATCCTTCATGAATCATAGCTTTAGGATCCTTTCCAAGATTTCTGGAGGCATCCAGGAGTATCTGCCTCTCCCTATAACTCTGCAGCCGGAACAGGACCGGGCGTGGGCGCTGGTTTGGGCCAGATCCGCGTACTGCGACCCGGTAGGCCCACTCCACCCTTACCCGGTCAGTTTCAGCCCCCAGGTTTAAAAGCTGGGGCAACCATCGCTCCAGAAATACTACTAACTGTCCCTTCTCTTCTTGTTCAGGGAGGCCCAGAAGACGGATATTCTTTCTCCGATTTCTATTATCCAGGTCATCCATGTAGATTTCAAAGGCCCGGACTCTCTGCTCCAGAGCTCGCACCTGTTCTGCAGCTGTTTGTGCTGCAGCCTCGGAGGTCGTGGCCTTTAGCTCCGCCCCCTTCACTCGGCCCTGTAATTCCTCGAGAGCCTGGCTGTACTTTTGTAACTTTTCTTCGAATGCATTCCATCTCTGTCTGGATTCTGCGATGAAATTGACGAGTGTCGTTTCCAGCCTGGCAATCATCTCTTCAAGGCCTGTTTTTACATCAGCTGCAGCCGGAGGAGGAGAGGAGGGTGGGGGAGGGGTCTTTGTTTTCTGAGAGCTGCGGGATCCCTTTGGTTTACTCATTATCCACTTAATATTAAACTGCTTAAATATAATAGTAAGCAGCTAATTAAGGTTAGAAAAATTTTTTTGGGTGGTTTGGTAAGTGTGGTGGGGGTGAGTAACTCACTTTACCCAGGTTTTGGGAAGAGCACTGTAAACTCAGACTTGCTGAGTCGCCGCCATCTTGGATCTCCCGTGGACATTTTTTAAATGTCACCATCTATATCCCTACATTCTATATCTTCCATGTCCTCCTCCACGGTAAGTACTGATGCAAAATACTCGTTTTGTATCTCCCCCATCTCCTATGGCTCCACACAAAGGCCGCCTTGCTGATCTTTGAGGGGTCCTATTCTCTCCCGAGTTGCTGTTTTGTCCTTAATGTATTTGTAAAAACCCCTTAGATTCTCCTTAAGTATATTTGCCAAAGCTATCTCATGTCCCCTTTTTTGCCCTCCTGATTTCCCTCCTAAGTATACTTCTGCTGGTTTTATACTCTTCTAAGGATTCACTCGATCTCTCCTGTCTGTGTGACATATGCATCCTTCTCTCTACACCTGCCAGCTTTCCTTCCAGCTTTCCTGGAAGATGCTGTCTCTGGACTCTCGTTATTTCATTTCTGAAGGTTTCCCATTTTCTAGCCGTCCCTTTACCTGCAAACATCTGCCCCCAATCAGCTTTTGAAAGTTCTTGCCTCATACCGTAAAAATTAGCCTTCCTCCAATTTAGAACTTCAACTTTTAGATTTGGTCTATCTTTTTCCGTCACGATTTGGAAACTAATAGAATTATGGTCACTGGCCCCTAAGTCCTTCCCCACTGACACCTCAGTCACCTGCCCTGCCTTACTTCCCAAAAGGAGGTCATATTTTGTACCTTCTCTAGTAGGTATGTCCACATAACGAATCAGAAAACTTTCTTGTATGCACTGAACAAATTCCTATCCATCTAAACCCTTAACACAATGACAGCTACTTTCTATGTTTGTAAAATTCAACATCCCCTACATAACCACCCTATTATTTTTACAGAAAACTGAGATCTCCTTACAAATTTATTTCTCAATTTCCCGCTGACTATTAGGGAGTTTGTCATACAATCCCAATAAGGTGATCATCCCTTTCTTATTTCTCAGTTCCACCCAAATAATTTATCTGGATGTATTTTCCGCAATATCCTCCCTCAGTACAGCTGTAATGCTATCCCTTATCAAACATGCCACTCCCCCTCCTCCCTTGCCTCCCTTTCTATCCTTCCTGTAGCATTTGTATCCTGGAACATTAAGCTGCCAGTCCTGCCCATCCCTGAGCCATGTTTCTGCAATTACTACGATATCCCAGTCCTGTGTTCCTAACCATGCCCTGAGGTTCTTCCCTGCATTGAAATAAATGCAATCGAGAGTGTGGTGCTGGAAAAGCATAGCAGGTCAGGCAGCATCCAAGGAGCAAGAAATTGATGTTTTGGGCAAAAGCCCTTCATCAGGAATTGAAATAAATGCAGTTTAATTTATGAATCCTATCTTGTTTTCTACCTTGTCCCTGCCTGCCCTGACTGTTTGACTCGCTTCTTTTCTCAACTGTACCAGTCTCAGATTGATCTCTTTCCTCAGTATCTCCCTGGGTGCCCCCACCCACCACACCTTACTAGTTTAAATCCTCCCGAGCAGCTCTAGCAAATCTCCCTGCCAGTATATTAATCCCTTTCCAATTCGGGTGCAATCCATCCTTCTTGTACAGGTCACTTCTACCCCAGAAGAGATTCCACTGAACCAAAGATGTGAACTCTTCTCCTCTGTACCAGCTCCTCAGCCACGCATTCATCTGCTCTATCCTCCTATTCCTACCCTCACTAGCTCATAGCACTGTGAGTAATCCATATTATTATCCTCATGGACCTCCTATTTAAATTCCTGCCTAACTTTCTATATTCTCCCTTCAGAATCTCATCCTTTTCCCTTCCTATGTCATTGGTTCCAATGACCGCCTGCTGGGCCCTCTTCCCTTTGAGAACATTTTGCACCCTCTTTGAGACATCCTTGATTCTGGCACCTGGGAGGCAACATTACATTCTGATTTTTTGCTGCTGCTACAGAAATGTTTATCTGTGCCTCTGACGAGAGAGTCCCCTAACACAATCGATCACTTGGAACCCGATGTACCCCTCACTGCATTAGAGCCAGTCTTGATACCAGAAACATGGCTTTTCATGCTACATTCCCCCGAGAGTCCATCACCCCCTACATTTTCCAAAGCAGCATACTTGTTTGAAATTGGATAGCCACAGAATGTTCCTGCACTACCTACCTACCTCTCCTACCTTTCCTGGAGTTAACTCATCTACATGACTATATCTATGGCTTTTCTCCCTTCCTATGACTGCCATCCATTACACCCCCTTGGTCTTGTAAATTCCTCATTGCCTCTAACTGTAGCTCCAACCAATCCATTCAATCTGATAGGATTCGCAACCAACGATATTTATTGCAATTATATTCATCAGTAAACTCTCTCCAAATTCCTACATCTGACAAAAAGAGTATATCATTCTGCTCAAGTCCATTTTTGCTCCTTCCAAGATGCAGACCCAGAAAATAGCATTGACTTATTGCTTATGGCTCATACTTTTAAAATTTAATCAAGAAATAGATCGCAATAAAACATACAATCAAGAAAGAACCCACTCTGCTCAGTATTGTAGACTTACAGAATTAATTAGTAATAGTTACTATATCTATTATTCTGTTAAGTTTCTGCACAGAGTTAAGACAGTCCTTCTTTCTTATGTTGTATTTTAATGATAGTGAATGAATAAAATGTATTTTGTTTTAAATCTGGTAGTTTGACCCATCAAATTGCATCTGATAGGCAGCACCTTTAAAATAAGAAAAAGTTAGGGTCTAGATATGGACTGGGTGCTGGCAGGTGGGACTAGATTGGGTTGGGATATCTGGTCGGTATGGACGAGTTGGACTGAAGGGTGTGTTTCAGTGCTGTACATCTCTATGACTCTATAGACTACCTTCTGAATTTTGAGGCAGTTTGGTTTGGCGATGATAACATGTTAAATGATATCTTCAGTATGTTTGGCATTTCACTTAAAATTGCATCAGAAACAGTCATCAGTACATAGGCACGCTATTCCAAAATATGTGTGGGAAGTGGGGAATCCAGCTTTTCACCTCTTCTCTGCATTATCCCCAAACCAGTGGTTAGATAGAGCATATTATGTATGAGAAGGCATTGACTACAATGAGTAAGACGTCTTATCAAATCTTCAGGATTGACAAGTTAAAGTTGAAAGGCACACCTTGAGGCAAAAATTTAACTTCACCAGATCTTGATCTTCAAACGGTAAGTTCTTCAATCCCATTAGCATTCCTATCAAACTGGCTGGATATGATTCATTGTTGGAAAGAAGGGAAAGAATGGCATGGGGCCACAATCAAAGAATATGAAGACAGTACTTCAGCTTTACACAATGTCAGAGTTTGACATAATAACAACAACACTTAGATATGTAGAGGGACATTGAGAAAATGTACTCAATCCAGTTCATCTAACATTCCTATGAATGTGGACAATTTTAAAACAGAACAGAAGACACATTGCATTGATCATCCACAGGTGATCCAAGGCAATGACTCAATCACTAGTGTTGTGTTAGCATCAGATGTAAACAAACCCACACTGAACAGTTCATAGCCATCTGCAGTAGCAGACAACACGTAACTGCCTGAAATTGTGCAACAGCGTCTTGACAACTTAACAAGAACTTGACACGCTTGCATTCAGTTTATTGTACTATACTTAGCAAAATGTTATTTCTGTATATAGAGATAATGTGTTTAAATACAGCTTTGTTACTTCTGATCTGTCTCATGGTATATGTTTCTCATGGGAGAAATCCTATTCTTTGAAGGAAATGGGGATGTTCTGATATTGTATGATCAAGCAAATATATATCTATAAGATGAATGACTTCAAAGTTACATCATTCTATGACATTTTTTCATAAAGAAATGAACTTCATATTCAAAAGCTACTGTTTTACTTTGTAATCAGGAAAGTCCATTAGTCAACCAACCTGATCACAGACTAAAGCAATATCTGTCATTGAGTTGTGGCATGTTTACTTGTTACGTAAATAAATCTTTTGATGCTTGTTTTCATAAAGAACACAGTTTGAGTGTTCATGATACAAGAGTTAACATAGTAGTAAAACTCAAAGAATATATAAGTGTGTACCTTGAAGACAAATCTGGAGACAGTAATGTTCGTGTGGAATGCTGCAGAAAGGGCACTTTGCGCTCAGGGATATTCACACAGCTCATGGACTGGACCAGATTACGTCTTCAGACTGTTGAATCGTTCTCTTAGCATTCACTCACTTTGAGCCTATCTGAATGCTCACAACATTCCTGCTTTACTTGCCTTTTTGCACCTTGCCCCTCAGCCAGAGGTACATTGAGAAAATGTGCTCAATCCAGCACAGACACAAAGCCAGGAAGCTTGTCGTGATTACAGGACTCCTCAGTAAGGGCAATGGAAATGGCTTTCAGCCAGCTGTGAGAATGAGTGAGGGAAGGTGTTGAAGCTAGTAGTGAAAGTGGTAGAGCATGACCCTTGGGGGTACAGAAACAGTCATAGAGAAAGTTTGGAAATATTGGAGAGAAAGTGGTGGTACTTATGCTGCAAAGTGGGCAAGGACATCGATCTTCTTCCTACACTGCAGTGTGTTCCTGCAAATGGCTAAAGCTGCACTGACCTGGGTGACCAACCTTAGACTAGGTTAGCATGGTCTGGTGTGATCTCCTGTATTGATCGTTGGGAAAAGGACATCCTTCCTCTCCATCACCCTATCTACCAAAACCTCCAGTTCTTTGCCTGCCTATAGCGGGGCACCAATTTTCC
Source organism: Hemiscyllium ocellatum (assembly GCF_020745735.1). Lineage (NCBI taxonomy): Eukaryota > Metazoa > Chordata > Chondrichthyes > Orectolobiformes > Hemiscylliidae > Hemiscyllium > Hemiscyllium ocellatum. The sequence goes on along the minus strand of NC_083407.1, from coordinate 73,695,703 downwards.
CGTGTATGCCATGTCTGGACAATTGTCAGGAACCATGCAGGCTAACTCCAGACTAACGGTGATTGTGCAGGGGCACAGTGGCTTTTTAGTGATGGCACCAGTGCCAGGGATGCACAGTCCTAGCTGTGGCAAGCAGTTCCAGGTACAGCAGGTCATAAAATGGGACATAAATTGGATGAATGGTGCCCTTTTGGGGTATAGTAGGTAGTTAATGAGGCATGTTTGATAAGATGAAGCAAGAAAACTCTCTAGGCCTTCTGGAGAGAAACCATCCATGAAATTTGATGAAACTAAAATCTAGCCAAAATACCTAAAAGAGTCAGGCCAAGTGTTTGAATTGTAAAGATACATGATTCAGGATGTCTCCATAGTGACATGTTTTGTGGGGGGGTGCCAGCTCAGTTGGCTGGACAACTGGTTGGTAATGTGGAGTGATGCCAATAGTGTGGGTTCAATTCCCAGACTGGCTGAGGTCACCATGAAGGTCCCACCGTCTCAACTTCACTCCCCACGTCAGACGTGGTGACCCTCAGGTTAAAATCAACACCAGTTAATTCCCCAGAGAGACAGAAGTGCCTTTAGCTATACTTTGTGAGACCTGAATACTTGTACAGATCTGAAACTTGTGAATAATGTTTGAAATTAGTCAAGGTCCTAATTAAATTATTAGCAACTGCAAAATACTGAAAGTATTATCCAATACAAAGTGCAGTCTTGTCAAAATGTAGCCTAATTATTAAAGCTGCAGTAGATTGTACTTGGGGATAAGGAGCTTAAATCCAAGTATTTCTAACACAACACTCCCCTGTTAGCTGCCAGAAATGTGGGACAAAGGTCCCAGTGCATACAAATCCCATGCCTAGAATATCCATGGTATGTCTCAAATATTCTTACTCCAATTTCTGTGGAAAATGTTCACAGCAAATTAGGTGACACTTTAGCTGCAGGACTAAGATGCAAGTAGCTCTATGGTGATCATGAGAGTTATGCATTCTTCCAAATCCTGACAGCTATGAAGCAAACAAGTCCAGAGGTTATAAGTGGTCCAAACCTTATCCAGTTCTTGGATGGGAGTGAACACATGATGCCATATTTTAAACCACTTGCTAATTGCACACTCAACTGTTCCTAACCAAGTCGCATACGATAGGTCTGAAGACTTGAAATTATGAATATCTGTGAAGAAAAGTATTTTACATTGTAAGAAATATTTTAAAATCTGAGTCTTTAAAATTTATTTGCTTTCTTTTAATTTTTGCTTACTTAGGTTTGATAAAAGGCAGTGATGTTCATGTCACAAAACTTCAAACAATGAGCATTGTACGAGAATCGAAATTTAGGTTCAATGGAATTTCTATCATTGAATCCTCTACCATCAACAGCCTCGTGGTTATCATTGACTTGAACTAGCCATATAAATACTGTGGCTCCATAAGTAGGCTAGACACTATGAATCCTGCAATGAGTAACCCACCTTCTAGTTCTCCAGAGTCTGTCTACCATTTATAAGGCATAAATCAAGATTGTGTTGGAATACTGTTCACTTGGTTGATGAGTGCAAGTCCAAAACCACTCAAGAAGCGGAACATCATCCAGAACAAAACATCATCCTTGATTGGTATCCCAGCCACTACCTTCAATATTTACTTCCTTTAATACAGATGGACAGTGGCAGCACCGTATACTATCTACGAGATACACTAGAGTACCACACTAAGGCTGCTCCAACAACAACCAACAAATACACAATCTCTACTACTTCAAAGGACAAGGCAGCAGAAACACAGGAAGGTTCGGTTCCAAGTCAGACCAAAACTTAGAAACATATCACTTTCCTTCACTGTCACAGGGTTGATATCCTGGAACTGCCTTCCTAACGGTACTGTATGTGGCCTTCAAATCTCATAGACAGCAGATTTCAAGAGGGCAGCTCATCTCCGTCTTCTGCTGGTCAACTTGTGATGAGTAATAAATGCTAGCCTAGCCATTGATGCCCATAGCTCATGAATGAGAAAAAAATCCCTGTATGTCTTTGAGTTGCTTATATGGTACTGCCTCTTTTCCCAGATAGGGAAGCCCTGGTTCAAATCCTGCCTGGACCAGAGGTGTATAATAATATCCCTGAACGGGTTGATTAAAAAATAACACATTAAATGGTGCCTGCCAGGCAGCTAGACAGAGCCAGAAGCTTTTTGTAGTGGTAATAACAATGGTAAATTTGAACCTTTCATAGTCATTATTTTTCTGACATTATTTCTCTAACATTGATGGAAATTTCTGTGGTCTGCATATGTGGAGTTATAATTTAAAGCCTGGAGATGCTGTAATTCTGTGCAAATTCATAGAGTGGATTATTGAACTGCTCCCTGTCCACAGTTAATTAGAAATCAATGTACTGATGTGAACATGCCCTCTTATGTTATTCATTTTGCTGCACAACCCTTTAAAATTATTGCACCATAATGGTTGCAGTGTTACTGGGTTATTACTAACATATGAAATTCAGAATTATAACTGAAAAATCTCTTTGATCCGGAATAACTTTTTAAAAATTTAATTTCTCCATAAGCATTACAGTTTTATATTTTAGTTTTAAATTATTCTAATGATGTTTAAATTTCTACTCAATGGGAGTAGAATTTATTTTGCACCCAGTAAAATACAGTAAAAATGAAAGATAACCAGTTTGGTTTATTTCCTGGTTTGCCGTTTGTAATTGGTTGCTTTTCCATTTTGTTGCTGTTGCTGGATGTTTGGAGATTCCCTTGACTTACCACAATATTCAAACTAAAATTTGAAAAGGGAAAATCAATGTCATAAAAATTGCTAAGTCTTTGTCAACAGCATTTTTCAAGGTCAGTGACAAATGTCATCACTTCACTGTTGACAGCAGTACTCAATCCATTGATACCTGTCAACTGACAGTGGAATGATAAACTGGCCACTGTAAACGTGCAAAACACACCGAGGTATCAGTTAATGCTGCTGTAATTTTGATGGAAGATTGACTGGAGATCCAGCATAAGCTTCTATTTGTTCTGGTTGCACTTTGGCTGAAGAATAGGAAACAGCTTGATTAATACTTATCCCTCCTTGATTAACTTTTATTTTGTAGCTGTTCTTTTACATTTGGCCGTACTTCTTAAAACATTTTTAAAAAGCTTAATCCATATCTTAAATTCCTACACTGAGGCTGACAGAAAAAAATTAAACATCAGTGTGATTAGTTGCATTTGTGATAGTGGACAGGTTACTTATTTAAATTTAAATGCTGGTTGTTTCAAAATCTGATAGTCTAGATTTATTCACATGCACAGATACTTTTATGTTTGTGTAGAGATATATTGAAGACAGATTTTCTCACAGAATCATTACTTTTTTGACCAGTATAATAAAGATCTTTCAGGCAAGTTTTTTTTTGGAAAATTAATGTACTGACAAATATTTTGAAGTGATAACCATTTTGGAACTGGATAGTAAGTAATAATGGGAACAAAGGACATCAATGCAACATTTTAAGTATGACCTTATGGAATGTTGCCTCGGGATATAGATGCATAGTTCCTTGAAAGTGGAGTTGCAGACAGACAGGGTGGCGAAGAAGGCATTTGGCACACTTGCCTTCATTGGTCATACATTGAGTATAGGAGCTGCGGTGTAAAGGGGGTTGGGGGGTGGGGGGGAGGTGGTGAGGCCACTTTTAGAATACTAAATATAATTCTGTTCCTCCTTCTATAGGAGGGATGTTGTTAAACTTGAGCGGCTGCATAAAAGGTTTACAAGGATGTTGCCAGGGTTGGAGGGCTTGAGTGAAAGGGACTGTTTCCGTGTGTATGATTCTATGACTTTAAGTTATGTTCGTTGTAAAAGTAAATCAAAGTTGAAAAAAAAATAAAGTAAAAACAACTGGAAAATAGAGGAAAGAACAATAGGTCAAATGCAATTCAAATGTTAGCATTACATAATGAGCTATTAAATTAAATGTATGAATATCCCATTAATAAAATGGCTAAGCCAATTTCCTAATACTTCAAACCACTTCCCAACCACAAAGGCATATGTTGAGAGTGCAAAGAGGTACTTTTCACTAACTTGGATGGTTGCATGTTGCAAATGCTGATGAAGATTGGCATCATCCACATGGTGACTGATCATCCTGGATTTTCTAGGACCACGCTGGAATTTTCTCCATGCATCCCATGAACTGATTCGGATTTATTTGAATACCATTTGTCCTAAACGTCTCCCCACTGCCTGACCATGCGTAGTGTTTGTGCATGTGCAGTATGCTGCTCCCGGGTCAGCATAGTGAGCGTGGGCAGACACAGCCAAAAAGGAGCAGCACTGGCTGACATCACTCTGTTCCCAGCTCTGACAGCTGTTCCAGGAGCCTGGCAGTTTGAGAGCATTGGATTTGGGGCAGGGGAAGCGAAGTGTCCTGGCAAGCTTGGGGATGGGGGTCTGGGAAGGGCTTTCTTGAGAGACTTGGAAAGGAGGATGGAAGTGGTGAATCAAGCCAACTTCTCTGTGGGTCTCATCAGCATCCCCACACTCCAAGATCCTCTGGTAAAGAATTTTTTTTTATTCTTTCTTCAATCACTCCCTGTCAAAAAAAAATCCTCTGTCTTGCTTCTTGAGGATCCTATGTTGGACTTGGCAAGGCATTTACATACAGAATATAATTCTTTGAAATAACTCATACACCATACTCTTCTGGATGCAGATTGGTTAACTGGAGGCCTGATTGGCTGTTGGCTAGTTAGTGAATTCCCAAGTAATCTTTCACTGGCTCAGCCGTATGAGGCTTTTCTCAGTCTTGTTGTGAGTACCTGTCTATTCAATTCAGTAGTGTCATTGCACTTAACAACTGTCAATGTATTTGGCAAGTCATTTTTGTTGGCACTCAAAATCCTTGGAATGATAAGGACAACAAATATGTGGGATGTCATCAACTGCAAAAATGTCTCTCCAAGTTACACAACAGTCTAACTTGAAGGTGTATCACCATTCCTTCATCACTGCCTTGAGAGAACGCTGCAGCAGCTGTGCCTTGTGCTGCTCAGCTGAATCTATGTGTTGTACCCCTTCCATAGACTCGCCAGTGGTTGTGCCATCATGGCTTCTATATTCTTTTGTTTACTCTACGCCATTGGATGTCTAGACTTGAAATCTTAGGTGCTGCAATATCTTACTAACCCGCTACTGTTTTAAGCTGTCCTTAACTTAGAGCAAGCCGTTGTCACTCTCAGTAGTACTGCGAACTCTTAATGTCCACTGAGATATATACAGTACACTGAATACAGCTCTGCTGTAGTGTTTCTTTGCTGTTTCTCTTCAAGCCTCAATCATGTTTCTCTCTGCTTTGCCCTGCTGATGTCAGAGTAACATCATCATTTACATCATCATCATTGACATATTCCCATTAAATTAAACAACAATCATTGAGTAAAATCCTAGAACTGTCGACAGTAGTGGGGGTACTTTCACTGTACAGACTGCAGTCATTCAAGGGGGCAGCTCAGCCTTACTTCCTCAAAAGTAATTAGGGATGGACAATAAAAAGCCAGATATCCTTATGTTAAAAGAATCTGTTTAAAATATTAAAGTAAAGGATTTCCAGAACTTCATTACCAAACTATTACTATTTCTTCCAGCAGCACAGCACGAGTGGGGAAAAAAAACAAATTGTTTTTTTATAAGAAATAACAACTGAAGTATCTGATCTAGTAGTTACATGGAATAAAGCCCATCATGAAATGGGAGCAATTTATTTTCAAACCCTTGTGTCATATGAATAAATCTGCACATATTGACATCCATGTCTGGTCAAGGCACAATCACCTGGAATGTCTTTGAAGGCTCTCTCAATTGCTGTTGTGAGTGGAAGTTGGGCAGAAACTCAGGTTTGGCTGTTTATCCTGGATTTCTGGGAATTTTCTGTTTTAACAGTTCACCATTGAAAAAACCTACAAAGAAATTAAGATTTAAGTCTTTTAATACGAAAGAATAGAAAGGCCTGTCACTCATAAATCTCCTCTTGTATTGCTTTAGTCCATTTACTGAGCTGATTAAGATCTTGGAATTCCTTCAAAGCATCAATGGCTAGATATTGCTCTCACGAGGAACATGTAAGGCAGATTGCAGATTTATATGAAATTGCAGAATATTTCTGATGGCTCAAGGGAAACCAGTTACTGAACAGATGAGCAGTATTATTAGGAACCGCTTGGACAGATTTGTTGCATTTCTTTAGCATTGTTCTTAGTTGACATGAACATTTCCCATACATTTCTCAACTATCTGAAGTATTTAATGTCAAAACTGAAAATATATCCATTTCCTTGGTAGTAAATACTAATGCTCCTTGTAATCTGTCCATGTATCTGCATTTGCTGACTGAATTCAGGTTAGGCAAATTACTTGATTGCTCTCCTGAGGTAGTTCAGTATACTGTAGTAATATTATTTCCATGTCTCCAGAAGCTAATGAGTAGGAGTAGCTTTGAAATATGTTAATAGATGGCTAACCCGTCAACTGGCTTCAAAATTAGGTTACTTACACTGTGGGAACAGGCCTTTTGGCCCAACAAGTCCACACCGACCCTCCGAAGAGCAACCCACCCAGAACCATTCCCCTAACACTATGGGCGATTTAGCATGGCCAATTCATCTAACCTGCACATTTTTGGAATGTGGGAGGAAACCGGAGCACCCGGAGGAAACCCACGCAGACATGGGGAGAATGTGCAAACTCCACACAGACAGTTGCCTGAGGTGGGAATTGAACCCAGGTCTCTGGCGCTGTGAGGCAGCAGTGCCACTATGCCGCCCCAATTGATGAGGCAGAACTCAACAATGCCCCGGTTCTTTCAGCCTCCAGAGAAAGATGTATTTGAGATGATTAGCATGGAAAAGAAAGGCTAAGTGCTGTAGGAAGAACTGAGGAGGGGTATGAAGCAGAGCCTGATATAAACACGGAGATGATGCATACATGCCATCTGTCAGTATTTGGCTGCTACTTTGGGTAAGGAAAGTGGGGTGATTGCAAAGTATGAAAATTGTCTTAAAGTGTGGTGCCAGGAATCAATGATTCACTTTAAAGTTTTCTCTTCTGAAGCTTGTGAATAGGAGTTTATGCTTCAGGTATGCATGCACTTTTGTTCCAGTGGCAAGTGTTATTTGGAAACATGATAAAAGTAATTCTCCTGAGTACAGAAACCACTAAGGAATGCATCTAATATCCACAGCTTTCAATGTGGTTCTTTGCCTTGTTGTGGCAGATTTTGTTTGGCCTCTCACAGGCAATCAAGACAAAGCAGCCTAAATAATACTGTCCGCTGCCCTTGTGAAAATGCTAACAGCTATGGCTGTAGTCACATATAGTCATGGAGTCATATAGCATGGAAACACACCCTTCAGTGTCACCAGTCTATGCCAACTTTGTTCCCAAACTAAACTAGTCCTGTCTGCCTGTCCTGGGCCAATATCCTCCAAACCTTTCCCATTCATAAACTTATATAAATGTCTTCTAAATGTTGTAACTCGATTTGCATCCACCACTTTCCCTGGGAATTCATTCCACACACAAATCTCTCTCTGGGTAAAAAAAGTTGCCCCTTTTTCCTCTCACCTTAAAAATATGCCCCCGTGTTTTGAAATTACCCACCCAAGGGAAAAGACCCCTGTCATTTGCCTTATCTATGACACGCAGACGAATTTCTGAAGCTAAAGACGAAGCCTGAAGCCTGAAGTTGAAATCTGGATTTATGTATTGGTTGCATTGTCAGCATTGGATTAATGGCATTCTAGGCCTTAACAAGTTCACCTGGGTCGATTCTTTAGAACTTGAGGGAGAGCAAATTCCTGTCCCAAAGCTCAACTCACATTCTCCTCCAACATTGGTAACTATGCTGTGAGAATGGGCTAAAAGTAAAAGGTCTGGCCATTACAAACCATTTCAGACACTTGAACACTGGGCTGTGACCCAGCATACTTTGTATTATTTGGTCTTGTATTCTAGTATCTAATCCTGCTGCCAAGTTTATGCCCTATATCTATGATAGATGCAAGCTGAAAATGCTGTTGATTTCCATTCCTGTTATGTTCTGGCCATTTCTAAATTGCACATATTTTTGCAGATAATCTATTGTTACTCGTTTTACCAAAAGTGTTTTCTGCGCTACGTACCATTGATTTTAGCTTCAAATCAAAATCTAAGTGGACTGCAAATGACAGAATATGTTACAACAAATTTCAAGATCAAAATTTCACAGTAAAGACACATGTCCCTGTTCTTCTCCCCATTTAGATGCTTTATGTAAAGCTTGACATTTGTGTAACTCAGTAATTGCCCTACGAAACAGCAATTGAATATAGAGTATTCAATTGGCCTGGATAGGAATATAGGCCTATACCTTAAACTTACCAGGCAAGTGCTTAACTCAGTCTCATTATAATCACAATTTAACTGTTCAGTCATGATAAAGGATTGGCCAAGGCCTAGAGTTTGAATTGCAGGTTATTTTCTATATTGCATGCTTTGGAATTGTCAGTTCTTTTTGTTTGAAGCAATCAACTTTTACGGCTTCTCCGTGTTGACATAAACTGGAAAAAGAATGGAATAAGTTGAGAAATTAGCTCGGAGTTTTGATGAGGAGATGAGTACTTTTCAAATTTATTTTGATTTTGCTCATGCAAGTAGTACACAAAATGTAAGCAGAACAATACCTTCAATAATGGTTTTCTCCAATAAAGCTAGTTTACCCAGGCTAGCGATAGCGGATTCTGAAGTAAAGTAACTTGTCACTTGTTTTTTTTTCATTGTAGTTAAGTTTGGAGTTGTCTGGAAACTGGATCATCACCATAACATTTAGCATGAACTTGATTTATCCTTTTAATGTCACTGACCTAAATAGGTTGGTCAAATGGAAGATCAGCAAAATGATTCTCTAGCCTGGTTCTCCTTCTTACCGTCAGCAATCTCACCAGACTATTGCACAAAGACAGCAGGAAATAGCTATTAACTTCAGATTATTCAGTTTATGATTTGTTAGACTTTCATGCAAGTTACCTGAAGATATTGTCATATGTCTTTGGAGGCGTAAATACAATAGTGCACATTCTAATTCTTCCCATCGGCTCAGATTTCAGAAACTGTGAAAGCAACAGTACTTACCATTGATTTTAAAGATTATTGCTCACTAAGATCAAGCAATCTCAGTTGTTTGGATTTCTGCTTCTAAAGCACGAGGTTGGATCTCACATTTTTTCAAGCTGAGGCAAGTGTTCAACAATATTGATGCCAGGTGCTAGCATGGATAGAAGCTTGGCTGTCTGGCAGAAAGCAGAGAGTGGGGGTAAAAGGGTCTTTCTTAGGATGGCAGTCGGGGACAAATGTGTTCCACAAGGCTCAGTGTTGGGACCACAACTTTTCACTTTATACATTAGTGATTCAAATGAAGGAACTGAGGGCATTCTGGCTAAGTTTGCAGATGATACAAAGCTAGGTAGAGGGGCGGGTAATATTGAGGAAGCAGGGAGGCTGCAGAAGGATTTGGAAAGGTTAGGAGAATGGGCAAAGATGTGACAGATGGAATACAATGTGGGAAAATGTAAGGTCATGCACTTTGATAAGAAGAATAGAACCATGGATTATGTTCTAAATGGGGAGAAAATTCCGAAATCTGAGGTGCAAAGAGACATAGGAGTCATAGTTCAGGATTCTCTCAAGGTAAACTTGCAGGTTGAGCAGTTCGGAAGGCAAATGCAATGCAGGCATTTATTTTAAGAGGATTTAAATATAAAAGCAGGTATGTACTTCTGGGGCTCTATAAGGCTCTGGTCAGACCACATTTGGAGCATTTTACATAGGTTTGGGCCACATATCTCAGGAAGGATGTACTGTATGAGTGGGTTCAGAGGAGGTTCATGAGAATGGTCCCAGGAATGAAAAGCTTAACACACGAGGAACGTTTGAGGACTCTGGGTCTATACTCGATGGAGTTTAGAAGGATGAAAGGGGATCTCATTGAAACATACAGAATACTGAATGGCCTGAACAGAGTAGATATTGGGAAGATGTTTCCATTGGTAGGAGAGATGATGACCTGAGGGCATAGCCTTACAGTAATGGGAAGACCTATTAGAATGGGGATAAGGAGAACGTCTTCAACCAGAGAGTGGTGAATCAATGGAATTCACTGCCACAGAAGGCTGTGGAGGCCAGGTCATTGAGTATCTTTAAGATGGAGTTGGATATGTTCTTGATTGCCAAGGGGATCAAGGGTGACAGGAAGTAGTGGGAGAATCTGGTTGAGAAACCAATCAGCCATGATTGAAAGACAGAGCAGACTCGCTGGGCTGAATAGCCTAATTTCTGCTCCAATGCCTTATGTTCTTATGGTCTAAACAACAACAACAATGACACCTTCCCACCAACAGCAAACCAACTGCACCTTGTATTCATATATCACCTTGCAAGACATCCCAAAGCTTTTCACAACAGTGTTATAAAGGAGCCAGCCGTGGAAGAAATTATCAGGCCAGAGCCCCAAAGCAAAATGGCTGTGTGGAGGAATGCCCAGTACTGTAGGAATGTCCTCCTTCATTCCGGGAGTATTAATGCCATCATCATTTCTCTGATACCTCATACTCATCTGTCTGTGCTCTTATCCCCATCTCCCACCAAGACTGATGCTCTATCAGACTCACTGTACTGGTGCCTGTAGCATCATCTCATTTGCTGTCTCCCACTCACCCCCTGACACCACTAACCCTGTATGCCCACTGCACTGCCTATTCCCTTGCTTGGGACACCTCTCTGCCTGCACCAAAAAATGTAGCTCTGCCACAACTTTAATCTCCCAGAAGTACCTGCCTCTCCCTCATTCCAGGAGGAAAACCACCCACAACTGGGCAGAAAGACAGATTCGAGGTAAGTTATGAGACGAGGATCCTGACTGATCACCTCAAACAGAGCCCAGACTGGTGTCTGAGGCTGCCTTTGACTTATTGTACCAGTACCCCATGTGTGAATCTCCCTTGACTTGACTGTGGCCTGCTGACAATTATGACAGGTTTTCTGGCTTTGTCTCTGTACTAAATGGCAAGGTGACGCCACAGTAAACATTTTATCTCACATTTCAGTTTGAAAAAGATGTTGAAACCTACATCTCAAGAGGCAAATACAATTTGATGTCCTTGTACATATTTCTGCAGACAACAGTTCTCTTTGTGACTGACATTTGATAAATATTTGAATCAAAGTATCTAATTTTTGGTGATAACAATGTTAATTGCACAGCTTGTGAGAATGATATATATGTTGCTCACAAAGCAATTACTAAAGTAACCTCAGCATTTCAGCATTCAGCAGAGTTAGTACATGCAATGCACATAATGTGGTTTCACTGGAATGTGTTGAAGATCTGCTTCCCTATCCTTCTCTCTTGCCACATTTCATTGTCCCTTGCCTCACTTCTACTTTCCAGTTCCATTCCACTGTCTATCCATCTCTCCTGTTCGGACACATGGCCTTAGACATTTCAGATTGATGATGATCATAGAGACCAATGGATGGGAGTCATACAGCACAGAAAAGGGGCTTTGGCCCATCAGGTCTGCACTGACATGACTACCACTAAAGCCTGCTAATCCCAATTTCCTGCACTTGTCCCATATCCTTTGATGGTATGATATTTCAAGTGCATGTAAGGATCAGGTCAGGAGTGGCCATAAAAAGCTTTTGTATTACTTCAGGATGGGCTGCATGTGATGCCAGTACCAGTCCACAACCTTCTATTTAACTCGCAGATTAATGTACAGGTCTTTCTGCTATAACACATTCTACTAGCATGAATTCACTTTAATGTGATTGGAGACACTGTTTCTAAAACACCAACTTTTAAAACGTGTGTTGGCTATGACGTGATTAAATCACCAACAGTTTAAGCACTGTTTCCAAAGCGCGATTTTTCAACAATGTACGGTTACATAAGAACGCAAGCATCATGTTATAGAAGAACTACCCATACATCTGGATATTGTCACTGAACCCCAACAAAAGTTCCCTTCTCACAAAAGAAGGAGGTGAGCAAACTTACAGTTTGCCTGACCCTGATTGACAAGTTGCTCAGTCAATCACTGCTGTGGAGGGTAAAAGAACTCTCTAAAAGGTGGAAATACTTTGTCACGTGGACTGCTATCAGCCAGCAACATTGTCTTGTAAGTTAAAAATGGATACATTTTTGAAGCATAAGAAGATACAAAAACAATGGAGAGACATTGGGAAAGTGAGATGAATATTCAGTTGCCTATCACTCAGCCAATTACTTAACTGATCAGTGAGTCATATCCTCCAATCTTTACAAAGACTTCAGAGCAGTCAATCAGTGGTGGGATGAGACATGAGGAGAATAAAATCTGTGCAGAATTACATATATCACAGTTCTCATTGTAATACTAATTGGTCGTGCTGGAAATTTATAAAGCAAACTATTTTTATAAACTGAGGAATGTTGCCGAGTCAACTTTGTCTCCATTAAAGTCAAAAGTCATTCTTCCCCATGTCAAGTCTTAAGTTAAAAGCAAGTCTTGAGTTGGACTGAAGTACAAGTTACTGACTTGAGCCAAAAACCTGATTGCTGATTTGGGACTCTAGAGATTGCTGTCTGTTTCATAGGAATAATAATGGTATACGCTAATAGTCTTTATAGTTAATCTGCTTACGAATCTATTTTACTATTGCAAAGAAATTTATAGCAACCTAATTAAATGCAAATTGGACCATTACATTATCAATATGCTTTGACTAGATAGTGCTGTTTGTGTAGTGCCAGTGACAATGGAGTTAGCAAATATTAATTTAACAGACAACATTTGTACAGCCTGTACATTATTTTGATCATCCAACCTGTAACATTAGCCATTTATCTAGTTCATGTTGTCTGGACTAAGGACTAACGTAAGCTGAATTCAGACGTGAACTAGTCAATTAATTAATGTAAAATCATATTGGGACTATGATATTTTTCCTTTGAAGCAGATAGTAATTTACTGAAAAACATGCTCTTTTTGAAATAAAACAAAAGACACTTTTCATAGTTGTAAAACTGAACTGAAAAGTTATACATCATTTAGAGTCATAGAGATGTACAGCATGGACAAGACCTTCGGTCCAACCCGTCCATGCCGACCAGATATCCCAACCCAAACTTGTCCAACCTGCCAGCAGCTGGCCAATATCCCTCCAAACTCTTCCTATCCATATACCCATCCAAATTCCCCTTAAATGTTGCAATTGTACCAGCCTCCACCACTTCCTCTGGCAGCTCATTCCATACACTTACCACTCTCTGCATGAAAAGGTTGCCCCTTAGATCTCTTTTATATCTTTCCCCTCTCACCCTAAACCTATGCCCTCTAGTTCTGGACTCCCCGACCACAGGGAAAAGACTTTGTCTATTTATCCTATCCATGCCCTCATAATTTTGTAAACCTCCATAAGGTCACCCCTCAACCTCCGATGCTCCAGGGAAAACAGCCCCAGCCTGTTTAGCCTCTTCCTATAGCTCAAATCCTCCAACCCTGGCAACATCCTTGTAAATCTTTTCTGAACCCTTTCAAGTTTCACAACATCTTTCCGATAGGAAGGAGACCAGAATTGCAAACAATATTCCAACAGTGGCCTAACCAATGTCCTGTACAGCCACAACATGGCCTCCCAACTCCTGTACTCAATACTCTGACCAATAAAACAAAGCACGCCAAACACCTTCTTCACTATCCTATTTACCTGCGACTCCACTTTCAAGGAGCTATGAACGTGCACTCCAAGATCTCTTTGTTCAGGAACACTCTCTTGGACCTTACCATTAAGTGTATAAGTCCTGCTAAGATTTGCTTTCCCAAAATGCAGTACCTCGCATTTATCTGAATTAAACACCACCTGCCACTTCTCAGCCCATTGGCCCATCTGATCAAGATCCTGTTGTAATCTGAGGTAACCTTCTTCGCTGTCCACTACCCCTCCAATTTTGATGTCATCCGCAAACTTACTAACTGTACCTCTTATGCTCACATCCAAATCATTTATATAAATGGCAAAAAGTAATGTACCCAGCGCCTCTCCTTATGGCACACCACTGGTTACAGGCCTCCAGTCTGAAAAACAACCCTCCTCCACCACCACCCTCTGTCTGCTACCTTTGAGCCAGTTTTGTATCCAAATGGCTAGATCTCCCTGTATTCCGCGAGATCTAACCTTGCTAACCAGTCTCGCATGAGGAACCTTGTCGAACACCTTACTGAAATCCATTTGTGTTTACTTTTTAAAAACTTCTGGTGCAAAGCATTTCAAAGGGGAGAAAATACAATTGTCATTTTAATTTTTTGCTTTGATTATTAGGCTCAAATTTATATAACAATCACATAAACAAAATTTTTATATAATAGTATTATTTTCAAAATGATTGCAGATGTTCTGTTGAATCATTTGTACTGTTTGAAAATATGCACACAGACATATGGTAAATGAATTACAATCTTACGTTTCAAATATGTCAGAAATCAGATTCTAGCCATTGGGACTTAAGATACAAATAAAACTATCCCAAAAACATTCCACATTCTGGAAAAAAATCTATGTTAAAAATATATGTGAGGATGAACACCTTTCACCCTAAAGAGTTACATAACTGTTCATTGTGTTTTACAAGTATCAATCAGAATAATGATATGTTGATAGTGTTTTGCTAAGCCTTATAGCGAATCTGTATTGTATAGCGAATCTGTATTATGGAATGCGTAGTCACATGGACGTGTATAGTGCTGGTGCATTCAATGGCAAGTTAGATATACAGATGAAGGAAAAAGAAAATAGAATTGAAAGTTAACAGGGTAGGATGAAGTAAGATGGAGAGAAACTTGTATCAAGCGCTGGTGTCAATTAGTAGTGTTGAACAGTCAATTTCTCTTTTGTTGACTTTGTAAAGATTGGAGGATATGACTTACTGATCAGTTAGGTAATTGGCTGAGTGATAGGCAACTGAATATTCATCCTACTTTCCCAATATCTCTCCATTGCTTTTGTATCTTCTTATGCTTCAAAAATTTATCCATTTTTAACTTACAAGATATAATGTTGCTGCTTGATAGCAGTCCACATGACAAACTATCTCCACCTTTTGGATTTCTTTTAAACTCCTTCCTAACTCTCCATAATTTTAAAATAATGACTCCTTTATCACAATCTTCCAAACCAGAGGAAATAGTATTTACATTTCACATGTATTAAAGCCTTCATCGTTTTCAAAGTTGCAATGAGTTTTAGCCTGTTTATTCTAATGGAAATAGTCCCAGGATCACAAGTCTTGTCTCAGAATTTCCTAATCAATGTAACATTCCCTTTTCTTTCTTTCATTTGCATAAATTGATAATTGCTTCTTTACTGTTGTACTTTATGACCTAAAATTAGCATAAAGGTCTTTGCAATTCATCTGATTCCACTCAGCATTGTGAATGTCTGACTGGAACCTCATTATTATTGGACAAGTTTTACACAGTGTTCATTGTAGTATACCTGTTGGAGGAATCCCAAAAATCAGAATTGCATAATGTAATTTAAAGGCACATACCACATATGAAGAAAGTGTACACTCAGACTGCAGACAAAGCTATGTGTGGAAGAAGCACTGTTAGATTCCTTTGCTTCTGCAATGCTACCTTTGAGTCTTTGGAACAGGGCAAACTACTTGCTATCAGCACATACGTGCATACACTAGTGGGAAGAGTTGACTGAGCTGATAAAGCAGTCCCACCTTTCTCCTGAACTAAGAAATGCCAATTTAGCTCACAAGATATGATTGCAAACTGCAAGGAGTTTCCTTATACACTCAAAAGCCCTGCTCCTGATCACCTTTGTGAAACAACTTTATTTGTTCCAAAGCAGAAAGTTGCCCAGAATCTGAAACAAGAGCCACAGCTGGAAGATGCAAAGCCCACTTCCATAGATTTTCCCATCCACACAATGGAGATGGCAGGCATACTAACAGTTATCGTCATTGTAGTATTGAAGGCGACATTAGGCAGTGTTTTTGCAGCATTGTTCTAACATCACAGTTTGCTGATGTGACAAAGTAGCTCACCCGATTGATACACATCACATGAAAAAACCCAAGGTCTGAGAAAAGGCCACTGGACTGAAATGTTAACTCTGATTTCTCTCCACAGATACTGTCAGACCTGCTGAGATTTTCCAGCAATTTTTGTTTTGTTTCTGATTTACTGCATTTGTAGTTTTTTCAACTTTTATTGAAAAGTTGGGGATCATTGTAAGAACTCTGATATAATTTCAATCAGATGGATTAGTGCTATTCAAGAACCTGGTTTCACAAAGTGCCTGAAATAATAATAGTCCTCTTAAACTACCAGTGAGCTGCCTTTGACTATGTGATTCATGTATTTTCAAGGTTAAGTTGAGAATGGGCCAGGCCTTTCAGGACATCTCACAGGCAGTAAGTCTCTGTTAGCAGACAAACCAGGAGTTAAAATTCCTCACTGTATACTCATCTGAAGTTTCTCCTTCAGCGAGGCAAACCATCCAATACAAAACTTGTGTCCATGGCAGAGGTCACCCAGCTCTTAATGGATTTATACAAAAATGAATCTCCAATTTAAAAGATTTTTATTCTGCTGTTCTTTTTTGAAGATAAAAGGGAACATATTCTTCCTCCTAAAATGTTGAAACACTGTAAATTATTAAGTCGAGTTGCAATTTATAATAATTGCAGCAAATTGCTCTAAACATAAAATGTACCTCAAATGGGACGGCTGGTCAAAATAGCAGAATTATTCCAGGTTTTAAACAGATGTTCTTGATTGGGCAGTTTAGTTTCTGTGACAGATGACTGTGTACACTCAAGCTGCAAGCAAAACAAATTACACACAAATAGAAACACTGTGCATTTGTTTCTAATGTTGGAAGTTCAACATCTTGTTAAAAAAAAGCTGCACCATTTTAAGCTACTTGGTTTTGAATGACCTTTCCTGCATGTTTATTTTATATAGATACAGTACATCAAACTTTAAATGCATGTTTACAACCAGTTCCTGGAAATGCTGTAGTTTTCCTATTCCTTGTTTTTTCATAATGTATGCTTTACCCTGCTTCATGGTGAAATAAGACTGAAGTCATTAAAGTTAAATTGTAAGTTTTTCCACTCTTTGTTGTGGTAATGAAGCATGAAAAACAAACATGCCTGCCACTTAGTTGTGATCACCAAAAATTCTTGTTTACTTCACATCGATAGCTTACAACAAAATTATGATTCGCCTTTATACACAAGTTAAAGTATCAGGCAGTTCAGTTTGTACACTTTGTTTATTTCTCAATGAAAGGTTATGATTAATATATAGTCTGAGAGTTCTATGCAATTCGCAGATTGCACATATACACTTTCCTTTATATTCCAAATTAGTAGGGCCCCAATGGGACAATTGCTGATTTAAGTCAATCATTTGGCAATTGAAATAATTCCACAGTGGCTGGTATCCCGTGACCAAGTCACCCTTTATTTACACATGGAGAGTTCTTGACACTGATGCAGCTCCCTCACAGCCTGCTCTCCGAGTGAACAGGATGTCTGACACTCTGGTTCTTATTTGTTCAGCCAGTGCTCCCTGTTTGAACCAATTAATAGCTCCAATCAGGGAACTCATATTCTATGAGGTCCACTTGGCTGACTCTTTACAGTCGCTACAGAAATAACTGCAACTTTTACCAAAGTACCAAGGGACAGAATTATAAGAACAAAGAACAGTACAGCACAGGATAGGTCCTTCATCCCACCAAGACTGCAGGACATATTATGCCTTTCAAAACTAAAGAGCCTTTTGCCTATATGCTATCTGTATCCCCCAATTCCCTGTCTATTCATCCACGTGTGAAGATGCCTCTTAAATGTTGCTATAGTATCTGCCTTCAGCAACTCCTCTAGCAGCACATTCCAGGCACTTACCACCCTCTATGTAAAAAGCCTATCTCTTACATCTCCTTTAAACTTAATCCTGTTTAGCTTAAACTTATGTCCCCTAGTAATTGACATTTCAACCTTCGGAGAAAGATTCCGACTGTCCTTTTCATTCGTGCCTTCCATCATTTTATAAACTTCACCCCTCAGCCTGCGACTTTCAAGTGAAAATAAACCAACTTTGTCCAATCTCGCCTCGTAGCTAACATCCTCCAAACCAGCCAACATTCTGGTAAACTGTTTCTGTATCCTCGCAATAGTCTCCACATCCTTCTGGTAGTGTGGCAACCAGAACTGTACATAATATTCTCACTGAAGTTCTATAGAACTGTAAGATGACTTGCCAATTTTTATACTCTGTGCCCTGATCGATGAAGGCAAGGATGCTATATGTCTTTTTGAACAACTTATTGTCTTGGGTTGCCACTTTCAGAGTGCTTTAGACCTGTACATCTAAATCCCTTCGTATGTAAATGCTACTTAGGGTTCTGCCATTTACTGTATATGTCTGTCCTGCATTAGATCTCCCAAAATGCATCACCTCATATTTGTACAGATTAAACTCCATCTGCCATTTCTATGCCCAAGTTTCTAGCCTATCTGTATCCTGCTGTATCATAGAACATAGAATATAGAAAAATATAGTGCAGTACAGGCCCTTCAGCCCTCGATGTTCCGCCGATCCAAGCCCACCTAACCTACACTAGCCCACTATCCTCCATTTGTCTATCCAATGCCCGTTTAAATGCCCATAAAGAGGGAGAGTCCACCACTGGTACTGGCAGGGCATTCCATGAACTCACGACTCGCTGAGTAAAGAATCTACCCCTAACATCTGTCCTATACCTACCACCCCTTAATTTAAAGCTATGCCCCCTTGTAATAGCTGACTCCATACGTGGAAAAAGGTTCTCATGGTCAACCCTATCTAAACCCCAAATCATTTTGTACACCTCGACACATCTTGTGTCATCTGGCGTTTCTTCCTCATTATCCACAACTCTCCCAATCTTTGTATTGTCCACAAACATACTAATCTGACTGCCTATATTGTCCTTCAAATCATTTACATATATTACAAACAATAGGAGTCCCAGTGCTGAACCCTGTCGAATACCAATATTCACAGATCTCCAGGAAGAAAAACACCCTTCCACCATTACTTTCTGTCTTCTATTGCGAAGCCAATTTTGTAACTACCTTACCAGCTCACTGCTGATCCAATGTGACTTTACCTTTGTATCAGCCTGCCATCCAGGCAACTTCCACCACCCCACCTTCATCAATCATCTTGTCACTTTCTCAAAAAACTTGCTTGTGAGTCACAACCTTCCCCTCACAAAGCCTATTGCTAATAAGTACAATTTATTTCTAAATGTAAGTAAATCTTATCACTAAAAATTTTTTTCCCAATAACTCCCCCACCACTGATGTTTGGTTCACTGCCCTTTGTTTCCCAGAGTACCGCTATTGCCCTTCTTAAACAAAGGAATGATACAGACAGGAAGAGACAGACTGGTCATAGTTGAGGAAAGCCAACTATAGTGAGGGAAGCAGTTAAGTTACTGCAAGAGGTTTTATTGTGGCTTTGTAACTCCGGCAGATCATTGATATTTGTTTCTGGATTCCCTGACCAATAAGAGTGGGCAGCTCATTGTTAAAGCTATATTATTTAAAAGGTCGCAAGGAGGGGTCAGAATGGATGCAAGCTTTAGGTGTCCAAACACAGATAGCAGTTGCTACAGAGGTGTCTTGTGGTTCCACCCCTGTTAACCCAGTTTTCTGTGACATCCCTAGCAGTCATGCTGTAGGGCATAGAGACCTGAAGAGAAATATTCATTTATTCCAGTGTGCACATGATCAGTTGCAGAAACAAAGCAAGTGAGAATTTGTGAGCTAGAGGAACAAGGTCCCTCACTCATGGAGCATAGTGCTGAAATCGATTGAAAAAGCTCATGCGGGAAGGAAAGGGAAATGACATACCACCTTTAATTGCCCCTCTTGACTTCACCACCTGGGTTCCACTCCTGAGACTAACATAACTTGCTGCTCCAGACATTATTCTTTCTTGAAGCTCTCTGAATGGCCTCCACTGATATTCACATTCAGCTTACTGTCATTCCTGAGAGAAACTCTTCACAATATTATCAATCCTTCCCCTCCACAGAATCTATTTCTTACACTCAGCAGTTCTCATTGCAGAAGAAGAGAGCACAGAATTCCAGAGTGAAAGAGAGAACCGAAGGTGATCCTTCAATAATAACCACCCTGACTGCAGCTGGGAGCTACAGGTACCCAGACAGTTGGAGTACAGGGACCTTGAAGACAGAGAGATGCAGGCCTTCCTCCTTGGGAGTAACTTTAAATTTTGGATCATGTCCAGTCCTGAGTTTCTGCCTTGAGTCTTCAAATGGCTAACAGTCATATTCTCAACCCATAGGTCTTTAAATAAATGGTGCAAGACATCTTGTGGGTGATGGGCTCCAGAATGGAGAATTTGCTTCCTTTCCTCTCCTACTGTGATGCCATTTTGCCTAATTATTATTAACGCAGTGTGTATTGGAACCCGAATGGCAAAGTATTGCCAGTTTGAATGATTTTCAACAAGCTCCGTCATGAACATCATTGATGCTGCCCTTCAAGCATAGCTTTAGAATGTCTCTGAAGCATTTTCTTTATCCTCCACAGACCACGAGCTAGTTGAGAATAGAGTAAATAGCTGCTGACAGGGGAGATGTTTTTCAGCCATTTGGACAATGCGTCCACTCTTATCGCTGTTGATGTTAGGGAAGTTTTACCTGAAGCTTATGCTGTTGCCTCCATGGAGTTACACTTGCATTTGTTTGATGGTCCACAGGTTGAATCTTGGTGAAGCTGTTGTTGTCTGATCTGTAAACACAGTTTGCTACTTCAAACAAGATTGAGGAAAGCCTCAACTTGGCTATTCAATACCTCTCTGAGGTGCAGCCAAGTGCTCCTTAGTTCTTTGCTAACAGAGGTGATTCCCACAAAGATGGAAACAGGCACATGGAAGTGGGAATGCTTTTTTAAGTCTCTGTTGTCTAATCACTTGTCTCTATTGTTGTCTTTTGCCTTTCAAACCTTGAGCTAAACATTATGCAGGGAATAAAAGATGAGCAGTGGATGTCAGTGAAATGGAAATGCCCCTGATTCTATGAATGTGCTTTATATTCGAAGGCATTGTGTATAATAGTGATGAAACTTATGGTGGTGGAGCCTCAGATTGACTGAATCATGCTTGTATGAGTCTACTATAAATGACAGTTAGGCAATTGCAGAAACTCTGGCCACGTCAGATTCATCCTGCTCCACTTCTCACCTTGGTCTTCCCCTTTCTCCTTCCCTTGCTCATTATTGAAGTAAAATCTCCTTCCATTAACAATTGACTTGTGGGCCTTGAACCATTACAACAAAATTGAAGGACCTGTGCTATTGGCGACTAAGTGGATGTAATTCAGTCAAGACAACCGCAGTGTTGTCCCCTGATTAATGCATTTTAGTGCAGTAGATTATGAAATTCTGCATTGATCACCAGCAGAAATGAGTTGGAGGCAAAGAAATTCAAGATTGCGAAATCATGACTGCCACTAGCAATGTGTGTCCACCTGGTCCACTAGACAGGAGGTTTTGTGTCAGGAAACTTTAAATATTAAGCAGCAATATTATGAGAAAGTCTGACTATTAATCATGTCTATTATTATCATTTCTTTAAAGCTAGAGCTTTAAGTTCAACCCATCCAGCCCCTTGAGGAACAAGTAGCTATTTTTTTAAAAAGGGAAAGTTTTGCTATTGCCACTGATGTTGTTGCTGATGTAAAACATGGTAAGGGGAGCAGAAATACCACCCAGGGTCTAGGAAAGGAGACTCTCGGAACAAGTCCTTGTGAGCAAAAGCCTTTCCTATCGGCAAGGAAACAGGTGTCTTCATTCAACATTTATAGCACTTGCTCCTGTTAATTTCACAGTGCTGTCAATTCTGCAGTGTTGTCAAAAAAAGTTGAGAGAGTGTACCACAAGCCTCACTGTGCTATGTTCATATTGAAGTTCATTGTATTCATTTTTTTCATCATTTTGTTTGATGTCGAGAATCTCATTTTTCTGAACTTGCCATATTTTCCCAACTCATTCCTGATTAAGGGCTTATGCTCAAAACGTCAATTCTCCTGCTCCTCGGATGCTGCCTGACCTGCTGCGCTTCTCCAGCACCAGACTCTCGACCATATTTTCCCAACTGACTCACCTTGGCCCACGTCATTTACAGGCTGGGAAAACTTAGCCAGACTTCTTCCCCATATAAGTGCTGCACATTTTCAACAATGTGGGCAGCTCTCAGAGTTCAAATGGGTCAGAGATTGAAAAATGTAAAAATGCAGTTGACTGAAGATTTAACCTGGATTCTGGTTTGAACAACCAGGTCAGAAATTTCCCAGACTGTCTGAAGCGCCCCAGGTTGAACAAGGTGAGAACCTGATAAGACGTTAATGAGCAAATGGCAACCAGTGCAATGGTTGTTGATTCTAGACAGGATATGACCCGCTAGCCAGGTGAGGGGTCTCTAAAGTTGCGTAAAATGAATATTATGAACTTCAATGTGCATCTATCATAGTGAAACTTTTGCTTTAGTACAGCCTCCATTTTTCAGGGCTACCAAATCAGCTGGACATGTCTGGTTTTGCTATACCCATCTAGATGTTAGTGGAATATGGATGTTAGTTCGTAATGCCAACATAATTGAAGCAGAAGGAGAGTGAGCAATTTCTGGTGTAAACTGTGTCAAACTTGCATCCGATTTAGAAGATATTTCTTTCCCCCTTCCAGGTTCGTCTACAAACCTATTTGGGTAACACTGAGTTCTAAACCTTTCCTGATCCTGTGCAATTGCAATCTATTTAAAATGCAATACTTCAAGAGAAAATTGTGCTTCAGAAAATATTCCTTGCTATATTTGATTGGCAGCTTGCTAAAGTATGGAAAATACATTTAAAAATTAATTCCTTTCAAATTTAAGCATTTGAAATTCGATTGAGGTTCCACAGCTGGTGAATAACCCAGCTTTAGTTACTGTAAATTACGGATAAGAAATATGAAAAACTTCTTTCTATTTAGCTTGGCATACAGTAGTCTGATACTAAATAATTTTCATAAAGTAGTTCAGAAACCTTTAGAAGTTACGTATTTGCATTGCTGGTCCCAAAATTTCACCTTAATATAATGTGTGTCATCGTAGGCCTACGTATAAGTGCAGTTAGTATTTTTCAAAGTTAAGTTACAAGTTTTTAGAACACCAATATAGTGATGGTGACCTCTTGAATTCCTCACATCTACAGACGCACTTGTGTTAACTGCTAAATGGAATTTAGAGTGACTGCAAGGGTATGGAGCTGGTCGTTAGTAATTATAATACTCCTACAGGGGAAATAGTATATAAATATACATTTCACAACCTTCATTATTGGTGGTTACACCCTGAACTAGATAGGTTTTAAGTTCTGAAATTCCTCACTAAATTTCACCACCTCTTAACTCCCTTTTCCTCTTTTAAAGTGTTCCTTAAAACCTGTCTCTTTTGAGCAACCTTTTAGTTCAAATGCCACCTAATGTGGCTCAGTGTCAAATTTAGTCTGATATTTCTCCCACACAGCAGTTTGTACATTTTACTACATTGAGATGTTAAACAACTGCAAGTTATTTTTGATTAAATTCAGTATGTCTCTCTGACATGTTTCGTAGTTAACAAAATATTTTTCCATTTTCGACTTGTTGTTCACTGAATGAAACATATTAAAATAAATCAAGCACCTTAGCATATCTGGAATATTTCATTTATTGTATTTCACATTATTTGTCTCATGGATTTTCATTGGCCAAATTATTCTGGACTGTTACATCTACACATCATCTGTGATGAATAGAAGCCAGATTATAAAATAAATGCATTTCCAAAACTAGTTCTTATTGGGATGCCAGCCAGACTACAGCACAGAATTTTTCATCTTCGTCAGTCTGCGTACAGTACTTGCTTTTTACAAGATAAACTTCCTTCCAGACACCCCCAGGGAAATATTAAAACACCCATTAAGTGTTATTTAAGAAAGAGAAGTTATCCAGACCAAGTTTTGCAAGCTTTACTGCTTTTTGTTCTTTTTACAACTGGGGGTGGGTGGGGATTATTTTCTGTTCTGCAGTTTAGCTGAGACAAACATGGAATGTTTGTATGGTTACAATAATCTGTTACATTTTATACCTGGATGACAGTTGGCAAAATATCAGATCTTTCTCGCACTTTGCATATATAAGACTCTTCCCTTGTCATAACATGCCTCCCTCTGCTTTGTAGAGTGTGCGTTATTTGGTAGTACATAGACGTGCCTGTGTGAAGTGGCCTCTATGGCCTTATTGCTCAGTTGTCAGAGAGGGAGGCTTCCCCAGCACAAAAGACCAATCTCTCTGCTCTCCACAGTGGATTAGTTGAGAATAACTCTCCAGACTCTTGCGGGCTGTTTCAGAAGAAACTTCCTACGAGGAGTATAATTTTCTCCTTTAAATGGATGAATGTGTTACCATCAAGAAAAAGCATCTACAAAAACCCATATTTAGGTAAGTTTCTAGAATTTTGCATTTTGTTGCTAAAGTTTCTTTTCCCTTTCTGTTAAGAATTGTTGCAAAGAAATTGTGGAAGTGTTTTGTTGTAGTTGTGTAATAGTTAATTTTGTAAGCTGTCAATGTCCTGACAAATAATGTAATAAACCAGTAATGAAACCACTTTATGGTTTTTAAGATCCTTCCATTTTGCTGTTGATTAAGTGAACGTTTTGTACTTTGATCACATTTTTAAAAGTACCCTGCAAACTTTTTGTAGAGCATTGTACATGTGCTTGCTGTGTGTGGTGATATAAAAACAATTAGTTACAGAACATTGCATCGGAGTTCAATGCAACGTCTCTGTTTTTAATCATTAGTCAGTTAAACCTCTAGTAGAACTGTCATTTTTGCTGATGTTTGTCAAATGTTAATTTTAAGATTATGTTTGCAAAATAACCATTCTGTGTATTAGATGGACAACTGAAACACTGGGAGGAAATAGATTTTCATAGCTTCATAAAATGAGCAGAGTTTTATTTTCACTGAAACACCATTGTGGAGTTATTTTTTAATAGTTCAAAATATAATGCTTTCCTGTTAAAAAATAGCAGAATTTTGTTTTCAAAAAGGAGCCAAGATTTCTCATTGTAAAAGAATTTTTTCCCATCTGTCAGGATACCTTAATTTAACTGTCCACAAACTGCTGTAATTGACTTTGAAGGCAATCAAGTGGTCACCAAGCATGGGAATGGCATTATTCCTGGCACTCAGCATAAAGGGTCTGTGGTTGGAAAAAAGAAATAGTGTAAATGTTATTTTGTTTATGACAAGTAACATCCCGAGACCCACTTTCACTCCCATTGGACTAAAGTTTATGACATCTGTGGTGTATCGCAGCTGTGAAATTGATAGGATAAATAAATAGACGTAGATATAAAACATGAACGGCCTGTTTACATTGGCTTCTATAATTTTAAATGAATATAATGCTCTATGACAGTAAAAATCTGTGAGAACGTGCTGCGCTGACAAAGTGACAGTTTTCATTTTTAGAAAGGTTTAATCATCAGGTTGATAAAATGATCAGGCGCACATGGATCAGTGAACTGCATCTGAAGAATGCACTGACAAAGATAAAGACCTAAAACAGAGAAATTCAAATGCAGTGCCCATTGGTGTTTTGGTTTCTTACCTCCTGTTTATACTGAAAAAGCAGTTCAAACTCTGCAAGCTGAAGTATGCCCAACCCAACTGCGACTCAAATTCATAGTAAGTTTGATATGGAATTACAAAGGTAGTCAAGAAGCAAATGCTCTAAATGTCTCCACCAACTTCAGCCAGTATTCTTCCAGTTCCCAGGAAACACAGTTATTCTTTTTTATGTTTTGCATAGAGGACGGAGAAAGAGGGAGTAGGTAGGAAAGCCTCAACAATGTACCAGTGCTAGAGGAGCTTGCATATATCAGCTTTGGGTTTGTGTGAAACAAATATGTTGAGCTGACCTTGTGCTTGGCAAATGTTAAAATGATTTGTATCATTAATATGTAGTAATTGTTTTATGACTGAACAATGAATTCAAGTTTACAAAGTATTTGAGGGCTCCTATAGTGTCCCTACGTCTGGGTTAAGAATCCTGGGTTCAAGTTCCATTTGCTCCAGAGGTGTGTAATAACATCTCTGAACAGGTTGATTTTTAAAAAAATCTACAGAGGGATTGATAGGGGATCTATGGCGCAGTGGTAGTGTCACTGCCTCAGGATTATAAAATCAGGGTTCAAGTCCTACCTTCCTTGGAAATGCATTGTAACAGGTTAAATTGAAACTTATCTGGCTCTTGCCCCTACTGTAATGTCAGGCGGTCTAGTTTCAAATCCTGCCTATCCCAGATATATGACATAAGAAACCTGAACAGATTGATTAAACATAACATATAAAGTAACTGCTTCCTGAGAAAAAATATGAATAACAAGTAGAATTCTTGAATTGATTTCCACCTATGACTTATAATTCTTTGTATAATTAAAATGTAAAAATCTATCAGAGAAATTGAACATAGATTCCCTACAGTGTGGAAACATGCCATTTGGCCCAATGAGTTCATACAGACCCTCCTAACAGCATCCCACCCAGACCCATCTCCCTATCGTATCCCTGTAGCCCTGCATTTCCCATAGCTAACATATCTAACCTACCCATCCCTGGACACTATGGACAATTTAGCATGGCCAATCCATTTAACGTGTACATCTTTACACTGTGGGAGGAAACAAAGCACCCAGCAGAAATCCACAGACACAGGGAGAATGTGCAAACTCCACACAGTCGCCTGAGGCTGGAATCAAATCTGGGTCCCTAGCGCTGTGAGGCAGCAGTGCTCATCACTGAACCAATCTGAAATGTTCGAAATTGTGCTTCAATTACCTTTTGTCTTATTTTGCTTTCTCTTTTTAAAACATAATGGAACTTTCATTATCTGTATTCCCTTCTCTTCCCTTTCAGTAATGTACAAAATATTTCATTGGGTTAGGTATTACATATTCTGAGTTCTTGATCCTGGAGAATATAAGCTTTGTACTTGTGGCTGTATGTACAACCCAACAGAAGAGATAGGGTTGTCTGTCTGTATGCTGCAAGCAACTGGTTTTTGTCTAATCCCTGTGATAGGACTACTTTTGAGAACTTAATATCTATGCAACACTGAAACATCATTTGGGGTCAAGCGTTCAAAGCGAGTCAGAACTCAAGTGTTTCTGGTCCAGCAGATGATGTGTTGCTGACAATATTTTGAAGAATAAATAAGAGTGGAGTAATATTTACTTTGGGTGAGGATGCAAGTGCTGGCAATTGAGAATCAGCAGCCTGTTAGACCAATGTTCATTTTCTTGTGTGTCATGCCTAACTGATTATCAAGCAACAGTTTTTCTGGAACCCAAATGAAAAGGAAATCTCCCTGACTCTGTCCACACAGACACATTGTTCAGATATCAGGTGTTGGATACTTAATGAGACAATCTAAAAAGATCCCTTCGAAGTTCAAAAACATATTGTTTCAAATGAAGTGAAGGGACTTTGGGTTTTTGCTAAAGCTTTCATCTGGGGTGGCTAACTTCTCTGAGTTAACGAATCTTTCCTCAATAAGAAAAATAGAATCTGAATGCTTTAATTTCAATGCAGTCACTTTCAGCTTTTAGCTTTTAAAGTGTTAACATAGCTGCCTTATAATGTGTCTCCATTCAGTCAGAAGATTGTGTTTTAACTGTTCTCAATGACTGGAGTTCATAATCTAGACTTACATCTCTGTGCTGTAATGAGGGCCTGTTAGAGCCGAACAAGTGAACCCTTTTAGATGAAGATTAACCAGAGTCTATATCCCAATATGAAATATTTCATAGTCTTACTGGAAGAAGAAAGGAGATCAAAAGTTTCAAATCAGGAGGTGGGTTCGATTCTTGGACCTGGATTTTAACCACAATTGAAATCCTCAGTGAAACTGGTGGATGTGACCACCACATTAGAATTCCCATCCCAAACACAGTATCTGTCAATTCTGTGGAGGAAGTTTGTTTTTTGTACATTTGTGGACATTTTATGCAGGCAGCTGGCCAAAGTACCTTTGCTCCTGTGTGACGTTGTTGACCTGCAGGTCTGAAACACAAAGTGCTCCAGTTAAACCTGATAGGAAAAGTTCTGATTTTGTGGATTTGTTTGGACAATCTTCTATCCAGATCCTGGGTCAAATTTGTTTCAGTCCCAGACAGGAGGGATGAACTGGTTATTCCTCGACCCACTGTTGGTCACAACAAGGTTAAATCCAAAAGGATCCCTTCTCTTTTGCATATCTTTCTCCCTGACCCAGATGAAGCAAAACTTTCTGGAGTTTTGATGCAGCTCTGGCACTCAGAGGCAGGCTGTAGGCCCAGCCTGTCCCCACACCCAGCAATTCCACTCTTGTTCCAGGGTCACCAGGCTCAATTCCCACCACTCCGGAACTACAATCCACCTTTTGGCCACTTTCACCTGGTGGGGTTTGCGGAGCCAGGAAATATCAGGAGATTGTCTTCCTGACCAGGAAGTGAAAATCCAGACCATGAAATACAACTTATTTTACTCCAGAGTCAAGTCTACCACCCAGTTAGAGGCCAGAGGAGAGTCAGGAAGTGAACACCAGGCAAATGGGTCATGCTCTGGTATGAATCAGGAGCCAACAATTGTGGTGCTGGAAAAGCACAGCCGGTCATGCAGCATCCAAACAGCAGGGAAGTTGGCGTTTTGAGCATAAGCTCTTCATCAGGACCACACTTCCAGCACCACACTTCTTGACTCTGATCTCCAGCATCTACAGTCCTCACTTTCTCCTCGTTTCCTATAAATCAGGAGCCATTGTGTCTGCATGTTGGTCAAAATTGTGGGATCTCCATGTTCCAGCTGAGCAGGGCGTGGAAAGCTATGTCCCGGGATAGTACAGAAAAGTGTCCGTTAGCAAATTTTTAGCAATGTCCTGTTCTTCTTTGCTGAAATCTTCACTTCTTTTTGCGCCAAGGAAAACTGTTGAGCACATGAGCACCTTTCTGTCCCTCTCCAAATGAGATCGTGGTTGATTGGCTACAGGGATCTTCGAACAGTTGGCAGCTCCAAGGAAAATATTGGAAAGCCAGAGTCGAGCGCTGTGGAATTAATTTGCCAAATTAACAAGATGGATGTCTTCAATTTTACACTCGCCTCTGTCTCTCCCTATCCTTGTGAAAGTCATCAGAACTAAGAACAGAGACAGCAGACCAACCAGTTGAACACTAGCACCATGTTTTCATCATCTTGCTTCTTCTGTTCTGCTTTGTTTCAATGTGGGATGGGGAAACCTGGCCCAGTATGTTTATGAATCCTCCCCTCCCTTGTCAGTCTTCTGCAAGAACTGTTCCCTCCCGGACACCCTGGTTCACTTCTCCTTCATGTCCCCCAGCACCACGGCACCTTGCCCTGCAACCGCAGAAGATGCAACTCCTGCTTGTTGACTTCCTACCTCCTCACCATCCAAAACCCTAAGCACACCATCCAGACGAAGCAGCAATTTACTTGCACTCCACTTACTCTAGTCTACTGTATATGCTGCTCACATTGTGATCTCCTCCACATCAGAGAAACAAAGGGTAGACTGAGTGACCACTTTGCAGAACATCACAGAAAATGACGCTGAGCTTCCAGTCGTCTGCCACTTCAACACACCATCCTCTTCCGTGGCCAACATCCTTGTCTCAGGATCACAGCAGTGTTCCAGTGCAGCTCAGTGCGAGCTGGAAGAACAGCAACCTTGGGACACCTGCAACCTTCTGAACAAGATGCCAATTGGAGGAAAAGGAAACAGAGTTTGTGTATCACCTCAGAATGATAGAGGCTAATAAGCCAAGTCGTAGTCAATATTCCTAACGATGTAATAAGGCTTGGTCTGCCCTGGTATACAGTGACACTCGGAGGGACAACTGAAAGCTCTTTTTGAAAGACTATAGTTTATTGATTCAGTAGTAAATGTTGCCGAGAGTGTGATGCTGGAAAGGCACAGCAGGTCAGACAGCATCTGAGGAGCAGGAAGACTGACATTTCGGGCATGAGCCCTTTATTAGGAAGGGCCCTCCTGATAAAGGGCTTATGCCCGGAACGTCGATTCTCCTGCTCCTCGGATGCTGCCTGACCTGCTGTGCCTTTCCAGCATCACACTCTTGACTCTGATCTCCAGCATCTGCAGTCCTCACTTTCTCCTAGTTGTTAAGAGTGAGTTTGCAACAGCACAAGTAATCTACCTTGGACATGTAATGGCTCAGAGACTGGTACTGCCAAAAACAGAAAAACTGGCTTTGATGGAGTACCCCTGCCCCCAATCAGGAAATCATGGCTTAAAAACCGAAAGAACTGAGGATGTTGTAAATCAGAAACAAAAACATAAGTTGCTAGAAAAGCTCAGCAGGTCAGGCAGCATCTGGGGAGTGTTAACGTTTTGGGTCCAGAATAACACATTGGGATGTGTAATTCCTACTGCACACTTGGACTGCACCACAGCATTATCGCTACTCCATTGATAGACATATTTAAGAAGGAAACAAAACACAGCCAGGGAAGTGCCAAGCATCCTTTGGGAGGCTGAAAACCATCTTAATCAATAAGCCAGTGTTAACTGTCCTTATTGGCAAGGCAGCAATTGATGCCAATAACCTCAGTTCTGAAGTAAAGTCATACTAGACTTTAAGTGTGAACTCTGTTTCTCTCTCCATAGATGACGACAGACTGGCTAAGCTTCTAGGAGAAAGTGAGGACTGCAGATGCTGAGGCCAAGGCTAGGCTTCTCCAGAATTCTCTGTATATGTTTCAAATAAATCCTCCCCTGTTTATTCCACCCTTTTCAAATGGAATCCCTTTTCTCACTCCTTTTCTCTCCCCTGTCTCTCCTCTAATTCACTTGCTCCTTTTCTCTGTTATGTTCCCTTTTATTTCTCTGAAATGTTTTTGCCTTTTTTCTCACTCTACTTCTCCTTCTATCTTCACTTTCCCTCTCTTATTTTTCTCTTTAAATTCCAATTCTGATGTGTTCTTACTGAACTCTTGTCAGTGCAACTTTGACTGTTTTCACATTTAAATTTCTCTTTATACTCCATGACCACTAACGCTCCGAAATCTAGTGTTTCCAAATAATTCGATTGCCTAGTCACACATTTCAGTTCACAAACATACAATGCCTTCAAAGTATTAGAATTTATCCCACTCTGCTGAAATAAACTCACAGCTAGACATTTCAATTCATAGCATTCTTACTTCAATGTGCAAGAAATATGCAATGGTGTTTTCTTTTATTTTTCCTTTCTTAATATTGTATTGCCCACTTCCAATTAAGTGTCTTTGTCTTAGGTTTCAATGTCGGATAGCCTCCAAATGTGTGTTATGTCTACTATTGGAGAGCAGCACTCATTCTTTTTCTAGTATCACTCCGCTGTTGGTTGCAACAAATTTTAAGTTTAAGCAGAGTGGTATTGTGGCCAACTTATATAGGTCTCAGATTGCCAAGGTCAACATTTAAGAACAAGTCAGCCAGGTTTCTTTAATCAACCACAAATAACTGGTGTCTTTACAAAAAAGAAACTCACTCAAACTAAGAAGCAAAATTTATTGTCAAATGGTTTGAATTATACAAAAGAAAACACAAACACAAGTGTGCGCACACACACAAACATCTGAGGAGAAAAAGTAAATTCTTCAGAGTGTTAACTTTAACCAAGTAATATATTAATTTATGAAAAAAAGAATAAATTATGGATTGTCTCAAATGGTGTTCCGATACCTAACTATTCTGCATACAAAGATTTTAGCACAGGGGTATCTTATTGGAACAGCTGTATTTGTATGGATTCTCTTTGCTTCAAACAGGTAGATTTCAAGAAACCTTTCTTCAGCAACTCTCCCCAAGTGGTAATGATGACTGTCAATGGAATTTCAGGTCACACATAATGCTAAGAGGAGTTGCAAAAAACAAGTGAGCAGTAGGAAGTTGCTCTTCAGGCAGGTCAAATTCTGGTAGATGGGGTTCAAAATGCACCAGTATAATTCCATCTGAATGCTGGGCTGTGTGGCCCCTCTGTGAATGTTTACAGGCTATCTGACTCCATTCAGACTCCCTCCCTGAAGGTGCAACATTATTGCTGTTGTACCTTGTGTCTGTTGCTTAGCAAAGGTGTGCTTTAGAAGTTCTATACATATGGGCCCACAAAATCTTTTCAAACATTAATATTTATATTTCATTTCTTTATAATTAAACCTCAAATTGGGCTATCAGTGGCATATATTCACCATCACAAAATTTGCCCGCTTCCACCTGGCAACACTGTCTAGCTAGCTGTGTTGCATTCGCAGCCCATTTGCTCCTGAAGTCCTTAACCTTGCCTTTGTCCCCTCCAGTCTCAGCCATTCCAATGCTTTTTAGGCTGGTTTCCCATACTTCACTCTTTGTAAACTTAATTCAGCCAAATCTCTGCCATCCTAACCCTGTTCTTGTGGAAGTCTTGTTGTCATATCAACCTAGTTCTTGTTAACCAACGTTGCCTCCCATTTTCCAAAATCCTGTAAATTCAATTGCTCTTTCTTGTGTTTAATTAGTTTCATTTCTTCAGCCTCTTTACATTTCCTTCAGCAGCTCTACATCTCTACCCAATCTGTTATTCTGACTCTGATCTTCTGTACATCTGACCTTTCTTTGCCCATCATTGGGCATCCGCCATCTAAGTTCCACACCTTGTGTTCTATCCTTAAATTCCTACACTGCTTTTCATTTAAGGATTGGCTTAAAACCCACAACTTTGACAAAGATTCTAACTCAACCCTTCAAATACTCCCTTCTCTATCTCTGAACCCTTCGAGGTCTGGTGACAATTCTTTCAAGTACCTTGGAACAATGTTCCACATAATGGTGAAAATAAATCCAGTCCTTTTTATTGTTTTTACAACTGCAGTCAGATGTTATTGAAAATGCATGTTCTTACTTTTATTGACTATAAAAGTCAATTTGAAGCTTGTCTCTTATTACTTGCTTCTGACTTTTCTGCTTTATTGTTGTAATTATTAAATCAATACTTTAACTGCCTAATTTTCTAACTGGAGGGAATATAACAATTAGTTTTTAGTTTTTGTACGCCATGAGATGATATTCACTTAACTTGCATGAGTCATTTAATCTGTTGTTAATTCAGTGATTTTAAATGTGCAAGTGACTCAGACATTTTGAAGTAAGATGTTAATCTGTACCATTGATACAATATTGACAAAATGGCACATGGAGAGAAAAATCATTTTATGTTCATCATAATCTGTAACATATTCTTCCATCCAGTTGGATGAATGGAAAGGAAAGTAGCCAGCTTCTGTTAAATACGTGAGCTCTTCCTGCCCACTTTGCCTGTCTCATATATGTGATGCTTTATATGCTTAGGCAGCGGAGACAAAGAATTGTCCCAATGTGTTTTCAAGCATTTGTATAAAAACTAGATGTAGATTCGTGGAATTCTTCAAATAATTTCTTCATTTCCAATTTTCCAATTCATTTATTTATTAATTGAATATTTATACATCTCTAATACATGAGGTGCAATACAGCTCATGAGAGGATGAATATTTCAAGCTGCTTGTCCAACCACAGTCTTCGACTGTATCTTGAAATACTTACAGTTTTGTGAGAATGTTTCATGACACCAAACATATTCTAATGCAAAGATTACTAACCAAGTTATACCAGTTTTTAAAATGTATGCACTAAAATGGCTGACCCCTGGTTACTGGCATGGGAATGTGGTTAACTTGTGTTCTTTCATTGAATTGCAGGCAGCACATTAAGTTCATGCTTTCCACTCCTTTTAATGAGTAATGTGTGCATCTGTATAATTTACCTGATTGGTTTCATTTTTGCAATATATCAATAATAAGCTGACTGAAAGATAACTAAATCTTCCTCAATAGATTTCCTTTACTCTCAACTCATTATTTATCATTAGGACCAATTATACCTCGATCCTGTTTTTCACATATACCTCAAACAAGCCCACTGACTCAATGATGTTTCAGGACCACAATTCTGGGCAGTTTCCCGGACCTGCTGCTCACAGTCAAATAATCCAGTCTATGTCTGCCATGGCATATGAACATCTCAGTACGGAGCTTTAAACCTAAAAACTGTATTCGATTAGCCAACAACACAATCATTTATTTGCTTTGCATTCACCAGCAATTTCTGAAGCTATGAATGGAATTGGTTGAATCATAGCCGGAACCATCATCACTTTCATTGATCAACTCATTATGTCTTCAAGGCTTAGAAGAATCAGGTTGATATTTTTTTCACCTTCCCACTTTTATTAAGCTGTTAGTAATTCTTTTCCTTTCACTACACCTGTTCTTATATTCCTGTGTAGCAACAGTGACTGCAGACATTTGTATTTTGAGTCAGGTTTGTAATGGAACTAACATAAAAATCTTATTTCTATGTTTATTATGACAACAAGCAGTGACGTACATTGGTTAAAGCATTCATTATTTACTACAGCTGCATATAGGCACAGTGAATTTGTATAGTTTTCTTACTTAGTAGATACAATTTTACATTATACTGCATAATTATTGAATAGTGTAGCGTAGTAGAAGGCCATTTGACTTATTGAACAAGAGCCAGCTGTTTCATAGAAAAGGAAACAGGAATAAACATTTGAGTCTGCTCCACCATTCAAAACGATCATAAGAGATCATCCTACACAGCACCCTGATCCCACTTTCACCCCACACCCTTTAATACCTTGAGCCCTAAGAGACATATCCATCTCCTTCTTGAAAACTCATGTGGCAGAGAGTTCAATCGGCTCAATACTCTGGATGAAGAAATTTCTGATAATCTCAGTATTAAATGGCTCAGCACCACACTGCCCCCACCCCCCTTAGACTGTAACCCCTGGTTCAGGGTTCCCACCGTAATCAGGAGCATTCTTCCAATGTTTACAAAGGAAAGACTGTTCATCCCACTTTCTGCTATTCTTTCCCTATGTTCTTGCAATTTTTTACCCCTTTAGATACATATTCAATTTGTATTGGCCCCACAAAGTATTGCATGCCAATATCCAAACTCCCGTAACATGAAATAGCTTTTCCTTATGTTACCTTTTGTTCTTGGCCAAACACACTAAATCTATGCCATTTGGTTGTCGATCCTTCATCTGATGGAAACAGTTTCAACTTTATGTATCCTACCTTAGCTTTTCATTATTTTAAATGCCTCGAACAAAATTCCTCTTAACTGTCTCTTCTAAAAGGAAAACAACACCAGCTTCTCTGATACTGTTCATTCAGTAACTTGATTTGTACAGACCTTGAATTTTGCAAAGAGAGACATGCTGCTGAAGTTAATCAATTAAGGTAATCAATTAAGCTTGGAACATGGCTCATTTAATTTTGCTAAAAGTGACTTGCATTCATAAGCAGTAACCCATTCTTTCCAAACAAAAGGAATATAGCGTTATAGAGTCATAGAGTCTTAGAGATGTACAGCACGGACACAGGCCCTTCGGTTCAACCCGTCCATGCCGACCATATATCTTAACCCAATCTAGTCCCACCTGCCAGCATCTGGCCCGTATCCCTCCAAACCCTTCCTATTCATATACCCATCCAAATGCTTTTTAAATATTGCAATTGTACCAGCTTCCACCACTTCCTCTGGCAGCTCATTCCATATGTGTACCACTCTCTGCGTGAAAAAGTTGCCCCTTAGGTCCCATTTATATCTTTCTCCTCTCGCTCTAAACCTATGCCCTCTAGTTCTGGACTCCCCCATCCCAGGGAAAAGACTTTGCCTATTTATCCTTTCCATTCCGCTCATAATTTTGTAAACCTCAAATGAGGTCACCCCTCAGCCTCCAACATTCCAGGGAAAACAGCCCCAGCCTATTCAGCCTTTCCCCATAGCTCAATCCTCCAACCCTGGCAACATCCTTGCAAATCTTTTCCGAATCCTTTCAAGTTTCACAACATCTTTCCAGTAGGGAGACCAGAATTGCACACAATATTCCGACAGTGGCCTAACCAATGTCCTGTATAGCCGCAAGATGACTGCCCAACTCCTGTACTCAATACTCTGACTAATAAAAGAAAGCATACCAAATGCCTTCTTCACTATCCTATCTACCTGTGAATCCACTTTCAAGGAGCTATGTACCTGCACTCCAAGGTCTCTTTGTTCAGCAGCACTCTCTAGGACCTTACCATTAAGTGTATAAGTCCTGCTAAGAATTGCTTTCCCAAAATGCAGCACCTCGCATTTATCTGAATTAAGCTCCATCTGCCACTTCTCGGCCCATTGGCCCATCTGATCCAGATCCTGTTGTAATCTGAGGTAACCCTCTTCACTGTCCAGTACACCTCCAATTTTGGTATCATCTGCAAACCTACTATCTGTACCTCTTATGCGCACATCCAAATCATTTATGTAAATGACAAAAAGTAGAGGACCCAGCACCGATCCTTATGGCACACCACTGGTTACAGGCCTCCAGTCTGCAAAACAACCCTTCACCACCACCCTCTGTCTTCTACCTTTGAGCCAGTTCTGTATCCAAATGGCTAGTTCTCCTTGTATTCTGTGAGATCTAACCTTGCTAATCAGTCTCCCATGGGGAACCTTGTCGAATGCCTGACTGAAGTCCATATAGATCACATCTACAGCTCTGCCCTCCTCAATCCTCTTTATTACTTCTTCAAAAAACTCAATCAAGTTTGTGAGACATGATTTCCCACACACAAAACCATGTTGACTATACCTAATCCTAATGCCTCTCCAAATACATGTACATCCTGTCCCTCAGAATTCCCTCCAATAACTTGCCCACCACTGACATCAGGCTCACTGGTCTATAGTTCCCTGGCTTGTCCTTATTATCCTTCTTAAAGAGTTAGCCAACCTCCAGTCTTCCAACACCTCATCTGTGACTATCGATGATACAATTATCTCAGCAAGAGGCCGAGCAATCACTTCCCTAGCTTCCCACGGGGTTCTAGGGTCCACCTGATCAGGTCCTGAGGATTTATTCACCTTTATGTGTTTCAAGACATCCAGCACTTCCTTCTCTGTAATATGGACATTTTTCAAGATGTCACCATCTATTTCTCTACAGTCTATATCTTCCATATCCTTTTCCACAGTAAACACTGATGCAGAATACTCATTTAGTATCTCCCTCATTTTCTGCGGTTCCACACAAAGGCCTTCTTGCAGATCTTTGAGGGGCCCTATTCTCTCCCTAGTTACCCTTTTGTCCTTAATGTATTTATAAAAACATTTTAGATTCTCCTTAATTCTATTTGCCAAAGCTATCTCATGTCCCCTTTTGCCTTCCTGATTTCCCTCTTAAGTGTACTCCTACTGCCTTTATACTCTTCTAAGGATTCACTTGATCTATCCTGTCTGTACCTGACATATGCTTCCTTCTTTTTCTTAACCAACCCTCAATTTCTTTAGTTATCCAGCATTCCTTATACTTACCAGCCTTTCCTTTCACCCTAACAGGAATATACTTTCTCTGGGTCTTGTTATCTCATTTCTGAAGGCTTCCCATTTTCCAGCCGTCCCATTACCTGTGAACATCCGCCCCCAATCAGCTTTTGAAAGTTCTTGCCTAATTGGCCTTTCTCCAATTTAGAAATTGAACTTTTAGATCTGGTCTATCCTTTTCCATCACTATTTTAAATCTAATGGAATTATGGTCACTGGCCCCAAAGTGTTCCCCCACTGACACCTCAGTCACCTGCCCTGCCTTATCTCTCAAGAGAAGGTCAAGCTTTGCGCCTTCTTAAGTAGGCACAATCACATACTGAATCAGAAATTTTTCTTGTAGATACTTAACAAATTCCTCTCCATCTAAACCCTTAACCCTATGTCCCAGTCTATGTTCAGAAGGTTAAAATCCCCTACCATAACCACCTTATTATTCTTACAGATAGCTGAGGTCTCCTTACAAGTTTGTTTCTCAATTTCCCTCTGACTATTAGGGGGTCTCTAATACAATCCCAATAAGGTGATCATCCCTTTCTTATTTCTCAGTTCCATCCAAATAACTTCCCTGGATGTATTTCCAGGAATATCCTCCCTCAGTACAGCTGTAATGCTATCCCTCATCAAAAACGCCACTCCCCCTCCTCTCTTGCCTCCCTTTCTATCCTTCCTGTTGCATTTGTATCCTGGAACATTAAGCTGCCAGTCTGCCCGTTCTTGAGCCATATTTCTATAATTGCTATGATATCCCAGTTGAAAGTTCCTAACTATGCCCTGAGTTCATCTGCCTTCCCTGTTAGGCCTCTTGCATTGAAATAAATGCAGTTTACTTTATTAGTCCTACCCTGTCCCTGCCTGCCCTGACTGTTTGACTCACTCCTGTTCGCAACTGTCCCAGTCTCAGATTGATCTCTTTCCGCACTATCTCCCTGGATCCCACCCTATCCAAGAACTTACGGAGTCTGTTAGTGTCCATTACATTCTGCATGGCTTTGCCTCCCCAATCAGAGTTAACTTGCCAATTTTCTCCTGAAGCAGAAACTGTTGAAATTTGTCATTCTTGCATTTGTCCTGCTGACTGCAGGGTGAAAAGCTTCACACTGTATTTCTGCTTTCATCAGTACTATCTATTCATTTATATCGTTGTTTTATGATAATAAAATGCTAGAACTGTCAAGAAAGAAGGATACTTATACATTTTTGTCATTATCATTCTGAAGTATTAATCTAATAGTTTTTTTCGTGAGCAACCTATTATCTTTCATATAATAAAATTATGGTGGAGTTTGACAGGGTGAATATATAGAATATGAGAAGACTTTAATAGGTCCAGAAGTGAGAGACGGTAGATACAGAGAGGATTCCAAATTACTCCTGGGGCCTGATGGATTAAATCCTAATCTTCTAAAGGAAGTGGTTGTAGAGGTGGTGGATGCATTTTAGCAATCTTCAAAGAATCTTTAAGGTTCTGGAAAAGTCCAAGAGGATTGGAACACTCCTAGGTAACAGATATTCAAAAAATGAGGGAAAAAAAAACAGGTAACCATAAGCCAATTTAGCTTAACATTTGTCATTGGGAAATCTTAGAGTTTGTTATGAAGGATGCAGTCGCCTCCTCTCAGTCCTAAATGGTCTACCCTGTACCTATAGACTGCAACTCCTGGTTCTGAACTCCCTGGTCATCAAGAATATCCTTCCTGCCTTTAGAAATTTCTAGGTTTCTAGGAGACCCTCTCTCATTCTTCTAAATGTTCGTGAATATAGTCCTAACTGACCTAACCTCTCGTCCTACATCAGTCCTACCATTCTAGGAATCAGTCTGGTAAACTTATGTTTTTATGGCTCCTGATGCCTCATCTATTTACCTACATGCTTTTGATAATACCAGCAACGTCAGAGTATGGCTGCTAAGGGAGAAAACTAACGACTGTTCCTCAACTTCATCATATCTGAACAACAGGTACATTGAAAGCAACAGGACAACGTAAGCATCATTGGAATTTTTAAGCAAAGGTTCTGCTGCTTTGGTCATTATACAGTTCCCCCATCATTGTGACTCAACTAAAATAGGCTTCACAATTGTAGTTTATTGGATTCTGCAGAACAACGCACTACAAAATGGCTGAGGGCAGAGAAGGCACACTAAGAAGGACAGAGAAGAAAAAGCTCCTCAGTTTTAAGAGACCTTATTTCCTTGCCACTCATTGACCTGCATTAAATAAAATTGAAATCGTTCAGCCAACCTCAATGCCAATGCAGCCAGAGTTTGCGATGCAAGAAATAAAAAAAGCAAAATGCCAGCGTGATAAAGAAGTATCTTTAAATTAAATTTCAAACACATTATTGTTATAAATGCTGTTATTAACCATGTGATTCAGTATTCCTTAAAAGACAGCTTACTAACTGTATTACTCCTACACGGTGTTTCTCCAATGGCCTAAACAGATCTGCTAGAATCCCACTGTTACTTGTGTTGGGACCCTTACTATGATTATAGCTGCAGCTTCTGGAAGCTTGTCAACCTCATAGACTGACTGCACTTGCTGCATTCTGGCTGAAGTGATAGCACTTTGAGCCAGCTAACTGTCTGGTATTATGATTGATACTGGTTAATGGAATGGCAAGGAAGCAGACATGCTAACATCCTGAGAAATGGCAATGTTCATGCTGCTCTCACTGTGTCACTGCCACTCCCATGGGGCTGAGTCTGGAGCTGGGGATCGGGACTTGCATTGAACTGTGAGAAAGCAACCACAGAAGGAGAATAATGTCTTGAAAATCCCAAAGTGTTTACTCTGCTAATTTCTCTTAGCTGCAAGTTGCCCTTCAAAGACAGAGCAAGTGCTTTTGCCTAGAATCTGCACTGGGATGATCTGAGCTTTTAGTAAAGATGTAGGTGTAAGTTCGTGCTGTCATACTAGGTAGGTAAATAGACTGATTGATAGTGTCTTCAGTCATATCTGGACCATAGCCATATACACATTGCAGATTAACTGCATGTAACTGCTGACTCCATTTTGTTTCTTTGTTCCAGTGCTGGGTAAATTGAGTCATAAAATAATACAGAATCCGGAGGATTAGCTCCTTTCAGAAGATTTCGTCTGGTGAAGAAATCAACCAAATGTTGAGAAGGTCAAAGAGAAAAGGAATAATTGTTAGGAATACATTTGGTTTCCGAATACTTAATACTACATATTTTATTCATAATTCAGTAATAATTAATTAAGTTTAAGATTAATTAGTACCCATGTAAACTTCTCACCCAATGGCCATTGGTGTTCAGGACATGACTGTTCAGGATAGTTCCACACGTGTAGAGCCCGAGAAACATGATAAATGAAAGGGTCTCTCAGGATAGAAGGGGTGGTGTTGGGGAGTGGGATTTCCTCATTGTTAAGCTCTCAATACTTGTTTGTGGTACACAGCATCAAGAAGGGATAGCCTATTGAAGACCAAAGACTTACTCTTGCCTCTGCCTCCCATCCCACTCGGCCCCACAATTGCTATCCTTCCCTCAATTACCGTTAATGTAGTCGTGGGTTCCTGGTGGTTGCACTGCTGCCAGTTCCTATTGCTCCCCTAATGGGCCTGCCATGAAGAGTTAGCAGGTATAGTAGGATAAGGTTTCCACCCAGCAGTTCTTGATCCTGGGGAGGGTCTGATACTGTCCTCTTATGTACTTTTTTGGCACTTAATGTAATGGACTTAGGTCCTAGGAGTGTTGCTGAACAAAGAGACCTTGGAATGCAGGTTCATAGCTCCTTCAAAGTGGAGTTGCAGGTAGATAGGATAGTGAAGAAGGTGCTTGGTATGCTTTCCTTTATTAGTCAGAGTATTGAGTACAGGAGTTGGAAGATCATGTTGCGGCTGTACAGGACATTGGTTAGGCCACTATTGGAATATTGTGTGCAATTCCGGTCTCCTTCCTATTGGAAAAATGTTGTGAAACTTGAAAGGGTTCAGAAAAGAGTTACAAGGATGTTGCCAGGTTTGGAGGATTTGAGCTATAGGGAGAGGCTGAACAGGCTGGGGCTGTTTTCCCTGAAGCATCAGAGTCTGAGGGGTGACCTTATAGAGGTTTACAAAATTATGAGGTGCATGAATAGAATGAATAGGCATAGTCTTTTCCCTGGGTAGGGGAGTCCAGAAGTAGAGGGCATAGGCTTAGGGTGAGAGGAGAAAGATATAAAAGAGATGTAAGGGGCAGCTTTTCACACAGGGGGTAGTATGTGTATGGAATGAGCTGCCAGAGGAATTGATGGATGCTGGTACAATTGCAACATTTAAAAGGCATTTGGATGGGTATATATGTAAGAAGGGTTTGGAGAAAGATGGGCAGGTGGGACTAGATTGGGTTGGGATATCTGGTCGCCATGGACGGGTTGGACCGAAGGGTCTTTTTCCATACTGTACATCTCTATGACTCTCTATGATTCTATGACTTTTCCAAAATGAGGGATGCTGGCCTGTCACCATCTCTCCAGCTGACAGGCAAGACCTCTGTTGCCTGAATTAAACTCTACCCATCGTGTCTTATTCTGTACTTAGGCTTGAACTTAGTGGTGCTTAGGCTGGAAACCTTATTCAGAAAAGTCCCCAGGCTCGAGATGAGCAACATGCACAGTTCCAGCTGGATCACTCATTTTCAGCATTGCCTTTCAGCCATGACAGTACAGCGATGTTAGCTGCTCTTCCACATTCTGCAACCAATCTCCAATTCTGGTCTTGCTTATTTCCCTGATCATTTTCACTGTTTTGACTAATGGAGGAGGAAAGTATTCACGAGTCAGTATCCTTGAGAGAGGAGAAGATGTGTGGAGTACCCACTTGTGGAGAGGAGGAAGAAGCTACAAACAATTAGCATTGGGCAGTTTCAATTTGTAAGAGAGTTCCTGGGGTGTGCAGTTATGGAGTCCCAAGAAGTGTAGTTCATTATGCATTGTCTAACAAATTAGAAGAGACAGCTGTTAGTGGCCTCGCTGAAATAAGAGGAAAATTTGTGTTTGGAATAAGAAGGGGAGATAATGAAAGTAAAACCAAAATATTGTGGTTACTGTAAGTTTGAAATGAAAAGGGACTGGAGAAACTTAGCAAATCTGGTAGCACCTATGGAGAGAGAAACACAGTTACCATTTTGAGTCCAATATGACTCATATTCTGCCTCTGTTTTGCTCTTTACAGATGCTGTCAGACCTGCTGAGGTTCGGCAGCATTTCCTTATTAAAGTAGCTTTTGTCCTGGGTGTGACGACAGTGCCAGAGGAGAAGATGTAGATGAAGGTGCTGGTAGGGTTGTGAGAAGAGTTACTAACAGAAGTAGAGAAGCAGATAGTTGTCCTCACCTTTGCTCTTCAAGTGTGGTTTACTTGATCTGACATTATCCCAGGTCCTGGCACAGAGGTGCTCGACTTGACCAGGTTTCCATTGCACTCACCTCTAAGCCTAATGGACCTGTGCTCAGGTGCGTTCCTCAGCAGTAGCATAACAAATTTCCCTCTTTTCCACAGACCTTCCCACAGGAATTCAAATGGAGGCTCATGTTATAAATGTCATCAGAGATGGATGGGGAACAGATCTTTGTATTCAGAACTGTTAATAGAACTCTGTTAGTGATGTCAACAGGTATCCTATTGATAACCGTTTCCCTGATATTGCAGCTCAGGAGAATGTTCTCTTCACCACTTCTGATGTCCCCCTTCTCTTTTCATGAACTAGATAGGAAAGCGGATGCTTTAAGAAATGTATTGCCACATAAAATAACCTTTGGCTGGAATGGAAATCACACTGTTGAAGTGAATACATTCGTCAGCCAATCAGTTAGAAACATGCACATGAGGTCAATGAGGGCAGTGTAATAAAACACCTCAGGCCTGTTTTCTGATGCAGGATGTGAATTTTTAACTCCCATACCAATTATTCAGTGTTGAAATTGGGGTCTATGTAAAATATTCAAAGTATGAGGGGTTCTGGTTGGCTTTAAATTTCTGACTCTCCCATTTACTCTTTCCTACAATTGGGTATTTCAGCAGGACCTGAAGAGAAGAGAGCTGTATGCAGTTTAGTAATTGGGCAATTTCTTGACCTGTGATGCAAGTGCACAGTTTGGCCAGATTCATACATTTCTTAAAATAGTCTGCACATGGTGCAACCTCCTGCTTACTGTATTGTAATTAGGGCCCCTTATTGGTGTTTGAAGCATTTCTAGAAGTAGCTAAAACTATGGACAAAGTTGCAGAGCTGAGAGAAAGCATCTGCTCCATAAATACCTATGCAAACAGGTACATGGAGTCCTGCTCCTTGTTAGTGAATGTGATGGTTTATATTACTGCTGGACATTTCTGAACATTGTTATAATATCTGTGGAATATTTGCATTAGCAGTTTCTGTAAGTTCATGTTTTTGTATTCCCATCAAGGTTAAATGGAGGTGGGTAGATTTTATTTTGAAATACATTCAGTGTTTGTACACGAGTAGTTTAATGTCAATGTTTTTAGTAAAAACAAAATACCAGAGCCGACTTCCCATTTGAGCTATCAGTCAACTTGCTACTTTAATACAGTGGTTTAACTAGTATGGAAATCCTCAAATTGCAAACATAAGAATTTTTATCAATCCGTTCTTTTGT
Organism: Hemiscyllium ocellatum; assembly: GCF_020745735.1. Lineage (NCBI taxonomy): Eukaryota > Metazoa > Chordata > Chondrichthyes > Orectolobiformes > Hemiscylliidae > Hemiscyllium > Hemiscyllium ocellatum. The sequence goes on along the minus strand of NC_083407.1, from coordinate 73,651,391 downwards.
TAACATGTTAAAAATAACAATGAATGCAGGGCGATGAACTACTTCTTAGTGCTGGATATTTCATCATTAATCCCGTCAAATGCAAATTTGGAGCTTGGTTGATCACAGCCTGACAAATTTCTTCACTACAGGCACGACTCTTAGTCCTATTTGCTAACTAAGATAATTAACTTGTATCACCACGGTTACTGGAAGGCAAGCACTAAATACTGGTGCATTTACGACAGCCATAGAACATAATGAGCCTCAGTGCTCAAGGACAACATTTAATGCACCTTCTAACATCATAAATTGCAAACTTAATAATATTCATGATTTTGCTGTTGCACTCTTCTGAGAATGCTCTTGTGACCTTCAAACCTGCTTAAGCTATAGTATAGTGTGTGGCCAAAGCAATAAAAACATGGAGAATAGGATTGTATTCTCAGCAAGGACATATAAAGAATTTAAAATTGAATTCAAAATGTGTGGAGAGTTTTCTCAATTGTCCTAAAATAGTTTTGTTTTGATTCATACATACGAACCTTGCTCTTGCTTAAAAGCTTGCATTATTTAACCACTTCCATGCTTTTCACAAAAGAGGTTGGGACTGTGATTGGTTTAAATGATATGCTGAAGCGTCATCAGTGATTCCAGAGAAAGAATAACTTGTTTGGCTGGAATTTCAGGTGAAATAATATGTAACTGTGTTTCACCCTTATCTAAACTCCTTGTTGAATTCTGGATTTTTATTTGAAACTTTTCTTTTGCAAACTACGTGAAGTTTAACTTGTCCCTAAGAGTCTTGGAAGGGTGGAATTTTCAGTTTTTCTGGAATAAATTTGGAAGACATTTTTCCTGTGGTATGCCATGAATCACTTCATACTTATCTTCAAAATGTGGAAAAATTAAATGCATTTCAGAATAATCAAAGAGTTTGAAGAAAGAAAGTGTACAGTTCTGAATTTAAAGAGTTGGAAACTGCATTAACTACCTATTGGAGGGATAATCCATGATAATATTATAAAATTATAATTGATTATATGGTTTCATGTTTTTTATTTTCCAATATCCATGGAAAGATAACTTACAATTTCCCTTCTAATGGAAAATATATCTCCAATTTTAACCCCTTGTACCTGATTGTACAAATGTAATGGTTTAAAATATATTTTTAATTCTTTCTGCTATAAACCTATTGATTGCACACTTATATAATGTTTTGCCCTTCACGCACTTCCAACTAGCAACTGGTTGGTATTAGTGTAACATGGATTACCTTGTATTATTGCTGCAATTTCACATTTATAGCCAAAGTTTATGAATTTAATTATTTAGATACTCAGTGCAGGGTGAAATCCTGATGTCAAGAAAGCCATTTATTGTATTTAATTAGTCTCAACCTTGCAATAGAAGTGATGCTAAAATCATGATGCTACTGAACCACTCATGATGGTGGATGTGCAGTGCCCTTGCCAACTCAGTGCCTTTTCAAATCAATGTTTAACATGGATGTGCTAATTCACCAGTTGAGGGCAGCGATGGAGGGTGAAGGTTTAGGTTGGTAGTAGGTGGTAATCAAGAGATTTCCTTGCTAATGTTTGTGCTGATGCCATGGAATTCCATGTGGTCCGTTGTTGAGGACTCCCAGGGCACCTCCTTTCTGTCAGTATATCACAGTGAAATCTGACAAGATGTAAAAGCTGGTTTCATACACTTTTGGCATTTCCCTGCCAGTGGGTTACATTAAAATTACCCTCATTTTTCATAATAATAATATTGCATGAAGGAAGTATATGAGATCAAATGTATGACTCTCAAGTGGGTCTTCCTAATTGTACAGCAACTGTCAGATTCCATAACTGTTGTGCTGCAGATCTTTTCAGTTGAATTACCTCCAAGATGACAAGCCTGACAAATACGGCAGACTTGTAATCCAATATTTGAGCCAACCACAACTATTTTATTCTAGGGCGTTGTTGATGATTGACCACTGCAAAAGTAAATATCCTCCTTGGACTGACCTTTTTCTGCTGTCTCCAGATAACTTTGCATGACAATATGTTTTTGGGTGCCAACTGGCAGGGAGCTGACCTATAGACTGTGCTACAATGCTGAGGAGTAAGCTGTTTGTCACCGATCCTAATGCCTCTTTACGCGGCAGGGTGTCAAATCTTGTCTTATAAGTTATGTGGAACACCGTATTGGTGCATATAATACATTTATAACATTAAAGACACTTTTTTAAAAAAGGAATAAAAAGGACTTGCAATTATATATTGCTGTATGGTCTCAGGATGCTCTAAAACACTTTATAGACAGATCAATACTTTGAAAGTGTAATGACTGTTGCAATATAGGAAAGTGGGAAACATTCCAAACGGTTTATACACAGAAAACTCTTGAAATCAATAATGTGGTAATTACTTTATTGAAGATCATTTTTATACTTTTTCAAGCCATAGCAAAGTCAAAAATCTATAAAACAACGGATGTCATCTGACACTTTGTGTCTGCGCTGATTGAAAAATTCAGGCTATTCAGCTTAAACATTGAGCTTAAACCACTTTCTGGTCCATTGCTTAGTCTGGTCCATAGCTCAGTACTTTCAGCACTGCAAATGCACATCATAGGAACAGGAGCAGGCCATTCAGCCCTTCGAGCCTGCTCTGCCATTCTAGAAGAGCATGGCTGATCCATGGCTATTTGAGGAAGAGAGATCCAAACCTCCTCTACTCTTTGCATGCAGAAGTACTTTCTAACATCTCCCCTGAAAGCTTGACCCTAATTTTTAGACTATGCCCCTGGTTCTAGAACCTTCAACCCTTGGAAATAGTTTCTTTATCTACCTTATCTTTCACTCTTTAATGCTGAAGACTTATTTAAAGGTTCAGAGGTGATCTAATTTCTAGAGAATAAAGGTCTAATGTGTCTAATCTCTCCTCATAACTTCACCCCTGAAGTCCAAATATTATCAATTTTCTAAAAAAAAATATGTTGGTTTCTACCTCACATGCACTTCAGGCGGTCAGTTCCTGACTGGGTGAAAAAAAATCTTCTTAATTACTTTAATTCTATACCCTCCATGGCCAATTACTGACCTCCCTGATAAGAGAAATACATTCATCCTATTCATTGTCTATGAGTCAGATTTATCAGAAAGAGGGACTTTGGCCGATTGTGTCCGCAGCAATCCTCAATCAACTATTTAACAAAGATTAATTTCTAGCACTTAAATCTTTCGCGCTTCAGGTGACCATCTAAATACTTCTCAAATGTTGTGATGGCTCTTGCCTCTACCACCATTTCAAACCGTGAATTCCATTTACCCACCACTCTGGGTGAAAAAAAATCCTTAAATCCCATCTAACCTCCTACTTTTTAACTTAAATCTAATCTCTGATTATTGAGACATCTACTAAAGGAAAAGCTTCTTTCTACCTATGCCTCTCTCAATTAGGTCCATCCTCAACCTTCTCTGCTCTAAAGAAATCAATCCTGGCCTGTCTCATCTCTTTTCATATTTGAAAAGCTGCAGGCTCGCAACATCCTGGTGAATCTCCTGTGCACCTTCTGTAATACAATCACACCCTTTCAGAACTACACACAGTACTCAAGCTTTAGCCTAACATCTTACTATCTAACTATCACCTCTCAGCTCTTACGTTCAGTGCCTCAACTAACAGAGGAAGTATTGCGTATGGCTTCTGATCGACCTGTCCTGTTGACTTCAAGGATCTGTAGAAGTGTAAACCAAGGTCTCCCTGATCCTCTCTACTTTCTAGGGTCCTTCCATTCATTGTGTAGTCCCTTGCCTTGTTAGTCCTCTGAAAATGCATTACCTCACACTTTTCAGGATTAATTCAATTGTCCATCGTTTTGCCCGTCTGATCATCCTGTAGACTAAAACCTTTCTTCTTGCTATTTACCACACCATCAATTTTCATAGCATCTGAAAACATACTGAGCATTCACAGTTAAATCATTAATGTACACTATAAGTAGCAAGGAACCCAGCATTGAACACTGTGGTACACAACTGGATATGAGCTTCCAGTCGCAAGGTCACTGTTCAGCCATCATCCTCTCCTTCCTGCCACAAAGCTAATTTTGGATTAGTTTGCCAAATTGCCCCAATTCTAAGGGCTCTTATCTTCTTGACGAGTCTCCCATGCAAGACCTTATCAAATGTTTTACTAAATTTCACGTAAACTATATCAGTGACGTACTGTATAACCCCTTGTCTCTGGAGTCACATCTTCTGCCTCAGAGGTAAGGAGTGTTACCAACTGAGGTTTGGCTGATGCCAAATGCAAGTTACTAAACTTTTTGAGACAATTTGTCACTTTATAATCTCGTGTTTCCATTCCTCTTATGCGCTATAGAGCTACTACTCTATTTTGCTTCATTTGGCCTAACTGCCAAACTCATATGTTTCCCACAGTTCCTTCACGTAGCACATGATCTCCTGAGTAACAGGTAGTGACAGTTGCCTTGATTATTGTGTCTCCAACAGCATTAAACAAACCCAGCATCATCCAAGTTAAAGCAGTCTGCTGACTGGCACTGTATGTGCAAACAAACATTCACTCCCTCTGCCACTGACACACAGCTGCAGCAGTGTTTGCTATATGTAAGATATACTACAGAAAGTCACTTTGCCTCCACTGTCATGGGATCAAAATCCTGGACTTCACTTCCCTTCAGTATTGTGTATGTACTTATACCAGATGGACTATGTAGGATCAAGAAAACTGATCATCACCACCTTCTCAAGAGAAATTAGGGATGAGTGACAAATGTTGATCTTGCCACTGATTGCCACAACACATGAAATATTGTAGAACTTGGACTTACTAACCAGTTACAAACTAACCATATCTATTCTCACTCTGTTGGACTTTCTTTCCACACTCCTTGAAGCCTTTACAATCTAAAAATGTATCTGCCTGTTTCTTGAATATATTCAGCCCCTTGGCCTTCACAGCCTTCTATGGTAGAGAATTCCACAATCCTTTGAGTGAAGAAATATTTCCTCATCTTAGTCCTAAATGGTCTACACAACAGTCTGAGAGTGTGACCCCCCTGGTTCCAGATTCCCTAATCATGTTAGAATTTTATGCATTTCAATTAGATCCTCTGTCATCCTTTTAAACTGTAGAGCATATAGAGTGAGTCAAATTAATCTCTCCAATCAGAACCTGAAGAACGGTCACTGGACCCAAAACGTTACCTCTGTTTTCTCTCCAGAGATGTCGCCAGACCTCCTGGGTTTTTCCAGCAATTTTTGTTTTTGCTTTTGTTTCTGGTTTCCAGCATCCAGTGTTCTTTCTGTTTCCTGTCATCCTGCTATCAACCTGGTGAATCTACCTGGTGAGTACTAGCCTGAAGATACCTGACCTCAGAAGCTAAGTAGACTCAGACTGTGTTACTACTTAATGGGAGACTGCCTGGGAATACCGGGCTTTAGGGGCTCTTGTGGGACTGTGGTAACATCCCTACCTCCGAGCTAGGAGTCCCATTTGCTCCAGAAGTGTGTAATAACATCCTGAACAGGTTAGTTAGAAAATATTGATTTTTTTTGTAGGCAGGGGAACCAATACTGAGCCCACGCGTAGTTTCACTGAGGCCATCTATAACTGCAGTAAAACACCCCTACTTCTGAACTGAAATCTTCTTGCCATGAAGGCCAAACTACCATTTGCCTTCCAAATTGCTTGCTGTACCTGCCTGTCTACTTTCACTGACTTACGGGCAGCACGGTGGCACAGTGGTTAGCACTGCTGCCACACAGCGCCAGTGACCAGGTTCAATTCCCACCTCAGGCAACTGTCTGTGTGGAGTTTGCACATTCTCCCCGTATCTGCGTGGGTTTCCTCCAGGTGCTCCAGTTTCCTCCCACAGTCCAAAAATGTGCAGGTTAGGTGAATTGGCCATGCTAAATTGCCCATAGTGTTAGGTGAAAGGGTAAATGTAGGGGAATGGGTATGAATGTTGCTCTTCGGAGGGTCAGTGTGGACTTGTTGGGCCGAAGGGCCTGTTTCCATACTGTAAATAATCTAAATATACAAGGACACCCAGATCCCTTTTTTGCATCTACACTTTTCAATATACATCACAGTTTAAATCATACTCTTCCTTTCTGTCTTTCACATCAAAGTGTTTAACTTCACGTTAAGTCACATTCAACAGCCATTTGTTTGCCCACTGACTCAATTTGTCTAAATCACTTTGAAGTCTCTTTGCATCTTCCTCACAACTCACAATCCTGCTCAGTGTTGCATCCAGGTCATTATATATATATAGCTGAGTTCAAGCATTGATCCTTGAACTTTATTCATCTCTACCTGCTGCTCAGAAAAGATCCATTTATTCCCTTTCTCTTTTCTGTCTGTCACCAATTCTGAAGTCCTGCTGACACATTAATCCCTAAACCATGTGCCACTAACCTCTTATGAGGGACCTTATCAAAAGCCTTCTGAATATCCAAATACACAACATCCACTGGTTTTCCCTTATCTGTTCCCTTATCTTCTCAAAAAATGGCAATAGATTTGCTAAGCATAATTTGATATTCATAAGCCTGTGCTGGCTACCTCCAAACCCATTTAATACTTTCCAAATATTCTGTTATCACATCATTTGTAATGGTCATTAGCATTTTCCCCAATACTAATGTTAGGCTAAAGGGAGTGAGATGACAAACCCTAACAGGTTTCCCTGAGTAACATACATGTGAAAATTACTTGTACTATCGGTCTGTCAGGCGCTGAGTTCTGTGCTACCAAATGTCCTTTAAGGGAGGAAATCTGTCATTTTTACCTGGTTTGGCCTCCATGTGACTCCAGATCTACAGTAATAAGGTTGACCCTTAACTGTCCTCATGCAATGAGGGGTGGATAATAACTGCTTGTCAAGCTGGAGACATGCACATCCCAAAAATGAATAAAAAGGATAAATGCCAAGTGCGTGATTCAAGCTTTCTAGGGACCAAGTCCTCTTAACTCTCACATTAGTTAGTCATGAGTTATTCAATGTGATATGAACAATGCATTAAGTATTTTCACTAATTAGCATCAGTAAATACAACACAAAGTAGACCATTTGATCCAGAGTCCATATTGTCTGTTCATACAGCATTCTCCCATCCTATCATGCAACCCTGCTGGTTTATTTCCTATAAATCAGACAGTACGGTGGCTCAGCGGTTAGCACTGCTGCCTCACAGTGCCAGGGACCTAGGTTCAATTCTACCCTGGGGACACTGTCTGTGTGGAATTTGCACATTGTCCCCGTGTCTGCGTGGGTTTCTTCCGGTGCTCCGGTTTCCTCCCACAGTCCAAAGATTGCAGATCAAGTGAATTGGCCATGCTAAATTGCCCATAGTGTTCAGGGATGTGTAGGTTAGGTGCATCAGTCAGGGGTAAATGTAGAGTAATAGGGGAATGGATCTGGGTGGGTTACTCTTCGGAGGGTCGGTGTGGACTTGTTGGGCTGAAGGACCTGTTTCCACACTGTAGAGATTCTATAAGTTCATATCCAAATTCCTTACAATTTTTTTATCTTCTCTGTTTCCACCACTGACCTATACATTGAATTCCTGGTCATTGTGACTTGCTGTATGAAAAAGTTCTTCCTCATTTTCTTTCTGTACCTCTTGCCCAAAACCTTAAGCTTTTGCCTCCTATTCCTTGTACCATTGGTGATTGGGAACAGTTTTCCTTCCTCTACCTTATCCAAACCTTCATAATCACCTGAATCACAGCCTTTCAACTTCCATTGAACAACCGTGGCTTCTCCATCCCAACTTCACAGGTAAATTTCCTCATCCTGAAAACCATTCTGGGAAATCATCTCTGTACCTTATCCTGAAGAAGTAGCACTTTAAAAGCTGGTGCTTCCATATAAATCTGTTGGACTATTACCTGGTGTTGTGGTTTTTAACTTTGTACCTTATCAAAGGCAATCACATCCTTCCTTAATGACTGGAACTAGAGGAAATATTCTAGCTTTGGCTTCATTAGAGCTTTATAAAGATCAGCAGCATCTCCTTGCTTTTTGTACTCAATATCTCAATAACACCCAAGATCCCATGTCATTTGCTAACTACTGCTTTATGCATGAGTCTTTCTGTCCCCACATATCCAATCTGAATATGCTATTAAATGCTATTGTCTTTCCATTTCCCTTCTGCTAAAATACGTCGCTTTATGTTTCTCTCTATTAAATTCCATCTGTCACTGTTTTGCCAGTTTTGCTCACCTATATATGTCCTATTAAAGTCAATCTTCACTGTCTTCATGTTTGCCATGTTTTCAAGTTTGCCATCGTCTGCAGGTTTTAAAATTGTACTCTGTATTCTGGTATCCAAGGAATTTATATATCAGAAATGTTAGGGGTTCTACCTCTGATCCCTGCATAACACTGCTGTATAATAAACCCCAGTCAAAAGCAGAACTATTTAGCAAAATTTGGTATTTATGTCCTTTAGCCTTTTGTTTTAACCAAGCTGACTCTGAACCTTCTATTCCATCAATCTGAGGTTTGTGAAGTAATTGCATTGAGCTGGTATTTTTTCAGGTGCCACAAGGGCAATATCTACTGAAAGATTTCCATCTCTTATTTCATCAAACAATTCAATAGGATGTTCAAACATGATCTGACTTTGTGAATCCTTGCTAGCTCTCCTTCATTACCTTAAGCTTCTTCAAGTGCCTGTTGTTCCTTTCTAAAGATTTGCCCATCACTGACATTTACATTGTCCAGCCTGATGTTACTAGAAATGAACTTGTACCCTTTCATGAACAAGAATGTTGCATCTACTGCTCTCCAAAATTCTGGCATCTCCTCTGTATCTAGAGAAGATTGGAAGATTATTGCAAGCCCTTCCAATATCTTCAGTTCCACTTCTTCAAGCGACCTAAGCTACAAGCTGTGTGGACCAAGTGATATATCCTCTCTAAATACAGCCAGCCTTTTCAATATAGATAATTTTAATCAACCTGTAAGACACTTATGGTATATCTTTGGGGCAGATGGAACTTGAACACAGGTGTTTTGGCCTAGAAGTAGGGGCACTACTTTAAATTCTACCAGGCTTGGTATTCCCAGTTGGTCTCCCATCTAATTACTAATGAGGCTGCAGTCTGGTTAGCTTCCAAGATCAGAGAAGAATGGGTTCTGAGGCACAGTGACCAGACCCAAAAAATTAACATTGATTTCTCTTCACAGATGGTGCCAGACCTGCTGAGCTTTTCTAGCAATTTCAGTTTTTGTTTCTGATCTGCAATTCTTTCGATTTTTGTAAACTTTTGTAGCACCAGTGGACCAATGCCAGAGCAATAGACATTGGTCATTATTTCTCCTTTATCAATTCCACTGACACAGCAGTCCTATAAATAAGGCCACTTTGCATATGCACCGCACCCCCCCCCCCCCCCCCCCCCCATTCCTCTTCCCCAGATCCATGTCCTGTTATTCATCATCAGGCAGCTGTAAAGGTGACTTGCCACCCAGCAATCAAGAATAAGCAGCACAGAAAAATGGTGCACACCCAAATAAGTTGATGTGATCCTATTGAAGAACAGAAACTTCAAAGCATAACAATTTATCATGCACATTTGATTCCCCTTATACAAATATTTTTCCATTACTCCAATGTGATGCAACATCTACGGTTTCAACAGAGCTAGAGGCAGGATGTTTGTTCCCAACTCTGACATCTCAGATACTTTGCTCAATGAGCTTGTCAAATTAATAAATGCCTCACCTGCTCCAGCTGCAGACTCCCCAGGCCATTGGGAATGGGATCATAGAGCAGAGGACCCCAAAATAACCAGATGGCTACACATAGATGAGAATTTCAACTATCCAATTATTAAAGTAAAACTTGGTCTTTAGATGAAGTTTAAGGACAAGAAGTAAGTAAGGTTCTTTCTATTGATATATACTTTAAACTAGAGCTCCTGTGCAGCTGTAACCTTGTATGCCTCACTGTCCAAACATCCTATGATCATATGTCCTTGTATGTTATGATCTGCCTGTACTTCTCATAAAACAAAACTTTTCACTGTACCTAGGTACATGTGACAACAATAAATCAAACCCAAATCAATCCAACACTTCCAGTGTCTGGAGTGACCGCACATACAGAAGAAGACACAGTTGTAGCTGCTGGAAATTCACATTTGGATTCTTAAGGCATTTGGACTGATTCCAGGAAAGATGAAACCTGTTCAAGCTGGATGTTGCACCTCAACAGGACTAGGGCTAATACTCTCAGAAGGGCATTCATTAGTACCATGGGCTAGAGTGGAAGGGAATGGGAACCTGAGTGGGAGCATACAAGAAAGTTAGAAGTGGAAAATAGAAAAGTAGAAAGAAAAAGTAGAGGAAACAAGGGCTATCAGTAAATCGGACTATAGTACAAAACTGATATAGATACACATTAAAAATACAATGCATGAAACATTCACAATAAAATGGATGAACTAACAGTGCAAATAGTTGCAAACAGGTTAGATATGATTATGTTTATGCATATATGGCTATAGGGTGTTCAGGGCTGGGAAATTAATATTCCAAATCCTGTAATATTTATGAAAGGGAGGTGGGGTAGCATCGTGAGTAATATATGAAATCAGTACAACAGTGAGAAAGGATATTAAGTCTGAAAATCTGCAGGGTCTGATAATCTGCACCCCAAGATACTTGGGATGAATGTATTAGAATTATAGAATCATAAACGTTTACAGTACAGAAGGAGGCCATTCAAACCACTGTGCCTGTACCAGCTCCTGGAAGAGTTACCCAGCCAGTCTCACTCTGCAGCCCTCTAACTTCATCACTTTCAAAAATATATCCTGCTCTCTTTTGAAACCTCATATGGAACCTGCCTCCACCATTTTCCCAAACAATGCATTCGAAATCCTAACAACTGAGTAAAAAAGTTCCTTCTCATCTCACTCCTCACTCTCTTGCTGACAGTCTTGAAATTGTGACCCTTAGCTACTGACATACTAACGAGTTGAAACAGAATATCCTTCTTTACCTTATCAAAATTATTTATAATTTTGAACATCTCAATAAGGTCACCTCTTAATCTTCTCTGCTCCAAGGAGAATAAGCCCAATTTCTCTAATCTTTCCATGTATCTAACATCTTTTATTCCTGTTATTATTCTTGTAGATCTCCTTTGATCTCTTTCTAGGGTTCTCCATCCTTCCTTAAATAAGGTGACCAGAACTGTACACACTAATTCAAATGTTGTCTGACCAATTATTTGTAGAGGTGTAGCATCACCTCCTTGCTTGTATACTTTATTGTTGATTGTGCTTTCCCAAAATTCTATAGATGCTGGAACAGTCTTGACAGATTGTAACTCCACTGTTTAAAGAAAGAGGGAGAGAGAAAACAGGGAATTATGGACTGATTATTCAGCAATAACATCAGCAGTGGATAAAATGCTAGGATCTATTATAGAGAATACAATAGTAGGACACTCAGAAAATACGAATTAGGTTAAATAAAGCCAACCTGAATTAATGAAAGAAACATTATGTTTAGCAGATGTACTAGAGTATTCATGGACATCACTAGTAGATTTGATAAGGGGGAAGCAGTGAATGTAGTGTATTTCATTTTTCATAAAGCTTTTAATAAAGTCCCATGACCAGAGATTATTGTGCAAGATTATAGCACTTGGGACTAGCGGTAACATATAGCATGAATTGAGAATTGGCTAGCTAAGAGAAACCAAGATGAGGAATAAGGAGGTATTTTTTGGAATGGAAGGCAGCTAGTAGGGTATCATAGGGATCATTGCCTTTGCCGTCCCAATTCACAATATATATCAACGATTTGGATGAGGAAAATAAATGCAATGTACTGAAGTTTGCAGATAACACAAAGAATACAGTGTTACTTAAATGGTGGATTAGGCAATGTTATTGTACAAAGGGACCTGGGTGTTACTGAAAGCAAGCATGCAGGTGCAGCCAGCAGTTAGGAAAGCAAAGGAATGTTGACCTTCATTGCAAGGTGATTTAAGTACCTTGAATGCCTCGCTGCAGCTGTACAAGACCTTGGTGAGACTACACCTGGAGCATGTGTGCAGTTTTGTTCTTACCGAAGAAAAGAATTGCTTGCCACGAGGGAGTGCAGCAAAGGTTTACAGATTAATTCCTGGGATAGCAGGTTTGTCATGTGAGAAGAAATTAGAGCAAATAGACCTCCATTCACTGGAGGTTAGAGAAGTGACAGAGGATCTCATTGAAGCATATAAAATTCTGACAGGCCAGAACACATTGACTGCAGGTATGATGAGTTGTTTGGCTGGAAGATGTCTAGAATATGGGGTCATAGTGTCAGGGCTGAAAATGTGTTGCTGGAAAAACGCAGCAGGTCAGGCAACATCCAAAGAGCAGGAGAATCGATGTTTTGGGTATGGGCCCTTCTTCAGGATTCCTGAAGAAGGGCTCATAACCGAAACGTCGATTCTCCTGCTCCTTGGATGCTGCCTGACCTGCTGCGCTTTTCCAGCAACACATTTTCAGCTCTGATCTCCAGCATCTGCAGTCCTCACTTTCTCCCGTCATAGTGTCAGGATATAGGTTAGACCATTTCGGACTGAGATAAGGAGAATGTTTCTTCATTCAGCGGGTGATAACCTGTGGAGTTCCCTACTACAGGTATTTAAGGCAATAGTGGCCAAGTCACTGGATTTATTTAAGAAAGAAGTAGCTGGAATTCTAGACACAAAGGGCATCAAGTGGAGTGAGCAGGAATTTGGCACTGAGATAGAGGATCAATCAAGATCATTATGCATGGCAGAGTTTCTTGATGGGCTGAATAGCCGATTGTCACTATTGTTTTCTCTGTTCTATGAGTCACTGTTTCCACCTCCTTGCACCATCATCATAGCTACGACACTTTGCAGCTTGCTCTCTGCTGCAGAACAGATTCAAGAAGTGACATGACATCAGATTACAGTCCAACAGGTTTATTTGAAATAACAATCTTTCGGAGCATTGCTCCTTCGTCAGGTGAAGTCTTCACTTGATGAAGGAGCAGCACTCTGGAAGTTTGTGATTTCAAATAAACCTGTTAGACTATAACCTGGTGTCGTGTGACTTCTGAACTTGTCCAACCCAGTCCAACACCCGCAACCCCACATTATGGCCGAACAAATTGGTACACAGCAGTGCAGTGCCGCAGGAACAAGTCAAAGGTACTTCTCATCCAATTTAAGTCTTATTAGCATCCAGAAACTGTATGATCATGGTCAAGGCTTACGGGAACTCACTTGATTGCCACATTCTCCAAGTTGACCACTCTATCCAAATAAAAAGACATGCACAGTGCTATCAATTCCATCCTCTACCTGGCAATATTGAGAGGGTAAGCTCGTCCATTCACAACTTTAGTGTCATATTTGATCCCTAGGTGAACTCCTAAGCTCATTTTTACACAATCGCTAACAGTGCTTTTAACAACCTCTGTAACATTGTTCGATATCATCCATACCTCAGCTCATCTACTGTTGAATTCATTCATTCCATTCATTTCCTCTGGGCACAACTATTACAGTGCACATTCCAGTGCTGGTCTCCTGTATTCTTAAACTTAAACATCCATAAACTTGAGATCACTCAAACTCTGCTGTTTGTGTCTTAACCCATAGCAAGACCCCAAAGAAATTAGTCAAACAATGTTTGATGTTAAAATTCACAGCCTAGTTTTCCAATCTCTTCATGGCTGCACTGACTCCCTACCTCTATAATCTTTTTCAATCTGACAACCCTCCAAAGTATCTGCACTGATCTTATTCTGGCCACGTTGACATTTTGTAATTGCTTCATCATTCGTGGCTATGCCTTCAGTTTCCTAGGCCTCATGCTCTGGCATTTTCTCCTGACACCCCTCCACTCTACTATCTCATTTTCCTCCTTTAACAGGAGGAAATGGAAATGGATTGGATTTAAAATGAAGATAAATTCCCTATTTATTAAGCAGTACAGCTGAGAACAGGGCATTACTTGTCCAGGCAAAGTTCTCATTAAAAGGAATTGGCTGGACTGATTAACTGTGTAATTTCTGCAGTGTCATGATGCAAATCGAATGATCTTATTGTTTAAAGTTCAATGTATTTTTTAGGCTCAATTATTCTAAAACATTTGTTTATATTTTAAAATGAACCAAAAGTATTTTCTACAATCTAAAATTCTTTGCATAAATAAAGCTGTTGCTAATAATCAATAGTCCTTTATAATGCAGTAGCATTATGACTCATAAACACCTTTAATATTTTGATTTCTGTTGCTGTTCTATTGACCATTTAATTTGTTTAGTTACTTGAATTCACCGGATATATTTCACTAGCAGTGAAGTGGTAATATTATTAGGCTTGAAGTAATGCTCAAGGAACATGTGTTTAAAATCCACCATGGTAGCAGTTGGGGGTGCGTGGAGAAATTTAAATTCAATAAATACATTTGAATTAATAGTCTAATTTCAATAATGGTAACTATGTTGGAAAAGTTCCACCTGTCTCACTAATATCCTTCATGGAGAAGATCCACGATCCTGGCTCAACTGGCCTCCATGTGACATCAGGCCCACAGGAATGAGGTTGACCCATAACCTCTTTCTAAAATTGGTCTTTAAGGATGGGTGATTGATATGTGTTAACCTTTCCAGTGAAATTTACAAAGAGTCAGAGTCATACAGCACAGAAACAGAGCATTCAGTTCAACTCCTTCATGCTGACCAGGTTTTCCAAACTGAACTAGTCACATTTGCCTGCATTTGGCCCATATCACTCTAAACCTTTCCTATTCAAGTAACCTGTCCAAATGTCTCTTAAATGTTGTAACTGTATTTGCATCTACCACTTTCTCTGGCAGTTCATTCCATATATGCATCAACATCTGTGTGAAAAAGTTGCCACTCAAGTCTCTTTTAAGTTTCCACCTCTTGCCTCAAAACCTGTGCCCTCTGTTTTTGAATTCCCCTAACCTAAAGTATTGGCATGTTTTTATTTTATGCCAACATACCATACTGACTTTGGTCAGCTACATTTTACTGTGCCAGGTTGGTTTAAGTAAAAGCCTTACTAGCCAAATATATAATACATGTATACATTCCAAAGGCTGTTTGAAGCCACATAAACAGTACGTATCCTGGCACTCATTTGGAAAGCCTCGTTGTGTCAGCTGACCTGACATGAAAGCAGAAAGGCTTGATGAAAGTTTTACTGTTATAAAACTTGAGCTGAATCAAAGTTACTGCTGAAATTTCTCTGCTTATAAAAGTCAGAGCAGAGTTCAACAGGCTTTTAGCAAGCGAAGAAATAAGGCATACATGTTCAAGAGATTGCTTTTGATAATAGAGCAGTTTAATCTGTGTTTTACATGCATTGTATAAGTTTGAGTTTGCATTATTCTTTTGAACATTGAAATTGATAAACAAAACATAAAGGTTTTTTTTTGAAAGTTTTCTAATTTACAAAGATATGGGCAAATGTCTGCAGGACTTTTGCCAAAGATACATTGGGAGATCAACAAGTCTCTGGATGCTTTCTGCCACTGGGCTGGATTTTGCTAGCTTTTGGAGCAGTGCTCCTTAACAGCTGTGTGGAGTATAAGATACTCTGCAACCAACTGACGAAGGAGTCACGCTTCGAAAGCTTGTACTTCCAAATGAACCTGTTGGACTATAAACTGGTGTTGTGTGATTTCTAGATCTGAATAATACACTGACCATACCAAAATATAGTAATTGTCAACAGATGGGCAGGAATGGATAAACTGTTTTTTTTTCTGGCCCGGATGAGGAAAGGCAGGAAAGATTACATTAGGTAAAAACAATGACTGCAGATGCTGGAAACCAGATTCTGGATTAGAGGTGCTAGAAAAGCACAGCAGTTCAGGCAGCACCCGTGGAGCAGTAAAATCGATGTTTCGGGCAAAAGCCCTTCATCAGGAATACATCGATCACATTAGCCAGCAGTTGCAGAGGGTGCAACTTCCGTTTATAACTCCACACATACTGAACAGACTGTGTCTATATACAGCAAGACTTAGACAAGTTTCTGTCTTCAGTTTATAGGAGGTGAGTAATGTGTGAATATTTGCACCACACAAGTTAGTAACTGTCTCCATCAAGAATCTAACCATCTTTTTTGACATCCAATGACTCCCACTATCAAAATTTTGGGAATTCATACTGACCAGAGTTTGAGCTGCCGTATAAAGATTGTGACTGCAAGAGCAAGCCAGTGTCTGGGAATTCTGTGAAGAATAGATTACCTGCTGTCTCCTCAGAACTGTCCAATCTTCTACGAAGTGCAAATCAGGAATATGATAGTGTATCATGGAGTACTCTCCACTTGCTTGGATGGGTGCAATTCCAACAACACTCAAGAAACTTAATACCAGCCAGTGCAAAGCAACCCCTTTGTTGGTACCCATCGGCCATCGTGATTCATTGTCTCCACCACAGTTGTGATGTAGTAGCAGCAGTGTAGACCATCTTCAAGATGCATTGTAGTAACCTGCCAAGGCTTCTTCAAACACAGCCTTGCACCCTTGACTGCCTAGAAGGACAGGAACAGTAGATGTACAGGAATGCCATCAGCTGCATATTCCCCTCCAAGCATTCCATCCTAACTTGGAATTATATCGTTATTTCTTTGTTGTCATGGGATTTAAATTTTAGAACTCCTTTTCTAAAGAACACTGTGGGTATACAAACACCATATGGACTTAGCAGTTTGAGTAAGTAGCTCAGCACCATCTTCTCAGTGGCAGTTCGTAATGGCAATGACTACTGGTGTACAAATAACGCCCATGAAAGTATCTTTCTTAAAAGTTTAGTCCTTCAAATTGACATTCCTTTTAGGATAGTGGGGAGTGGAGAAAGTGAGCATTTTCACCCCCTTACCCATAAATTCCCGCCTTGGGCAACTTCTGTGTGCAGTTTGCACATTCTCCCTGTGTCTGCATGGGTTTCCTCCGGGTGCTCCAGTTTCCTCCCACATTCCAAAAATTAGCCATGCTAAATTGCCCTAATGTTAGGTGTAGGGGTAAATGTAGGAGAATGGGTCTGGGTGGGTTGCTCTTCGGAGGATCGGTGTGGATTTGTTGGGCTGAAGGGCCTGTTTTCACACTGTAAGTAATCTAATCTAAATTACAGCCCTAAAGCAGGAGTGAAGTTGGGATATTTCTTCATTTTTTGATAGAATTAATTTCAATCAGGCCTTGCTTCAGTAATTCCATCAAATTTCAACATTATTTACACAAGTATTACCTATTTTCTTTGCTGTGCATATCCCTTATGGGTGTGCCTTTTTTTATCTGCTTACTTTCAAACTTTTTGCTCAAGATTCTCAGAAATTGAGCAAAAAGTTTGAAAGTAAGCAGAAAAAAAAGGCACACCCATAAGGGATATGCACAGCAAAGAAAATAGGTAATACTTGTGTAAGTAATGTTGAAATTTGATGGAATGGCTAAAGATGTGGACAGCTGTTGAAAACTGCTGTGAGTCTTTTGGATGGACCCAGGCCACAGCCTGATTCTTTGTGTCTTTGCAACCTCATGATTTAATACTCCAGGCTCTGTGAGGAGCTCATACTTGAACTTTTCTCTGCTGCTGCCATTAGGGAAAGGAACCTCATCATCCCTCATACTAGCTGCTCGACCAACAATGAATTGGATCCTGATTTTAAGAGATCAATAGAAGTACAAGCCTCATAAAAACAGGATGATCTGTAAGTTACTGAGAAAAAACTGTCCCCCTAAACATTTTATTTAATACAATGAAAGATAAGAACAATTTTAGTATGTATTATAATTGGATATGTAGCATTCTCTTATTTCACCCTGTAGCTTTAGAACAGGGAGTATAAATGTACCTGATACATCTGCTGCTTTTCATATTTATGCATTGTGAGGTGCAGAACATTAACTAAATAGTTCTAAGATTATTACGTTACAGCTAATAAAATGAATACTTTAGACATTATAGGGATGAAGTTTGTTTTGGCACCAATAGAAAATGACCAATTATGAATTAGAATCCCCCTATATGTTTTAAATGTCAGAGGAAAACAGTAACAGGTTATAGAAAGGGCTGCTTATTTCCCATTGCTTGCTTTGCCCATCTGCCCAAGACCAAATTCAGGACACACTTTCTTACTAAAGACATCTTGATTCCTTGCAGTTGGTGCTGCATGCCACTACTGATCTTTTACATAAGTATGCTGAGCCCCTTAGGAACAGAAATAATAAGTGTAATTAAAACTCACTTAAAACATGATCTCATAGGAAATGCTTTGACAAAGAGCTTTCACATATCTTTGCCATTTTTAATACTGCGCTACTTTGCAAGCAAGGTGAAGGGCAAGTAGCATATGTGTGTGTATGTCAGACTCCAGAGCTCACAAAGTGCCGAGATTTTCTCTTTGAGTAAGTAAGCACCAGCCAGCAGGGTGAAACTGTCTGCTGCTATTAGGGATCTAAAGAATTTTCCATGGTTCAGCATGATTAACAACACAGTGACTGGCAAGGTTCCCACATCTCCTTCTCTGGAAAGGAAGGAGCATGTTTCAAAAACTAAAAAAAAATTATTATAAATAAGCATGGGTAAATGTGAGGTACAAGAACTTATGATTCTTTATCTACATGAGACAAAAGTTCTACATTTCATTGCAATATTTACTTTTTATTTTCAAATTATTTTTCACTAGGTTTTGGCTAATCCCGATGTAATGGTGTGGACTACGTTGCATTATTTAGCAAGTTTGCATTCATAAGCATAGGTAGCAATCTCAGTGAAATTATAGTCATCTTTTGGACTCGCTTCAATTTGTTCATTTTTTACAGCTACAGTTTAGGTTCACTGGACATCTTAGAAATAAAGTCATATCAGACTTGCTAACTAGATCTACAAAATGTCAACAACACTAGAAACGCATAAGGACATCTTGCATACCAAAAGTATCAGAACTCACAGCAGCTTGTAAAGACGTCATTAATTTAATTAATCAGCACTCCATGTATGGATTGGACAAAGTGTATGTCTCAGGGATCTAAAGTATAATAACATGGTGCTTTACTTTACAGTGAGCACATGGCATTCACCTTTACCCTCATTCACACAAATGCAAGACGGTCCTACTCTTTCTCTGCCTTTTGGTCACCCATTCACTGTCTCCCTCAGCAATTTCATTTGTTCGAGGATTTATGGCCATTAATGTAGCTTTGAGCAACAGTTACTAGCATACTCATTCTAATTCACTACATTTTGACAGGCTAGATATCAGTTATTTTGCAATTTTATTGTTCAGAGGCACCCATAAAGCACTGGCACCTCTTCTCAACCACCTAATTCGATGAAATAAATCATCCAGATTGATATGCATCGTTTGGAAAGTATCATGCAGCATATGGGAGTGTCATCCAAAACTAGAAATAATTACTGTATATATCTTATTGCTATCTATGTGGAGATGACGTTTGTATTTATATGTTAGGAACTTGATGTATAGTGATTTGAAATGTCTACTCCATGCTTTTAGCTGTAGTTTTCACCTTTGTTTACTTATCTTAGAGACCACACCCAGGCTTAACCAATCAAGCACAGTGAGCACTTAGTGACTAAACTCACATAATCACCCAAAGAAAAACCTATCATTACTGCTTAAACTTTCACTTTTATTCATACACTGAAGGACTCTTGATGGAACTTTCATTTGTTGAGGAGGGAAAATAGGTTGTAGCAGCTTGACAATCTGTCAATTATACTGCCCGTATCGTGTACCTCTCCAATGACTTGCAAAGATTACCAAGCAGAGTGTATAACAGCAGCCGCCAGCTGTTTTACGAGCCCTAACAAAGCTGAGAGTCTGGTGCAATCTTCCTCACATTTAGATTGTACTATCGCAAAGTACCATGCAATGTGTTGCTGCAGCAAACTTAGAAGGAGCAAAATGTTACTTCCATGTTTATAAATGGTGCAGAGGAATTTCCAAACATCACAGCATCCTGTATTTGATTTCACCTGTAACCATCACCAACACAAGTCCACTCACCTGAGAAAATTGACATCTTTACGTTAAAGAGGGTGTCCTGCATGATCTGTGAACAAGGACAAGTAATTTGAGGGGGTGTTATGAAACTAAAAACTTCTGATGAGATGTCACCCTCAGTTGCTAAGCTGCAGGGTTGGTGATATCGAGGGCCTGAATACAAAGGTATGCTGTTTTCTGAGCACCAGTGATTTCTGGAATCACCTGAAAGCATGTGACATACCCTGCACGGTATGCTGGCTGTTGTGGATGAGGTCACATTGTAATCATGTTTGACTACTTCACACAACCAGAGTCCACTTTGGAGCGTGTGGTACTCTAAGATCCCTCCAATGAAGGTCTTATGTAGATGTGTGCCCACCATGAATGGTGGTGGTGACTATATTAGAGGATCATCTGGACTGCACCTCAAAACTTCAGCATTCTTATTTCAGCTCAGCAGTTTATCCTGAAGCAGATTACAAACCATGCTTACAAAGTGTCCAGTGTTAGGGCTAGTGTTTAAACAGGAACAAGTGAAAGAATTGTGTTTTAGGATATCACAATATTGTGTCACTTTAGTACCTCAGTCATTTAAAAGGATGGATCCTGATGTGTGTGGAGATGTTCAAGCTAAAAGTAGCCCTTTGTGGATTAGGATATCCAGATTCCTAGTCAAACCAGAAGAATGTTGTTGAGTAAATAATAAGAAGTTTGTTGCATTACTGCAATTATTTACTGATTACATGAATGTGACCTACATTATACAGAGACCGTTTGGAACACACTAGCCCAGATCTGACTCCGACAAGCTCCTTCTTTACTCTGACCAAGCCCATGCATGGTGCTTACTGCACTCAATTACATATTAAACCTTTCAGATATTTTCAGACCAAAAATCAATAAATTTGAGCACTTATCAAAACATTAACTATGACGTAAGCTGAGCTCACTACCAGCACACTTATTTCTGATTCGGGGGCGAGAGGGTTCTGGGGTCTGCAGGGTCTGACTACAATGTTTCGATTGACAGATGTGTATGTAACTGATAAGTGCTGTATCATTGAAGGTTCTGCCTTTCAGATATTAAAACAAAGTCTTGGCAGCAAAGATTTCTGATGATTTATCCCAAAAAGACTAAGGACTTTTGTACGCCAATGTTAATCTCTTTCTCACAAAAATAGACCTTTCATCATTTGTGGTTTATGAAGCAAAATGGCTGTTTTGATTGCTTTCAAAACAACACTTCAAAAATTATTAACAATGACATATTTTAAGACATTCCAGGAGCAGGAAAGAGGGTATACAATTGCAAGTTATTTCTTTGCTGGGACCAGCTTATGACTTGGCATAAAAAGTCACTATCATTCTAACAACCACCTCTTGACATTGTGCAGGCAACCCTCTCACTGAGAAACTCCTAAAAGGGAGACTAAACCATAAGTTATGAAGAGGAAGCACTATGATAAAAGAAATGTCAAAAGCACATAGATTTAAAAACTTGTATTGAAACAAATTGTTTCAATAGAATTTAGTTTCACAGAAAGTTGATTTGTATTGCGGCATATTTAGGTTGTACCAGGCATCTGGTAGTGAACGCATGATACATATATTAGAACAAAGAGCAAAGAACAAAGAAAATTTACAGCCCAGGAACAGGCCCTTCAGCCCTGCAAGCCTGTGCCGGTCCAAATCCACTGTCTAACCTATCGCCCAATTCCTAAAGATCTGTATCCCTCTGCTGTCCACCTACTTATGCATCTGTCCAGATGCACCTTAAATGAATCAACTGTGCCTGCCTCTTCCTCTGCTGACAACGTGTTCCAGGTTCTGGATCAGTGGTGCTGGAAGAGCACAGCAGTTCAGGCAGCATCCAACGAGCAGCGAAATCGACGTTTCGGGCAAAAGCCCTTCATCAGGAATAAAGACAGAGAGACTGAAGCGTGGAGAGATTAAGCTAGGGGAGGGTGGGGGTGGGGAGAGAGTAGCATACAGTACAATGGGTGAGTGGGGGAGGAGATGAAGGTGATAGGTCAGGGAGGAAAGGGTGGAGTGGATAGGTGGAAAAGGAGCTAGGCAGGTCAGACAAGTCCGGACAAGTCATGGGGACAGTGCTGAGCTGGAAGATTGAAACCTCTGAGCTTACTTTCACAATCAGGATTCCCGCCCACCTTCCGAGGACCCCTTCGCCCACCTCAAACACACTGCATTCACCTGGACACCCCGCGCTGGCCTATTACCTGCCCTCGACCTCTTCATTTCCAACTGCCGCCAGGACATTAACCGCCTCAACCTGTCTACCCCCCTCCCCCACTCTAGCCTCTCACCCACACAACGCGCAGCCCTCCAATCCCCCTGCTCCAATCCCAACCTCATCATTAAGCCAGCGGATAAAGGGGGCGCAGTGGTAGTCTGGCACACTGACCTCTACACCACTGAAGCCAAACGCCAACTCGAGGACACCTCTTTCAACTGCCCCCTCGACCATGACCCCACCCCCCATCACCAAACCATCATCTCCCAGACCATGCAGAACCTCATCACCTCATCACCTCAGGAGATCTCCCACCCACAGCTTCCAACCTCGTAGTCCGGGAACCCCGCATTGCCCGGTTCTACCTCCTTCCCAAGATCCATAAGCCTGACCACCCCGGCTGACCCATTGTCTCAGCATGCTCCTGCCCCACTGAACTTATCTATAGCTACTTCGACACTGTCCTATCCCCCCTAGTCCAGGAACTCCCCACATACGTTCAAGACACCACCCACACCCTCCACCTCCTCCAAGACTTCCGTTTCCCAGCCTCCAACGCCTCATCTTCACCATGGATATCCAATCCCTCTACACCTCCATCCGCCATGACCAGGGTCTCCAAGCCCTCCGTTTTTTCCTCTCCAGATGTCTCCAAAAGTACCCTTCCACCAACACTCTCATTCGTTTGGCCGAACTAGTCCTCATCCTTAACAATTTCTCCTTTGAATCCTCCCACTTCCTCCAGACCAAAAGGGGTAGCCATGGGCACATGTATGGGCCCCAGCTATGCCTGTCTCTTTGTTGGCTACGTAGAACAGTTGATCTTCCGTAATTACACCGGCACCACTCCCTACCTCTTCCTCCACTACATTGATGACTGCATTGGCGCCACCTCGTGCTCCCGCGAGGAGGTTGAGCAATTCATCAACTTCACCGACACATTCCACCCTGACCTTAAATTTACGTGGACCATCTCTGACACCTCCCTCCCTTTCCTGGACCTCTCCATCTCCATTAATGATGACTGACTTGACACTGACATTTTTTACAAACCCATCGACTCCCACAGCTACCTGGATTACACCTCTTCCCACCCTATCTCTTGCAAAAATGCCATCCCGTATTCCCAATTCCTCCGCCTCCGCCGTATCTGCTCCCAGGAGGACCAGTTCCACCATAGAACACACCAGGTGGCCTCCTTCTTTAGAGACCGCAATTTCCCTTCCCACGTGGTTAAAGATGCCCTCCAACGCATCTCGTCCACATCCCACTCCTCCACCCTCAGACCCCACCCCTCCAACCGTAAAAAGGACAGAAGGCCCCGGTGCTCACCTTCCACCCTACAAACCTTCGCATAAACCAAATCATCCGCCGATATTTCTGCCACCTCCAACAAGACCCCACCACCAGGGATATATTTCCCTCCCCACCCCTTTCCGCCTTCCACAAAGACCATTCCCTCTATGACTACCTGGTCAGGTCCGCGCCCCCCTACGACCCACCCTCTGCCTTTATTCCTGATAAAGGGCTTTTGCCCGAAACGTCGATTTTGCTGCTCATTGGATGCTGCCTGAACTGCTGTGCTCTTCTAGCACCACTAATCCAGAATCTGGTTTCAAGCATCTGCAGTCACTGTTTTTAACGTGTTCCAGGTTCCTACTATTCTCTGTGTAAAGTACTTGCCACGTGTATCCCCCTTAAACTTTTCTCCTCTCACCTTGAATGCATGATTTCTCATGATTGAATCCCTCACTCTGGGAAAAAGCAGGCTGTGGGGGTGCACATGGTTTGGGGGTGGGGTGGAAGCAGATGGGGTTGGGGGCGGGGTGGGAGTGGACAGGGTTGAGGGCGATCAGGGGGGTGGGGGCGGATGGGGTTGGGGGGGAGCGCGGTAGGAGCAGACAGGGAGTGCAGCAGGGGGTGGGGTCTCATGCGCGGTGTGCTGCCGTCTCATCTCCTGAACAGGGAGCAGACTTCACAGAAAACTCCGAGCCCCAGAGGAAATCAATTAACTGAACAATCAATTATCCGAACGAAATAGTGCCCGCCCATCACCTCACATTTGCTCAGATTGAACTCCATCTGCCACTTCTCCATCCAAATCTCCAGTCTATCTATATTCTCCTGTATTCTTTGACATTCCTCTATGCTTTCTGCTACTCCACCAATCTTTTTGTGATCTGCAAACTTACGGATCAGACCACCAATGCTGTCTTTCAGATCATTTATGTATCCTACAAACAACAACGGCCCCAGTGCTGACCCCTGTGGAACACCACTGGTCACCTTCCTACATTTTGCGAAACTCCCTTCAACTACTACTCTCTGTCTCCTGTTGTTCAACCAGTTCTTGATCCACCTAGCTAGAACACCCTGCACACACCATGTGACTTCACTTTCTCTATTAGTCTACCATGGGGAACCTTATCAAACACCTTACTGAAGTCCATGTATATAACATCTACAGCCCTTCCTTCATCTATCAACTTGATCGCTTCCTCAAAGAACTCTATTAAGTTGGTAAGCCACAATCTCCCCCACACAAAACGATGTTGTCTACACTGATAAGCCCATTCTCTTCCAAATATAAATATAGCCTATCTCTCAGTAACTTCGCCAGCAACTTTCCCACCACCGAAGTCAGGCTCACTGGTCTGTAGTTACCTGGAATATCCCTACTACCCTTCTTGCACAGGGGGACAACATTAACAACTCTCCAGTTCTCCAGCACTTTCACCTGTGTTTAAAGATGCTACAAGGATATCTGTGAGGGTCCCAGCTATTTCTTCTCTCATCTCCCTCAGAGCCTGGGATAGATCCCATCTGGTCCTGGGGATTTGTCCACCTTAATATCCTTGAGCCTACCCAACACATCCTCCCTCCTTATATCAATGTGATCCAGAGTAAACAAACCTCTATCTCTAATCTCAACATTCATCATGTCCCTCTTCTCAGTGAACACTGATGCAAAGTGACCATTGAGAATCTCACCCATTTTCTCAGGTTCGACACACAACCTTATCTCCTTATCCTTTAGTGGACCAACCCTTTCTCTAGATACCCTCCTGCTTCATATGTATGAATAAAAAGTCTTTGGATTCTTAGTTCTGCTCACTAAAGTTATTTCATGATCCCTTTTAGCTGCTTGATTCCTCATTTAAGATTGGTCCCACTCTCCCTATATTCCTCCAAAGTCTGTTCTGTTCCTAGCTGTCTGGACCTTATGTACTCTTCCCTTTTCCTCTTGGCTAGTCGCACAATTTCTCCTGTCATCCATGGTTCATGAATCTTGCCTTTCCTATCCCTTGTTTTTAAAGGTACATAGGTCTGGATTAGAGTGGTGCTGGAAAAGCACAGCAGTTCAGACAGCATTCGAGGAGCAGGAAAATCGATGTTTCGGGCAAAAGCCCTTCATCAGGAATACAGGCAGAGTGCCTGAAGAATGGAAAGATAAATGAGAGGAGGGTTGGGGTGGGGAGAAAGTACCATAGAGTACATAGGTGAATGGGGGTGGGAATGAAGGTGATAGGTCAGAGAGGAGGGTAGGGGAAGGTAACAAAGAATATAATAGGTGGATGGGGGTGGGATGAAGATGATAGGTCAGAGAGGAGGGTGGAGTGGATAGGTGGATAGGAAGATAGGCAGGTAGGACAAGTCATGGGGACAGTGCTGAGCTGGAAGTTTGGAGCTGGGGTGAGGTGGGGGGAGGGGAAATGAGGAAACTGGTGAAGTTCACATTGATGCCCTGGAGTTGAAGTGTTCTGAGGCGGAAGATGAGGCGTTCTTCCTCCATGGTGAGGGAGCGGCGATGGAGGAGGCCCAGGGTCTGCATGTCCTCAGCTGAGTGGTAGGAGGAGTTGAAATTTTGGGCCACGGGGCGGTGGAGTTGATTGGTGTAGGTATCCCAGAGATGTTCCCTAAAGTGCTCTGCTAGGAGGCGTCCAGTCTCCCCAATTTAGAGGAGACCACATTGGGAGCAACAGATACAATAAATGATATTGGTGGATATGCAGATAAAACTTTGATGGATGTGGAAGGCTTGTTTAGGGCCTAGGATGGAGGTGAGGGAGGTGGTGTGGGAAGGTACAAAGGGACTTGCCTATCCTGCACTATCTTCAACCTATCTTTGAAAGCCTCCCACATATCAAATGTGGACTTCACTTCAAATAGCTGTCCCCAATCCATATTTCCCAGGTCCTACCCAACTTTGATATAATTGACCTTGGCCCAGTATAGTATTCTTTCCTTAGGATCATTCTCATCTTTGTCTCTGACTATTGTAAAACTCACAGAATTGTGGTCAGTATTCCCAAAGAAATCTCCCACTGCAACTTCTACCTGGCGCATTCCCTAATACCAGGCCAAATATGGCCCCTAGTTGGTTTATTGACATACTGCTCTCAAATTTTCCTAGATGCTCCTTACAAATTCTGCCCCATCCAAACCTTTGACATTAAGAATATTCCAGTCAATGTTGGGAAAATTCAAATCTCCCATCACCATCACCCTGTTGCCTCTATATCTTTCCATAATCTGTTTAATTATTTGTTCTTCTACTTCATGCTCACTGTTGGGAGGGTTGTCGTACAGCCCCAACAATGTAATTGTTTCTTATTTCTCAGCTCTACCCATAATGCCTCACTGCTCAAGCCCTCCATAGTGTTGTCCTTTAGCACAGTTGTGATATCATCCCTGACCAGCAATGCAACTCCTCCTTCCCTTTTACTTCCCTTCCTGTCCTGTCTGAAGCATCTATATCCTGGAACATTTAGTTGCCAATCATGACCTTCCTTCAACCAAGTCTCTGTCATTGCAATAACATCACACTGCCAGGCACCAATCCAAGCCCTAAATTCATTTGCCTTACCAGATATACTCCTTGCATTAAAGTATATGCACTTCAGATTACCAGTTCCTTTGCGTTCACCTGCTCTCTGCCTATTCTTCCCCTTGGGAATGCTAACTTCCTGATCCTTACAGTCTCTAGTTTCCACCTTACTATCTACTAGTCTTCTCTTCTGGTTCTCAGCCTCCTGCCACATTAGTTTAAACCCTTCCCCAACAGCAGTAGCAAAAACTCCCCCAAGGACATTAGTTCCAGTCTGGTTCAGTTGTATACTATCCAATTTGTAATAGTCCCACCTTCCCCAGAACTGGCCCCAATGTCCCACAAATCTGAACCCCTTCCTCCTACACCATCCGTCAAGCCATGTGTTCATCCTGCCTAGTCTTTCATTTCTAACCTGGCTAGCACATGGCACTGTTAGTAATCCTAAGATCACTACCGTTAAGGTCCTTCTCTTTAATTTAGCTCACTGAATTCTGCTTTCAGGACCGCATCTAGTATTTTACTTATATCATTGGTGCCTATATGCACCACGACAACTGGCTGTTCACCCTTCTCTTTCAGAATGCTCTGAAACTAATTGGTGACATCCCTGACCTGAGCACCTGGGAGGCAACATACCATTGGGAGTCTCATTTTTGGTGACAGAACCGCCTGTCTACTCCCCTTACACTAGAATCCCCTCTGACTATGGCCCTATGAGTCTTGTCTCCTGCTCTTCTGAACAGCAGAGCCCATCATGCTGCCATGATCCTGGCAACTGCTGCCCTCCCCTGGTGAGCCATCTCCCCCAACAGTATCTAAAACCTATTTTGGAGGGAGATGACCACAGGGGACACCTGCATTGCCTTCCTACTCTTTCTCTGCCTTTTGGTCACCCATTCACTGTCTCCCTCAGCAATTCTAATTTGCAGTGTGACCAAGTCACTAAATGTGCTAAATTGCAGATGCTCCACAGTAGGTCCATTCTCAGCTCCAGAGCCATCATCCAGTCAAATAAGAGCTGCAGCTGGACACGTGTAGTATCTCGGGTTCAGCCGCTGCCCAAATATATACTAGGTCCTTACATTCCTGGCAACATCCTGGTCCCCACCGACACCTCCCTCTCTCCCGCTGCTCCCAGACATGAATGAAGGATAGTAATGGGCATTATATTTAATGAGGTATTTCATATACATGTGTACCTGGGAATATTTTGCCGGGCCTGTGGAGATGGACTGCTTAAACTGGTAAACTGGAGTAGAAGGAGTTGACAGGGATGCCATACAGCCCCAGCATTTTCCCAGAATTGGGATGCCAGCAATGATCACACTTTGTGCCCATGCTGACATTTTGTTAGTTCCACGGAAAGCCCCCTGCCACAAAGGGAGGCCACCACTTACATAAGCTGGCCTACCATTGGGTTCCAGGATGGTGCCTCCTTAATGGCTGCATCATAGCCCTCTGGCAGCAGTAGGCACTTATGTGATTACAAAACCCCCAATGATGGGTTCACATCTTTGGTTACCTGAGCTGGTCTACTTGGTCTTCATGCATTAAAAATCATTTCTTGCCTGTCCTTCAAACATACCCCTGCATGAAAGATTGGTCCATAAATAGGTGTTGGTCTCAGCAGCAACCTTTTAGTTGGCATCAACCAGTGGAATTGCCCTGTGGTAAAACTGTCCACCTGCTTCTGGTTGGGCACTGTCTACTGTCTCATAAAACCCACATCCTTGTGTGTCGTGTTGACCATTAGCAGTGCGACAGTGCAGCAAATGAAATGTATCTTGCTGGAAAATAAATGAGCTGTGAACACTAAAGAATTATTTATAAGTTCTTTGAAATGTTAGGAAATATTGAATAGGTAAAAGTAGGAGGAAAAATAGCTTTCTTATGATTTACCAGTCACAGCTCCTGTGACCGTTAGTTTGCCATATGGAACAATGTCTGCAAATTTTCTGCAGTTCCTGCAAATTATGGCCCCTTCATTTTCATTCTTACAACTTATTAAGGCTCTCAATCACCACAATATTCGAGGAAAATAATATTTTTCCATATTTTTCAACAGCAGTGCTCGTGGGGATTGGCTTGCTTGATGTCTTGATTAAAGAGTAGCCACTTGTTGTTCAAACTTACGGGTTGTTAGCTTAATAATATCTAATTATACAAAAACTCTATCTTTTTGATATGTTAGGGGAATAACATTGTTATATTCTTGGTTTTCATTGTATCTATCAACTGGTATAGTCCTGGTGAGGCAGGATTATTGCCCTTATAACAAGCAAACACAGTTTGGAAAAAGACACTCAATAAGACAATTTGTTTCCATAAAGTAATTTGTGAGTTAAACAGCACTAGTTGGCATGCAGTCATGCCAAATTGGGTCATTATAGTACTATTATAACCACATGTGAAAACAAAACCTGGGTCTGAGAAAGTATGTGACTGCTTAAGATTTATGGAAAACAGAGTGAGATTTTCTTAAAATACTTTATTAATGCAGTTCACTGAAAAAAAAACAGATTATGTGCATCTTGTTTACATCAAACTATTTCTTGTGCTCCATTAATAGTTCAGTGGATTAATAGAGCCTACGGAGGTATGCAAATCTGTGAGGGCTCTTGGGTGCTATCCCTGACTTTATTTTCCATTAGAAGATCTCAATCAAGTAGCAGATGTACTACAGTGAGACTATACGTGCTTGGATGAAGAGGGAAACCATCTAGTATTTCTGCATACTTCTCCCAATAATTTGTCCGGTAATCTCTGTTAGGAAGTATTCATTTGGTGGTGACATTGTTTGGTTGTGACGCCTCAGGTGTCAAATATCTTGCTGTAACATGAAAAGCTGCCACATCAACTAGAACTGGAAGACAGTTGATACCTGTTAAATTGTTGAATAACAGCCTTCAGCAGGAAAATAAAGAGAAGGGATAAATTTGTAAAAGCATGTAAAATTGAGCCAATATAGTTTACATTAGGGTTGAATTTATGGCAGCACACATAGATACATCTTCATACAATTTGAAACAATGGGCCAAATTTCTGAACTGTGAGAGACTCGAAAAAGGTGTTTACAAAATTTGATGATGTATCAAAGAAGGCTGTGTGTGTGACAAACTTGAACTACCTCTTCCAATCCTTTTTATTGTGACTGCAATTTTTGACCCATCTCATTCTCTTCAACATGGCTTCACAGTTGTCCAAGCTGTGTTGGACTGCTGTTATATCCTTTTCTATGCAATTGTAGCAAGAGACTTGCATGACCCTCTCCTATTTCTTATTTTTAGAGTGTCCGAAGCAACATCATTGAAAGACACGTTGGTTTCACAAAATGACACACAACTCAACTCCACTGTTGCTAAATTTCATCAAACTGCTTGTCCAACATTCAACAGTGGAATGAATAGAAATTTCTGCCAATTAAATATTGGAAAAATTGAAACCGTTGTTTTCAGTCCCCATTCCAAACTCCATTCCCTAACTACTAACTGGATCTGTGAGTTGAGGGCAGGAAATAGAAATCAAGACCATTTTTGGGTCACCAATCTACTCCTGGGTGGCACAGTACACTAATTTGTGCATTTAGTTAGGGTTCCCCTTCAATTCAAATGGAGATGGATTGACTGTCCAATTAAGGGTGGTAGGTGGGTTGTCAAAGCTGGTGCACCAAACAGAAAGCTTCCAGATGGAGATAGGCAGCAGAGGCTGTGAGACAGTGTAAGCAGCCGAGAGTATGTTTCCACATGGTGGTGGCCTTTCATCAACCCTTTGGAAACAGAAAACTAATTCAGTGACCAGTCTGTGGTGGGAAATGGGAGGTGGGTTTGGGAGGTTTGGTGTGGGTGGGGTGATGGCACAGGGGAATCTCTGACAGGGTGACTTTGACTGCACCCATATTCAAATGGGAAGGGAGGTCTTGTAGTCTTGCCAGGCATACTGGTACCTTGACCTACTGCCAAGTTCCTGCATGTAGGCTGTTAAAATGCATCCTACCTGGTTGAATCAAGAAACTGGGTTTGATTGGAAATCCCCAGTTGGACCCCTTTAACTGTGATGAACAAGGTTTGTAAAAGCCTAACAGGCTACTCATCTCATAGAGCTAGTCGACTTTCTGAATCTGAAGCTGTCTCCATAAAAATCATGGTATCAGACACAGGGGATGGGGAGACTGGTGTGTTGGCTGTCCTCCCTCTCTGGGCAATGCTCCAGTTGCCAATCCACTGACCCACCTTTTTAAAAAATTAAACAAAAAAAGTCAATAACAAAGGTCGTTTTGGAGCAGTGATAACATCCCTGCCTCTGGACTAGGAGGCTCAGGTTCAAGCCTCACTTTCTCTAGAAATGGGCAATGACATCTCTGAAAAGGTTGGTTGAGGATATCTGGACATAATAATTGGTCTCTTGTGGTACAGTGGTTGTGTCTCTACCTCTCAATAAGGAAGCCTATGATCAAATCCCACTCGCTCCAGCGGTGTGTCATACCATCATTGAACAGGTTGACTAGAAAATATCTTGACACAATAGCACTAGTTTAAAAAGACTTCAGCACAATGTTTGCATGGTGTTATGGCAGTACATCAAAAAACATCAATAGGCCCATTTACAAGGAAGTACATTCAATTATCTTTAGTCATGCTGTAAATGTTGATTTTTTCAATGGCATGCACTACTTGTAAGTCACATTAAAACTATGTCTAAATCAACACTCGAGGGGGAGTTCCATTCTGCCATATATTGTTGTGACCCCTTCAAAAATTCTACATAATCACAACTTGAAGCAATTGTAGATAATCGCCGATGAAAGCAATTGCAGCATTTATTGGAGGACATAGTTTATATTGTAACCAATGTCAGTCAAAGCAGTCCCTACTTGAAAATATTAAACTTAGTAGTGGACTAAAGACTTCCACATTTAACTTAATATTCCACAAGCTGACATAGTTGTAGCCAAGGCATTCATTGAAGGTTTAGGTTGCAGGAAATTGAATTAATGTGAATGGATAAAATGTGAAGTTTGTACTTTGGAGGTACAGTGTGCACATCAATGAAAAATATTTGCACACCCCCTCCCTCCACATTTTTTTAATCAATCCAGATTTGGCCCTCACCTGTCCCTGGATCCCAATTATCTGCCCCTTTAGGGTTTTAGATCTCT
Source organism: Hemiscyllium ocellatum (assembly GCF_020745735.1). NCBI lineage: Eukaryota > Metazoa > Chordata > Chondrichthyes > Orectolobiformes > Hemiscylliidae > Hemiscyllium > Hemiscyllium ocellatum. Next base: position 73,619,107 of record NC_083407.1, on the reverse strand, counting down.
GTCTGAAGCCATTGATTTTGCTTTCACTGTTGGACAATGGTTTACATTGAGCTTTTGGAAGGGGAATGGATTACACCTTCTAGGCAATCCTTTCAAATAGTTCCTTAATCTTGACTAGGGCTCCCTAAAGGGCTGTGAATTATATGTCCTTGAGAAGCTGGCCAAATCCACAAAAATACTGGGGCTGGTGTGTGATGCCCATCCCTGCAATGGAGCCAGCCAGGCGCAGGCTCCAGGCTCCCTAGCCATATGCCTTGAATGTCCAGCAGTACAATTTGTCAGAGATGGGAATGGAAACTGGAATCGGGACCAGCTGTGTTGCAAATTTGCCCCAAAAACTTTTATCATGGTGCCTCATGAGGTATGCCGTGTTTGTTTTTACTGTATTTGTCACGACTTTGTGCATAAAGCATAGAAACATGCCATTTGGCCCCTTTGAAAAAGCCTCAGGAGCATTGTCCCAACATTTGAAATCTTTTACAGTGCAAGTTAATCCAAAGTCAACATGAAATTAAGCAGAGAAATAATATTTCCATGGAAACAATGCATTTCACTTAAGCAGTCTGTACAACACAGGTCAGTTTTACAGCCCCCTCAGGGTTAGTCCCTGCACAGATATAGCATTATATCCATTCTCACAGTATTTTAAACTTGGTGATGCAGGGTCTCTTCTTTTTCCCATTCAATCAATTTGGACCCAGGGTATTTTTCTAGACATCTTGTTTCATTCAAGGTCCCTGGGTGTGGTAACACCAGCAAAGTATCCATGCCCTTGCTCTCTGGTCCTGACATTCATGATGCCATAGCTTTCACAAATTTTTCAACCAACCACTCAACAATATACTAGTGCATGGTTTGGCCACTTCTGATTGAACGTCCCCAGCTCTTGAGTCTCTCTGAGCTTTCAGAACTTCTTATCCAATTCACAGAATGTTTCCAAGATCCTTGCTATCTTGTCTACCCAACACTTCACAGTGTTTAAAAGGCACCTGTATGGTTATGTGAGTAGGAATGCTGGCAAATGAGCCTAGATTAATTTAGGATTTCATAGATCATAGAATCCCTATACTGTGGAAACAGGCCATTTAGCCCAACAAGTCCACACCAGCCCTCCAAAGAGTAGTCCACCCAGACCCATTCCCCTACCCTAATACTCTATATTTCCCCTGACTAATGCACCTAATCTACACAACCCTGAACGCTATGACCAATTCACCTAACCTGCACACCTTTGGACTGTGGAAGGAAACCAGAGCACCCAGAGGAAGCCCATGCAGACATGGGGAGAATGTACAAACTCCAGCCAGGTAGTCAGCGTGGATGAGTTGGACCGAAGGGTCTATTTCCATTCTGTACATCTCTATGGCTCTAAATGCTGACCTCTTCCTGAGAGACAATTGTTTCTTCTCATAAGTTTCTGTGTGCTCTGCCACTGACCACAGGGTGCAACTAAAATCTCCCACTTAGCTTCCATTCACTTTTTTACTTGTTGGCTTTTATCCCCATAGCTTCTTATGTCGGAGTCTGAATTAGTCATGAAGATGTACAGCACAGAAACAGACCCTTCGATCTAACTTAATCATGCTGACCAGATATTCCACCCTAATCCAGTCTCATTTGCCAGCACTTGGCCCTCTAAACCATCCTACTCATATACCCATCCAGATGCCTTTTAAATGTTGTAATTGTACCAGCCTCCACCACTTCCTCTGGCAGCTCATTCCATACATATACCACCCTCTGTGTGAAAAAGTTACCCCGAGGTCCCTTTTAAATTTTTCCCTTCTTACCCTAAACCTGTGCCCTCTAGTTCTGGACTCCCCCAACCAGGGAAAATATCTTATCTATTTATCCTGTCCACGCCCCTCATGAATTTATAAATCTCTATGAGATCACCCTTCAACCTCTGACCTTCCAGGGAAAACAGCTCCAGCCTATCTCATGCCTCTTCCTATAGTTCAAACCCTCCAACCCTGGCAACATCCTTGTAAATGTTTTCTGAGCCTTTCAAGTTTCACAACATCTTTCTGACAGGAGGGACACCAGAACTGCACACCATATTACAAAAGTGGCCTAACCAACGTCCATAACAGCTGCAACATGACCTCCCATCCTACACTTGAAATTATATGGTATCCAGGATTTTCCCTCTTTCTCCTATTTCTCCTCTTTCCAGAACTATCTTCGGTTTAATTTGACTTTAAAGGGCTACCTTACCAACACATGGTTTGCAATGGGGAAAGCAGATGCTAAGAAAAAAATTCGATATTTAATTTGTTTAGCATGATCTGATTCATTCTGCATTAGAATTTGGCTGACAATTAGGGTATTTCTCTGAAAACAACACAAACTACTTGAGTTGTGATTGATTAAACAAGATTGATCATGAAAGAGCCAGGATTGATGTTGTGAACAAATATGGTATTGGTAGAGTCTACAGGGTTGAACGATGTAGACTATGGTGGGAAGCTGAGCAAGACATATCTCAACATTGGGAACAACTAGTCACATTTTTGAATTAGATCCTGGATATTTCATGGTGGGTTATTGTGAGCTGCCTGTTAGTGGGATCATTGCTTGTTAACAGTATCATTAATCCTGAATCTCACCTCATTATTATGCGGTTTTCTATCTTACAAGGAAATTAGACACATAGCCAAGAACTTTGTTATATTTGTCAGTAGGCTTCAGTCAAGGGAGACAGACTTCAGTCAGGTGGTCCTGGCACATCAACTCAAAAGCAGCTTTCAGTCCTCGTCCAGGGGCTTGTAACAGGCAGTGTTTTGAAACAGAGCCAGGATTCTTTCCTCATAGCGGATGAGGAGCTAAATGTTGGACAGCCAGCCAGCTGTCTTGTCTCTCTTTCTGCCCTATTGTGGCCTGTTTCCTCTTAGAATCAGAGAAAAGAAGGGATTGATTGAGATGGAAGGGTGTGAGCTAACTCTTAGAGTGTTGAGGCAGCTGGGGATGTCCCAGTAATTGAGGTGGTGGTATACAAGCCAGGCAGGGTTTCTTTTGTGCTTGGGCAGGTAAGAGTGAGTGAGGGAAATTGTTGCCTGCCAGTGTGAGAGTGGTAGAGCACGAACCTTGGTGGGAAGATGGCAGAGATAGAATGAATGTGAGGTAGCAGAGATAACTTAGTGGGTCTTACCTTGGCAGTCTGGAGAAAGTCATTGACTTTCTTCCTACCCTGTTGGGCATTCCTCCATATGGCTGAGACCACACTGACCTGCCTGGCAACCTGGGCCCAGGCTGATAAGGGCTCATAGAAACAAGGAGCAGGAATAGCCATTTAGCCCTTAGAGCTTGCTCTCCTATTTATTATGATCGTGACTGATCATTCAACTCTTTTCCGACTTTTCTCCCATATCCCTGGATCCCTTTAGACCCAAGTGCTCTATCTAACTCCTCCTTGAAACCATACAATGCTTTGGCCTCAACTGCTTCTAGTTGGAGCAAATTCCACAGGCTTATCACACTTTTGGTGAAGAAATTTCTCCTCATCTCAGTCCTAAATGTTTCATGCTGTATCCTTCGGTTGTGACCGCTGGTTTTGAGCTTCCCACCATTGGAAATCCTTCCTGCATCCACCCTGTGTACTCCAGTTAGAATTTTACTACTTTCTTTGGGATCTGTTCCCCCCTCTATTCTTTTAACTCCAATGAATTTAACCCTAACCAATTCAACCTCTCCTCATACGTCCCCGGAAACAGTCTGATAAACCTCCACTGCACTCCTTCTCTTGGATGGACATTCATTCCAAATAAGGAGACCAAAACTGCACACAATATTCATCAAGGATGTCATGGTCTTTACTGCTGTTGAGGGGGGAGAAGGATAGCCCCTCTCTGCATCACCTCATTCACCAGGATCTCCGGGCCCCTGTCAACAAGGTAAAACACCAATTTCCCCTTTTGTGTCATATCCCAGGCAAAGGTCAGTCATGTTGCAGAGCTGCTCCAGATTGACAGTGCTTGTCTAGATGAACAATGGCCTTTTAAAACTATGCCTGCACCAGGGATGATGGTCTAGTCTGTGACATCCAAAAGTGGCAAATTCTTCTGGGTGTGGTGAATGGTAGAGTGAGGCTAACGATGAATGCGGGTGTTACCATTGGTTAGGTAGTTAATGAGACATGTTTGGGATGATATGGCAGAAATTCTATGGGTGCTGTGGAGAGAAACCCTTAAAGAAACTCATTAAAATTAATGCAAATAGCTAGTATTGAATAATGTGGGCTGTTTCGTGAGACAAGGTAAGTGGAAACTTTCACAAAACCTTTCCTTTGCCTAACTAATTCCTGATTGAGATAAATAAGCAAAGATAATATATTTTGGAGCAGACTGTCATTGGTCTCTGGAAGGAATGGGAGTGGTGGATGAAATGGTTTCTCACATTCTGGACTTTGCAATGTTTTTAAATCTTTGAGAAACACGGAGAGGGAGGACTCTGTGCTGGTACTTTGTAGTTACTGCATGAGAAAATGATACTGATTGGTTGACAAGTTGACTCTGATTGGTGCATTGCCATGAAGAATACGTTTGGGAAATTTGTTGTTCCCCACCCCCCTAATTTTTGTTTAATTCAGAATTAAACAAGGCCTGAAAATGTTCTTCATTCGGTCCAAATTGTTTCTCCTTTGCAATTTGACATTCTTATACCTGTCCTGATGGGAGCAATGTGAAAAACTGCACCAACACGTTGCTTTTCTGAGCAATTCTGAACTTTTCCACAGCCATGTTTAGGTTTTAACAGTACAGCCAGGACTGTGAAAATTGTAAAAAGTAGTTGAATGTCTTGTAACTGGAATTCAAGTTCATTCTTAGTGAAATTATAGACTTGTTAAACAGTTTTTTAAAAATCTGCTTACTAATCAACCAACCAGTCTAGAGCTATAAAATAATATTTACTTGCTGAATCTAAATGTAAATTAATCCTAAATTAAGGACACTTTAAACTATGAATCCAAAACTGTACCAGAAATTAGGTGTAATTGGAGGATGAATGGGCATTAACATAAATATGCAAGCATGGAGCCTTGAAAGTCAATTGCCAGGAAGATGGATGACAAAAGAGTCAGGTGATTGTATTTATTTTCCATCATCCTTTCAGAAGCTTGTATTCTGATACTTAAAATTTTAGCCCTTTTTTTCTGTTAGATTTACAAGATTCTATATTTAATGGGAATACTTTTCTGACACATCCAGAAACACACATCTCTATGCTATCACATGCTGGTCCATGTTATGCCCACAGCCAATTCAAGCTCAGTTGGCATTTCCTGCTGAGAAGGGTGCTCAGACTGGCATTCCTATATAGGCAGAAAGACAGTGGAGGAGAGTTACCCTGATGTTAGACAGTTGCATACAATGCCAGGATACTTGATCTGGACCATCAAGTTCAGGCCATGAATTCAAGCAACATACTGCAACAAACAAGTTGTAAGCTGCAAAACTGGGCCTACAGTAGGTTGATTTAAAGAACCAATGTTAACCAACTTCTGCACCTGCAACATCTCTGAAAATGTTTTGAAGCTTTTTTGAGCTGTTATGGTGAGCTCCTGGATTTAGTGGCAGTTTTTGCTGCATCCTTACTGGGAATCCAGAGAATTGAGTACTCTGTCCAGACAAAGGCATGGGGATAGCAATGGCAATGATTGTGAGTCTGCAGGATGACTGGGTGATGGAGCAGAGAGTATAAGCCCTGCACAAAGCCATCAACCAACATGAGTTAACCCCTCCATGGTCCTTTACAGCAACAAGAAGCCATCTGGAAACCAATGCAGCTAGAATCTCTACATGTCAGTTCACCAGTACTCTCCTGAATACTGCCCCATTGTGGTTATCATCTGTGTCCTCTGCAGTACTATGTGCAGTAAGATGGCAAATGAGACTCTCTCTATCAGACTTGGTGATAGCCCACTCATTCCCAGATGATGTGTTGTTCCTGCTTCCATGTTTGTCTCTACTGTATGTTCCATGCCAATATCTGAGCTGGCTGGGGATTCCCAAGAGATAGGGTTTCTCCTATAGGGCTGTTGGTTTGCTGCTTTCATTCACTTTCTTTTACTCATTTGTGGGATGTGGGCATTACTTCCTGCGCCAGCATTTCCTGCACTTTCCTAATGGCCCTTGAAGGTTATGGTGAGCTGCTGCCTTGAACAGCTACTGTGCATCATTGGTAAGGGTGATGATTGTTGGAAGTGCTGGATGGGATTTCAATCAAGTAGGTTGCTTTGTCCTCGATGATATTGAGCTACTTCTTGTTGTTGGAGGTGCACTTACACAGGCAAGTAGAGTGTATTCCAACACCTTCCTGAATTGTACTTTATTGATGCTAGATAGGCAATGGGGAGGCATGAGGTAAGGTACTTATTGCAGGATTACTAACTTCTGATCTGCCCTTTTAGCTGCAGTATTTATATGGCTTGTCCAGTTCAATTTCTTTTCAATGACAACCCCCAAGATATTGATAGTGATTCAGCAATTGTAATACCACTGAAGGTCAGGGAGAGATGGTTCAATTATCTCTCAATGGTTCAATGGTCATTGCCTGATAGTTCTATGGTGTGACTGTTACCTATCATGTATCAGCTCAAGCCTGGGTGGTGTTTCCATCTTGCTGCATAGGGACAGAGGTTTCTTCAGTTCTTAAAGAGTTGCAAATGGAGCTAAACACTGTGCAGTCGTCAGCAAGCATTGTGCACCAGAACTGTGTGCACCTCAGTGCTCTTATTTTGTTTCCTTAGCTTTCACTCTCTTTGCACCTCAGTGATTGCTTGCAGTAACTCTGCCTTTAGTGTACAAAGATAGCCAGGCTACCTGTCATGTTTGGCAGCAATGTAGAGTGAAGGGGGCTACAGTCAGTCTGGAGTCACATCCTTCATCGGTCAGGAAAGGTGATGAGGTGTCCCCAGTGAGAAAGTGAGTAGAAAACACAGGAAGGGTTAGTTATTTGGTTGGGATAGCTTTGGTGAGATCCATTGAGGGAAGATGCTGCATACCATATTGACTGTGAGCCTTAGTAGGAGGAGGCAAGTGCATTGGCACAGTTTAAGATAGTAAGGGGAGATGGTGGCATTTAACCTTGCAGAGTGTCTGCTTGCAGCATAGCTGAATGTTTCTCCAGACCCTGGACACTGCAGTGACCTAGGTGATTGTGTTGGTGGTGTTTGACATAGTATGCAACTGTGATTTAAATGTGTATCCACAGAGTGAACAACAGGTATTCCTGGCATTGGCAGGCATTTCACTGCTGCTGACTGCCATGGAGGTGAACAGCATTAAACTTGGTGAGATAACTTGTTAGAGCTCACAAAGAGAAACCCTTCAAGAAACTTTCCAAAATTGACCAGCAGCTGATTTTTGGTGAAGTTCAGCCCCATGCATATTTAAAAAGCCATTGATCTTCAACAACTTGAGAGACAACAGAACGGATTACAATACAGAGCAAGCAAGGGAAGAAAACTACTGGAATATTTTGTTTCCACTGTTACTGGGTTCAGTGGGAGCAAGTGAAAGAAAAGTGCAGGCAAGCCAGGGGAGTGAACAAAGAACACTGGGAGTCCATGATCTTACCACACTGCATCTGACACAGGACAGTAAAAAGATGGTTTAGCAAACATGGAAAGCTTGCACTATGGTCAAAAAAATCATTACAGAATAAATTACATCCTTAAACTAAGTGGCATTTTCACAGTCATGGACATTTGTAGAATCATAGAATCCCTACAGAGTGGAAGTAGGCAATTTAGCCCATCAAGTCCACACCAGCCCTTCGAAGAGCATCCCACCTAGACCCAGCCCCCTACCCTATATTCCTGCATTTCCTATGGCTAATCCACCTAGCCTACACATCCCTGGACACCATGGGCAATTTAGCATGGCCAAATCCACCTACCCTGCACATCCTTAGACTGTGGGAGAAAACCCATGCAGACGTGGGGAGAATGTGCAAATGCCACACAGACAGTCACCTGACACTGGAATAGAACCCGGATCCCTGGCACTGTGAGGCAGCAGTGCTAACCACTGTGCTACCATGTTGCCCCAATTCAGTCAACAATGCAAAAATAGATTATCTGGTAGTTATCAAATTGCTCTGTGAACAATTTTGTCACATGCACAAAAGCGCTGACAGATTTCTTAGCAGTAACAAAACTGTAAAGGTAATTTATTATAAAATTCTGCAGCATTTTGGGATATTCAGAATGATGTATATTGTATTGCAAATTAGTAAAACTGGTATGTGCTCAGCTTTAGGCAGCCATTATTGAACTAACTGCATTACACCTCCCAACGGAGAGGTCAGCATACAAAGCCTCACACTACAAAGACAAAGCCACCATAGTCCCAGAGGATCATAAGACTACCATCTCATCAGAGAGCGATGACTGTGGATTAGCCTGAGGTTCACCACATCTTAGGCAGGGGGAGAGGTTGAGAAGGTGAGTCCTTCATGGTAATCTCAGCCAAAGTGGGAGATGAACCTACACCGGTTGCATCACTAAATGTGCAAACCAGATATCCAGTTAACTGACCTAACCGATGTCCTCTACACTATACTCTCTTCCTAATGAAAAGAAACAAATTACTGTATATATTAAAATAACAAATTCCATAATTTCCTAAACAAATGTCTGACTAATGACAACATTAACAATGACTGAAAATTTAATAGGTTAGATTGCAACGTGGCTTTAATATAATCACAATCCAAATCTTTGATATACCAGAGTAATTAAAGCAAAGAAAATGTTTTCCCTTAACACCTGTGTTTACTTAACAAAACAAATCATAACTTGAGAAGTAATAATGAAATGAACAATTGTTTTTCTCCTGTCTTCCTAATGATTTCCAATTAACCTATCAGGCTTCTTTCTCTTTCTGTCTGGGTATCTCTCTCATTGCCATAAGCTGGACTGTGTCATATCATCATCTCTGTGGGAAATCTGGACTTTGATTTTGACAACCAGCTTCACGTGATAGGGATTGTTTTATCTTAATGAAAATCCCTGACTCACTTTGTTCTACCTACATACTCGCTGACACCAGCAAATGTTTAGTTTGATATGTTCACTTTCTTCCTAACTCGGTTTGGCCTACAGGAGGAATTTAGAATATAGGAGGTTTCTCATGTTCTCCTTTTGTCAAAGTAACTCTTTCAGACACATGATCTACATTAATATAGAGTGTCTCTCCTGTCTTCAATAGGTATGTGAATGTAACCAGTCTTTTCATAGAAACTCCAACTCAGTCACATAATTCTTAACACCTCAATGTTTTTCAATGAGACTATCTGACCACTACTGAAATCTCTACGTCTCATGTCTTGTAAATCATGACTCACTTTCAGTTGATCTTGGTTTTTCACTTAACATTGCTGTTAATGTCAGTTTAAGCAAATTGCAATTCTGAATGTGTTCAATCACTAATTCAAAAGGTAAGTAACTGTAGACTGGGGGTATTTATGTAAGAGAAGAGAAATTTATGTCGCTGATGTTAAAGAGAAATATGGAATTTTCCACCAAGCTTGTTGCTATTAAACACTTCCGCAAAAGATTTCATCGTAATCTGTATACCTCTTTCTGTGACCATCATTTAATAGTGGGCAATAAGGTGGTATTAGGATGTGTTTGACTCCATTCTTATTCAGAAATATTTCAAACTCTTCTGATATAAACTGACAGGAAAATATCAATGACTCTACATAATATAGTAACTGACAATACCAACTTTGTCAACCTATAAATTACAAACCAACTTTTTCAAATTTCATTAGTTTTGGCACTTGTGGTAATGGGCATAGACTGAACATTTATCCACTTACAATAGCTATTGACCAAAGAAAGGTACTCAAACTAACTTTATTTATAACTCTCCAAAAGAGAAGGCACTAGAGAGGGTTCCAACTACACTGTAGTTGTGAAAGATACAATGAATATGTCTCTTTTTTAGGAAGAGAAATCTGTTTGAATTAGGATATCCAGGTGGCAACAAAATGAACAGCCATTGTGGCACTCAGAGTAACATTTTCTGGATTACTGGATGAATAACATTAGGACTACACCATCAACTCTTATCCATCACCACCAAGCCCAATAATTGATTAGTACATTAGTTGAATTGTGCATTATAAATGTAGTGTACTATTCCCTAAGCAATGAACACCAACACTTTAGCTGTATTCTTAGAAGTGTGTAATAGAAGCCTTCTAATTGGGTAAACTATTTATAATAAATAGCAAGTAGATCACTAGTAAATTATGATAATTACAAATTCAGAGCAAGCCTAATTTGTGTAGAATGTGGACTTGTAATAATATTCCTTGGCATACCTACTGAAAAATCAATGTTTAGTGGATGCCATTGCCTTTACAATATTTCCAACTGGTTTAGAGAATGACTTTTTTTTTAGGAAAACAATCATTCTCTAAAATAGTTGGAAATGGTGTTTTTTTTTAGGAAAAACCAGAATGGTGAGGCATTTTTTAGGGCAAGGGATTTTAAATGGTGAGAGATTGGAAAACATTGATGTTCAAAAGCACCTTTGTGTTCTTGTTTGTAAGTCTCTGAAAGCTAACATATAGGTGTAGCAAACAAACCAGAAGGCAAATGGGATGTTAACCTTTATCACAAGATTATCTGAGTACAGGAACAAAAGGAGTCTTGGTGAGACTGCAGCTGGAATATTGCGTAAAATTTGATTTCCTTATCTAAGGAAGGATATGCTTGCTGAAGAGTGTGCAATGAATATTTACCAGACCGATCCCTGGGTTGGCAGAATTGTCCTATGAGGAGTTATTGAGCAAACTGGGTAATTATTCTCTAGAGTTTTGAAGAATGAGGTTTCCTTCACTGGGGCACACAGAATTCCTCCAGGGCTTGAAAGAGTAGGTTTGGAAAAACTCTTTCCCCGTCTGCAAGTGAAGGCATTGGATGAGGCTGGGCAAATAGTTGAGGGTGGAGATTTTGCCACCATTCCATCTTCCTCTGATTTATACCAGGGCAGGAAAGCCTTGCTTCCTGGATGCTAATTGCAGCCCAATGTAGAAACCTACCATAGCAGAGATTTCCCCCTTCACTAGATGCTAACCTTCCTCATGTGTTCCTCAACGGAGTCTTCTGGACTAACCCTGGTGAACCTGCCCAACTTGCATTATTTCTCAAGCTTCATAGTTAATCCTCTGCTCAGGCCTGCTCCCAGTAAGAACCAGTCCCAATGTCCCTGGTAACACTTGATTGGCTGGAAACTCTCAAAGATGGGATAGTCACACCACTCCAGGATTTCTGGGATTGAGGTTTCTGTCACAAAATTCATGAAGTCCAGCCCAGGAACGTAAGTGCCCAGTTAAGACCAAATTTCATCCAAGCCTCCTGAAAATGGCCAGGATAGACTTGGTGAAAGTGAGGACTGCAGATGCTGGAGACCAGAGTTGAAAAATGTGGTGCTGGAAAAACACAGCAGGCCAGGCAGCATCCGAGGAGCAGGAGAATCGACGTTTCGGGCATAAGCCCTTCTTCAGGATAGACGTGGCATCAGTTTTATAGCTGGTAGACAACCATTCCCTGCAGGACCATTAGAGTTCACCCATTGTCTCAATTTATATTTTAAAAATCTGAATCAGTTTCCAAAATTAGGTATTTTGTTAAGTCTGTGACACAATATGGAAATGTTGTCTCATTCTGCTTGGATACATTTTTAAAACCTGCCGTATCTAATATTAGCATTGATAAAGGTGGCTCAGTGGTTAGCATTGCTGCCTTATAGCGCCATGGACCTGGATTCGATTCTAACCTCGGGCAACTGTCTGTGTGGAGTTTGCACATTATCCTTGTGTCTGTGTGGGTTTCCGCTGGGTGCTCCAGTTTCTTCCCACAATTCAATAATGTGCAGGTTGGTGAATAGGCCATGCTAAATTGTCCTGTAGTGTATAGGGGCATTAGTCAGAAGTAAATGTAGAGTAGTAGGGGAATGGATCTGAATGGGATACTCATTGGAGAGTCGGTATGGACTTGTTGGGCATAGTGGCCTATTTCCACACTGTAGGGATTCTCTGATTTCTATGAAAGTCTTATTTTAAATCATGTCAGGGGTCATGCTGGATATCTCAAATCCATGAGCAAAGGCAGCAAGCTCTTCTTTTTGCTGAAGATGAAGAACAACAGAGGATTACTAAGAAGGAAATACGCAGAGAAAAAAATGAAGTACGAAGGTAAACTGGCCAAAAATATAAAGGAGGATAGTAAAAGCTTTTTTAGGTATGTGAAAGTGAAAAAAATGGTTAAGACTAAAATTGGGCCCTTGAAGACAGAAACAGGGAATATATTACAGGGAACAAAGAAATGGCAGAAGAGTTGAATTGCTACTTCAGATCTGTGTTCACTGGGGAAGACACAAGCAATCTCCCAGAGGTAACAGTGGCTGAAGGACCTGAACTGAAGGGAATTTATATTTGCTAGGAATTGGTGTTGGAGAGACTGTTAGGTCTGAAGGTTGATAAGTCCCCAGGGCCTGATGGACTACATCCCAGGGTACTGAAGGAGGTGGCTCTCGAAATCATGGATGCGTTGGTGATTATTTTCCAGAATTCGATAGATTCAGGATCAGTTCCTGTGGATTGGAGGATGGCTAATGTTGTACCACATTTTAAGAAAGGAGTGAGAGAGAAAGCAGGAAATTATAGACCAGTTAGTCTGACCTCAGTGGTGGGAAAGATGCTGGAGTCAATTATAAAGGATAAAATTACGACACATCTGGATAGTAGTAACAGGATAGGTCAGAGTCAGCATGGAATTTTGAAGGGGAAATCATGCTTGACTAATCTTCTGGAATGTTTTAAGGATGTAACTCTGAAGATGGACAAGGGAGATCCAGTGGATGTAGTGTACCTGGACTTTCAGAAAGCCTTTGATAAAGTCCCACATAGGAGGTTAGTGAGCAAAATTAGGGTGCATGGTATTGGGGGTAAAGTACTGACTTGGATTGAAAATTGGTTGTCTGACAGGAAACAAAGTAGTGATAAAACGGCTCCATTTTGGAATGGGGTACCACAGGGATCAGTGCTGGGACTGCAGCTGTTTACAATATATATTAATGATATAGAAGATGGTATTTAATAGTAACATTAGCCAATTTGCTGATGATACAAAGCTGGGTGGCAGGGTGAAATGTGAGGAGGATGTTAGGAGATTACAGGGTGACCTGGGCAGGTTAGGCGAATGGACAGATGCATGGCAGATGCAGTTTAATGTGGATAAATGTATGGTTATCCACTTTGGTGGCAAGAACAGGAAGGCAGATTACTACCTTAATGGAGTCAAGTTAGATAAAGGGGCAGTACAAAAGAGATCTGGGTGTTCTTGTACACCAGTCAATGAAGGCAAGCATGCAGGTACAGCAGGTAGTGAAGAAAGCTAATAGCATGCTGGCCTTCATAACAAGAGGGATTGAGTATAGAAGCAAAGAGGTTCTTCTGCAGCTGTACAGGGCCTTGGTGAGACCGCACCTGGAATATTGTGTGCAGTTCTGGTCTCCAAATTTGAGGAAAGACATTCTGGCTATTGAGGGAGTGCAGCGTAGGTTCACGTGGTCAATTCCTGGAATGGCGGGACTATCTTATATTGAAAGATTGGAATGACTGGGCTTGTATACCCTTGAGTTTAGAAGACTGAGAGGGGATCTGATTGAGACATATAAGATTATTAAAGGATTGGATACTCTGGAGGCAGGAAACAGGTTTCCGCTGATGGGTGAGTCCCGAACCAGAGGACACAGCTTAAAAATACTGGGTAGGCCATTTAGGACAGAGATGAGGAGAAACGTCTTCACCCAGAGAGTGGTGGGTGTGTGAAATGCTGTGCCCCAGAGGGCAGTGGAGGCCCAGTCTCTGGATTCATTTAAGAAAGAGTTGGATAGAGCTCTCAAGGATAGTGGAATCAAGGGCTATGGAGATAAGCCAGGAACAGGATACTGATTGAGGATGATCAGCCATGATCATAATGAATAGTGATGCAGGCTCAAAGGGCAGAATGGCCTACTCCTGCACCTATTGTCTATTGTCAATTAAGAAAATATGGTAACATGAATTTATGCATGACATGAGGGAATGTCTGCACATGTCTGATTTGGTAATAATTAGGAAAACAACCGGTATGTCTTTTGCAGTCTGACATGAGTGTATAATTGTGGATATTTCCACTTCACTGCATTTTCAGTGTTGGATAAAATTGATGTATGTCAAATAGTATTGCTCCTCAGAGACATTACTGTAAATACATACGTAAAGCTAAGATTTGGGATAGTTTTGATAAATATTTGTGTAGCAAGTTCTATTTTGTCCTCTTTTACCTTCTGTGTAATGGGAGATGCTCTTTTTATTGAACAGGAAAGCAACCTGCAGATGACCAGTGATGAGATTTTGCAAATATTAGGGGCATATCATGCCATGAGGTTGAGATGGTTTTCAGAAGCCCATGCATGTGTGAAAGGCAGTCATTGTAAGTTTCCCTGGAGAAGGCTTTTAGTTGCCAGAGAAAGGGCTCGCTTCCAATTATGGACAGTGGGTGGGCGTTTATAGCTTGAGAGCCAAATTGAGCCTCTTAGCTTGAATGCAGCACCATAGGACATACATGAGAGATGGGCACTTCAAAAGGAAGGCATGCTCTTTATAACCTTTACAGCTTAGTCACCACTGTAGCATGCGGAACCCCTCTACAGATTGGCCTGCAGCTAGTACCATTCCAAGGCCGGATACTCTCTGAGCAGCTTGGCATAATGACACCCCCTCCAAATCAGTTGCTAAATTTCACCTTCAGGCAGCTGAAGTAACCCCCCCCGTACTGTTCCGAACCTGAGGTTGATTGAAAATTTCAGTCAGTATCCAATGGGTCTTACGTAGCCATCCATTGGCTTAAACAGCATCACACTGTGCTCACACAGGTAGACCTGTCACATCCCTCTTCTTCCCCAACCTCCACCTTCACAAAATGACGGAGAGACACAGCTGGGGAACGGACATGCCGAACAACGGTTCTACGTTTAGCTCCTCCCCATCTTCATTCCCAGTCCTGTCTGTGGCTAAAAATCAAACCCCAGCATTCAGTCTATTGTTTAAAAAGTAATCGATGCTAATCCCTCAATGTCAAAATCCCACAAGCCGATTAAAACCTGTACACTATTGACCTAAAAGCTTAAATTAGCTGGTTACTCACAATGATTAATGAACATTTCTGTCATAATCTATTAAACAATGCACACTACAGAGTTTTTAATTCCACATCATCATAAAGTACATGTATAACATGGCATTTTACGAGAGCAACATTTTAAACAAATCATCCATTATGTGGTTTATAATTAAATTATTGGAAGCAATAGAGTTTTGTTGCGGATGAATAGTTTTGTTAACTCTCTGCAGAAGAGAGTAAATGCAGATTGTTTCATAGTAAAGTTAATAATGTAATCTATTAAATTAAAACTTGTAGAACTCTTGCTGAACCCACGAGATGAGTCAACTTCAATTTCTCTTAACGTTGCTGGGCTACTGTTAACACTAGTGTTTAAAGTATATAGCAGCTGGAAAGCATACCAAACACAAACTGGGTTCTAGTGGAAATAAACAGATTGAATTTCTTTATGCTGAGGACTTCCAATATTGCAGATGTCCTAAAAATCTATCCAAGTTAAGAATAGCAATGCAGTGAAATAAAACAATGCAACAAGACCAGGTTACCTCGTCGATTGTCATAAAGGGTTTTATCAGCCTTATATGAAGCGAACTGTGGTTAAGTTAGTCTTCCTGGGAATGTCTTATAAAATATTTTCAAGTGGTTAAGATTAGTTTCAATCTGCTCTACATTAGTTTAAAACACATTACATGAGCCATCTTATAATTACAGAATCATGGCCAGATACCAAGTCTATGCACTCACAATGAAGGCCAAATGTTATACACAAGCATGCGCAATTGCTGTCAGTTTGACAACCAAGTGGGCAGTATTATTACATTCGAATATAAAGAAGACAAATAAAGATACTACAAAATTAAATGTTGTGGATTAGGCCTCTAAGCAGAGTAGTGGAGACCTCTAAGTAGAGTAATAGAGCCATACAGCACGGGAATAGTCCCTTCGGTCCAATCAATCCATGTCGACCATAATCCCAAGCTAAACTAGTCCCACTGCCTGTGCTTGGCCCGTACCCCTCCAAACATTCGTGTACTTATCCAAATGTCTTAAATGTTGTAATTATATTACAACATTTCCTCTGGAAGTTCATTCCAAACATGTATGAAACAATTGCCCCTCATATCTTTTCTTAAAGTCTTTCTCCTCTCATCTTAAAAATATGCCCCCTTGTCTTGAAATGCCACCCCCCCCCCCACCCCACCCCAAATTTGGAAACAGTTTGCGCCAGGATTTGGATAGAATAGTGAAGTCTGACAACTGACTTTCAGTACAGAGAAGTGTTCAGTTCTGCACGTAAATGGGTACAATTCCAAATCAGAGTGAAGCATGAGTGAGTGCAGATTAAAAATAATATAAAGGAGAAGCCGTAAATCAAATCGAAGAACCAGTGCACTATATTATTGTTTGCACTGAAAAGTCAAATTAATATGGCTATTTGTTAAGTTTAAAATAGCTGAAGGTAAGAAGTGAGCACAGATTTAAAATGATTAGCAGAAACAAAATGAGAGGCAATGTAGTAAAAACCTTTTTAATGCAATGAATGATCAGGAATTAGGATGCAGTGTTTTCAGGGTAATGCCAATTGATTTGTAAATGGTTCTCTCTCTTCCCTCTTGTTTTTGAATTTGTAATCAAAAGCTCACTCAAAAAAATCCACCTGTTGACTCTACTGTTATTCTTAGCAATCATCCCATTTTCCAATCCCCTTTACTCTCCAAAGCCCTTAAAAATTTGGATGCCTCCCAGATCAGTTTCTTTCTGTCCTGTAACTCCATGTTTGAATGTCTCCAATCTCTCCCTGCCACAGCACTGAAATGCGTTACATAAAAGTTACAAATGACATTCTTGTGACTGTGACAGACGTCACTTATTCCTCTCGTCATTCTCAACCTGTTTACAGCCTTTAACCCAATTGATTACACCGTCCTCCTGCAACTCCTCTCGATTTTCTCCAGCTGGGTGGCATAGTGCTCCTGGAATTTCATTCTAATGTCTCCAACCATACTCTGAGAAACAGGTGCAATGCCTCTCTTCCAGTTCTACACTACTGCATCTGTTGTCTTGTAAGAATCTGTCCTTTACGCTCCTATTTTATATCTCCACGCTATTTCCAGCAACATTATTCGAATACACAGCACATGTATGCTGACAAATAAATTATAGGCCGATTAGCCTAACCTTGGTTGTAGATAACACTCTAGAATCCATTGTTAAGGATGAGATTTCTAAATTCTTGGAAGTGCAGGGTTAGATTAGAACAAGTCAGCATGGATTTAGTAAGGGGAGGACGTGCCTGATAAACCTATTAGAATTCTTTGAAGAGGTTGAGACTTTATAAAGCTTTGGTTAGGCCCCATTTAGAATACTGTGTCCAGTTTTGGGTCCCACACCTCAGGAAGGACATACAGGCACTGGAGTGTGTCCAGCAGAGATTCACATGGATGATCCCTGGACTGGTAGGCCTAACATACGATGAACGGCTGAGGATCCTGGAATTCTAAATTCATATGAGTTTAGAAGATTGAGGGGAGATCTAATTGAAACTTATAAGATAATGTATGGCTTAGAAAGGGAAATTATTTCCGTCAGGTGGGGATTATAGGACCCGTGTGCATAGCCTTAGAATTAGAGGGGGTTAATTTAGAATGGAAATGAGAAGATATTTCTTCAGCCAGAATGTGGTAGACCTGTGGAATTCATTGCCATGGAACTTGGTGGAGGCTGGGACGTTAAATGTCTCCAAGGCAGAGATTGATAAATTCTTAATCACAAAAGGAATTAAGGGATACAGGGAGAGTGTGGGTAAGTGGAGTTGAAATGCCCATCAGCCATGATTGAATAGTGAAGTGGACTCAATGGGCTGAACGGCCACTCTTATTTCTTATGGTCTCTTGGACAATATCAGCTGTCTTTCACCCCATATTGCTTGATTCCCTTGCTTTTGTAAATTGTTAGACAGCTTGCCTGTTGTCCTCTACTGGATGAGCAGAATCCTGCTCCGATTAAATATTGGGAAGACAGAAGCCACTGTTTTTGGCTTCCATTGCAAGCCCCATTGCCTGGTTGGTGACCTGTCCCCATGCCTGGCAACAGTCTGAAATTGAGCAAGCCTATTTAACCCTAAATTGGGTGTCACATTTGATGAGCTTCTGAACACATATTCATGCGATCAACAAGAGCATCTATTTGACGTGTGTAATATCGCCTGACTTCACCTCCTTTTAGTTCACCTGCTGCTGAAACTCTCGTTCGTGCCTTTGTTACATTTAGACGCGGCTTCTCCAAAACACTCTTGTCTGGTTTCCCACGCACTACCCTCTGTAAGCTGGAAATCATCCAAAGCCTGCTGCCTGTGTCAAATACATTTAACCTGCGCCAAGTACATTTGCTTATCGCCCTGTGCTCACTGATTGCATAATAGCCACGCAAGCATGTCTTGATTTTAATGTTATCTTCCTTGTTTCCAATCCCTCCATCCCTTGCCCTTCCTTGTCTCTGCAACCCTCCAAGATATATGTGCCTCCAATGCTGACCTCTTGTACATCTACAATCATATTTGCTCCTGACAGTAGACTGTGCTTTCAGTTGCAGAGGGACAGAGCTTTGAAATAGCCTCCCTACACTTCTCTATGTTTCTAGCTTACTCTCCCCTTCCACTCCCCAACTGTATTTTCATAAAATACAGTTAAATATTTACCTTTGTATATTCATTTAATTTCTGTTGTTCCTAGCTGTTGAATCTCAATTCCCTTGCCTATCCTTAGTGTGATGTTGATCAGATTCAGGGCATCTTTCTTTGGGTGCACACCTGCTTTCAAATTACAGGCAAGATCTACTGATAGAGTCGAAGTAGAATTATGTTTCTCTGTGCTCCAGTATCAAGCTTCAGTTACAGATTTCTGACTGATGATTTCTATTTTTCACCTTCTTCCTGATCTAAATGATGTGTGAATTTTTCAGAACATGAAAACAATGCGATTGAATTTGCCTATTTATATCTTTAATTTTAAATGTCTTGAGGTTACCTGAGCCAAAGTTTAGATTTCTTTCCACACGCTGTCAGAAAATGTTGCTGGTAGTTCCTGTTCCCATTTGTTCAATTAGTTGTTCGTACATTGAATATACACTCCATTTGAGGGGACAGTTTGGAAGAATGTTGCAGGTTGCAAGGGGACTTGGATAAACTGCAGAATTGGACTGAGAGGTGGCAAATGGAGTTCAATGCAGCTAAATGTGAGGTGATGTACTTTGGAAAGAATAACAGGAAGGCAAAGTACTGGGTCAATGGAAAGATTCTTGGTAGTGTGGACGTGCAGGGGGATCTTCGTATCTATGTACATGATAGGTTGATAGTACTGTTAAGAAGGCATTTGGTGTGTTAGGTTTCATTGGTGGAGGGAATGAGGTCTGGAGCCGCAATATCATGTTGCAATTATACAAAACGCTAGTGCGTCCGCATGTGGAATATTATGTACAGTTCTGGTTGCCATATTTCTGGAAGCATTTGGAAGCATTGGAATAGGTGCAGAGGAGATTTGCCAGGATTTTGCTTGGTCTGGAGGGAAGGTCTTATGAGGAAAGGCTAAGAAACTTAGGTCTGCTCTCATTGGAGAGAAGAAGATTAAGAGGGGATTTGATAGAGACATACAAGATGATCAGAGGATTATATAGTTTAGACAGTGAAAGTCTTTTTCCTAGGATGATGACATCAGCTTGTACAAGGGGGCATAACTACAAATTGAGGGATGATAGATTTAAGACAGATGTCAGAGGCAGGTTCTTTACTCAGAGAGTGGTAAGGGTGTAGAATGCCCTTCCTGCTAATGTCGTCAACTCAGCCACATTAGGGAGATTTAAACATTCTTTGGATAAGCACATGGATGATGATGGGATAGTGTAGGGGGATGAGCTGAGAATAGTTCACAGGTCGGCGCAACATTGAGGGCTGAAGAGCCTGTTCTGCGCTGTAGTGTTCTATGTTCTATGAATATAATGTGGTTTTGATTTTGTAAGCAAAACATTGCTGCAGAACTTAAAATGTAATGTAAAGTTGGAATAATCAGCCTGCAGGCATCAAAAACAGAAACCAATCGATACATTTTTAAGCTTATTAAGTAATATCAAGAGGGTGATTTTAACTTCCTTCAGTGGTAGAATTAAAGTAAAAGCAGTCCATTTACTTCTCTTTTTCTGGTCATGGTTGTCTGAAGTACAATATGATCCCGTCTTGGGAATCTTGTATCCCAGGCATTTTGACACATAAATTCAAATGTTGTTCCTTTAATTCCCGTGCTCAGATAATTTTTGTGTACAGCACACAAGAATATCCCAACATATTATTTAAGTATGTAGTAAACAAAGGTATGCCCACACAGACCCCCTGATCAGCAGCATTTGTTGAAAACATTCACAAAGCAAAAGGCAGTGCTTTCAGCATAAACAGTGAATGGAAAATATTTCAATTCTTGCATTTTTCAACACCAAGTTGATTTGTTTACCCACAAATATTTTCTTTCTGCTCTGTGTGTAATTTCTGGGACAGAGATTTGGTGGATGTTTGTTCTGCCTTATTTTATTTGCCAGGCTACTTCTGTACTGTTTAAAAGTGGTTAGCACTGCTGCCTCACAGCACCAGGGACCCGGGTTTGACTCCTGCATCGGGTGACTGTGTGGAGTTTGCACATTCTCCCTGTGTCTGTATGGGTTTCCTCCCACAATCCAAAGATATATCTAGTTTAGATGATTTGGTCATGCTAAATTGCCCATAGTGTTAGGTGCATTAGTCAGAGAGAAATGGGTCTGGGTAGGTTACTTTTTGGAGGGTTGATGTGGACTTGTTGGACCAAATAGCCTGTTTCCACACTGTGGATAATCTAATCTAAAATTTAGCTATTTCTAACAGGAGTATCTACACTACCTGCCATGTTCAATATCCGTCACATGGGAAACGAATGCAGAGGACAGGGGTTAGCCGTGCCTTATAGTTTTGGTGCAATTCATAAACTGAGAGTCAAAATTATTTGGAATGGTGTCTTTTAAAATGATGGTTAATTGTCATATTATTCTATTTTTTATTTATTACTTGTTTATCTTACTTGCACAATTATCTTGGCAACAAGACAAAGAACTTGTTACAATGAAGCAGTTGGAATTGCAATCAGTCAAATGCAGAATTTCTTCTAACAAATGTCCAGTGTGATCTCAGGAACGTGACATACTCTCAAGGTCTTTATAAGCTTCCAATCTTGTTTCAACAGTGATAAATTGCCAGGAATACACCATCTTTGAAACTGGGACAGCAATAAACATTTGCATCCAGAATTGATAAGCAGATGTCTTGACTGTGAAATTACAAAACTAACATGTAGAGTTGTATTGATAGTTCAGAAATTTATAATGTATATGATATTTTAAAAACTGATTTTTTAAAGCCCACCTTATTCCAGAACCAAAAGGTAATCCTGTGTATTCAGATTTATTTATTTTGTAGGGTTGTATTATCAACAGGAGGACTGAAAATAAATTGTGAATTTATCAGTATTAATTTTTATGCTGCTTTAAGATGAATTAAAAATGCAGCGAAAGCTCTATTTCAAGAAAATGTCACAACCAGCAATACGTGCAGTATTTGCACAGGCAGGATGCTTTTTGTCCTTTCATTTCTCAATGAGGCAAAATAGAGCCATACTGCAAGAAAATCTTAAATCTGAGAAGGTGGGACTTAAGTGATAGTGTAAAGGGCAATGCATCGGACAACAGATTTATCATTGGACATTATGTTTTGAACAGCCCACGGTTGGGCATTGGGGCGAGCATGCTAATGCAAACAGAATAACAATTAGGTTCTCACTTCCAAATGTTTCTATTGGTGTTTTACAAGGCCTGTTTTTTTTAAAATCTCTTTTCAAGTTTGATATAAGTTGAACTTCTATTTTTCTGAAAAATTAGGTACAAAAAAGGGGGCAATTGCATGATGATTTTCCGCCCCACTACACCTCTGCAACTGCTGATAACTTCATGTTTCCTGACCATTACATGCTGATGCATGTAGGCAGATAAACTCTGATTTTGAGGTCCACTTTCTTTCCAAGCCATGCTCCTCAGGCCATTCCCAGTAATCTCCAGATAAAGCCTGCCAGTATTTCCTGGGACAGTGACAGGAGGGTCCATAATAAGAGATGGAACTATGAGGCCTGCAATGGCCTTCATTTTCTCCTATAATCCTTGGCACTTGTATGTTTAGAACTTACTTTCAGTCAAGACATACTAATGTATTCAGGGCTCTGTGAGATTGTTTGTTCCAATGTTTTTACTACTTGGCCGTTGATTTTGTCCCATCTGTAAACTTAAAGTTCCCAAGTTGTGCTGTCTATATCAGATAATCTCCTAAATTCTATTCAGCCAGTACTCTTATTCTCACTGATTAGCACTTAGCACAAACAACACACTAATCTTTAAACTGTTGTTCTTGTTTTCAATCTCATCATGATTTAGATTTCCTGCAGTGTTGAAACAGGCCATTCGGCCCAACAAGTCCGCGCTGACCCTCCAAAGAATAACCCACCTAGACCCATTCCCCTACCCTATATTTACCCCAGCCTAATGCACCTAACACCTAAAATGGGCAATTTAGCATGGCCAATTCATCTAACCTGCACTTCTTTGGACTGTAGGAGGAAATCAGAGCACCTAGAGGAAATCCGCACAGACATGGGGAGAATGTGCAAACTTCACACAGACAGACGCCCAAGGCAGGAATCGAACCTAGGTGCCTGGTGCTGTGAGGCAGCAGTGCTAACCACTGAGCCACCGTGCCACCCATAATTAGTTACTTTTTATCTTTTAGAATCCTGACAGTATAGAAACAGGCTCTTCGGCACAACAAGTCCCCACTGACTCTCTGAAGAGTGACGCACCCAGACCCATTCCCCCTAATCTATATTTACCCCTTACTAATACACCTAACTCACACATCCCTGATCCCTATGGGCAATCTAGCACAGCCCATTCACCTAATCTGCACATCTTTGTGGGAGAAAACCCACACCGAAAGAGGGAGAATGTGCAAAGTCCACACAGACAGTCACCTAAGGCTGGAATTGAACCGGGGTCCCTGGCACTGTGAGGCAGCAGTGCTAACCACTGAGCCACCATGATCTTGTCCTTTCTTATCTTTAAATCCTCTTCCAACCATAAAAACCTCCAAGGCATCTGCACTGTCACAGTTTTGACCTCTGCATTCTGGATTTTACTTATTCCACCCATAGTGGCAATACTTCCAGTTACAAAGATCTAATGTTCTGGAATTCCCTCCTTAATCTTTTACTACCTCTCTTTCCTTATTTACAACATTCCTTAAAATTTAACTGTTTGACCAATCTTTTTGGTCATATCCCATGATCATGATACACCGCCAAATTTTGTGTGATAATACACATGTAAAGTACAATGGTATGCTTTATTACATTAAAGGCAGAATATAAATGCAGTTGTTGTTGACATATGATTAATTCACCTCTGATTCTGCAACAGTACCATTTCAATATTCCTGCGATCAGTTGGTGTCAGGAATCCTGTTGGAAATGCATAATTGACAATGACCCTCCACCCACAAAAACAGATTAGGTTCAGGGTAGTGGGAGGAGCCTCCACATTTAATATGTGGGCACTAGAAAAAAAAAATCCAGCTCCTGTGGTATGTATTCAATTTAATCCATGTGCAGGAAGGCGATTGAATTCTTGAAAACAGCCTTGAAAGATATCAAGCAAAGATTATGAGAAGTATTTTCCCGTGGGTTTCTGGTGCCCTTTACACTCACATGACGTATTTCCTTCTTATTTCAAACATTTAATGCAGCTACATCATATCAGGAATTTAGCAGCTATTGGTTGGGGTGGTGACTCACTGGCTAGCACTGCTGTCTCACAGCACCAAAAACCTGGGCCGATTCCACCCTTGGGTGACTGTGTGGAGTTTGCACATTCTCTCTGTGTCTGCATGGGTTTCCTCCCCCAGTCCAAAAGTGTGCAGATGAGGTGGTCATGCTAAATTGTCCTTAGTGTCCAGGATGTGCTGGCTCAGAAGGTTAGTCACAGGAAATTCCATTTTCCAGGGATAGGGTCGTGGAATAGGAGGGCCAGTGTGGACTCGATGGGCCAAATGATCTGCTTCCACACTGTGGCGATTCTCTGATTTCTATTACTATACAGCTCTGCCAAGCAACAAAATATTACCAGACATGCCTAGTAAAGATGATACCTTAAATAAATAATACATGTGGAGCTTTAAAAGTCTTTCAATGAATTAGCAAATCTGCTTTGCAACTAATTTGAAGTTATGGAATGTATAGAATTATTCGTCAAGACGTATTTACTACTTTTACCACTTCTATTGCCTAAGTGGATGAATGGATATTTGCTATAGATAGGTCAGAAAATAAATCGTACACAAGATATAAGCACTCTACAAAGGGAATTGGATGTGCTCAGTGAGCAGGCAACAAAATGGCAGATACATTGGAGAATGAACTTGTTCATTTTAAAGAAATAGTAAAGTTGCACATCATTTAAATAGAGAAATACAACAAAGCTTTGAGGCACAGTGGTATACGAGTGCTAGAACATAACTACAAGAATTTACTTATATTTAGTTAAAGCAAATAATCAGCTGGCAAATACAATGTAAGTGGTTATTGCAAAAGGAGAGTTGGGTTGACAGTTGCGAAGGGTGTCAGTGAGACTGCACCTGGAACACTGTGTATAGTTTGCTTGAGAAAAGATATATTAGCTTTAGAAGCAATTCATGAAGCAAGATCAGGGCCGCAGAACATTTGGAAAATAGTGGAACAATTGGGAAGAGTCAGTGTGGATTTATGAAAGGAAAATCATAACTATTAAATCAACTGGAATTTTTCAAGGATGTAATTAGCGAAGTTAATAAGGGAGAGCTCAGAAAGCTTTTGGAGTGCATGCAAATAGACCCCTCACCACAAAATTCCAGTCTTGCCAAAATTGTAGATGAATCTTATCTGTGAGAATCTTATTTTTTTTTTTACTTTTTCCAGGATTTCATTCTCCATGTCATTTGGTGGTTAGAATGATTCTCCCCACAGATAATGCCACTGAAAATGTTTGAGGCCCAGCCCATGCCATTTTTATTCTTATTCTCCAATTTCATTTATTGCTGAAATAAGACACACTTTTTGAAGCTTCATTATCTGCACTCATCCAGACATTCACAAAAATACCATGGTAAAGGGGATCAATATTTCATACTCTATGAGAAGAGCGTGCTGATTGATTGATTGGCTAATGGACTCTGATTGATAGAAGCATTTCCAAACTTTTGGATTGGCAGTTAACTGGCAGTCATCATCTAACTGGTGTACTCTCCATGCCAATGTCTCTATCAATCAGAATTCACTACCAATCCCATCAGCATTCTTCCTCAAACAGTGGATGTAAATACATGTCCCACTGTATGATTGAAACTGAACCAATTTTAATGGACAACCATTTTAGCTGATCTTCTGTTCATTATCTTCCTTGTGCCCTATGCACAGCAAAAAAAAGGTCAATTCTCAATCTTTTTTGACCATATCGGAGATCAGTTTGTGTTACTACATTAATAAAAATGGAGCTTTCTCTTGCCTTGCTAGATGTCAAATGTGGATAGATACTCTGGTTAGGATCTTTGCAGTCCTTTGGAGGTCTACTTGAAGGCTAGACCTGAAACAAATCTATATTTAGAGTGACTGGTTGATACCTGAGTGCATTTTTACCTAGTGCAATCTTGCCAGAAGCAGGTGAACAGAAGCAATGACTCTGCACCCACAAGCTGCAGGTAGTGCTAAGGTTAAGTCAGTTCCCAGTAGAAGACACAGTGAGGCTTCTGCAAGGATATTCCTGAGATATTCTTCCAGCAAGCAAGTGGAACCCCTTTCAAGTATGAAACCTTGCAGTTCAATGGAGGAGCCAGCTATCTTAACAGCAGGCTGGCAGCCACCAGAGTTAAGGATAAAAAGCCACGTTAGAGGCTGAATCAAATAATTTACGCAAATAATTCCAGTGCTGAGACACCACAGACTTGAGGAAAGATCTGAGTAGTTGGGACAATGTTCCTCTGTGAGGAGAAGAGAAGGAGGAGATTTCAAAGAAGTTGAGAAAAGTACATTCAGACATTTCTTGTTATGGAATCCAGGAGTAAAAGGCAACATGGATTTGTTAAAAGCAAATCATGATTAACTAACAAAAACAGAAATGGCTGGGAAAATTAATAGCATCTATGGAGAGTAAACAGAGTTGCTGTTTCAGATCTAGTGAGGCCCAGTCACTGGACCTGAAACATTAACTCTGCTTCCTCTGCACAGATGCTGTTCGTTAGTTTGTTTCTGATTTTCAGCATTCACAGTTCTTTGTTTTGTTTTCTTGATTAACTAACTTTTTTAGATTAAATTAGATTAGATTACTTACAGTGTGGAAACAGGCCCTTCGGCCCAACAAGTCCACACCGACCCGCCGAAGCGCAACCCACCCATACCCCTACATTACCCCTTACCTAACACTACGGGCAATTTAGCATGGCCAATTCACCTGACCTGCACATCTTTGGACTGTGGGAGGAAACCGGAGCACCCGGAGGAAACCCACGCAGACACAGGGAGAACATGCAAACTCCACACAGTCAGTCGCCTGAGGTGGGAATTGAACCCAGGTCTCTGGCGCTGTGAGGCAGCAGTGCTAACCACTGTGCCACCGTGTCGCCCTGAGTATTGTTTGAGTATTTTGGTGAAATAATCAAGACAGTTAATAAAGAAATGAGCAGCTAATGATGTGGTGTACATGGACTTTCAAAATCATTGGAATTTGATAAATTATTCAGTTATGATCTTGTCAGTGAATTTAAAGTGAATAAAAGGGTCAGTGCAGTATGGATATGAACTTAGCTAAAGCACAGGAAACAAAACAGTTGTCAATGGTTGTTTTTTGGCCTGAAGGAAGGTTTACAATAGGGTTTCTCAGGGTCAGACGAAGGCGCTTGTATATTGGAATATCATAGACTTCAGTGTACTGAGCACAAAACCAACAGTTTTGATGTTTGTGGCTGTGGCAACAAACAAATAAGTTGCTGTGTTCTGGATAGAGTCAAACTTTTCGTGAGTTGTTGGTGCTGCATTCATCCAGACAAATGGGAAGTGTTCTACCATAATCCTGACTTGCGCATTGTAGATGGTGAGCCCTTGGGAGTCGGGAGTGAGTTACTCGCTGCAGTATTCCTGGCCTGTGAGCTGCCGTTGCTGTCTCTGGATTTATATAGTCAACGGCAACTCAAGGATGTTGATAGTGAGGGATTTGGTGAAGATAACATTTTTGAATAGAAAGGACATTGGTTAGATTGTTTCTTATTAGAGATGTTCATTGCCTGGCTTTTGTGTAGCATGAATGTTACTTACAACTTTTCAGTTCAGGCCTGGATATTATCCAAGTCTTGTTGCATTTGAACATGGACTGCTTCAGTATCTAAGGAGTTCTGAATGGTGTTGAACATGGTTCAGTCACTGGCGAACATCCCCACTTCTGACTGTAGTGGTTGTAACAAGGTCCACCAGGTGGACCTTACAGAATATGAGTTCCCTGACTGGGGCTGTGAATCTGGTCCAATCAGAGACCCCTGGCTGACAATTACAGACAGGAGTATCAGACATTCTGTTCACTCTGAAAGCTGGCTGTAAGGGAACTGGATCAATATCAAGATCTCTCCCTGTGTAAATAAAGGATGATTTGGTGACGGGATACTGGCCTCTTTGTAGGTGTTTCACTGACTTTATGATGGCAGGAATGTAATTGATGAAATAACCGAAGATGGTTGGACCTAGGAACTGCTGCAAAGATGACCTGGAGCTGAGATGACCATCCCTCCAACAACCACAGCCATAGTTCTTTGTGCCAGGCATGACTCCAACCAGCGGAGAACTTCCTGATTCACATTGACTTCAGTTTTGTTTGGGCTTCTTGATGCCACAATTGGTGGAATGTATTCTTAATGTCAAGGGCTATCACTTTCACCTCACCTCTGAAATTCTGCTCCTTTGTCCATGTTTGTATTGAGGTCAGAGGCTGAGTGGCCCTGGCAGAGCCCAAACTGAGCATCACTGAGCAGGTTATTGATGAGTAGGTGCTGTTTAATAGCACTGTTGACGATACCTTCCATCACTTTACTAATAATGGAGAGCAGACTGATGGGGCAGACACTGGTGGGTTGGAGTTACCCTGCTTTTTGTGTAGAGGACATAACTGGACAATTTTTCACATTGTTGGGTAAATGCCAGTATTGCAGCTGCCCTGAAGCTTGATCAAGAGTGCGCAAGTTATGATTAGATTAGATTCTCTACAGTGTGCAAACAGGCTCTTCGGCCCAACAAGTCCACACCGACGCTCTGAAGAGTAACCCATCCAGACCCATTTCCTGCTGACTAATGCAGCTAACACTGTGGGCAATTTAGCATGGCCAGTTCACCTGACCTGCACATCTTTGGACTGTGGGAGAAAACCAGAGCACCCGAAAGAAACCCACGCAGATGAGTGGAGAACGTGCAAACTCCACACAGACAGTCGCCCATGGCTGGAATGGAACCTCGGACCCTGGTGCTATGAGGCAGCAGTGCTAACCACTGAGCCACTATGCCACCCATGGAGCATATGTTTTCAGTGCTGTGCCAGAATGTTGTCTGGACACATAACTGTTACAATATCCAGTACCTCCAACCCTTTCTTCACATTTTAATGGCGTGAATTGAATTGGCTGAAAGCTGGTATTTGTAATGCTGGGTACCTCAGGAGGGGACCGAGATGGATCATCCACTCAGCATTTCTGGCTGAAGATTGCTGCAAATGCTTCAGCCTTATCTTTTGCACTGATGTGCTGGGCTCTTCCATCATTGACGATAGAAGCCTCCTTCTCCAGTGAGTTGTTTAATTGTCCATCACCTTTCATGGCTGGATAGAGGAGGACTGCAGAGCTTAGATCTGATCAGTTGGCTGCAGATCGCTTAGTTCTGTTTTATCACATGCTCCTTGGATATTTTGATCGCTTTGTTCTGTTCCAGTTGAAAGAAAATCTGATATGGACTCTTTCCATGATCTGTGGATGGATTCGTCTGATGACTGGCAATCAGGATGTGGCTGATTGAGTGGAGGTACAAGGCCAGTCACATCTTTGTTTCTCTTCCCCTCAGTGGCAAGTTACTCTGGTCTATTTGAAAGGAAATTAAAAGATATTACAATGATTTGTTCTAACTGTCAGTTTCTCTGTAGTTTCTTAGCGATACCCAATCATGTTACTTACTACTTTCACTCAAACTGTTATTGGGACAAAGAGAAGATAGTCCAGTCAAACCTAAAGCTACAGTGGAATCTTCTTCATCTCTATCTCCAATTTAATCAGTCTCCAGACTCCATAGGATCTCAAGAGTTTCGTTGTCCTGATCGCATCCGTTTTACAGGATCCTCTCCTTGGCAAAGACCAAATGTCTGGATAACACTCAAGCCGATCTTCCATCCATTGATTCCATCTATACTTGTTGCTACCTTGGGAAGGCAGCCAACATCATCAAAGATCCCTCCCACCTCAGTTATAATCTCTTGTCAGGCAGAAGATGCAAAAACCTACTAACAAATTTAAGAACAGTTTCTTCCTCCTGTTATCAGATATCTGAATGGACCTCTCAAATTTTAAATTTAAATATTGCTCTTGCTCTTTGCACACCTTTTCTGCAGCTGTACCATTGTATTCCTTGCTCTATTCTGTTACCCTAATGTACGTTTTATGGTATGATCTGCCTGTGGTGCATGCAAAACAAATCTTTTCACTGTACCTAAATACACATGACAATAATAAACCAAATCAAAAAAGAAGCACAACATGAGGGTAAGTTTTAAATCTGCTGAAAACATTTGGAAGTACTTCAGATACTTACAGATTTAGTGTCACATTTAACTTTGCATTTTGGTTTGCACTTTATCCATTGATGGAAATTTATTATTCATCCTCAGAAATGATGGGGTTAGGGAGTATAAGTATCAAAGCCAAGGAAATCAGCTAAATTAGGAGCAATAAGAAGCTTATCAAGGAATGAAAAAAAAGTAGGTTTCTCCTTTCCATTACCTTATTAAGTCATCAGGATGCCTCAACGGTTTCATATCCCACAATTTACTTTGGAAGTACAATTCTTGCTGGTAAGTACTACTGCCAATAAGTAAGTTTCAGACGCAGTAAATCAAATGAGAAGTTGATTGTTTCTAGTAGTATTAAGGGAAGAATACTGTGATCAAAATGGTTAGGGGAAGCCCCTGCTCTGTTTCAAACAGCCTTATGAGATGGTTTACTTCCACTTGAAAATGCACTGCAGTGTTGTAGTGGTAATGATTCTAGGTTAGTTACAGTAAAGAGAAGGGCAATAGCTTAAAAAGCATGCAGTTTGTTTAAAAGAGGCCACAAGCTTAGGAGAACAAACAAAAATCCTGTACAGGGGTAAATAAAGAGACCAATGTGTGTGCTTACTGAAACCGTGCAGTGTGATATGAATGTTCGGTTGCTGTAAATTACATTGAAGCTGCTAGCATAGCAATCTGACATCGAATTGAAGCTCACTGAGCTGTGAAAAATCCTACTGAGGAGGCAACTACAAACTTGATGGGGATGTGAAAACCATTGGCATCTTATCATTGACTTACCCCATTAGAAGTATTCACTGAGTCCTATGTACTAAAATTAATATACAATTAAATGACCTCCTGCATTGTTACTCATGGGAAAGGGCACAGATCAAAATCAAGGGCAGTCTTAAAAGAGGAAGATGGATAGGGGCATTTGGTGGGGGAGAGTTCAGATGGGAAAGCAAGGAGACAACTATCTTCATGATGTTTTATGCTGTTAACTTACTTGTTCCCCTCTCATCTGGGTGAGGCTCATGTGGAGTATAACAGCAGCATAGATATTGTACCATTTGGTTTGTTTCTTGTTATAAAGTTCGATTTAAATCTAATCTACTAATGCAAAGTGATCCTTTAATGAGATGAAGTTGAGCAGTGGGTGGATGACATAATTTTCTTGGAGCATTAGAGCCCTGAGATGACTCTTGTCCCAGGATAGCTACAGCTCTGAGAAACCAATGTCTATGTCTACCATTTGGCCTGGCAAAAGGAACTGGGATGTGCCTGAAACTCATTTTAGCATGGAGGGGCCTAAGAAAATTGGTAATCTTTGGTAGTATTGGGCTGAAGTGTGACTGGTCAGTGCCAAAGCTTGATGGATTGCTGTTTTGGAGGGTTTGACAATCAGGTCCATTAAGCCATTTGTAGATCATCAGACATTTTCTGCTACATATTAAAAATTAACATAGCAAGCTCCTCAGTGCTGGGTTGAAGCAGCAAGTCAATGGAAAAGGAAATCGGACATGTGTCAAAGTAGATTCTATGATTCTTGGATTTATGATTCAGTATTGTCCAGCTCTGCTGCATTTTTTTCCCAACAATATTAATCTTGTTTATGTGGGTCTAGTTGTCTTCATATCCTCATACAGAGGGAGGTAAGTAACTGCTATAAGGCCTGCCTGATGAGGCTGTCAATTCTGATAACATCCCTCTCCGTGAATATATAAAAAGATCAAAGGACAGGCCAGTTTCTGATGTGTCCCTCCTCTACCACCTCTCAATCAATCTCTCTTTTTCCCACACCAATTCACTTCTCACTGGCGTTGCTGCGCATCTCTCACTGTAAGTAGTTTCAATCTTTTAGCTCCTGCACCTGAACTATATTCTGCTCCTTGGCAAAGGGGAAAAGCCCAGTGGACATGCTATGGCTTCCAAACCACAAGGCATGGTCTGGAAAGAAATAAAGATGTAGGCGGGGTAGGTCAATCAAAATTTTACGTTGATAGATATTAGGACCACATCATTACAACCCAACCAAAAGGAAGAGAATGGAGGCCCTTTGAAATGATGTGAGCCATTTAGCCCTTTCAGCTCAGTCTGCCATTCTGTGATATGATTTTTGATCAATTCCATAAACCAAAAGACCTACAGCCAATTCCATAAACCACATTGGTTGGTGTTCTAACTTAGCAAAATCTGACCATCTCATTCTTGAAAATTCCAGATGACCAGAAGTATTTGGAGGGATATAACAGATATCGAACTGCTTTTGTATGAAAAGGTGTTTGTCAATTTCAACCCTAACTAGGATAACCCTAATTTGAAGATTATACTCCCTTGTTGTGGCTTCACCAGAAATAACAGGGAAACTATTGAATCTCTTTATCATTTAACCAACCGAATGCAATAGACTCCCCCCACCCCCCACCCCACAACAATACCCCTAATCTTGATACTGCTGCTTTGACCTGTGACCTTCCCTGCTCCTTCAGCTGGTTTCCCTCTGATCCTTCCTCTTGCTGGAACCCCTGCAGAAACAACAGTCCTGCTCAATATTGCCCTCTATTGAACGCTCACTGTGAAGAGGAACCCTGGAGCTGGACAGTGGGAGGTAGGAGATGCCCCTTAAACTTACACATGGTGACTTTGTGATTCACTTCACCCTGTTTTGATCTTCCTTTCCAATCACCCTGGGTTTTAAAGCCTCTGGATGCCACTCCCACCTTCATAACGTAATAAAACGAGAAATGATTTGGGATACTCAGCATGATTATGTGCGAGGGAAATTGTTTCTCACGAACTTGATTGAGCTTTTTGAGGAAGTAATCAAGAGGATTGATGAGGGCAGAGCAGTAGACATTGTTTGTAGACAGTGGTAGAACTTAGGTAAGCCTTTGACAAGGTTCTGCATGGTAGATTAATTAGGCAAGTTGGATCACATGGGATTCAGGGTGACCTTGCCAATTGGATACAAAATTGGCTTAATGGCAGGAGACAGAGAGTGAGGGTAAAGGATTGTTTTTCGGACTGGAGGCCTGTGACTAGCAGTGTTCCACAGGTCCACTCTTGTTTGTCGTTTATATAAATTAGATTAGATTGCTTACAATGTGGAAACAGACCCGTCGGCCCAACAAATCCACACCAACCCACTCCTTCACCTAACACTACAGACAATTTAGCATGGCCAATTCATCTAAACCTGCACATTTTTGGACTGTGGGAAGAAACCGGAACACCCAGAGGAAACCCACGCAGACCTGGGGAGAATGTGCAAACTCCACACAGAAAGTCGCCTTATCCAGAGAATTGAGCCCGGGTCTCTGGCGCTGTGAGGCAGCAGTGCTAACCACTGTGCCACCGTGCCACCCATTTAGATTTAGATGAGAATCTAGAAGGCATAGTTAGTAAGTTGGCAGATGACAACAAATTTAGTGATATAGTGGACAGTGAAGAAGATTGTCTAAGAGAACAATGAGATCTTGATCAATTGGGTCAATGGGCTGAAGAGTGGCACATGGAGTTTAATTTGGATAAATGTGAGTTATTGCATTTTGATAAAACGAACAAAGGCAGGAGTTATACAATTAAAAGTAGGCCTTTGGGTAGGGTTGTAGAACAGAGACATCCAGGAGTTCAGTACATAGTTTGTTGAAGTTTGCATCACAGATAGATAGGGTGCTTAAGAAGGCATTTAGCATTCTTGCCTTCATTGCACAGCTCATTGAATACAGGAGTTGGGATGTCATGGAGTGGTTGTACAGGACATTGGTGAAGCCTCTTCTGGAGTACTGTGTCCAATACTGGTGGTCGTGTTAAGGGAAGGGTATTATTAAGCTAGAGAGGGTTCAGAAGAGGTTTACCCAGATGTTGCCAGGAATGGAGCGTTTCAGTTATAAGAACCTGGTTGGGTGGGACATTTTGACTGGAGCGTAGGAGGTTGAGGGGTGATAGAGATTTATAATGTCATGAGAGGTATAGATAAGATAAATGGCAGGTGTCTTTTCCCTGGAAATTTCAAGACTAAGGGGCATATATTTCAGTTGAGAGTAGAAACATTTAAAAAGAATATGAGGGGCAATTTAATTACACAGAGAGTTGTTTGCATGTAGAAAGAACTTGCAGAGGAAGTAGTGGATGGGTGTATGGTTGCAACATTTAGAAGACATTTAGATAAGTAAATGAATAAGAAATCGTAGAATCCCTACAGTGTGGAAATCCCTTCAGCCCAACAAGTCCACACCAACCCTTCAAAGAGTAACCCACCCAGACTCATTCCTCTGCATTTACCCCTGACTAATGCACCTAACTTACATATCCCTGAACACTATTGGACAATTTAGCATGCCCAATTCACCTGACCTGTACATCTTTGGATTGTAGGAGGAAACAGGAGCAAACCCACACAAATGCAGGGAGAATGTGCAAACTCCACACAGAGGTTGGAATCAAACCTGGGTCCCTGGTGCTGTGAGGCAGCAGTGCTTACCACTGAGCCTTGTGTTGGCCCTAATGTTTGGAGTGATATGGGCCAAGTGCAGGCAGGTGGGGCTAGTTTAATTTGGTATTATGATCGGTGTAGACTTTTTGAACTGAAGGGTCTGTTTCCGTTCTGTATGACTTTGTGGCTCTAAGCTTAATACATACAGTAAGCATTTAACTGTCACACTTTGTAATTAAACAAGCTAACTACATGTGTTTTGTTTTTAACTAAATAACCTTATCATATTACAAAAAAAAACACATTATTGATTAAATTGGTCCACTGAATTCTATTTTGGTCTTCATTAAATGTTCACGAGATGAAAGTGTGGAGGTCACAGCCTCTCTGAAAGCTTGAACTAAGGTGGGGCAGCCAGCTGCCATTGTATGCAGATTTGCCACCTGATGCCCCTGGCAGGACACCAAGTCTATGCCACCAGCTGGAACTTGTTAACCAAATTTAGATAAATTTTTACACCACCAAATATTCAAAAATTGTTGCAAACATGGCAATACACGCCTGGTTCAAGCTTAGTTCAAGCTCTCAGAGAGGCTGTGACCTCCACGCTAGCATCTCGTGAAGATTTGATGAAGACCAAAATAGAATTCAGTGGACCAATTTAATCAATAATGTGAAAACCAAAAACCCTGACCATGGCTGCAATCATTTCCTCGGTTGGGGGGGGGGGGGGGGCGCGGTGGGGGGAGAACGGTCTGTGTTAGGAATGCAGCTCCACGGTTAATACAGAGGTAACTGCACCAAAAGAATGGCAGCTGCTGCTGATCACTTCCGTCTTTTCAGGAACCAGGAATACGGGGCTAAGAGTATCACAATGTGTGCAGATTAAATCTGGCAGAGGCGATTCTCAGCTTTGAAGAGTTGTTTGGGCAAATTGGGTACCTCTTTATGGAGGTGAGGTATCCCCTTAGGTAAGATCCCAGCATACTTGTCAGGAAGGTCAATTATCCTTTGGGAGAGGTAAGCTGCCCTAAGAGATAGTTCAAGCATGGACATGAATATTCATTAAAAAGTACATAAACTCATTGGAACTGTAAAGAGATCTGTAAAAAGGAACTGTCAAAAAATGTGAAAAGTAACATTCAGAAGAGCTATTGAAGAAAGCTGCTGTGTGGTCAAGACATTTAAAACTCCTGCCCTTTCAAAAGTCTTTCTGCAGTCAAAAAGGATAATTGCCTTTTATTGTATTCACCACAGGGTTGAGGATTGGAAGACTGTCAATACCTTTGTCAATGTGCTGGTGAGCTGAGGCAGACCCTGTGCTCAGCCTGTCCCCTCAGCTGGCACTCTGCCACAACTCAAAGAAAACCCAGCCCTTTGGAGAGAAATTCAAGTGTGCAGCCGCACTTTCTCTCAGGTCAGCTTTGCAGAGTCAGAAATTGCCATCCCAACCTTAGAGGATAAGTTCATGTCTCACTGTCTTATTCCTGCACCTCAGTGCATTTTACTGGGACCTTCCATTGGCTGGTCCAGGCATCCACTTAATCAGACACCATGCTAATCTCAGCATGTTGGATCCTGGATGTTATATTACAACACTTTGAAATATGAATAGTCTACTTGTCACTCTGCTTGCTATGTGACAAAATGGAGGAGAATTTAAATCAACTAAATGTTCTGCATCCAGGGAAAGTTGGATTGTTCCTTCAGGATCCAACAGAATAGTATGGGCTACTGCAACACTGACTGGACAGTAGCACAGGGCAGCTGCACACCCTCCCTTCCAACTTCACACTGATTTACTTTTTTGTGAGCAACAGCCTCCCCATTGCCTGACATTGCATTAACCTGGAGCTGCTGACCCATCGCAGGATCCCATTTAAAGCATACAGCTCACCACCAGCCTGTAAACAATGCCCAGATCATGGATATGCCCTGGATATGATTTTTAAATAAATGATGGGGTGATGTTAATCCTGTTTACTGACTAGAATTAACCACTGAATTTTCCTTCTAATCCGAGAGTTTTCTATTTTAATCTGTAGCCACCTGAACCTGGCAAGATTTTGAAGTATGCATATTGGGTTCTAATAATGCAATTGGGTCTGAGTCCAATTTGAGCTGGGGACTGGGACAGGGAAGCTGTTGAGACTCTTCCACCAGCTGAAGCTAGTGAACAGAGCAGCGAGGAATAGAAAGGGCCCAAAGTGATATGTTTTCTTTTAAACCATCCTCGAGGTTCCGGGAAGAGTATGAATGCAGCTCGGACTCTCACAAGGAAGAGTTAAGCCTCCGCTACCGTGGTCTCCTCCTTTCCAAACTAGAACCAAAAAAGAACATCAACTGTTAAACTGGCAAATGAAACATTCCTGTATGACTGCTTTTGTTTATTTCCCTGCAAGTTAATATTTCACTTCAGCTGGCAAGTCACTTGCCGCTCCATCCAGTTGGCTTCCAGCAAGTGACTGCAGATAACAGGTAGGCTCTGGTGTTGATGCTAATTTTGATTTCCTATTGGCTGACAACCACCCTGACCTAATGTTGGGCTATGTCTTGAGATTTGAGGCCATCCACTGAGCTTTGTGTTTTGTAATTTAATGAAGTCAACGAACACTTTAATAATGTTGATATGATGAATTTCATGCTTTTGATAAATTGAATCGGGCTTCTCAGTAAGCTTTTCTCCATTCTGGGAAGCTTCCCAGCTATTTGTTCTTCTCCATGTAACACACTCCAGCCAGCCACTATATTTATTTTGTTCTGTTTTACTGTCACTCACGTGCTCTAATTCTCAGCTTCTGAGAAAGCATTACCAATGAGTGAAGCCTTAGGTATTAATATAGATTTGGAGTAATAGGGACACCAGCAATTCAAATTCAGTCAAGTTTTACCTTGTTTACTTACCCACTGCTTTGAATTTGAGTAGCAACCTTGTGTGAGGAGCCGTGGTAAACGTTTTTCTTTAGAAATCTAAAGTGTACCATGTTATATGTGGATAAATGTGGAAAGGTTGTGGTCCAAACAGGGACTTTTATAGCTTTGCTGTGTTCTATTCTGGAACACAGTCTTGCTCAATTAGCTGTGTTATTTTTCTCTGTCCTCTTGATTTCCTTCAAATCAGCTCCTTGAGCCTGCTCCCTACTTGATATGATCATGGCTGATCTCATCTTGGCTTTAGCTCCACTTTGATGCCTGCTTTCCATCGTCCGTCAACCCCTCACTCAGTAAAACCTCCGTAGGCGGCGTACTCATTGGGAAAGGCAGAGATGCTGGTATCCAGTGGCACAGTGTTTATTAGCTTGAGTCAATCGATAACTTTGACATCAACTGATCTGAGATTGTCAATCTCCAGTTTCTATCAAATCAGAGAAGTCCAATGCTGTCAATGAAAAGCATTTATTTGTCTCTGAAACATCCATTGGTGAAAACAGGTGATCTGTTAATGGGGATGTTGCTGTTTCATCAATAGGTAGTGCATTAAGTTGCTAGCTATCACCAACTCCTTCTTCGGTAATGCTGAGGATGACTGATAGCTGGTTGAGGCCAATGCTGCCTGCATTAATCTTCTTCATCTCTGCTAGCACCACTGCCTATGGCTATTCTTCAAGTTTCCACAAACATGCTGTCAGATAATTGTCTGTGCCAGGGGCTCAAGACAAAGTAATAGATGAGACCTTGCCAAGCAGGTTGAATTGAGTGGTGAAGCACTTTCAGCATGCACATCAAAGGGTTTGACACCATACCCCAGGACATCAATCTAGATCAGTGAACTACAATCCAATCAAAAGATCCTTCTTCAGAAGAAGTAAGAACACATTTGGACAAACAAGCAGGGCACGCACCAAGTTGTGTAGATTTAAATACAGATTCCAGACTGAGACTAGTTTGTGTGTACTTTGTTTGAGTGAGAATCAAAATCAAAATCCCAAGCCAAGTTCTCCAAGATCTTAGCTGCTGCAAATCAGCCAGATATTATTTTGAATTTTGATGACCACAAATAGGATTTTGAGATATCTTGTGTGACAATATAAAGCTCTTTCATCCGAGGTTATGTTAACCTCAGTTTGAATCAGGGATTTATAAATAATATTTTAGTGACATAATTTCAAAAGTGTTGGAAGAACAGAGCGATTTTGCTTTACTTAAGACTGCGCCTTCAATGGAAATTGCCAAGATGATGCGTCTGAACCCCCCAAAGCACTGTGGATATTTTTAACTTGCGATTCCAAAACGTGTTTTTTTTAAAAGAGGCATGCTGCAGCCCAGAATGGTTGCGGATGTAAATTAAATGCTGTGGAGAGAGAGAGAGAGAGAGAGAGAGAGAGAGAGATCCACAGAATGGCACACCTATGATTGCGTAGGACACTTCAAACAACAACCCTTCGAAGGGGAGAAGTGCAAGTGAAATGTGCAAAACTGTGATCTCTTGTGACTACAAAGGTAAGGAGGGACTGATGACCCCTTGCTGAACTGTAAACCACCCCCTGCAGTTTGTGTTCCAAATGCAGACACATTTTGTGCTCTTCCCTTTGAACAGTACACAAGGACAGGGGTTAATACACCACTTTCAACCCGAATGGAATGTGTTACCGAGACTGATCGTTCTCGCCACTGGCTACCTGAGTCCAAATGTTAGCATGCTGTGGAAGTCACAGTCTCAGAACTATCCCCCAGTTGCCTCTGTGTTGCAGGTAAAGACCATCAATCATTCAGACCTCGTCGCCAGCCTATCAGTAGGCAGATACAGGGCAATTGAAGAGACTGTCTCCCGCCCTAAATGCTGGAATTCAATTCACGGTTAAAAGGAATCAGAACTACAGGATCTCAACCAAGCTGTGAAACTAAGGACCGTGAAACCCACTGTTCAACTACCAACTTCTACTAACACTACATCCTACCAACATTACTGGTAAATTCCTCTGCAGTGGCCACAACATTCAATTATCCACTCTTCACAAACAACTCAGAGACAGGTTAAATGTGCTCTATGAAATGCTTTTGTTTTAAATGTTAACATTTTGCACTCGCCTCTTATTTCTAATCTGAGTGTATGCACATTGTGTCAGTAATTCTTCTCGTGTGTAGAAATGAATAACTTACTTTTTTGTTAATCCAAGAGAGCCGGGCTGAATTAGCCCCTTTTTAAAGCAAAGAGGGTTTATAGTAAAAGATACCCATAAGAGAGAGGATTCTTTTCAAATTAAACTTGCTACAACCAACCAAAGGGGTAGGAGAATATAAGTATGGAGTTAGTTTTTCCATCCTCACCTGGAAGCTTAACAATTTGGGGTATCGTGTTTAGAACTGTCGTGAATTCAGGAACCTCACTGAGTGTCTGAGCATTACAAAATATATTTCAAAAATGCAGTTAGATTAGACCTCTTTTTGCGTTAAAACACAGAAATGAATGCAAAGAATGAATGACAATGAAAAATGAATCCATTTTACCCGAGGTGGAAGCTAGCCCACACCTATTTTGGAAGCAAGTGGAAGCAGAGTATGATCCTTGTACCTGAATGGTGGGACCCTTTATAATGGGCCTTATTTCCATCAAGTTTTCATGCATCCAGGTTGGGTTAGAATCAGAATCTGGTGAGATGGAAGAAAATCCAATGCCAATAGGGCAGCATGATGGCTCAGTGGCTAGCACTGCTGCCTCACAGCAGCAGAGGACCCTGGTTTGATTCCTTGGATGACTGTCTATGCCGAATTTACACATTCCCTCTATGTCTGTGTGGGCTTCCTCCGGGTGTTCCGGTTTCCTCTCACAGTCCAAAGATGTGCAGGTTAGGTGGATTGGCCATGTTAAATTGCCCATAATGTTCAGGGACGTTTAGTCATGGTAAATACAGAGTTATAGGGCCTGGGTGGGATGCTCTTCCGAAGGTTGGTGTGGACCTGATGGGCCAAATGGCCTGTATAGATTCTGTGGGGATTCTGTGCTTCTAATTCTGGAAAAACAAAGGCTGTGAAGAGACCAGTGACCAAGGGCTTTGGGGAGAGGTAACAGTCGAGATTGGGGAAATGGTGTCAGTTCAAGTTCTTTAAATATGAGGTCAAGAAGAGCATTCCTGCTCTGTGTTTAGGCACATATAATTGAAAAAATAAATTAGCTTGCTTATTGTAGCAGAACAGAAGATACCAAAGGATGTTTCTATAGAGTGTAACTGTCAGTGGCATGACCCGTCTTGGGACCACTACTCTTTTAATTTTTTTTCACTGTAAGCAGCCTATTCACTTCTTTCCAAAGGACCTTTAAATGCTTCTTTCTCAGCTGTGTATATTTACTACCATAGAGGGGCTGAGTCGTACCATGTGAGGGAGCTTCTAGGTTGCAACAATGCAGCATACAGGAAACATCGCTGAGTGACTACAGATGCTGTGGTGGGCACATTAAACTGGGTTTGGTACCTTGTGTATGCAAATAAGGGATAAAAATATCTCTTTATTTGTCTTTATGAGACATTGTGATAAGCCGATTGGTTCTTTCAACCAGCTCAATTCACCTCATCAGGATTTAAAAACCTCTATAAGGCCACCCCTCAGTTTTCTGCGCTCCAGGGAATAAAGTCTTACTCTATCCATCCTCTCCTTGTAACTCAAACCCTCCAGTCTCAGTAATATCCTTATGAATATTTTTTGGACCCTTTCCAATTTAATAACATCCTTCCTATAGCCTGTCTGCCCTAAGTATTTTCTCTCTTGGAGTTCAAAAATCTTGTTAACTCAGCTTTGAATATATCCAATGACCCCATTTCCACTGGTTTAGCGAATATAGAGATCAACAAGCATCTGAGAGAAGAGATTGCTTCTCGTCTTTAATTGTCTTAAAATGGAAACCCCTCGTTTGGAAACTGTTCACCCTAGTTGTAGATTCTTCAACGAGGGTAACATCTCTCTGTGTCTACCCTGTCAACTT
Organism: Hemiscyllium ocellatum; assembly: GCF_020745735.1. Lineage (NCBI taxonomy): Eukaryota > Metazoa > Chordata > Chondrichthyes > Orectolobiformes > Hemiscylliidae > Hemiscyllium > Hemiscyllium ocellatum. Next base: position 73,577,632 of record NC_083407.1, on the reverse strand, counting down.
CTGAATCTGATGTCTGGATGTAGACAGTGGTCAACAATTCATAATATGACCAAAAATATACACATACTTCATACCCATCATATTGGAAACAATACAGACACATGAACCCCCCCAAAACAGGCACTGTGCAGCCTACAATATAGGTCTTAATGTTTAGGCTATCATGGTAGGAGCTGGATGCTATTGCTACTTGAGATAAATCAGGAGTGTGCAATACTTCTACATGGAGGGCCACATTTTAATTTTTCTCTCATTCAGTGAACTGATGAGCAACTTTCAGAACGATTAGGTTTGGCTCAACAGTAGCCATGTATTTTAAAAGAAAATACAATTCTAAAGCATTAAATTGAATGTTTAAATTAATGAGTAATTGATGAAAATGGCGATTAGAAAGTGCCAAGTAGCAATGCTAATAGATTAAAAACTATTTTTGACTGTTCAGTTAAGAAGCAGAGCTGGCTAAAGACCAGTGAGACCCAAGTCCTGGTTGCCATGAAAGGGGGTTGGGAACAGGGCCAAGCTAAAGAGTTGCTGTAACTGAAACACCTCTGGTGGTGCATGCACACAGCTGGTCTGGGTAGAAATCACACAGAAATGATTGTTGGAAGCAGGTTGCCTTTCTACCCTGCTTTTCTTCCTCTCCCTGCCTGCTTTGAAGGAAGAGAGCTCGAAGGGCAGAATGGCCTACTCCTGCACCTATTGTCTATTGTCTATTGAGAGAAGGACAATGTGTGTGGCTACCAGCACCCGGCCCATATCCCAGTCTCAGCATCCACACATCCTTCCCCCTCTCCCACTTACATACATGTTTACCCTACCTCCTCTACTTATATACTCATCACACACATCGCCCACCCTGATTTTTGTTCCTGTGATATGCAGAGAGTTGGGAGAAATCCCATCTCTAAGAGCCTTCAACAGTGGCCATATGCTCTCACCATTTTCAATGTGCGGTGGGAGTTAGAGTCAGGCTGTGCCAGCCAGGAAGAGCACAGGAGGCAGATGGTTCCTGAGACAGACTGGACTGAAAGCTTGTCTCGGGACTCTGGCATTGGGATCAAAGTTAAGAATAAGGGTTGAAACAACCATCATCCTCTCACTCATTTCTCTCATTCTACATGTCCCATCTGTGCTGCACTATGTCAATAATGTCCCCTCATACCACCTATTCCCAACAATCCACCCATCTCCATGGCAGCTGATACTGTCAGGCCAATTAACTAATCTTCCATGTCCCCTCAAACAGTGTACCACCAATCATCCCCATGGTCCTTTTTATCCCTTAGGAAAGCTCAGTACCAACTTATATCCACGTTCAACACCCTTTGCCCTTCTCTCCCCATGCCAACTCATCTATTATCTAAAATAGGCATAACACAGGAGACATTCTGACAGAAAACAGACTATTGAAGAAGGAGAGTCTTAGTACAAGAGTATTCAATACATTGACAACACTTTGAAAGTAGAGTTGCAGGTAGATAGGATAATGAAGAAGGCATTTGGTATGCTTTCTTTTATTGGTCAGAGTATTGAGTACAGGAGTTGGGAGGTCATGTTGTGGCTATACAGGACATTGGTTAGGCTACTTTTGGAATATTGTGTGCAATTCTGGTTTCCTTCCTATTGGAAAAATGTTGTAAAACTTGAAAAGGTTCAGAAAAGGTTTACAAGGATGTTACCAGGTTTGGAGGATTTGAGCTGTAGGGAGAGTTTGAATAGACTCGCGCTATTTTCCCTGGAGGTTTGGAGGCTGAGGAGTGATCTTATAGAGGTTTATAAAATCATGAGGGGCATGGATAAATAGACAAGATCTTTTCCCTGGGATGGGAAAACTAGAGAGCATAGTCCTAGGGTGAGAGGGGAAAGATATAAAAGATACCTAAGGAGCAACTTTTTTATGCAGTGGATCGTATGTGAATGGAATGAGCTGCCAGAGGAAATGGTGGAGGCTAGTACAATTGCAACCTTTAAAAGGCATCTGGATGGGTATATGAATAGGAAGGGTTTGGAGGGATATGAGCTGGCAGGTGGGACTAGATTGGGTTGGGATATCTGGTCGGCATGAAGGGGTTGGACTGAAGGGTCTGTTTCTGGCTGTACATCTTGATGACTCTATGACTTCTTATAATTAAAAATATTTAATTAGTACTTCAAATATCATAACATTCAAGGATATGGCACAAGTGCAGGGAATTGGGATTAGCGCATCTTTCGTGGTAGTTATTGCCAGTGCAGACTAGATGGCTGGAGGACCTTTTCCGTGCAGTATGAATCTGTGAATCTCTTTTTGAGTCTAAGTGACTTATGGAAGTAAGAATTTCACTGAAGTACTCAATGCTTTATGTAAACAAACATTTCACTCAAGTGCTGAACCTTATTAAGTGTTTGACCCCTCTCATGGTGCACTGGCAGTCTCCCTCCTTCAGGGTTAGAAGATTCAGTTTCAAGTTCCAGTGCTTTGAAACTGTGTTATAACATGCTTGAACAGATTGATTTAGAGAGAAAATTAAGTCGCTGAGCAGTTAGAGCTATCCATCGATTGGCACCCCATTGTGAAAATGGTAGTTTAGGAAATCTGTCATGCAGAACAAATATTCTAGTAGTTATAAGTGAACAAGCACATTGATTTAACTAACAATATTTTATTTTATCTCAACATATTTATTTTGGACTGTTTCTTGAAAACCAATGGGTTTATGCACTTTTTACATGTACACATACTTTCTCACATTCCCAAAAGCAAAGATGCCCTCGGGTTACCTGACTTCTCCAAGTGGGGTGGGATATAACTCTCTCCTCCAACCCTCACCCATCACACCCTGCGCATTCTCCCTACTGTGTACATGCTCCCAGGTCCACACATGCATCCTAATGCTCTCGATTCATCCCGAATGGCTCCTGAAATCTCTATGCAAACTCAGTACCCATTACCACCCACCACCATTCCCCACTTCACCTACCACGTCAACTCATTGAGCATCGTGCACTCGGAATAAAAAATATAGTGCTATTGCTTAAAAAAAATATTAGAAACAACATTCTATTAAGAAAAACTCTCATCCATAAATACATTTTGATTCCTGTTGCCACTTTTTGACTGACTGACAAATGTTGACAGGATTTTGGTAAGTCTTGATGAATTTCTTAGTTCTGAAAGATTTATGCACTTCCTACACTTACTCTTTTTCATAATTAACAGTATTAAAGGTCACTGGTCCCATGCCAAGGATCCCTGATCCCATCCACAAACTGACATCGGATTGAATCCTCAAGGGTACTTCAACTTTCTGAAGGGGTACCCGGGCTATCTCACTGAAATGTATTGAGACCTAGTCTAATCTCCAAAAGCAGGTTTCATTGGAGGTAGCTGATCATTTAAATCACCTGCTGCCTCCAGGAACAGAGCACACACAAATTGCAAACTGCTACCAATGCCACCTTGCAAAATGAAGACTGTCAGGTTCGGGGATTGGATTGGGTTCCCGACATCATCCGGCAATGGAGGCAGTCTCCACATTGGAAATTGCTGAAAATCCTTCCCTCTCACATGGTCTCAACAGCTCACACACACTCACCCTCACTCGCATACACTTACCCACCCTTACTCATACTCAATTTCCTCCACTTCCTTGTACACCTTCTATGCCTCTCTCAATCTTACTCATCTACTCGGTCACTCTGCTCCATTCGCCCTCTCTCATGCACGTGGTCCATTGCGTTCAACAGCTGCTCTGACATCTTGTTTGCCTCCTTCAGGGGCCAGTGTTGACATGGGATGAATAATCTCAACTTCCTCCCATATCATTCTTCAACTTGAAGCCTGTTTCCCCCACTCCCTTGGTGATCCAATCCCTCTTTCCTCTGCTTACACATAGAAACGTGGAGCTGCTTTCCTCACACCAGCCCAACTGGCATCCCATCCCCATCAGCCATTCCTCTCTCATCCCAGCAGACCTGCCATTGCTGATGCACAGGCCTCAGGCTGATTGAAGCTATTCACATTTGATAGTGAACCTAACAACACCAAATGCAGGAGAGAAACAGCCTCGGATTGAAAGAGCATTTTCCTTGCAGAATCTTCCACTTTCCTGCTTTTTTAGAAGGCTAAGGAAATTTGGCATATACACAATAGCTCTTACCATTTTTTATAGATGCACCATAGAAAGCATCTTATCTGGATGCATTGCAGCTTGGTATGGCAACTGCTCTTCCCACGACCACAAGAAATTCAGAGAGATGTGAAAGCAGCCCAGTCCATCCCAAAAACTAGCCTTTCTTCCATTGACTCCTTACACACTTCACATCGCCACGGGAAAGCAGCCAACGTAATCACGGACCCTTCCCACATCTGTTAGACTCCCATCCACCCTCTTCCATTGGACAGAAGATACAAAAGTTTGAAAACATATACCAACAGATTTAAGAACAGCTTCTTCCCTGCCTTTATCAGACTTTTGAACAGACCTTTCCTACATTAGAGTTGATTTTTCTCTGTAATTTCTCTGTAGCTGTGACACTATATTCTGCATTCTGTTCTATTACCCTGATGTAATTACGTATGGTATAACTTGTCTGGTTAGCATGCAAGGCAATACTTTTCCCTGCATCTCAGTATATGTGCCAATAATAAATCAGATCAGATTTGTAACACCTGCCGCTAACTAGATAGGTCTGTTTAAGCCCTCTCTTTGACAACTCAGAGGCCCAGGGCAAGGGGAAGTTTAATGAGGGTTTATGATTTCTACTACTGGCCTAAGATTATTTCATGGAAATGTTGGATGTTAAACTTCGAAAAGTGTTCCCTCTTTGTAGCATTGTAATATTAACACTGTCATGTAAAACTTAGCAAACATCTCACATTCACATGTAACAGGTTAATCCTTATTTTTCAGGAATCAAACGTTAAAAATTTCTGAACCAATCCTGGTGATTTTAATGATTTGATCGTTGTAAATGTATAAGTACAAAAGAAAATGCATACTGGCCCTCTCATCCTTAAAACATTTAATGCGAGATTGTTATGGGTGATATATAGATAGTTTGTGATGTTTTAACATAAATAAATGTTAGATAGTGAATATAAATTCTTTGCTGCTTTTTTATTATTTTGTTAAATTGCAGTGTTATGTTTGGATTGACTTGAGCCCAGATGACACACTCATGTTAAATCCTTAACCAGTGTAAAAGTTAACCCTTTGATTTTTTTCGCTTGTAAAATGCATCTCAAAAGTTATACCGGTATATATGGTAAATGTTGATATCTTGATCTCAATTAAAGAATGGTTCTGTTGTCTTGTAGGAAAGTGTAGGTTCTGAAGTTAGTCATGTAATGTAACAAATCATGTTTGACTTATCTCTCCTGGTCTCTTGGATCGACAGATGCATTTGTACTGTTTACTTTAACACTTGTTCTCTGAATTGACAGTTCATTCTTTAAACTATTGCAGGCTCTAATAAGAATGGTATGATTTATAACCAATGTACATTTACAGCTACAGCTCACTAAAAATATCAATGGATAACAATGTAAGGGCACCAGCTCCATTCAATCATTGTAGCACTCAGTTAATGAAAATCATATCACTGTGCTGAAAGAAAGATTGATGTATAAGGTCTTGGGAAGATTAAAGTTGATTGTATTGTGTGAACTATAATAAATAATAATTTGCTGATAAATAGCATCCATAAACATAATTCACTTATCATGGTCAATTTAACTTATTTCTAATACTATGTGGATTACTTTATTGATAGGATTCATGTAATTGAATTATCTTGTATCTGTCAATTCCTCCCTGGCCACTTCCTTGAACTAAAACATCTCTGCAATAGATGGACCAGTTGTGAAAGTGCTGCAAGGTTTTGGTCCTTTTTGCTGTGGTTCACACTGGCTCAATGGCTTGGCATATTTTACAATACTTCAAATAATTGGCTGGGTGTCATTTATCCTTTGGAATTATTAAGCAAATGTAAAATTGCACAGAAAATATTCAGAGACCTTTTAAAACTGCCATACCTGTGAAAGAGCTTTAATATTGGTCTGTGGAGATAAGAAACCTTTGAAGAAGTATCAAATCCATTCTGAACTTTCGAGACCTGTCAAGAAGTATCAAGGACGGTTGAGATGATTTTTTATGAATGATCCTGCTCTTCTCAATTGAGTGTAGTCTGCAACATAGAATTTTAAGTAGTCAAACTTTATTTTTATCCTGCATCCATGGGTACTTGTAGATACAAAGTGAGCCTACATGTCAGGTGAGGAGAATGATGTGGAAGGTAGACTTAGGCAGTGAGTGTGAGGGACGTAAAGGCTGAGTAGATGGGAAATAGGGTGGCCAGGGTTTCTGAGAAACCATGAAGAAGGTCTCGGGCATTATGTAGCAAGGATTGAGAATGAGGAGTGTGTGAGGATGAGGGAAAGTGAGAGGTATGTAAGGGGTGAGAGTTGGAAGAAGGTTTTATATTTTATTCTTCTATTTCAATTTTTGGACGGTGTGCAGGAGCCCCAAGGCAGGCTTTCTGCCTGGCTCACCTCAGCAACTAACTGCATATTCTGGGTTGCTCGCTTGAATTCCTGTCTGGCCCTCTCCCCAAGACTGAAAAGGGGAGTATGGGCAGCCATTATTAAAATGAGTTTGTGGATCAGGGAATTGTCTGATCTGTGCATACCAACCCAGAAATGAAAACTGGAGCCTAAGTGTTAAGATATTGAAAGTTTGACGAACATGGGCAGAGACACCTCAGTTTCCACTTTCTATGCCAGTGTATGCAAGAAAATAAATGTACTACATTCAGCTCGGTACATTTGTGAGACTCCTTCTGAATATATCTTTACTGTAGCAATATTCTGTATTTGAATTGCAGCATCAAAAATTATCCCATTATAGTTTGGGTAGAAATGTTAAATCCTATGAAATAACTGCTCAATTTTCTAGCTGCTAGTCTCAGTTTAACAGGCATCAGGATTTACCAAATGATCTTCCCCCCATCCAAAATCGGAAAGGCATCCATCATCAGCATTGACTCCTCATTCATCAATGCTGCAAATTTTAAATTCTCATCTTTGTTTTCAAATCACTACATTGCTTCACCATGCTCTGTCACTGAAACCTTATATCATCCTATAATCCTTCAAGATCTCCAAGCTTCTGCAACTGTGGCTTCCTGCACACCCTCGATTTTAATCATTCCACGATTAGTAGATGTTGCTTCAATAGCACAGACCTTAATGTCTGGAATTGCCCTGTAAAAAACTTCCCAGTATCTTTATCTCTCCTCCTTGACACAGCTTCTTAAAATCTACCTCTTTGAAAAACTTATGATCGCTGTCCTATTAGTTTCTTCTGTAGCCTATTTGATAACCCTCTTAAAAAAGTGTCTGTGGGTGTTAAACTACATGAAAGAAAGAATACCAATGTAAAGGAGAATGACAGGAAATTGCCATAAAGCCAAAACGATGCTCTGTCTAGTGTACAAAGAGTGATATAGAATACAAATTTCAGTGCCATAATGATGCTAGATATGTAGGTCACATATCCTAAAGACTGGTGGACCATATCAAAAAGCATGCTGTTTTAGCTGTTCCCAATTGGCAAAGTATTGACTGTATTTTGTAATTGTTTTTGTAAATATATTTATTATCAATTTTTTTTAACTTTACTAACATACAAAGTAATTGAAAAATACAATCAATAACAAGTATCAGTATAATAAAAAGAAAGCAAGACATGAATCACAAAACAACTACTGCCTACTAATTACTAACCTACCCTATGATACAAAACAAACCCTAACTCTGTGTAAAGCAACACCAATAAATAACTAATAGATCAAAAAAAGAAGCAAAAAAAAAATACAGAATACAGAACAACTATGCTCAGCACAAAGCTCCCCAACAAAGGAACAGGAGCATTTTATATGTACCCGTATTAACTCAGAAGTCCCCCCTCCAAGGCCCAGAGCTTGACAAACCTAACCATTCTGGTTAAACAAACACCCTAGTTAAGATAACTGACAAACCTATATCCAAATAACTCAAGTAGGGCTGCCATGTCTTATAAAAATGGTCTGTTGTGGTGCACCATGTTTGTAAAAAAGTCCAAGGGAATGTGCTCCATAATTACTTTCTGCCATCCCAGCAAGCACGGCGGGTTCTCAGACACCCAGTTCACCAGAATATTCTTCCGTGCGCAGTAAGCAAGAATATTAAATAGTTTCTTCCCATGCCTGTCTAAAGATGGTAAATTTGGTGCATTGATTGTATTTAAACAGCCCATACTGGCAAAGTTCTAAGTAGTGTCCAACCTTGGATGGATATGACTCAGCAAATAGATTGCATTTGCTAATTAATCCAGACAGTGTTAATAATTATTTTGATAACTATTGATTTAAATGTGTTACATTTGCAAATACTGGAAGCTATATATATTAATTCAAAGGACCCTTTCTTTTTATGCTGTGGGCCTATTTCCACTGGACAAATAAATGACTACACTCTCTGGTTTATTCCTCAGGACAATGTTTTGATCAATCAAAGCCAGCCAGCCTGGTTCAAATTCAAACAAAGTTTGGCAGGTAACCATCAGTTATCATGCAACTGTTTAATGCTCCATGACAATGTCTTCTTCATTCAGAATTCACCTGACAACATCAGCACTCTCCTCCTGTACAGTACATACATTTTGTTTGCTTTGACATTGGTATTCTTGCAAATTATCCTTTTGAGCACAAGACAACCTGGAATGTGCTGCCTGACTGGGAGGTAGAGGCAAGTTGCCTTGCATCCTTTAAAAAGTATCTGGATGATCATTTGGCAAGTCATATGGCTATGGACCAAGTGCTGGTAAATGGGTTTAGGTTGGAAGTCAGGTATTTCTCATGTGTCGGTGCAAACTTGATGGGCTGAAGGTCCTCTTCTGTACTGGATGATTATATGATTCTAAGACATTAAGCTTCAATGAAATGTGTAAGTTTTCTACAATACTCAAGTTCTACCAAATTACTATTGAGAGAAGCCATATAAATGGAAGTTTTTGGGCTTCATTGGCAAGCAAGCTTTTCCCATCTCCACGGAATTTGAAAACAGTGGCCTCCTTATGTCTGGCCAAGCCTTTGTGCGACAACCCGCATTCTTTTCCTATGACCATTATGTCCTGGATGATGGGTCTATAAATCTCCTGCACTCGCTTCTCGAAACAAACAATCACATCTATGTCTAGCCTATGGATTCTTGCCTATTAGTCACAATAATTTGACAATTTCTTCAGAGTTCTAATTAATTTCAGTATCTCAAAAATAATATTTCCATTGAAATGGCAATGTAGCTCCAGTCTCTCATTGAATGTGTTTCATGTGTTGACCCAACCCATGCAGCCCATCATGACGATTAAATTGAGCAAACTGAGCAAGACCTGGTAGGGACATCCTTGGTTAGCACATGTGGGGAATAGATGCTTTATAGTTTTACAGTTTCAAAGAAAGCTGCTTTACAATTTACAATATTCTTCAGAGAATTAGGGAACTGAGTGTGTATAAATTTTGGTGCAAAACTTTTAAATTTGAATTATGTGTTCATAAAGTAATATCCTTGGTTTATCTGGTAAAACAAAGGACTTATGAATCTCACTTGGATTGTTGTTAAAATAGTTCTATCGAGCACAAATGATCTGCCCTCATTTTAACTATAAGCAAATATGGCAAAGACCCCACTCATGCTGAGGATGTCCACTCATTTCACTTCTGGTTTTCTGAGGCACACTAGCATGTAATCAAAAATATGTTGACCTAGAAATCGTTGGAACGATGCATCTCACAGCAAGTGACCAATATTGGACAATTTACCTTGCTGTGGAGAGTGCATTATATTTACATCACAAATTGCTGAGAACATGAACTAACAAAGTTGTAGTGATGTCGTGTTGTGTCTACAACCTCATGAACATCAGGCCCAAATATTTGACTGCAACAATGTCAAAAGGATAGAGAAAGAAGGTAAATGATGGTAAACATAAAGTTGCAATTCAGCATCAATTTAGAGGCAGAAGGTGAAGTGAAAGAAAGTAAGTTAAGAGAAAGAACAAAGTGAAAGGAAAATAGTGAAACCAATGCAGAAGAACAGGATGTAGTGGCCCAGTTACATTTGGGAATAAAAGAGGAAGATGCTGAAAATACACAGCAGGTCTGGCGGTATCTGATGAGAAAGAAACTGAGTTAATGTTCTGAGTCAGGTATGATTTGTTCAGAAGTGACGGAGGGTACAAATGTGATGGGTTCAATGGAGTTGAAAGAGGTGAAGAACAGAGAACAAAAATGTATGGTGGAAGAGAACAAATGGTAAAACTGTCATGAGCAAAAGGCGCTGGGAATGGTTGTAATAATAAAAACATATTCTTCAAGTGTTGGCGTTAATGCCAGAATAATTAACAGCTTTATCTGAAAAGTAAAATATGGAAAATAAGAATCAGGGCAAAAAATTAGTGAAGCAAAATGGGGGACAGAGTTAATGGTCTGAAGGTGTTGTACTCGACTTGAAGTTCAAAAGGCCAGAAAGTGCCTAATTGGAAGACAAGTTGCTGTTTTATGAGCTTGTGTAATGCTTCCCTGGAATAACTGCAACAGGTAAAAGTTAGAAATATGAGTGTGAGAGAAAGATGCTGAGTTAAGATAGCAAGGATTGGATGCTCAGTGTCATGCTTGTGGTCTGTAAACAGAAAAATGCAGAAGCCTTGCCAACAGCTGCCATGAAAAACAAGCAACAACAAAAAAAACTACAAAACTTGATGGAGAGATATCGTATTCAATCCTAAGTGATGAAAAATACTCAAGTGAGTATTGCAAGTTGAGGTGCTGTTCCTTGAGCATACATTGAGATTTATTGGAACACTGTAGGAGACAGAGGACAAAAAGATCAAAGTGGGAGTAAAATAGAGAATTAAAATTGAATGGATGTGTTCTTTAAAGTGATCATCCGATCTGCATTTGAGTGCCCAATATGCAGGAAAAATAGCTTTTTAAACCTTTAGTTATGTCTTCCCCAGTTCTTATCTTTGAATAGTAAAATGTACATGCAATTGCAAAGTATTTCATATTGATTGTTTCATTTACTTCTTTTTGTTTCATTAATTGTAATTCATCTTAAAGCTCCATCAGAGTTGGAATTAGATGCAGAGATGGAGAAGATTTCAGCTGGTAGTTTGTGTTATTTTTGTCACTATTATAAATTCTGCCAAAAAATCCTTTCTCTCAGTGATGGAAGCCAAGTTCACATGTGAATATATTTCATAGTTCATCAGGTCAGGAAGAAGGTCAGTATTTGACAGTGAATAGTGGCTAAGTCTGGTTGTATAGAACATAAAATGTAAATGAAAGGTAAATTGTACAGAAGCTGGTTATGTTGCAGTAAGTTTTTGGTGAATGGCTATCACATTAAAAATACCAGGAAAATTTCCACGTAACTGAAAAAAATGAATTTTAAGCTGGTTTATTATTTATTTGTGACAATTATTTCCAGCTTTTTGAGGAGCCCACGTGTTTATTGCTGTTTGCGGGACCTTTTGCACAAAATCATTGCTTTATTTGCCTCCCAAACAACAGCGTATACTTTAAAAGGACTGCACAGTTGTAAACCACTTTGAAATGCACTGAAAGCATGAAAGGCACTATATTTGTGCAGGATAAAGGCAAAGTATTGCAGATGCTGAATCTCTGTGTGAAAGCAGAAAATGCTGGAGAAAGCAGAGCTCACGGCATCTCAGAAGAGAGAAGAAGTCAGAGTTAATATATTGAGTCCAATATAACTTTTCTTCAGAACTAATGATGGCGGGAAAATGATAGGGTTTTTTAAATGTCATTGAATATATGTTCTTCTGGGGTAGTGCCCTCACCTTTAAACAGGTTCAGCTGTTTCATCAATGACCTCAACTTCATTGTAACAACGAGAGTGAGGATGTTTACTGTGAGGCTGTTGGTACAGTGTTCAGTTCCACTTGTCATTTCTCCATTATGCAACAGCCCATGTCTGTATGCAACAAAATCTCAATGTCATCCATGCTTGGGCAGGTAAATGGCAAGGAACCTTTTCATCATACAATTGCCAGGCAATCACTATCATTGACAAGAGACAAGCTAACCATCTCTCCTTGATGTTCAATAAGTTAACTATAGCTGAAACCCCAAGATCAACGTTCTCGTTCATGACATTGACCAGAGAGTTAATTGACACAAATATTGTGGATAAAAGAACGGGTCAGAGACTGAAATTTTCTTGATAACTGACTTATCTCCTAACTCCCTAAAACCCTATCAAATATCCGCAAGACAAAAAGCTGACTGACTAACATCCACTTGCTTAGATTAATACAGATGAAATAAAACTCAAAAAGCTTGCCATCATCCAAAATAAAGTACTCCCTTTGAGCAGCCCCAATCTGGAACCAACTTAAACATTCACTCAACCAACGCCATGTGTACCATCTACTAGATGTGTTGTAGCGACAGGCCAAAGCCGGATAGCACCTTTCAAAGTGTGCCCTCTCCCATGTTAATTTAACAATGGCAATAAACACAGAAACACTCTCACCAACAACTTCTTAACCAAATCATACATACCATCCTGACTTGGAAATTTATCACTGTTCTTTCATCACTGCTGAAGCAAAATCCTGAAACTTGGTACTGTGGGTGGAGCTAGATGACCAGGACTACAGTCAGAACGGCGAGTCAATGACTCTATCTTCTCAAGGACAATTTAGGTTGGCCAATAAATGCTAGTCTTGAGAGTGTTTCTGATATCATATGAATGATTTTTCTTCTTTTGTTTCAAAACTGAAATGGAATTTTTGTACAAATGGACAACATTTCCATTCTATATTTGTCTTGTGTATTGGGACTTCGTCTTCCTTACGACATTTCAAAATAGTTCACAAGTAGACAATTGTTAAACACTTGAGCGTGCCATCCTTACACATTGCATTTGGTTAGATTTGAAGAGACTGGAAGCAGAGTTCTTACTGACCTTCTTAGCTATAATATTCCAATGGAGTAGGCTCCTAAGCCAGAGCATGTCCGCTCCATCCCTGTAGTTTCTCCTTATCCCTTCTTTTCATTTTCTTTTCTTTTTTCTTCTTTTTTCTCTCTCTACTTCCCTCCATTCCTCAGATGGCATCAGTGGTGGAGAGTTGAGCCAGCGCAGACTCGAGAGACTCCTGGCCTTGAGATAGAGCCCAGTGCAGCTACCTACTTTAGAAAACTTGTAATGCTGAACCTGGACTTTTATTTCTTTGTTTTTCTAATTTATACCTAAGATTTTGTCCCTAGGTTTCTTTGTTCCTAAGATGGTGCCAGAAGTGGCAAATTTGTACACTATTTGTTGTACTTGTGTATCCCTGTACTTGAGTACATGTGACAATAAAACAATTCTAATTCTAATGGCAGGTAGGCCTAATGAATTCTAGAAACAGTCAACTAAAGTTATTAAATGTGAGGAGAAAATTCCTTGGAAATGAAGTCGGGTTAGCCAACTTAAACATATCAAAGAAAATATTGCTGAAGATTTTGATCTTTATTGCCCAGGTACTAAGCAGTGGCTCAGTGGAATGCAGAGAGGAATGTCTGACATAAAGACTCCACACCTCTTCAGAAGATGATAAATTTCTGTTCCATTAATTTGAAAATCTAGACATGCATGTCTAGAGTGTGCACCTCTACAAATGATCCTTTCTGGGTCCTTTACAGATGATTGTTAACTTCAGGTGGTGAAAAACAGAAATTTTGTTTTGTGAAGGTAAAAGGTTGGAATGGATTTTTTTATCACTGAAGTAATTGAAAGGGATGGGGAGCAACTAATTTGACAAGATAGACAAGAATGTGGGAATGAGAACAGGTTTTGGATTAGTGGTGCTGGAAGAATACAGCAGTTCAGACAGCATCCGAGGAGCAGCAAAATCGTCGTTTTGGGCAAAAGCCCTTCATCAAGGGCTTTTGCCCGAAACGTCGATTTTGCTGCTCCTCGGATGCTGCCTGAACTGCTGTGCTCTTCCAGCGCCACTAATCCAAAATCTGGTTTCCAGCATCTGCAGTCATTGTTTTTGCCTGAATGAAAACAGGGTCAAGCAGCATGCTTGGATTGCTTTTATGGGTGGCAGCTCACCAGTAAATCATGACTCTGTTTGCTGTCTCAGATGGACATAAAACATATGATTCGAAGATAAGCAGGGTAATCTCATTCTTCTTGGCATGCATTCATTTCTCAACTAACTGTGACACAGATTGCCAAGCCACTTATTTAATCCATACTTGTGGAACCTTACTGTACACAATTTGGCTGTTGCATTTTCTGCAATACAGTTGCAGTAGGAAGGGATTCCCTTGTCTATGAAGCAATTGGGACATACTGCCATCATAAAAGGTGCTATACAAGTGCAAGTCTTTCCTTTGCTGAATCTCATCCAACAATATCAAAGAATTTGTTATTAACTTGTGAGATCTGCCAGTAGTTAGACACAAGTAGTGCACCTGACCTAACTGTTTAATTGGTGATATACTAGGCAACTGCTTCTTAAGTTGACTCTTTGCATTTTCAGTGGCAATCCTGCTGCCATGTATTGAAAAGTTAATGCTAGTCAGTCAGCATGGCTTTGTAAGGGTAAAAAATGAGGTCTGCAGATGCTGGAGATCACAGCTGAAAATGTGTTGCTGGTCAAAGCACAGCAGGCCAGGCAGCATCTCAGGAATAGAGAATTCGACGTTTCGAGCATAAGCCCTTCATCAGGAATGAGAGAGAGTAGCCTGGCTTTGTAAGGGGCAAGTCACATCTGACAACTTAATTGGGGTCTTTGACTAGGTGACACAAGTATTGGATGAGGCGTAGTGCTTACGGATGTTGTATATCTATACTTATGGAGAGCATTTGGTATGGTGCAACATGGCAGGTTTGTTCACAAATTAGAAATGTTTGGGATTGATGGGTCCTTTACAGCATGTTTAAAAGTTTTTTCAAAAGATAGGAATAGAGGGTGGTTTGGATGGGCATTTCTCAGGTTGGAGACAAGTTGAAAGTGGTATTCCCCAGGGATCAGTGTGGGGACCTTTGCATTTTCTGATATATGTAAATGATTTGGAGATGGGCGTTGAGGGAAAAATCTCTAAAGTTGCAGATGATGCTAAGCTAGGGAAAATACTGAATTGTGAGGATGATGTTGAGTGATTTCAGAGAGATATTAACAAATTGTCAAAAAGGGCAGACACCTGGCAGATGAATTCCAAAGCAAAGATATGTGAGATAATGCATTTTGGCAGAAGAAACATGAAGAGACAATACAGAACTGAAAAGTGTGGTGCTGGAAAAGCACAGCAAGTCAGACAGTATCCCAGGAGCAGGAGAGTCGATGTTTCAGGCACTTCATCAGGAATATTGGGGGGAGGAGTGTTTGGTGTGCTCAGAGATAAATCCAAGGGTGGGATTCGGGCTGAGGGGAGGAAGTAACTGAGAATGTGATAGGTAGATGAAGGTGGTTGGTGATGATGATAGGTCAGAGGGGAAGGTGGAGCGGATAGGTGGGAAGGAAGGTGGACAGGTGGGACAGTTCAAGAGGGCGGTGCCGAGTTGGAAGGTTGGATCTGGGATGGGGAGATGAAGAAACTAGTGAAATCAATTTTGATGCCATGTAGTTGGAGGATTCCAAGGCAGAAGGTGAGGCATTCTTCTTCCAGGTGGCTTAGGATTTGGCAGTGGGAGGAGGCCCAGGACTTACATGAGCTTGATAGAGTGGAAGGGGGAATTGAAGTGTTCAGCCACAGGGTGGTGGGGTTGTTTGGTGCATGTGCCCCAGAGATGTTCCCTGAAATGCTCCATGAGTTGGTATCCTGTCTCCCCGATGTAGAGCTGAAAATGTCTTGCTGGAAAAGCGCCGCAGGTCAGGCAGCATCCAAAAAACAGGAAATTCGACGTTTCGGGCATAAGCCCTTCATCAGAAATTTGATTTCTGATGAAGGGCTTATGTCTGAAACGTCGAATTTCCTGTTCTTTGGATGCTGCCTGACCTGCTGCGCTTTTCCAGCAACACATTTTCAGCTCTGATCTCCAGGATCTGCAGACCTCACTTTCTCCTCCCCGATGTAGAGGTGACCGCATTGAACACTGTAGATGAGGTGGGTGGATATGAAAAGATCCTCTGGGGCCTTGGACAGAGGTGAGGAGGGAGGTGTGGGTTTTACACCTCTTGCAGCAAGAGAGGGTGCCAGGAGTGGAGGGTGGGTTGGTGGGGTGGGGGGGTGCACCTAGTGAGGGAGTCATGGAGGGAATGATCTCTGCCGAATTCTGTTAGAAGTGGCAATGGAAATATCTCTCTGGTGGTGGGATCTGATTATAGGTGGCGGAAATGGCAGAAAATCTGCTGTATCCAGACACTGATGGGGTGGAAGGTAAGGAGGGGTGGGGGGGAGGGGGTTGCGTTCTGTCCTTGTTGCGGATGGAGGGTTGGGGTTTAAGGATGGAGGTACAGGAAGTGGAGGAGATGCACTGGAGGGCATTGTTGATCACTTAGGAGGGGAAATTGTGGTTCTTGAAATAGGAGGCCATCTGGGATGTACTGCAGTGGAATTGGTCCTCCTGGGAGAAAACATGGCAGGTCGGAGGAATTGGGTGTCAGGGATAGTGTTTTTACAGGAGAGAGGGTGGGGGAGATGTGGTCGAGATAGCTGTAGGAGTCGGTGGGTTTGAAATAGATGTTTGTGTTGCGTCGGTTGCTACAGATGGAGGTGGAAAGGTCCAGGCAGGGAAGGGAGGTTTCCAAAATGGTCCAGGTGAACTTGAGGTCAGGGTGGAAGGTGCTCATGACGTTGATGAACTGTTTAACTTCCTCGTGGAAGCACGAGGTGACGCCAGTACAGTCTAACTACAGAACATGGACTGTTCCACATATCTGATGAAGAGGCAGGCATAGCTGGTGACCATGTGGGTATCCATGGCTAACCCTTTGGTCTGAAGGAAGTGGGAGGATTCAAAAGAGAAGTTGTTGAGGGTGAGGATCAGTCCAGCCAATTGAATGAGTGTGTCAATGGAGGGAGACTAGTTGGCTCGGTGGGTGGCGTTCATGGAAATGGTGTCATCGGCAGCTGTGGCTGCGGAGGCAACATGGGCAGTGAAGTTTCGGTGAGTGACAGCAGCGGTGGCAGAAGTGGCACGTTCAGCAGTCAAAGATACTACTTTGAGAGGAGTACAGGAGCAGAGGGACCTCAGGGTTTGTGCCCATAATTTTCTGAAGTTGGCCAGGCAAATTGAAACAGTTGTTAAGAACGTTTATAGGCTCCTTGGGTTTATAAATAAATAGAGAGTATAAAAACAAGGAAGTTCAGCTACATCTTGACAAATCATTGGTCAGACCAAATTTGGAGTTTTGCGTTAAGGAAGAATGGGAAAGCCCTTAATAGATTTACAGATATTTACTAGAAAGATATCACAAATGAAGGATTTTAAAACAAGTAAGGATTAGAGAGATTGAGTTTATTCTTCTTGGAGCAATGAAGATTAAGAGGTGACCTTATTGAGACATTCAAACTTATGAACAATTTTAACAGAGTAAAGAATATTCTGTTTCGAATAATTGATATGTCAGGAGTTAGGGGTCACAATTTCAAAATAGTCAGCAAGAGAGCTAAAAAACGGGATGACGAGAAATGTCTTTACTCAGGCAATTATTAGGTTTTGGAATAGGCTGCCTGTGAGAATGAGGGAAGCGGATTCCATAGGAGGCTTTAAAAGAGTACTGGATATACAGAGAAACCTCGATTATCCGGCATTCGATGAACCGAATTTCGAATGATCTGCACAAGATTGCATGTCCTGATGGTTGGCTAACTATGTTATCCGGCATCAATTATTCAGTATTCAACTAAACGAATGAAATACTCCTCGCCCATGTCCTTTGGATAATTGAAATTTCTCTCTGTTTGGAAGTAATGAATTTTGATGGCTATGGAGATAGGGCTGGAGAATGGGACTGGCTGCATAGCTCTTCTGGGAGCCAGTACACACATGATAGGTTGAATGGCCATCTCTGTACTGTGAAATTCTATGATTCTGTGAAAATTGTTTTCAACAATGCATTTGCCATAAGAGTTAATCCAAAAAGAGGCATGGAATTTCTTAATGCTTTTCAGGATGCTACACCTTCACCATTGCTACTCAATCAATGGACCTCTCTGTACATTCTCTGTAGTTATAACACTATTCTGTGTTCTGTTCTATTACCCTGATATGCTTATGTAGGGTATAATTCGTATCACTAGCATGCAAAACAATAATTTTCACTGTATGTCAGTACATGTGACAGTAATAAATCAAATCAAACCAAATCATTGTTAGGTTGATAGCAATTTACTGAATTTGAAGGGCAGAAACAAAGTTCAAATTGTTTATCCAAAACAGTTGAGGTAAGAGAACATGACTCCTGGTGTTAAGTGAAAATATACGTCCTTAATGATCAGAATATGTGTTTCGGAGGTAACAAAGGATCTACACGAAAACTAACACATTATGTTATTTTGCATGTGATTAATAGGGTAATTCAAATAATTTGAATATTTCAAAACACAAAAATTGCAATCTGTCTTTTATAAAGCTTATGATTGGAAAGTTAATGTTGAATCGAGTACGGCCCATTCAAGATTTTGGGCTGAATTTTATGTCTTTTTGACTAAGAGCAAGTTGCATTGTTATGGAGGGAATTTTGCAACAGAGCTTGGTGAGTTTTCTCAATGTCTTAACGAATTCACTTAATTTACTCCCTATCCTGTGCCATGCATTCTATCTCATTCTAGCCCCATCTTACCACATGCCATTCCCAAAATAACTCGCCACTGCTGGGAATGTGTAAATATGTATGTCATGTATGTAAATAGTGTCCTGCATAAGTAAGAAATGCCTTTGATTTTTGTAAATGCAGGGAATGTCAGATTCCTGTCCTTGTCTTGCTCAATATGCAAAGTCTGTCCAAAATACTTTAGTACCTGTGTATGTATATAAAGATTTTTTTTATGAATAAAGTATAATTTTGCAATACAAAAAACACACTCACCAGTGTTGGAATATCCCAGAATTGAATGGCAACCCAACACCATCTCTAAAGCCCATTGTGCACCCAGACAAGTCCTGTCAGTCTGGACCTAGCCTGCCTGGTGGCTGATTGTTGCCACAAAAGCGGCAGGAAAATGAAAATTGGTGCCCCTTCTTGTGACTGAGATCTCCTGTTGGATGTGGTGGCACAGAGGCAGGATGTCCTGTTGTCCCAGCACCAGCAGTAGAGGCCATAACACCAGTCCATGCCAGCTTGATCCAAGGTTGTCACCCAGGTCAATGCAATCTCAGCCATGCGGAGACATGCATCGCAATGTCAAAAGAGGACAAATGGCTTTCTCTATTCCATCAGGCTCCTTTGTCGGTAGCAGTCCTCTTTTATCAAAATCATTTTGTAATTAAAATTTTAAATTGCCCATTACACTTCAGGCTTCTGATCCATCATTATGACACCTCGCACACAGGGCCAATGAATTGAAAGAATTTCATTTCAAATGGTGAAAATAAATTAAAGAACAACAAATGTACTCTCTTTTTGCCTCAGTTAATAATATCATTTCAATTTCAGCAGCTCTCTTTAATTTCTGAACAAGGTGTCACTTTTAACACAATATGGGCATATTTAATTGGTATACTTGGAGGAACAGAGTCTTTAGCCTGTCTATAAAAGTTACTGGATTCTGGGCAGTATAGACTGTGGTCTCCTTGAACAAATATGAATCTATGTTTCAAAGTGTTTGCGAACTAGTAATGAACCAAAGGTTTCTTTCTCTATCGTGAGGCAAAGATTTCCTGAACGTGGACTGTCATGGGAACCTGCCAGTAACCTTTTAATAAATCTACCCTAGTAAAGTAGGCTGCTTTACTTCCCCAATCTATGCAAATTTCCAGCTCCGGTATCAGATATCAACTCTAGTCACTGCATTGACTTGTCTGTGCAGAGTCTTGTGGAATTGAGAAGTATGTGCATGAGCACAATGAGCACAAGAAGAAATGTCTCCTCTGGATAATTTGTTTGAGAATTGTTTGTCACGCAAGTAATCTGCAAGCACCATATGAATTAAATTGTGTAGTGATTTTGAGGTTTATCTTGAATAATCATGCATTAAGTGTGGAAATTGCAGTATCGCTTCATCTTTCTCCTACTCTAAAGATTGCTGTATTTTTGCTGGTGTAAAAGATTAGTTCTTTGGTGATTGTTGTTCCATGGAAACAGAAAGGGACACAGATTTCTTACCATTGATTTTTCACAAAATGTTTGTGGTTGAATATCTTTGTTATGGATATCTTGGACACCTTGATATCTTTGTCAGTGAATGGCACTCTTCATCTATGTTTGTTATGAACCTCATTTTAAATTATTATTTTAAATAGTACATTTTCTTTTATATTCATGTGCTTACTTTTTATTTCTACTTGTGTTTACCTTTTGTGTATTTCTTGATATCCTCGCAGTTGTTAAATTTTCCATCAGCATCATAGAATTAGATGCCTCAGGAGAAGCCATGTAGGCTAGAATGCCAGCGCCATCTCTATGAAAGAACTATTCTATTTGATTAGATTTCCTACAGTATGGAAACAGACCCGAAGAGTAACCCACCCAGACCCATTTCACTACATTTACGCCTGACTAATGCACCTATCACTATGCTAACATGGCCAACCCACCTAACCAGGCATTCCTGATGAAAGGCTTTTGCCCGAAACGTCGATTTTACTGCTCCTCGGATGCTGCCTGAACTGCTGTGCTTTTCCAGCACCTCTAATCCAGAATCTGGTTTCCAGCATCCGCAGTCATTGTTTTTACCTAATCCGGAGGGAGGGCGGAAATGACGGCAGATGATACGCTGTATACGGAGGTTGGTGGGGTGGTAGGTGAGAATCAGTGGGGTTCTGTCTTGGTGCCGGTTGGAGGGGCGGGGCTCAAGGGCGGAGGAGCGGGAAGTGGAGGAGATGCGGTGGAGGGCATCGTCGATCACGCCTGGGAGGAATCTGCGGTCCTTGAAGAAGGAGGCCATCTGGGCTGTACGGTAATGGAACTGGTCCTCCTGGGAGCAGATGCGGCGGAGACGAAGGAATTGGGAATATGGGATGGAGTTTTTATAGGTCCACACCCCCCACCAACCCAACCTCCACTCCCGGCACCTTCCCCTGCAATCGCAGGAAATGCAAATCTTGCGCCCACACCTCCTCCCTTACTCCTCTCCAAGGCCCCAAGGGATCCTTCCATATCCACCACAAATTCACCTGCACCTCCACACACATCATCTATTGCATCCGCTGCACCCGATGAGGCCTCCTCTATATTGGGGAGACAGGCCGCCTACTTGCAGAACGCTTCAGGGAACACCTCTGGGACGCCCGAACCAACCAACCCAACCACCCCCTGGCTCAACACTTTAACTCTCCCTCCCACTCCACCAAAGACATGCAGGTCCTTGGACTCCTCCATCGCCAGAACATAACAACACGACGGTTGGAGGAAGAGCGCCTCATCTTCCGCCTGGGAACCCTCCAGCCACAAGGGATGAACTCGGATTTCTCCAGTTTCCTCATTTCCCCTCCCCCCCACCTTGTCTCAGTCGATTCCCTTGAACTCAGCACCGCACTCCTAACCTGCAATCCTCTTCCTGACCTCTCCACCCCCACCCCACTCCGGCCTATCACCCTCACCTTGACCTCCTTCCACCTATCACATCTCCATCGCCCCTCCCCCAAGTCCCTCCTCCCTACCTTTTATCTTAGCCTGCCTGGCACCCTCTCCTCATTCCTGATGAAGGGCTCTGGCCCGAAACGTCGAATTTCCTGTTCCTTGGATGCTGCCTGACCTGCTGTGCTTTAACCAGCAACACATTTTCAGCTTTTTACCTAATCCACCTAACCTGCACATCTTTGGAGTGTGTGAGGAAACCAGAGCACGCGGAGGAAACCCATGCAGACATGGGGAGAATGTGCAAACTCCACATAGACAGTCGCCCAAGGCTGGAGTCAAATATAGGTCCTTGGTGCTGTGAGGCAGCTGTGCTAACCACTGAGCCACCATGCCACCCAGAATCCAATTAGCATTATTTTCTGGCTCTTTCAACACATTCCTATCATTATTTTTCTTTGAGTATCGTACAATTTCCTTTTGAAAGTTAGAATTGAATGTGCTTTACTACTTATATGACAGCCCCCAAAACATATAAAGTAGTATTAAGGGTATGTCTGGAAATTAGAATCTGAAGTAGCATTTCTTTTAAAAATGCTAACTGATGTGCTAGTGTATTATTTCTTTTTACTGTTTTAACTTGGGTGTTGTCAAATCGCTCGATTCCATAGCTGACAAATATGCAGTTGCATTCAGGAAGGTCATTTGATTCCTGCTACCTATAGATGACATTAATAAATGCTCAACAGTTCACCAAGTTGCAAGCTTGCCAAAACAAACAATTAAGAAACCTGAGCTAGATGCTAGATTTGCTGGATGTACTCAGTTGGTCATATAATATTTGTAAAAGGAACAGATGAAATGATATTTCAGAATGACATTTATTTGCTGTTACTGGAACAACCTTGAAATATGATTGTGAAGTGGTTTGTAATGTGGCCATATCACATAATCACTTTCAATGGAATATAAATTAACCATCAAACATAAATAATGTTATGATTGTAATCAAAAAGATCTATCGATATTTAATTTCCATCATTTGATTGGCATACCGGAGACACTTCATGAGCTACAAATGATTTTCAGAAAGATAAATACAGACCTGAAATGACCACTATGATTACCTGATCACAGGTTGAGACAAATCCAGGGAAACTATGTGGAATTAACAAAATTCACTGCATTGCGTTTGCCATGTTATTCAAAGACTGAAACTAGTCAATTCAGTCAGTGTCAAGAAATTTCACTTCTTCTATAATTCACATTTCCATGATAATTTGACATGTTGGCAAATGAAACATTACTTGCAGAGTATTCAAAAAGAAAGAAAAATGCAACACACACAACAATATATAAGTTGTTATGTTTAAGAGAGAAAGAATGACCATCTCACCTCTTTTTAAGACCCCTCTTGGTTGTTGCAAGAAATATTTTTCATATCTTTCTTTTAGCTTGTAGTAATCACAAATCAATTAAACTTAGTTAGTATGATGTGTATACAGTCAAGATTAGAATGGTGCTGGAAAAGCACAGCAGGTCAGGCAGCATCCAAGGAGCAGGAAAATTGACGTTTCGGGCAAAAGCCCTTCGTGTGTGTACAGTCAATTGCAACTTAAACCATGAAACAGCCTGCAATCTTTACACAAATGTATCCTCATTGAATGTGTCTAATTCTGGGAAGTGGGAATGAAATGTAGTTGTTTTCCCCTGGATGGAGAGCATTAGTGACTCTTCCTAAAATAACAGTGGATGGAAAACTGCAAGATGTTACAAATGTTCTCATTTCCAGCTTGGAAGAAGACAGATGTAATTGGCACAGTCACCTTCACAGCATCTGTCAATGTGGTCTTACAGCGCTGAGTTTTTAATGCTGGCTGCAGCACTTGGCAGCTTTTAGTGAGGATGTCTTTAGTGTAGCACATTTCTGAAAACTCTTTCTAGATGTGGTTTATATTGGAGAATTGTGCCCTATAAGCCCCAGGCAGATATGATCTCCTGCTGCAAACTTCTCCCTTCCCTGTAATTGATCCTTCTCCAAAATATGCAGCATTTCAAGTTGAATGGCTACTGATTCCGGTGTTTCTGGAAATTTAAGTTTTCTTTAAAGTCAGTAAAATGCCCTTCGGTACTTGCCACACCTCTTGCTGTGGATATTTGAAACTTGAGCTCCTAAATCATGCACCAACATCTTGTAGAATCATATCAAGAGCCAGAAGAAACAAACAAAACTAAATGGACTACTGACATCAAAGAATCAGAAATAACAATAACACACCAAGTACAGTTGATATTATAAAGTCTTCTGCAGTAACATTTAAGGACTTGTGAGAAAATTGGGACAGCTGTATCATGGTTAAATCATGAAATCTGTACCATTGTAACCCTCACTAAATGTTAACTGGTAGACACCTATAATACCATCCCAGGGTATGTCTTATCTCAATGGCAGATAGCCCCACTATAGGTGGCAGCACAGTGATGCATCGTCACAAGAAGGTTTCCCTCGGAGTTACATTGAATTTGAACCCCATAAGATTCTCATGGCATTAGGTCAAACATGGAAAAAGACACCCATTGCTGATTGCCGCCTACTATTCCTCCTTAGTTGAGGAAGCAGTACTTACTTGCGTTGACACCACTTAGAATAATCACTGAGGGTACAAAGGGCACAGAAAGTACATTGGGTGAGAGTTTTAATGTGCATCACTATGGGTGGCTCAGTTACAAAGCTACTGAATGAGTCCTGAAGGGCTAATCTACAGGAGGGAGTAAGGCATCCAACAAACCCAAGCATTTGTGACCTTATCCTTACCAATCTACAAGTCACAGATGCATCTATTTCTGACAGTATTAGCAAGAGTGGCCACAGCACAGTTCTTGCATTCCAATATCTTGTTATGATTTATTACCATTGCCCCAACAGGATAGATTTCAAACAAACCTAACAGCGCAAACTTGTATCAATGAGGCACTGTGTGCCATCAGCTGCAGCAGAATTGCATTCAAGCACAATTTGTAACCTCATGGTCAAGCATATCTCCTCATACTACAATTATCATCAACAAGAAGATCAGCCCTTCAACAATGGAGCAGCACCAAGCATATCTGAAAATGATATATGAGAGTCCTTGGATGTTTAACAGTAGAATTGATCCCACAACCAGGAGTTTCAGCACTGCAATTTCTATTACTTCCAGTCGTGAATGCTAATAGAAAATTAAACTACTAACAAGAAGAGAAAGCTCCAAAGCATTCATTATTCTGAAGGATCCCACCCATCCCAGTTCATGGTACAAAGGTAAAGTATTTGTAACGTCTTCACATAGAAGCATTTCTACTTCCTCCTTAG
Organism: Hemiscyllium ocellatum; assembly: GCF_020745735.1. Classification (NCBI taxonomy): domain Eukaryota; kingdom Metazoa; phylum Chordata; class Chondrichthyes; order Orectolobiformes; family Hemiscylliidae; genus Hemiscyllium; species Hemiscyllium ocellatum. Next base: position 73,552,558 of record NC_083407.1, on the reverse strand, counting down.
GTCTCCAGCATCAAAAATGCCAATCTTCAACCAATTCTATTCACTCCATATCATTATCAAGAATTAACTGGATGCACTAAATACAGCAAAGTACATGAACTCTGACAACATCTTGGCTGTAGTATGGAAGATTTACAATTGCACCCAATTAAGCTGTTCCAGTGCAAAAACAGCACTGATGAGTAACTCATTTCCTGATTCCCCAAAGCCTGTCCACCACCTACAAGGGTCAAGTCAGGAGTGGGATGGAATACTCCTCACTTGACTGGACAAGTGCAGCTCCAACAACACTCAGGAAGCTTGACACTAATCACGACAAAGCAGCCTACTTGTTCAGTACTCCACACACTGCCTTAAACATGTACTATCTCCACAATCAGCACACAATATGTATGACCCAAATGTGCACCACAGCAACTCACTATGTTCCATTTCACAGTATCTTTCAAACACTGAAAAATGACCTATCAGAAGAACAAAGACAGCAGAGGCGTGGAAACTGAACCACCTGCAAGTTGCACACTATCTGGCTTGGAAATTTATCACAATTCCTTCACAGTTGTTCGATCAAAATCCTACAATTTCCTTCAAGGCCGCATTGGACACACCATGATGTGGTTCAAGAATGTGGCTCATTCTCCAGAACAGTTAGAGATGAGCCATAAACGGCGGCCATGACAGTAGCACTCATATCCCATAAGTGAATAAAGAAACATCAGGGTGAGAGCAAACATTGTTATTATTCATCATCCTATGGTTCAACATTGCAAATTGCTCTAGAGTGAAAGAAAACAAACTATCAGTTTTCAGTAGATTTTAGTACAAGAACTGAGATATTGATGTCTACTGTTGACTTGTAAGAAGAGTGGTAGTTTATTCAAATTTGTAGAAGAAACAAATGTTCCAGCCAAACTGTATTATGCAAAATGACTTAACCAGGACAGTCGAAATGTTGATTATTAGTAAATATTCCATAATCAGTGGTGGTGTGAATACACTTCAAAATATGTGCTGTTAAATATTTTACATTGGTATTAAAAATCTACCATAGTCCTGCAAACGGTTTAAAAACTCTCGAAGCAAACACATAAGATATCAGGTTTACTCTCACCACTGTTGTAGGCATGTGGCAGTGGAAACTGGACACCCCCGGAGATAAGTGTGTTCTGATGAGAAAATTGTCTGTAATTATGGTTATCCAAGAGGCTGTTGTTCGCTGACGAAAGGTTTCTAGTTGCTTTTACTTCAGCTACAAAAAGCAGCAGTGGCAATGTGCACATTGTTCTATTCAACCAGTATAATGGTCCAGCAATCACATTCAGAGTGGTGGCTTTATCTTCCAGTAATGATGCCAAATTATTATGGTACCAACTTCTAAACAAAATAAAAAAAATACTATATTCATTGTTCTTACAGAGAACTGAATGCATTGCAAAGGTCACGCTGATTTTAGGTCTGCAGATATCATTTTAATGAAGGGTTTGGTAGATACACTGAAGTTTCAAAACTTTAGTGTAGTAGTATAAGAGTGACCTTTGTTGACAATTGAGTCAGAATCAAATCCAGACAAATGATACTATGAAAAAGATAGTGGCGCTCTTTGATAATTTGTACAAAATATAATTTAACAAGAGAAATAACTGTTCTCAAAATTCATTATGTTACAGGATTGTTTTTTAGATAAATATTTAGAATTGGGTCAAATGTATTGAGTGGAAGATTGTCAAAAGTATAAATAATGGCTACAGAAATGCTTTGTTAGTCAGTAAGCTTAACCATTATTCCTGATAATAATCAAATATTTGAAGAAACACTCCAGAGATGTTCTCCTTAATTAAAATAAATTTGCAAAGTCCCTTAAGTGATTCTCTATCGTCAGCTCAATAAAAGATTGGGCTGAACTTAATTAGGAATCGACTAAATCAATTTCAACAAGTTTCATGGGGATTTTCTCTCTGTTAGCCAGAGTGAGTTTTTTCACAATATTCTCCACAGCTCACCTCATCATCTGTACCCCATGCCTCTATGGTGCCCCGCCCATGCTATGTTCTGTTTTTCCAGTAGTGAATGTTCTTGCCTTTGTTGGGACCGCTGGCTTTCCTGAGACCTGTGCCATTTTTGAAATGCAGTTGTGCATCAGGTCGATTGCTGTCAGTCCAGAGCTGCCCTGCACAGTTCCTGTGTCTAAAGAATTGCCTTGAAGTTGCCCAACAGAGGCAAGTTAACTCCCTGCTTTGCCATCAGTGACATGGAGCGCCTGGTGGATGGTGTGGTGCAGAGGAGAGCCATCTTTTTACCTCAGGCCTGCCAGTATAGACCATGACACCAAGTTGCTCCACCTCATCCAAAGTTGCCACCCAAGTAAGTTCTGTTTTAACAGCCTTGAGGAATGCCAACAATGCAGCAATCAGGTTAATGACCTTCAGTACTTCAGCAATGTAAATGCCACCTTTTGTACATGTCTCCCTGCTATCTCACAGTTTAATTCTGTGATTATATCCATCTTTCACCAAGGCTGATGCTCTACCAGTCTTAATATTGCACGGAACATCTTTCTTCATTCATTCTCACTCACCTCAATCCTACCCCCAGACTACTGACCCATGTGTGGCCTCTGTGCTGTCTACACATTCACTCAGGACACCTCTCCAATGTTGCTGCACCTTCACCAGCACTAACAGCTGTGCTGGCCACTTGCAACTCACTCAGTCCCATCCTTTGTTTCAGTCCAGGAGAAAGTGATCCACAGTATGACAGAAACAGCCAAGTCAGTGGTGGACTGCCCATCATCAGCCTACTCATGTCCTTCAAGGACAGGATTGTCACCTTGTTAGGGAAGGATAGATATCACTCATGGTGATGCTGGAACTTTCATGTCCCAGCAAACATTAAAAGTCAAGTAGCATATAGTGCTCCTCTCCTGTTTTCACTACTATGAATATATTGTTAACATGCTGAACTCCTATCACTGTTTTGTAACTCATATTCGCTTTTATCTCCTGAAGGTTTTCTTGACATCTGCACCAACCTCTGGAGAGCATACCTTCCTTCACCCCCAGAGAAGAAGCCACAAATCCCTCAGATTGCCTCCTGCACCCTCCACCATCTCAGATACCAACACCTCAGTGGGTTCATTGGCAAGGTTAGCGTCAGGAACACAGTGTGGTCAGCACATCACTGGCACATTTCTTCATCTGGCCAAGAAAGAAACATCCCAGATCATTGGCACGTAGTGAGCTCCAAAGAACAGGCACTGTTTTTACTCCAGGCAGAAGATGATCCCATAGTGTTGACTATCAAGATCTTTATCCAAATGCACAGGCACACACACAAGAAGCAGGTGGATTTGTCAGAGGCATTGACAAAATGACTTGAAAGGTGGAAGACTTCACCAATGCTATTGGCACCATACTACCTCTGGTGTGTGAGTGTCTGTCTCCATGGAGACCCAGATCCAAGACACTCAGTGCCTGTTGGAGATGCACATAAAGCTGCACTCCATTGCTCATTTTCTTTGTATAGTCCACCCAGGTGATACATGAAGGTGGAAATTTGCCCCATAGTTTTGGGATCATTGATCCTGCTTCACCATATTAATCAAATGATTTAGTTTTCACATTTAAACTATTAAAACATAGAATTCATTACTTTAGGCACCCCTTTCTCACAAAGTGACAAGATGATGTCAGTAAGCACTTAGCTGGAGCAGGAACCTAATATAGACCCTGAGAAGTCTTCCCCATGGATAGTCCAGAGGTGACCAGGCCTCCCAGCAGTCCCCTTGCCATCCTCCAAACTGTAGGAGTTCAAGCTGAGGAGGGTGACCGTGTATCTGGACAGGACACATTCATCATGTGTAGGCTCCCTCGCCACAAATGGTCCGTGGCTGGCCACAACATAACAGTTACAATTTGCAAACTATTTACAGGATAAAGTTTTGACCTAAATTTTCAGATTTATGTCACATTCCTCTGGCAAATGTTTGCATTTTTATTTGATCAGTTTAAAAAACTTTTAATTTATCTATCAGTCAGTGATCATCAGGCGGTAATTATCTTAATTGTTAAGTAGGAGGTTTAGGGCCTTGGAGCATTCTTGCAATGATATCATGGAATTGCTCCTCACTAGGCATTAGTACAGTGTAGGCAGAGTTAAGAAGGAAAAGGAGTTAGACCAAAGTGCAGAGAAGCCTTTAGAGTAGACCAGCCAGCCTTAATCTAAAGATAGAATTTATGGAATGGTCTTTCTATATGTTAACAGTATGATTGGTACCTGCTATACCACTGGTTACCGTGTATTGTGGTATTAAGTCTGCATAAGTAGTGCTGTCAAGAAATCCAGGCCTGATGACACTTCTTGACTTTGCCTTGTCCTCAACCAGTCTGTCTTGAATCCAAATTCTTAGATATGAACATTAAACCAACAAAAGACGAACAGGTTTAACTACTCTTTAGATAGGATCTACATATTCGTTACAGAAAACTGAAGGTGCAGACGTGATTACAGTGGAAGATTTTCGTCTTGATTGCCTGAGTGTTCAATATCGTATGGTTAGAATTTATAGAAGGAAATTGGCAAAGAAAACTCCTTGGCACTGCCATTTTTCTGTATTACATTAATGAGAAAATGTGGACTACTTTGAGAAATACAAATGTGACCGTTGCCCACTGTCCTTTTCTTTGTATAGTCCACCCAGGTGATACATGAAGGTGGAAATTTGCCCCATAGTTTTGGGATCATTGATCCTGCTTCACCATATTAATCAAATGATTTAGTTTTCATCGTTTAAACTATTAAAACATGGAATTCATTGCAAAGCAATGGGATTAGGATAAAATCTCAACTGGAACAGCAACATATTTGTACATGAAAAAACATTGAGTTCTTATTCCCTGATGTGCGTCACTCAACATCATGGAAATGATTTGTATTTTTACAGAGCAGTAATGTTCCGATGTGAAAGCCTGAAGAAAAAAAAAAGCTTGTTTTGTTTTAAAAAGAAATCCACAACCTTCAAACAAAATACTGAAGAGATAGCACTTGGTTGTCAATTTTCACGGAATGTAATTGCTCCTAAATTGCCTTTACAGGTTGAACTGTTTTGTGCATATAACTTCAAGTTTACAGAGGTGTCTATGCACTCAATTTATTTAGCAATATCAAAGAGAGCCTCCACCTGTGATTGTCTTTTATTTTATTCCTGGTCCCTCTTGTACATCTAGAAAATATCTTGGGTGCCTGATTTGGCCATGGTTCATCACTTGGCATTAAGAAAATTAAATTCCTTCTGTTGATAATTTCATCAAAAATGTTGGAGTAAAAATAAAGCAGAAAATCAGCCTGACTTTCATCATGAAATATGCGATGAGAAGAATTTCACCCCATTTAACACATTGTCAAATAATTTTATACCCTTTTTTTGCAGACTTAATCAAAATCTTAATTTAAAAAAGAATAAATTGTAAGTTTAGAAGTTAACTAATTTGAAAAGTAGTTGATCGTCAGCTGAACACTTCTTATAGAGGAAAACAAAATGTTATAAGCATTTGAGATGATGGACCTTCTGTTCTGAAGGTTAACAGCAAGAATGTAATTTCAATTTGGTGCTTTAGGGCCTTATTCTGTAGATGCTAACGTTCTGTGCTGGGCACATAAACCCCTCCAGTTTATGTGTAAGAGAATAGGTTTTGGGGAATAAGAAGCTTAGTCTGCCTGTGAGAAATAAAGTTAAAAATCACACAACACCAGGTTATAGTCCAACAGGTTTAATTGGAAGCACACTAGCTTTTGGAGCGAAGCTCCTTCATCAGGTGATAGTGGAGGGCTCAATCCTAACACAGAATTTATAGCAAAAATTTACAGTGTGATGTAACTGAAATTATACATTGAAAAAATGATTGTCTGTTAAGCCTTTCATCTGTTAGAATACAGTGATAGTTTCATTTCTTTCATGTGTAAATCACAAAGCCTTTTTTAAAAAAGTTGCATTCTCGGATTAGCTATTAACAATGGTGATAGCTAGACAATATGTTGAAGGTGTTGGCCCCCTGTGTTCTCTGTCTATGCCATGATGTTTAGATTGTTTCTAATCTAAAAAGTGAGATCACAGAGTTTTACATAAATTCATGCAGTTTTTGAGCTCAGAGTTCTACATGAATGCATGCAGTTTTTGAGCAAAGTACAATGTAACCCTGCAAGTACAAATTCACCCCACAAAATATATGTGTGCATATGGGACTTTGTCTGTCTGTGTGTGTGTGATTGTCTGGGTTGGGGGTTGTGAGTGTGAGAAAGTGTATGTGTGTGTATAGTGAGTGCAGAGTGTCTTAAGCCTATGAGGGGATGCATATGTGAGTGTGGGAGTGTGTGTGTCTATAAGGGTGTGTGTGGGTGTCTGTGTGCGCGTCTGTGTGTATGTGTGTCCGTGTGTATAGGAGTGCCTGTGTGTGTGTGAGTGTGTGTGTAGGAGTATCTGTGTGTGTGTATAGTGCAATGGCGGTCACCTGTAATGTGACATGAACCCAAGGTCCCAGTTGAAGCCCTCCCTATGGGTATCAGCCTCTGCTTGGCCTCTTTCCTCTGCTGCCTGTCCCGAAGTCTATCTTGGAGGATGGTCACCCAAAGGTCCGAGGCTGAATGTCCTGGACCACTGAAGTGTTCCCCAATTGGGAGGGAACCCTCCTGTTTGTTGATTGTTGTGCGGTGCCCATTCATCCGTTGTCATAGCTTTTGCTCAGTTTCCCCAATGTACCATGCCTCCAGGAATCCTTGCTTGCAACGTATAAGATAGACAACATTGGCTGAGTCACATGAGTACCGGCCATGTACAAGATGGGAGGTGTCCCCACGCGTAATGGTGCTATCTATGTCCACACTCTGTCACGTCTTGCAGCGTCTACCATGACAGGGTTGTATTGAGTTATCCCGAGAGCCGGGCAGCTTGCTACAAACAACGAACTGTTTGAGGTTTGGCAGTTGTTTAAAGGCAAGTAGTGGAGGTGTGGGGAAGGTCTTGGCGAGGTGTTCATCCTCATTGATAATGTGTTGCAGGTCATGAAGAACATGGCATAACGTTTCAGCTCCTGGGAAGGACTGAACAACGAAGGGTACCCTGTCGGTTGCAGCATGTGTCTGTCTCCTGTCATCACGGTTCTTTGTTGTGGCATGTCGGAACTGGTGGTCGATGAGTTGAGCATCGTACCCTGTTCTTGTGAGGGCATCCTTGAGTACTTCCGGGTGTCCGTCATGTTCTTCCTCATCTGAACAGATCCGGTGTATGCGTAGGGTTTGTCCATAGGGGATGGCTGTTTTAATATGTTTTGGGTGGAAGCTGGAGAAGTGTGAGGTTGTCTGTGGGTTTGCGGTAAAGTGTGGTGCCTGAGGTGTCCATCCTTGATGGAGACGCATGTGTCAAAGAACGAGACAGATAGTCGAGAATAGTCCATGGTGAGATTGATGGTGGGAGAAACTTATTGATGTCACTGTGTAGTTTTATCAGTGACTCCTCACCATGGGTCCAGAGGAAGAAAATGTCGTCAATGTACCTGGTGTACAATGTTGGTTGGAGATCCTGCATAGAGAAGAAGTCTTGTTTGAACCTCTGCATAAAAATATTGGTATATTAGGGTGCAAATTTGGTCCCCATGGCTGTTCCGTGTGTCTGGATGAAGAATTGGTTGTCAAAGGTGAAGACATTGTAATCAAAGATAAAGCGGATGAGTTGTGGGGTGAATTTGTACTTGCAGGGTTACATTGTACTTTGCTCAAAAACTACATGCATTCATGTAGAACTCTGAGCTCAAAAACTGTATGAATTTATGTAAAACTCCGTGATCTCACTTTTTAGATTAGAAACAATCTAAACATCATGGCATAGACAGAGAACACAGGGGGCCAACACCTTCAACATATTGTTTGGAGACTGGCAGTTGTTGGTGTTGAATACTGAGGCTGTTGCCATGATGCCATCCTTGTGGGGGATGCTGGTGTAGAGTGCGGCAACATCCATTGTGACGAGGAATGTTCCTGGTTCGACTGGTCCGTGGGTGCTGAGTTTCTGTAAGAAATCCGTAGTGTCGCGACTGAAGCTGGAGATCCCCTGTACAATAGGTTTCAAAATGCCTTCCACATAGCCAGAGAGATTCTCATATAGGATCCCATTGCCCGACATGATGGGACGTCCCGGTGTGTTGGCTTTGTGTACCTTTGGAAGGCAGTAGAAATCGCCTACACGAGAAGTACGTGGGATGAGGGCACGTAGGGAACTCTGAAGGACTGGATCCAAAGTTCTGACCAGTGTGTTTAATTCTCGGGTGTGTTCTTTGGTTGGATCAGCTGGTAGATGCCTGTAGTGTTCCTGGTTGTTCAGTTGTCGGTACACTTCCTTGCAGTAAGCTGTTCTATTCTGAATGACAATGGCTCCTCCTTTATCTGCTGGTTTGATGACAATGTTGTGATTGGTTTTGAGAGCCTGGATGGCATTGCATTGTGAGCGGGTGATGTTTTGCTCTACCTTGTGTGTACGGCTGATGAATCTGGCATTTATATATTTTCTGATGGTTTGAGCATACATGTCAAGCCCAGGGCAGCGGCCCTCCGGTGGGGTCCAAGTTGACATCTTCTTTGGTCGCTCCTCTATAGATCCCTGTGATGACTGTTCCAGTTCATCAGTGGGCTCACTGGGATCACTGCCGGCACCTTGAAAGAATTCCCGGAGTCTCATTCGTCTGATGAACTCCTCTGTGTCTGCTGCCAGAACCAACGGGTCCATTTTGGTGATGGGGCAGAAGTTGAGATCCTTACTCAGAACTTCAATCTCTTCCGGTCGAAGGGTGTGGTCCGATAAGTTGATAATAGACTTCCCCGCAGTCATAATGTTAACTATTGTATTGAGACTGCATGAATGTATGTAAAACTCCGTTATCTCACTTTTTAGATTAGAATCAATCTAAACATCATGGCATAGACAGAGAACACAGGGGCCAACACCTTCAACATATTGTCTAGCTATCACCATTATTAACAGCTAACCAGAGAATGCAACCTTTTAAAAAAAAAGATTTTGTGATTTACACATGCAAGAAGTGAAACCATCACCGTATTCTAACAGATGAAAGGCTTAACAGACAATCATTTTTTCAATGTATAATATCAGTTACATCACACTGTAAATTTTTGCTATAAATTCTGTGTTAGGATTGAGCCCTCCATTATCACATGATGAAGGAGAGTCACTCCAAAAGCTAGTGTGCTTCCAATTAAACTTATTGGACTATAACCTGGTGTTGTGTGATGTTTAACTTTGTACACCCCAGTCCAACACCGGCGCTTCCAAATCATGACTACTGTGAGAAATAATGTTTTGCTGAAAATGCAATTTGCATTTATTAACTGCCTTGGGTGTTAAAAGCATCTCAAGATTTTTGAGGAAGAATAAGTAAGACTAGATAAAGTAAGAGCGAAAAAACAAGACCAAGTTTGGTTAAAAAGTAGGATTTATAGTTGCGTGGAATCTAATGATTTTCCATGGAGCAGGAAAAGCATCAATTAGAAACATTGAATTGTGTGGAAGATGAAATGTCAGTTTCTCAATTTTAGGATGCAAGTTGGAAACTAAATTGATGTCAGATTAAGAGTGGATTTTGTGACATTTCATTTTTGTTTCATTAGCGTATACTCATTAAAACACATAGTTACCAGATTAAATTGTGCCTTAGCAATTTAGTCAACAGCAAATGAGAAACATGTGCTTTCAGATTTATAACAACTTAAAAGGCGGCGTGAAGCAGATGGGGTAGTCTCCATAAAGGATTTGAAATGAGAGAACCTACTTTTCTTATGCAGTAGCTTTGTTGGGAGGGGAGGCTGAGCTGGTGCGTTGACCATGAGAGGTCGCTTTTGAGGGAAGTTGGGAAACAATAATTTGAAGAACTGTAGTGAGGGTTGGAGGAAAGGTACTGGAAGACAGAGGAAAGGTCAATCCCTAGTGAAGTGAGGTAAGGAACAAAAGAGGCAGGTTAAGAGTTATTGAGGGTATGTCAATGGGATGGTTGGAAGAGTTGAGACTATTTGAAGGCAAGACTAGGGTGTTAAAGGGAGGATGATGGTTGGCAGGTCAAATGTGATGGGGATTGCAGGTTGAAGGTGTCAGGTAGCAGACTGATGGCAATAGGGAGCAACAGACAATTGATTAAGTGTGATAAGGTCATGGTGTTGAGAGTCAGATAAGACAGGTCAAAGGGTGCAGGTTGGGGCAGATCCAGGATGCCAGGGGTAGCACAATCATGACTGAGGTGTGGGGCCAAATCTCGGTTGAGAAGCAGCTAATTAAAGGTGTTGGAGGAAGGTTCAAAGGTGATGAAAGAGAATGTCAGAAGAGACTGAGGGACCATGCAGAATGATGAACTTTGGTCTACTGTCATCAAGGGAGGAAGAAAGCTCAAATAAATGATGCTGTTCAGATATTTACGGCCCTTCTCACTGCAGTTCCCACCAGGCAGAGACAATACTCTTGTACACTAAGTATCCTTTTATGCTGTGACAGAGGAGGAGAGAAACTAGTAGAAGATCACTATTGTCCAAAGGCCAAAAGGATGTGAACGAGTGACAGAGAAAGTTAGATAGCTCTGAAACCTGGTAACCAGGGATTAGTATAACATCCACCAATAACACGTAACTGAACATACAAAGTACTAGGTAACAACCGACAACTGCAAGAGACAGTGTCAAAGCTAACCCAAGATGTCACAGCAATCAGACACTGAGCTATGTCAAATTCTGCAGGAGGTAGCCCTGTGCCAGTCACCTTAAAAGTCACTGTGGCCTTGAATTTCAACTTCACCAGATCATTTCATATAGGTTACATGGTGGCTCATTGGTTAACACTGCCTGGTAGCATCAGGGACCCAGGTTCAATCCCATCCTTGGGCAACTGCCTGTGTGGAGTTTGCACATTTTCCCTATGTTGTCCTGGGTTTCTTCTCACAGTCCAATGATGTGAGGGTTAGGTGCATTGGCCATGCTAAATTCCCCGTTCGTCATCGAGGGATGTGCAGGCAAGGGGAGTTAGCTTTGGGAAATGCAGGGATAGGGTGGGTTTGAATGGGATGCTGTTCAGAGGGTTGGTGTGAATTCGATGGGCTGAATGGCCTGCTTCCACACTGTAAGGATTGAATAACTCTATGTGCAGAATATCCCAGTGAGCACACAGATGTCAATAGGAATTCAATAGTGTCTTGTTTGAAAGAGCCTACAATTTTGTATGGTTTACCACAAACCATGAGAGCTAGTCAGTCAAAATTGTAGAATTCAGCTTCATATCTGGAGTTCTCAAAAGTATAGTGGGCAATTGATTGCGCACATGTGGTATTGAGAGACCCCTGGGAACAGCCAACAACATTCACTTTCTGTAAATGGTTTATTCTGTCAACGTCCATCTGGTTTATGAGCACCAAAAATGAATCCTGTTGGAACACACTCACTTCTCTGTGAACTCCTCAACTCATCCATTCTCAATCATTCTCAGATGTCATGCCTGCTTGCCCCCTGTGAGCAACTCTGAACAACTTCTCTTTCCAATCCTCCCACTTCCTCCAAACCAAAGGAGTAGCACCTGCATGGGCCCCAGCTATGCCTGCCTCTTCATAGGATATGTGGAACAGTCCATCTTCCGCAGCTACACTGGCACCACCCCCCACCCTTTTCCTCCGCTACATCGATGACTGTATCGGCGCTGCCTCCTCCTCCCACGAGGAGGTTGAACAGTTCATCCACTTTACTAACACCTTCCACCCTGGCCTCAAATTTACCTGGACCATCTCAGAATCCTCCATCCCCTTCCTAGACCTCTCCATTTCTATTTTGGGCGACCGAATCAACACGGACATTTACTGTAAACCAACCGACTCCCACAGCTACCTAGACTACACCTCCTCCCACCCTGCCCCCTATAAAAAGCCATCCCACATTCCCAATTCCTTCGTCTCCACCGCATCTGCTCCCAGGAAGACTAGTTCCAATACGGAATAACCCAGATGGCCTCCTTCTTCACAGACCGCAATTTCCCCCCAGACGTGGTCAACGATGCTCTCCACCGCATCTCCTCTACTTCCTGCTCCTCTGTACTTGAGCCACGCCCCTCCAATTGCCACCAGGACAGAACCCCACTGGTCCTCACCTACCACCCCACCAACCTCAATATATGTCATATCATCCGTCGTCATTTCCGCCACCTCCAAACGGACCCCACCACTAGGGATATATTTCCCTCCTCTCCCCTATCAGCGTTCCGAAAAGACCACTCCCTCCGTGACTCCCTTGTCAGGTCCAGACCCCCCCCACCAACCCAACCTCCACTCCCAGCGCCTTCCCCTGCAACCGCAAGAAATGCAAAACTTGCACCCACACCTCCCCCCTTACTTCCCTCCAAGGCCCCAAGGGATCCTGCCATATCCACCACAAATTCACCTGCACCTCCACACACATCATTTACTGCATCTGCTGCACCCGATGTGGCCTCTCTATATTGGGGAGATAGGCCGCCTACTTGCGGAATGTTTCAGAGAACACCTCTGGGAAAACCGCACCAACCAACCCAACCACCCCGTGACTCAACACTTCAACTCCCCCTCCCACTCCACCAAGGACATGCAGGTCCTTGGACTCCTCCATTTCCAGACCATAGCAACACGATGGCTGGAGGAAGAACGCCTCATCTTCCACCTAGGGACCCTAGGGATGAACTCAGATTTCGTCTCTGTCTTAAGTGGTCAATGAAGTCAGATATGCCACTACTTCCGAGGTTTCACAATGTTCGGTGTCTGTAAACCCCACAGCAGCCGTTATTGGTCAATGAAGTACCAAACACTTAAGAAGTTTGTTGAAACAGTCTCAATAACATGACCATTGAAAACTCATGAATAATGAGATCAAAAACCATTGCAGAAATCTTCCAGTCTGGAATTTTTTTATTCATTCATGGGATCTGGGCATTATCCTTGAGAAGGTCAAAGTGAACAGTTTTCTTGAATTACTGTAGTCCATGAAAGGTAGGTCAAAGAACAGTACTGTTTAGGACTTTGACCCAGTGAATGTGAACGAACTCCAATATCCTTCTAAGTCAGGGTGAGATGTGGTTTATAGTGAACTTTGAGAATGGCATTTTACCATTGCATCTTCTGCTCTTGTCTTTCTAGATGGTAGAGATCCCAGGTTGGATAGACTTTGAGGAGTTAGAATCTGTGTTACTCAATGTAAAAATTCCCAACCTCTAACCTGCTCTTCTATGTACAGTTTTTAAATAGCTGGCCCCGTTCAGTTTCTGGTCAAAGGTAAACCTCCAGAATATTGATAGAGGGGATTTAGTGATAGTAATGCTATTGAATGGCAATGGGTTAGATTCTTCCTTATTGGAGATAGTCGTTGTTTGACACTTGCCTGATGTGAATGTTACTTGCCATTTGTAAGCCCTGACCTGGATGTTGTTCAGGTCTTGCTGCATTTGGGCACAGACTGCTTCAGTAACTGAGGAATCATAAATGGTGTAGAACATTGTGAAATCATAACTGAACATCCCCAGTTCTGACCTTATGAGGAAGGAAATTGATATGCATTAGACATTAACACAAGAAAAAAAAGGCAGCCTTAATTATCCAGTAATACAAACTGGGGAAAATAAAGATCATAAGACATCTCAGTAATTAACTGGTACACAATGTAAGAACAGATGTTACTGAATTCCTAAGCTTTTGAATTAACATTTTCTGATCGCAGATTGAAGGATATCAGAAAATGTCGAACATTAGTCAAAATTAGCATATCTATTCTTTCCACAGGTCATGCACAATCTATCATATCATGCACCAATTTGACTTGGTCAAGGATGAGCATTTTTAATTTTGTTAGAGAAAGAAAAGCCATGAGTTCTCGAACAAAATATTTTGCTTTCATATTTTAAGGCTGCTTTTGCTGATAGCTTTTTCCAGCGATATTACCAGCTGATGGCTGTTTCAATCCTTCTGCTTCAGATAGTTTCTCAGGTTCAATATCACTGGCCACTTCTGTAATTGAACTACAACTCCTTATGATCAGGAGAGCATATTTGCTGCTCAGGATTTGGTTAACTGAGAAAGTGATCTATGCATTGAAGAAATAAGATTGCCTACTGAAATCCAAATCAAAAGCAAAATGTGGAGGATGTTGAATATCTGAAATAAGAACAGAAACTACTGAAGAAACCGAGCAAGTCTGGTATCACCTGTGGACTGAGAAACAGAGCTACTATTTGAAGTCCGATATGACTTCTTCAAAACAGATGAAGAAAAGTCTTACCAGACATGAAATGTCAGAGTTGATGCTGCCAGATTTGTTCAGTTACTCCCATATTCATTATCTTTTCTTATTACTTACCAATTTTCTAAAATGTAAATAATATCAGAAAGGACTTCTCCCATTACAGGTGAATTCAATCGCACATTGGCAATTCTATATTAACTTGAATTTCTCATTAAACATAAAACCTCTCACCCATTCTGAAACAAATCTGGATTGTCTTATAGTCAAAAGTCCATTGTGTGAAGTCTTAGATTCAAATGCACATCTTTGATGATTGAACTCCATTTGGTGTTTATCGCAGACAGTGTTGGAGATGACTTTGTGTGTTTGACAGTTAACCTGATGTAACAAAATCCTAGCAACATCATAGTATAAGTTAAACCAAGTTCCCTCCCAGGCCAAAAGGGTAAAGATATCAAACATTTACATAATACAATACAATAATCCTCAAGCTTTTCCAGATGAGTCCCACTAAAAGGTCAAGCTAGACGTCTAAACAAGGAAGTGCTGAGGGCAGGAAGGCCAGGTAAGTAATGGGTCTGAGTGAGTTGCAGAAAAGATTTATCAGGATGTTTTCACGAGTAGAGGGTTTGAATTATAAGAGGAAGCTGGGTAGGCTGGGACTTTTTCCCCTGGAGCATAGGGGGTTGAGAGGTGACTTATCGAGGCTTGTAAAACCATGAAAGGCATTGCTAAGGTGAATAGCAAAGATCTTTTCTCCAGGGTAATGGAGTGCAAAACTAGAGGGCATAGATTTAAGCTGAGAGGGGAAAGATTTAAAATGGTCCTGAGGGGCAACTTTTTCACAGTGGATGGTGTGCGTATGAAATGAAATGCCACAGAAAGTGGTGGAGGTGGGTACACTAACAATATTTGAAAGACATTTGGATAGGTACACAACTAGGAAAGATTTAGAGAGATGTGGGCCAAACACTGGCAAATGAGACTGGTTTAGTTTAGGAAAACTGATCGGCATGGACGTGTTGGACTGAAGTGTCTGTTTCTGTGCTGTATAACTCCATGACTCAGGATGTAAGCAGCTCACCTAGCATTTGGTCTGACAAGTGAATGAGCAGGTGTCCTAGGGTCACTAAGTGGGCAGGTTAAATAAGAGTGTCAAAAATACGAGTATACACAGAGCAGATTTTATTTAAACTTAATGTAAGTCATCAGTGATACTACCAAGTTTTATTGGAAGAATGGCTGAGGAGCAATGTTGCATGGATTGAGCTCAATGACAATGGTAGTAAGTATAGGAATACAATAGATGATGCAATGTGAAAGATTTTATTTTTGAAAATGTCACTTGTGAACATCCACAAAAAAGATGACTAATGACTTAAAGATTTTTACGTCAACCAGTTTGAAATTATAGCCTGGTGCTAATAAATTATGTATTTTTCTTAACAAACTTTAAACATTTCGCTGTTTTCTTCTGGAACATGGAGATAATTGTATTCAGAGAGAATATTTGGTTAATCTGTGACCTTTGAAAAAGTATAAAATGCAATAAAAGATCAAAGTGCTAAAAGTTTAGAGTTTACAGAAATCTGGCACTGTCTAAGCTGACTTCTAAGCATTTTGTCAAAAATAAAGCCTGGTCCCTGTACATTAGTTTCTTCATCTTCTCTGACGTGAACAGACATTTAAAGAGCCAACCACAATAACTCATAATAGTTTGAACAGCTAATGTTCCATTTTAGGAATTGTAACTGGTTGTACTGTGAGAAACTTAAAGATCAACATCTTCAAGTTTTGAATTCCGGGGGCACCTTATGCAACGTTACATTGCTTTTGCTTAGTTGGAATTCTTCTCTCAGTTTTCAGCCCAATGCTTACGGTTGGATTTAGTTACTGAAAAATTCCTGCCTTAAACTTACAGCGGCTTCTCTCAAACGTACTAACAAGGGAAGTGAAAGTTGTGAAGAGTTGAAAACCTGCCAAAAAAGCAGTATAAGCCAGACAGCCATTTAATCAGATATATTTGGCAAACCGGAGAGGCAATTTTTGCTCTAAATGTAACATATACACTTTATTTTCAGAGTGACAAATTTAGTTCACTGAATATTGCAATGAAAGCAAAGGAGAATCTGATGATCTTTACAATCAGCATCTCTTTGATATCTTTCATTATCATTCCTCCACAAAAGTACAAACCCATCCTTGTTCCCTACATTCTTGCAAACTATTACCCAGTCTCTACCTTCCCTGTTATTACCAGGCTGTGAACATATTGCCACTTCACCAATCTGAGCTGCATCTTATTTTGCAACTGAAGCTGGAGAAGGTTCAGAAAAGATTTATTGTGATGTCACCGGGAATGGAAGGGTTAAGTTATAGGGAGAGGCTGGATAGGCTGGGGGTTTTTTCACTGCACTGTAGGTGGTTGAGTGGTTTACCTTATAGAAGTTTTTAAAAGCATGAAGGGTATAGATAAGGTGAATGACAGGTATCTTTTCCCTGTGGTGGAGCATTTCATGACTAGGGGCCTATGATTAAGGTGAGAGGAGAAAGATTTAAGGACACAAGAGGCAACTTTTTTACAGAGAGTGGTTTGCGCGTGGAATGAACTTCCAGAGGAAGTGGTGAATGAAAGTATAGTTACAATGTTTAGAAGACATTTCTATAAATGCATAAGTAAGAAATATTTGGAGGGATGAGGGCCAAGCACAGGTGGGTGGGACTGCTTTAGTTTAGCATTAAGGTCGCCATGGACTGAAGGGTCTGTTTCCATGCTGTATGACTCTACATCTCTATGACTCTCCAATCACATTACATCCCCTGCCACATCACTGAAATGTCTTAGTTAAAGTAACAAATGACATCCTATGTGACTATGACCATTGCATATGAATCTTCCTCATCCTCCTCTATCATGCCACAGCCTTTCTACATCATTCAGTCCCAATGCTTCTACATTTTTCAGTTGGTAGTACACTAGCTTCAGTCAAATCTTATCCAGTCATAGCCAGAACATTTAGTTTGCTTCCTACGTTGATTCCTCTGAAGGATGTATCCAAAGTTCCCACTTTTTCTGTACATTTCCCCTCAGTGATACACGGCATCACAATTTACCTATTGTTAAAAAAGACCTTTTAATCACCTGTCGAGATTTCTTTGTTCACGTGGTCCTAATGTTTATCTGGTTAGATGCTTATGAATTGGTTTGGGGTATTTTTGCATTTAAAGACACTTTCTTAGCTAGACTTCGTTGTTTCATATTGTTAGCTAATATTTCATAAATTACATTTAAGATCCAAACTATATAATGGTTGTGCAGGCTGCTTCAGTTTGAGATGGATTTCTTCCCCTCTGCCTGTTACCTAGTGGTTCCCACTTGCCAACATAAAGGACCATGGGTCTGTACATTGTTAGTCTGCTCTTCCATTTTAGAGGAAAACTCCACGTTCAGACAAAGATATTTAAAGTATCAAATTTGTTGAATATTATATTGGCTCAAATTTGTTTTATCTGGATGGAGGTGGCGTTGGGAATTCTTGAAATGGGACAATCTGACACTCATTCCAGAAATTCTGGTGATCCAAATTCATAACTTAAACCAAGAGCATCCATGATGGCAATTTTGTTTTAATTATATGGCAGATTTGTTGTAAAGTCAATGACCCCAGTTTGTTCATGAAGATTTGGGGCTTTTTTTCTCATTCTAGCTGGGAAAAGCTAAATATTGACCTGATGGAAGTCTTCAACATTGGGAAGGATTATGAAAAGGGCAAAAATAACAGCATGTCCCCACTGTTACCAAGACAGGGGAAACATATCTAACATGATCACAGAAAGAAGGAAAGATTGGAGGAAAAATGCAGTTACGCTGGAGTTGTTTAGAATTTGAATTAAAATAGCCCTTGTGATGAAGTGATCGTGTCCCTACCTCTGAGCCAAGAGACCAGGGATTTAAGCCTCACCTGCCCTGAAGATGTGAAATAACATCTCTGAACAGGTTGATTAGAAATCATCTAGAATTTGACTCTCATTTAACATTGTTGAAGCATTGTCTATAAACTCCCTTTTTCAAAAAAAACATTATGAATAGACCATGACCAATAATTGGAGCAGGAGAATCGATGTTTCAGGCATAAGCCCTTCATTCCTGATGAAGGGCTTATGCCCGAAACATTGATTCCCCTGCTCCTCGGATGCTGTCTGACCTGCTGTGCTTTTCCAGCACCACACTCTCGACTCTGATTTCCAGCATCTGCAGTCATCATTTTCTCCTATTGTTAGAATAGGTGGCTGTTTCTATTTGTAAATTTTTGTTTTTCTTTAATACATTCACTGATATTTATGGTTCTACGTCCACACAGTTGGAACTCAATCTGATCTGAAAAACAGCTTCTGACATTCCAGCTCTCCTTCGGACCAATATTAAAGATTAAACTGAATTAAAACTGCTTAAAGATTAACTGAATCTGCACATCGAAGCAAATATCATATAGTAGCCTTGAGCTAGTAAATCTTTCTATGTTTTTTATTTTGCAGGTATTTGAGCCAGTTTGCTCTGAGATTTCAGAAAAATTAGAGGTGATCTCATTAAAACTTACAAAATTCTGAAAGAGTTGTGAAGGGTAGATGCAGGAAGAATGGTTCCCTTGGCTGGATAATCTAGAATCAGGTTGCATCATCTCAGAATAAGAGGTGAGTCATTTGGGACTGAGATGAGGAGGTATCTCTTTACTCAAAGGGTCGTAAATCTTGAGAATTGTACGTCACAGAGGGCTGTGGTAGCTTAGTCTCTTAATATGTTCAAGACAGATTTCTAAATCTTACTGCCATCAAGTGACATGGGAATAATATGCAAATATTGCATTGTTGTTGAAGATCTGGGTGGGTTGCCCTTCGGCAGGTCGGTGTGGACTTGTTGGGCCGAAGGGCCTGTTTCCACACTGTAAGTAATCTAATCTAATCAGACATCTAGAATTGTGGGGCTGAGTGACCTAATCAAACTCTTACGTTCCTATAAATGATGTCAACAATAATGCAATTAAACAGCACAAAAGCATTTACGTTTTCGATATGGTCTGTACTTTCTTCTGATTTTGTAAGCTCCTTTTAAGTTTTAGCCCACAATACCATCACCATAATTTTATATTTTCTGAAGTATCTGAAAGCTTTGGCTGCAATGGCTTTGAATCATTTGATGTTGTCCTTAAAAATATATTTAAAAATCAGGACTGGATGCCAGATGGATGCGAGACTATTACTGACCCATTTCTGAATAAGCTGTTTTATCCTTAAGTCTTGATTTAAAGTAATAACAATGCCTGTGTTAATTCCTGGTGTTGTCTGGGGACAAACTTTCCATTTGTGGCTTGGAGACTTGCCAGAAATGCATCCAAAACAAGTGATAAATATCTTTTCTGCATCACTGTCCTTTGCTTCACAGCAGTCAATAATGTTTTGTTCTAGTGCCACAATGTGTTGAAACCAGTTCAATATGAATGCAAATTAACCATGAATTTCAATCTGCCAATGTGCCAGCCAGATATTATTGGAACACAGTGGACACCCTATTTATCTCATGCTCTGTTGAACCTGTGGCTGCACAGTACTAGTAACTCTAAGGTTTCTTGCCATTGATGCAAATCTCATATTTCAATTTTAATCCAACACGGTACCTGTTTTTCTGTTGAGGTTCTTTTTGTGATATTTGACTTAAACATTGACAGATTGTATTTACTAAAACCATAGTTGGCACGTTCCAAAACGTGGATGGAAAACATCTTCAGAAGTCACTGGCAGATGTGTTTATATTTTGCAGGAGTGGAAACTTTGAAAGTAAACAATTAATCCTGGTGAGATATTAGTCAAGATGTTTAGGACTGCTGATCAGTGTAAGACAAAATCATTGATTTTAACCTCAACTGAACTCATCATTTTTTGTCTCCGCTGAGTTCACTGTCTTTTTATCTTCCCTAAATTTCTGACTTGTGTAAACTACCCAACCACATTCATGGCCACTGTCTTAGCCTTGACATCTTTTGAGTTGTTGTTACTTTCATAGTTTCAATCATAAATAAGGCTATCCTCAGAATATTTCCTTGTTTCACTCACCACTGTGATAAAATTCATTTTCTGTTGTATCCATTTGTAGTGCACAAGACCGTAATCTGTAAATATTGTAACATTCATGGAATAGTGTGTTCCATGGCAAATCATACATTCAGTTTAACCTAATAATAAGGGAAGAGCTTATTGTTATGTTTTCAACAGGTCACACAGAGCAGTTGAAGGTTGGCTGGATAGTCGGTATTAATCTGAGCTGAGAGGGTGCTGAAGTGGCTTGAGGCTGAATAAATGCTGTTAGCAGGTTTCAAGGATTTAGGAGTCAGGAGGAATCCTTGGAGCCATAGGAGCTCAGAGGAAGTCTGTGAGCCATTAACGGTCCAGTTCAGATGAGAGTGAAATTGAAGCATGTCCATTTCCCAGAGTCTAAGAGAGTCCCAAAGAGGAAAGAGGACTACCAAGATGGAAGCAGTCATTGATGCAATCCATGATGGGGTGGCTTTTAAGGAATGTCTGAAACTAGGTGTTTGAAAATGAATAATTAGAATATCTTGTGAAGCTTCAATGTAGTTTGGTGATCTACTATGTCACTAAAGTCAGGGAAGAGAGGTGTTGCTGAGAACTCTATGGGATCTGTCTCCGCCTCATTTGATATGCTCTGCAGACCACTTTGGTTGTTATTCTTATTTACCTCATGTTAATTCCATATGTTAGAATATAAGTTTTTTTATATATATATATATATATATATATACACACATACACATACACAGTCAGTTCTGCTATAATGTAGTAGTTCTGTTTTCGTGCAATCCCGTGTTGCAAGAAAATTGTGTAATAGCAGCACCATTTAAACTAATGGGACTGGAATCGCATTATAACCAGTTTGTCAATGGTGTTATCGCATTAATGAAACCCGCATTATAGCAGAAAGAACTGTGGATGTATTTTTACCATCTTAACCTTTTGTGAATAATATTTTTATCTTTGTTTGAGTAAGTTTTGTTTACAATAAACAAGTTACAGTATTAATTGTTTAATGAAAGAGACCTTCCAGCTGACTTGTTTGTGAACTTCCCTTCAATGTCTTAGAGAATGTAAGTTCACCTTGAATGAAGACAAGTGCTTGTATGATGAATTTAAATCAAATTCTTTGGTTTTGTATTTGGCAATGAAGTTGTATCACTTAATCTATGAGAGGTTGAAGCTATTGCGAATGTTGCAGATTTTCCAAATGTGCTGTGCAGAATGTGATGCATCACATACAGATGTTGTTTCATTCCTGACTTTTGCGATGCTACATGTATGGCTTTGCACATGCCACCTGACAAAAGAGACCACCAAGAGCAGTCTACATTAGCAGTTTGGATGTTAACCAGATCATGCAATCATTGTCATCACATTTATTTTCTTTGTTGATGGGATGTGGGCATTCCTAGCCAAACCAAGGTTTATTGCCCATCACACGCTATTAAGAGTTAACCATATTTCCATGCCTCTGGAGTCAGGCTAGACCAGTAAGGATAGCAGATTTCCTTTGTGAATGGCATGAGCAAATCAGACAGTTTTCTTTTATTGAGAATCAACAGTGGTTATGTGGTTATCATTAGATAGGTAGTGTTATAATTTATTCCACTTGACGTTTTGAGTTAGTAGTCCAGTGACATTATCACTATGCAACAGCCTCCAAATTGCTCACATTCCTACTTTGGCCTTAATATATGGATCCAAAACTGGTTATGAATCCAAACCTGGTTGGCTTAGATGGAGCTCTCATGCAAAAAGGCAAGGTATGGAGACCATCACTTGTTGTGATGACAATACAGAGCGCAATATGACTTCCAAACAAGAGAGAAGTACTGTCAATAGCATGGGGCACTTTACCTTTCCATCTGCACTTGTATCGATGTAAGCTTAATGTCATTAGTAATCCCAGTCAGCTTGGCGAACAATCTATATAGCAAACCATCTACTCAAAAAGAGCATACACAATCTACAAGAGTATGAGTTACATGATGTGTATAAACTGGACAAGCTCAACTCGTTTCTGATTATTCTAATCTTTATTATTGAGCTAATCCTAGAGGCATTCCAAAACTTGACCAGATTTTCATCTTGTTTGGAATTCCTCAAAACAGTGAGAAGTGATAATGTACCTCTATAATATAGTGATGAGTTCAGTAACTTTATAAACTATTCAGGTTTCACTCAAAAAAAATCACACTGTATTTCCCTCATACTAATGGTGAAATCGAAAGACTTGTGCAAACATGGGAAAAGTGATGCATTCAGCTGCAGATGAAAGTAAGTCATGAAAGCAAGACCTTATTTTTCTTCACAATTACAGTGTGATACCTCACTTGACTATTCAAAAGCCTCTAGCTATATTGATCTTTGCACATCCTATACACATGTCTTCCTGAGCTATCCAATGGAACAAACAATCAACATATCCCTGAAAGTAATTGAGAACAGAAAGACCGAATAATAATTGCAGATTAAACATGAAATTTAGACTGCTCCATTAAAGCAAGGAGATAAAATGCTTGTGAAATGTGAATCATAGAAATGTAGAAACATCACAATTTAAAAGCAGGCCATACAGCCAATCGAGTTTATCCTTGTAACCCTGCTTTCCCCATGGGAGGTCCACCTAACCTTTACATCCCTGAACCCTATGGGCAATTTAGCATGGCCAATCCACCTAACCTGCACATCTTTGGTGAAGCTCCTATTGCAAAGAAAACAGCCTGCTTTCTGGCCATTTGATGTGATCAACACAAATGAATGTGTGGATTGATTCATCAAACAAAACCCGTCATTCTTTGAAGTACTGAAAACACCATTCTGACATCAACATTGACATCTCAGAGGAAGAATATGAACACTACACTTGATATTAGATGAGATTCTATTCATGGGCAAAAATGTCCCCCGTGCTTAAGCAATTATTTCACAAAATGAATTATTTCCAATGGTGAACAAACCTTTCATTTCATTATGTACGGCTGTACGTATTGCTAAATTAATACAAAAGTTAGAATGCATACGTTGAAAATTCAAGTTATGGTTCTATTTGTGATTTTTACTCTTTGAGGACAATTATCACTGAGACATTTTAAGTCTCTAATTTACAAGTAAGAGGAGGGTTATAATGTATTTTGTTCACTGAAATCCACCGTTCACTCTTTTATGTAGGTGGAGTCTGTAACAAACAAAACTAAAAAGGAAGCCATTATTTGCAGTTATATTTCTGTTGTGACCCTGTTTTGTGCCAAGAACTTCACAGAAACTAGCTTGTAATGTAAGGAGTATTAATGGATCTTGAAAAGCTACAGTCTCTGTGGCACCATCCAGTCATAAGTATGGAGACCAATTAGCAAATTGTGTATTTTATCATCAGGGTAGTATAACCTGGCTATTCCTGACACTCCTCACTACTATCCCTTCCCTACCATCCTCTTCCTTAATTACAACTAAGGGAGATACTATCATTGTTCTTCACTCCACTGACCTTACTGTCATATATCTGTACTAAATGTAATGAGAAATATGTTTTCTAGAAGGTCATCAATTGTCAAACTGATTACTTTGAAGTGATTTTATTCTCAACTATTACACCAACTGATTTTGGTTGATCATTTAGCAGCTTATCTATCAATCAAGCACAAAACATTTGCTGAAAATAGGTCCATTCATCTCTTGGCATGCACCAGTGTTGCAAACCATTTTGTTTTTGTATAAAAAGCTTTGTAATGCCTGATCTATCAAAGCTAAAAGGGGAAAAACACAGAAGTTTGTTGCATACTGAAGCATGCGCAGGATTTTTCGGATCAGGATGATCTCCCACACCCTTTTTCAACATCAAACCAATCACATCATGTTTGCTCTCACTACCAATCCACAGAAACTGAAAATTATTAAGCTTTTTAATACATTTTGCTTCTAAGCTAGTGACTTCCCCTGTTGTATGGAAAGATCTTTCCTAATCATGTTGCAACCATAATACATCAAGCATGTTAAATAAGAAGGTTCTATTGTGTGCTGAGTCTGCCTCTATCTTTCTCAGACTTTGGCTCTCTGCCCTAAGCATAATAGCGTTACTGCTGTGAGAAGCAGTCCCAGATGTTTTGTACTACCGATTAAAACAATGTTATTTAAATATTTCTTCTAAAAAATGAATTGAAATGCTTAAAAGGTAATGGCAGGTTCACAGCACCTATCAGAGAATCATAGAATTTTACAGCACAGAAACAGTCTATTTTAAGTGGTAGAAGTGAGTACATTATAACTTTTAAAAGACATTTGGTCAGGTGCATAAAAAGAAAAGACTTAGAGATGTGAGCCAAGCTCAAGCAAATATGACTATTTCAGCTTAGGGAACCTGGTCAACATGGACAAGTCAGCCCAAAGGGTCTGTTTCTGTGCTGTATGATTCTATGACCCTTTGACTCTATTTGACTCATCATGTCTGTACTGGCTCCGAAAGAGCTACCCAGTTAGTCCTATTCTCCAGCCCAAACTCCACAGCCCTCTCAATTCATCACTTTCAAATATGTTTAGCTCTCTTTTAAAACCTCCAATGGATTCCACCTCCACCTCTATCCCCGGTAGCATATTCCAAAATTATTACCAAATTATTATTAAAAATAAACAGAAAGAGCTTCTTGGCATTTCATGGCATCACTGAATTCCCCACTATCAAAATTCTGAGGGTTACTATTACGATTCACAGAACTTGTTGCTTTAGCAACTTTTGAACTCAAATGAAAAGTCCAGCAATTCTCCCAATCTATACCTACTACAAGTTCAGTAAGAGCACAGTAGAAGGTCTAAATTAGGGCAGAATCTGTGTGTCTCCTTTGCAACTTCCTGCAGGCCATTGACTGAAGTGAAACTTCTGCACATAACAACTACCAATATAAATGGAAAAGAATTCAATCCCTTGAAGCTAGCAAAGTAAATTGAGGAATTGATTTAAAGGTCATATGGAATCCTGAAACAAGAAAATTGTGATGAGCATTTATACAATATTCCTGCACCCACACCTGTAGTATTGTGTGCAGATCTAGACTTTAAGCTGTGGTTATGTTCCTTGGGGAAGCATGGGTTGATATCAGATTTGCTGGACCTGTTCAGATTCAAGGTCAGGAACCAGGAGGGTGGGGAGGGATGTGTCTAGACAGAGTAACTAGATAGAAATCTTTCCCATTGGGGAGAGATTGGAGATTAGTTTTTGGAAAAGAACCAAAAACAACTTGAGAAAAATTGTTTTTTTTTTGCAGTGAATAGTTATAGTCTGGAATAAAACTTCCTGAGAAGGAATAGGAGTTAAACACCTAAAAGGGAACAGAAGTGCAGTGCTGTGGAGAGAGGACTAGGGACTGGGACGAGCTCAATTGTCTTTGTGGAGAATGAGCATGACCTCTCTGGGGTGAATGTCCTCTATCTGTGCCAGAGCTATTCTACGAGTCTACACTCACTGTCCAAAGATAGTGTGGCCAGGAAAGTGGCCTCCTGTGTTGTTTTGACTCTAGCTTGTTGGTTAGGAATCTGGAGTGTATCTAGAGTTGTCAGTTTCCAGGACTGTCTCGGAATCTCCAGGTTTGAAAGATGAAGCTCTGAAGCATGGCTATAAGTAGCCAAAGAGACAAATCACAGGCTCACAACAATGATATCCTATTTGAGCTTATGACAAGTTTCACAGTCAGTATTACTGAGAAGAAATACATGTTGATTTTTCATTTTCAAATCGTTTGCAAATTATTTGAGAAACCGGTGGAAAAAGTGAAAATACTGACGTGATAATAATGACAAGCTCAATGTACCTTCCGTACAATGTAACCTGTAATGGGATCCCTTTTCTGTCCTTGTCTGCTCTCTGCAAAACAGCATAAGAAAGAAGATCACAATGGGAAACTCATTACCTTAGCATCATGGACATTTTTTTAAAAAGTACTTGTCAAATTAACTGAAAATAGGAAAAAGATGTCAAAAGACAAGAGGAAAAACTCAAGAATACATTGAAAATCTCTCATAATGCAGATGATGAGGTTCCAGAACTGAAAATGTGTTACAACTGGACTGCATTAATAAGGAAATTCCTTTTGTCTCTAATTTATAACTATTAAAATTAAGGTTTAAGGTTTAAGTCAAGATTTGCTTCTTCTAGTAGCCATGGGAATCTTACAATATAAGCAAGTTTCTGTATATTGAATAGATTTTTATTGTACATTCAAACAGCTGCTGCAAAACTTTCTATGGAGCTTTTGCAATGGATTCTTTTAGTATGTTTTTAATTTTCTTTTGTATCACACCTCAGCACCTGAAGGCTCTCATTTTATATGGACACGCTTATAATTGAGAGCAATTTCAAATGACCAAGCAATAGAATAGCTTTCTAAATTACATCACGGAGATTTAATTTTAGTCATTGAACCTCAGAACACAATTCCATTCTGCCTGTGTCATCTCTTTGATTTAATAGATTGCACGTTGTCAGATAACTTCAATGCTGACAGAAAATCTGATTTGATCAGGTAGTACAAGGGTAGAAATCTGTTCTGATATGTTTCCACATATTTTTCAATTGGTTCCACCCATTTTACAGTTATGTTTGTTAAACATTTGATCCATTTTTTAAAAGAAGTATGGAATAAAGATTCAGTAGAGTCTGTAAAGGTTGGGTGACCAGACTGCCAGCACCTAAAAGGTGAAGGTGAAGGATCTGCTGTATCAAGATCATGCCATTTTTTATGTTGTTATGTAGAAGAATAGTACATTTGTGAGTAACTGCCTATTTCTGCTGCCCACCGATTAGTTGGTAGTAGGCATTAACAAAATAGCTGTTTTCCTTTTCAGAATTTTTTCAAGCTGTGACCTTCATCACCAGAACTGGTTTGCTATTCACTGCTGTTTAATCATTTAATTCATCTGGAGTATTAGATTCTTTTTTAAAATCACATTTCCACTATTGGTCATACCAATTCTGCATGAAGCTTTCTAATGGAAAATTGATAATTTCTCATGCTGGCATGACTGATTAGGCATCATCCATTTTTAATTGTATGTCTGCAAATAGCTTGAATAGGGATCTTTTAATTCCAATGCAAGTTAAAAATAAAATCATATTTCACCTCGGTTCATTCGCTAACTTGACTGGAACCCAATTTGTTCTCTATGTAAAAGAGATTTTATGAAAGGGACTTTCCACAATGTAATTTGGATTGGAGCTGTGCAGGAGTGGTCAAAGTAGATTGCAACAACATGTTGATAGTTCCTAAAAGAAATCCCATGCCTAAGCTAATCGCTCTACTTCCAAAATTATCCCTCTCATCACCAACCATCATTGGTTCTTGACTATTCGCTTCTGAATCCAAGTTTTTGTTCACAAATCCCACCATGGCTCCACAATATTCTGCTGCTGCATATCCCAGCTCTCATCTGACTCATTCATCTGCCTCTCCCTCATTGTGCATCCCTTACTGTCCCTCCACATCAGTGGCAGCAGTGCCTTCAGCCATTGTCATTTCGATTCTGAAACACATTTTCTAAGCTCCTCCACTTGCCTTTGCCTATCTACTGTGAAATAGAAAGAACAATTATTAGACATTAGTTCAAAAACAGTCTGACCCATGAAAGAACAATGTGAGCAGAATTCACATTGGATGCATCAGTACACTCTGGTGGCAAATACTGGGTTTTGGAAGAGCTTGGGAAGGGAATAAAACGGGCTATGTTCACATCTTTTCCAACCTTTAAAAATATTGTTATGACCAGACTCCGGGCAATGCTTTCCAAGCCATTACCATTCCAGACGAGGATGAGTTGTCGACAGTTCTCTTTCTCCTTCCCTGCTTTGATTTGTGATAAGATTAAGTTAAGAAGGATCTCTCCCTTTTGGATACCTTTCTCCTAGAGCAAATGAATATATATTTTAAAAGGAGCCACTTTAGCCAGTGCTTATTTTCAACTGAGTAGGTAAAAACAATGACCAGATTCTGGATTAGTGGTGCTGGAAAAGCACAGCACTTCAGGCAGCATCTGAGGAGCAGTAAAATCGACGTTTTGGGCAAAATCCCTTCATCAGGAATGAGTTAATACATGTGAAAATAACTAATAATGCAACACATATACACAGAGGTTAGGAATATGAAGTGGTCCAAGAAAAGATAAAAGTTAAAAAGATCTGCAGACAGTCTCTCCAGGTGCTTTGTAAAGAGTAGATACTAGCATGTTAATAATTTAACAGTTTATATTGGAATTCATGGTTTTGTAGTTAGTTGAAATCTTTTATCCTGTTTTATTTTATCTCAGTCGTTGCCAGGCAGGATTTAGAACACAAGAGTCTATCTTGTTCTTTGATGTATTCTTACAAATATTATTAATGGGGATTTGTTTTTTCCAAATTTCTTGCTCTCAAAATGATATGTATGTTCTTCCCAGTTGTCTTTCAATTTTATATCACTTAACAGCCGAATCTTTCAAGACATTATCGACTCTGGAACAGTTCCTGTGGATTTGAGAGTAGCTAACATATGCCTTTTATTTGACAAAAAGGAAGTAGACAGAACACAGAATTGTAGGTCTGTTAACCTGACACTGGTAGGAGAGAAAATGCTGGAGTCCGTTTTAAACAATTTCGTGCTGAACACTTGGAAAACAGTGACAGGACTGGACAGCACGGATTTACCAGAGAGAAGTCATGCTTAACAAATCTATTGAAATGTTTTGAGAATGTAACTAGTAGAGTTGGTAAGGGTGAACCAATGGATGAGGTTTACTTGGACTTTCATATGTTAGAGTCATAGAGATGTACAGCATGGAAACAGACCCTTCGGTCCAACTCGTCCATGCCAACCAGATATCCCAACCCAATCTAGTCCCACCTGCCAGCACCTGGCCCATATCCCTTCAAACCCTTCCTATTCATACCCCCATCCAAATGCCTCTTAAATGTTGCAATTGTACCAGCCTCCACCACATCGTCTGGCAGCTCATTCCATACATGTACCACCCTCTGGTTGAAAACGTTGCCCCTTAGGTCTCTTTTATATCTTTCCCCTCTCACCCTAAACCTATGCCCTCTAGTTCTGGACTCCCCGACCCCAGGGAAGAGACTTTGTCTATTTATTGTATCCATGCCCCTCATAATTTTGTAAACCTCTATAAGGTCACCCCTCAGCCTCTGACGCTCCAGGGAAAACAACTCCAGCCTATTCAGCCTCTCCCTGTAGCTCAGAACCTCCAACCCTGGCAACATTCTTGTAAATCTTTTCTGAACCCTTTCAAGTTTCACAACATCTTTCCGATAGGAAGGAGACCAGAATTGTACGCAATATTCCAATAGTGGCCTAACCAATGTCCTGTACAGCCGCAACATGACCTCCCAATTCCTGTACTCAATACTCTGACCAATAAAGGAAAGCATACCAAACACCTTCTTCACTATCCTATCTACCTGGGACTCCACTTTCAAGGAGCTATGAACCTGCACTCCAAGGTCTTTTTATTTAGCAACACTCCCTAGGACCTTATCATTAAGTGTATAAGTCCTGCTAAGATTTGCTTTCCGAAAATGCAGCAACTCGCATTTATCTGAATTAAACTCCATCTGCCACTTCTCAGCCCACTTGCCCATCTGGTCTAGATCCAGTTGTAATCTGAAATAACCCTCTTCGCTGTCCACTACACCTCCAATTTTGGTGTCATCTGCAAATTACTAACTGTACCTCTTATGCTCACATCCAAATCATTTATGTAAATGACAAAAGGTAGAGGGCCCAGCACCGATCCTTGTGGCACTCCACTGGTCACAGGCCTCCAATCTGAAAAACAACCCTTCACCACCACCCTCTGTCTTCTACCTTTGAGCCAGTTCTACATCCAAATGGCTAGTGCTCCCTGTATTCCATGAGATCAAACCTTGCTAACCAATCTCCCATGGGGAACCTTGTCAAACACCTTACTGAAGTCCATATAGATCACATCTGGGCAGCATGGTGGCACAGTGGTTAGCACTGATGCCTCAAAGCGCCAGTGACCCGGGTTCAATTCCTCCCTCAAGCAACTGTCTGTGTGGAGCTTGCACATTCCCCCCATGTCTGCGTGGGTTTCCTTCGGGTGCTCTGGTTTCCTCCCACAGTCCAAAAATGTACAGGTTAGGTGAATTGGTCATGCTAAATTGCCCATAGTGTTATTTGAAGGGGTAATTGTAGGGGAATGGGTCTGGGTGCGTTGCTCTTTGGAGGGTCAGTGTGGATTTGTTGGGCTGAAGGGCCTGTTTCCACACTCTAAGTAATCTAATCTACTTCTCTGCCCTCATCAACCTTCTTTGTTACTTCTTCAAAAAACTCAATCAAGTTTGTGAGATATGATTTCCCATGCACAAAGCCATGTTGACTATGCCGAGTCAGTCTTGCCTTTCCAAATACATGTACATCCTGTCCCTCAGGATTCCCTCCAACAACTGAGGTCAGGCTCACTGATCTATAGTTCCCTGGCTTGTCTTTATTTTGTTCAATAAAGTCCCACAAAAGAGATTAGCATGCGATTAAGGGTGATATACTGACATGGGATTAAGGGTAATATACCGACATGGATAGAACTGGCTGGCTGACAGGAAACAAAGAGTTGGAACGCAAGGTCATTTTCTAAGTGGCAGATAGTGACCATGGGAAACTGCAGTGCTCAGTGCTTGGATCCCATCTATTCACAATGTATATTAATGATTTAGGTGAGGGAACTAAATGTAATATCTCCTAGTTTGCAGATGACGAAACTCTGGGTGACAGGGTGAACTTTACTTTAGTGTGATTTGGATAAGTTGAGTGAATGGGCAGATGCGTGACAGGTGGAGTATAATGTAGATAAATGTGAGGTTATCCACTTTGGTTGCAAAATCTGGAAGACAGATTATTACCTGACTGGCGATTGATTGGGAAAGTACATGGTGAAATGAGACCTGGTTGCTTTCTACACCAGTTGCTGAAAATAAGCATGCTGGTACAACATGTGGTGAAGAAGGAAAATGGTGTGTTGTCCTTCATAGTGTGAGGTTTTGAGTACAGGAGCAGGAATGAGACCATACCTGGAAAAGTGTGTGCTGTTTTGGTCTCCGTATCTGAGGAAAGATGTTCTGGTTATGGTATGAGTGCAATGAATGCTGACCAGATTGATTTCTGGGATGGTAGGATGAAAGATTGGATCAGTTGGGATTAAGTCACTGGATCTCATGAGATGAGAAGAATCTCATAGCCACCTATAAGATTCTAACAGGACTAGACAGGCTAAATGAGGAAGATGTCTCTAATGACTGAAGAGTCCAGAATCAAAAGTGTCAGTATAAGGATATAGGATAGGCCATTGAGGACTGAGAAAGGGTGAAATTTCTTTTCACCCAGAGTGTGGTGAGCTTGTGGAATTTTCTGACACAGAAAACATTGAATGTTTTCAAGAAGGAGATAGATATAGTTTTTACAGCTAAAGTGATTGAAGAGTGTGGGGCAAAAGCAGAAACAAGATACTAAGTGGGATGATTAGCCATGATCAGATTGAATGACAAATCAGATTCGAAGGGCTGAATGCCCTACTCCTGTTAGTATTTTCTCTGTTTCCATGTTTCAGCATATCCACCTTACTCTTATGTTCTGTGACTTGCCTAATAAACGCAAGTTTCCCATGTGCCTACTTAATTACATTATCTGCCTGCCCTGCTACATTCAGCGATCTGTGGATAGGCTCACCAAGATCCGTCTGACCATTAGTCTTTCTAGGGTCCTACTATATCTTGTCTTGTTAGCCCTCCCCAAAAGCATTGTGTCACAGATTTCCAGGTTGAATCACATTTGCCACTGCTCTGCCCAAGTCTCCAATCCATTGATATTGTCCTGCAGTCTACCATTATCCTCCTTTCTATCAACTACCTTATTAATTTTAAAACCATCGTTGGAGGTAAAAATAAATGAATTCTTAGAATTGGATAGACAACCTGAGATAGTCAACATTAGTTTGATTGCAAAATGACAGACTGAGAGTAAGCAGGGGCAAGTACTTTAACTAAGAAAAATATTCACAGCCTCACTACTCTCTGCATGAAGAAATTTCTCCTCGTCTCAGTCCTAAATGGCCTACCCATATCTGAGGACTGTGGTCCTTGATTCTGGACTACCAAGTCTCAGAACCACCCATCCTGTGTTTGTCCTGCTAATCATGTTAGAATTTGACAAGTTTCTATGAGATATGTTTTGAAAACAAGAATAAAGAACAGAAATAAATTATATTACTCAATACAATAAGAGGAGCAGATAGATCTGAATGCAGAGTTTCATAAAACTTTAACATTGGTTGAATAGCGTTTAAAGATTATTCTGAGACATTTGGGGCATCTAGGAATTGTAAGAAGAGGGATGAAAAGCAGAAACAAAGTAATAACATGGACTGTGTAATCCCTCAACCCTCAAAGGAACTCTCATCAAATCCAATCTTGAGAGGATGCCATTCAGGCCTAAGAAGGGCAAATTGAGAGAATCTATAAGGTCGCTCAAGAAAACTGTCAGACATTTCACTTTGACAAAGTAATTAACTGAAAGGCTCACCCTTCCAACAGAATTTGAAGAGCAGCAGAGGCCTCAATATAACACCCACCCATAGTGTGGCAGATATTTAAATGGAATGTGTGAGATGAGGGTGCTGAAATTCTTGGGTTGGGATGGCAGTAAAAAGGGATTTCTGCATGTAGAATTCATTTGAATCTGCATTGTGTAACATTGCATTTTATATTCTGATGGGAGAGTGTGTCTTTCACTCAATTATTTTGTCAAAGTTATGTCTGGGAGAGTTCTTGAGTGACCGTGGGGATTCTCTCCACTTGCCCTTCTAAGACCTGATTGGAGGTCTGTCATGCTGACACTAGATGAGAGTTCCTTTGAGGGTTTTATGAATTCTTCCTAAAGAAACCCAAGTAAAGATTTCACCTGTGAACTGTAAGGAGCATTTTTAAACTTTTGCAGATCTGTCTTTTTCTTCAATTGTAATGAACCTTTATTAGGGGAAGCAATGGTGTTGTGATAATTTCACTGGCTATTGATCTGGGCACATGCTTTGAATCCCTCCATGGCAAAGGGTGAAATTTGAATTCAATAAACACCTGGTTTTAAAACAAAATAGCTTAATAGTGATCATGTAAACATTGTCGATTGTCATTAAAAATCCAATCTGGTTTACCACTCTCTTTGGGTAAGGAAATCTGCCATGATTTACCTGGTCCAGCTTATGTATAAATCTAGATCCATGACAGATGTGGTTGATTCTTCCCTGATCCCTGAACAATTGGGAATGGCTAATAAATGCTGGCTTAGCCAGCAATGCCCAAATCTCATGAAGGAGTGAAAAGTAATGTATCTTGTCATTGAAATGCACCAATATCTCGAGCTCCTGGGGAAAAAAAAGATGTTTCTCACATAACTCTTATCTAGCCTTACAGGCAGAAGCTGTTGCCCATTTCACTAATATAAAAATTATCCTCATCCTATAATTTGGTATAAGATCTATAACCTGCTATGAGAGTGAATTCCATTAAATTTAAGGAATTCAGTCCCACAGAGGATTTAACTGGCAGCACTAGGGTTACAGAATACATTTTTTCAGGTGGAGAGTATTCAATCGTTGGCTACTGTACAACCTAGAAACACCAGTACGAGAGCCAAATATTGTAGGTGCTGGAAATGCATAACAAAAGCAGAAGCTGATGGAAACACTCAGCAAATCAGTCAACTGTGAGAGAGAAAGCAGGTTAATATTTAACATTTGATATTTTTCATGAGATTATCCTGAAACAAATCCTGTTTATCTCTCTACAAATGCAGGATATTGGTGCATTTTCTATTTCTTTTATTTCTGGAAATACTTGTCCATGAGTACATATCCAGAATGATAAATGTTTCATTCAAAGGATTTCTAATTAGTAAACACAAAATCAACTATACAGAACTTCATACTTCAGAAATCATATTGTATGTTTAGCACTACAACACATACAGTACCGGCAAGATAGACTGTGAAGGAAAATGTAAAACATGTTCATTAATATTCATGGAAACATTTCCAATGGTGCATAAGTATTAATAATTGTAATTGTCAACTGTGTCAAAATGAGTAGAACTCTTGTCTTTGAGTAAGATACTATGGACTAGGTCTCTCTTTCCATATTTTTCCTAATCAACCTGTTCAATGATGTTTTTATGCACCTCCAGAGCAGGCATCCTGGGTGAGGGATAGGGGTATTACCACTAAAGCTCCCTCTTTAGGACATGTGCACAATGATAAGTAGTATTGGGAGATGAGTGCACTGTGTAAAAACAATGTCTGCAGATGCTGGAAACCAGATTCTGGATTAGTGGTGTTGGAAAAGCACAGCAGTTCAGGCAGTATCTCAGGAGCAGTAAATTCAATGTTTCAGGCAAAAAGCCCTTCATCAGGAATACAGCTGCACTGTCAGAGTGCTTAAGCATCACCCTCTTGAGTAGACATAAAGATGCCACGACACTATTTTGAAGAAGAGCAGGGGAATTATCCTTGGTGTCCTGCCTGATATTTGCCTCTCAATCAATGTTAAAAATAAATTGTATGGTCACTATCACATTACTGTGTGCAAATTGACTATTGTTTTCCTACGTTACAATCAAGGCTTTGCTTCAAAAGTGCTGTAAAGTGCTTCAAAATGCTTTGAGATCCTGAAAGATGCTATATAAATGGAAGTCTTTCCAAGTATATAGCCATTCAGACCCAACTCCTGTTGCTAAATCGAAAGTTGTTTTGAACTTTCTCCCTCTTGTAATAATTATTGTAACTCTAGTCAATTCTGAGTAGGAAAGAATTTTGTAAATCTCTGCTTTTGTTTACAGTCTTTTAAACAAATCTAATGAGAAGCTAATTGCTACAATATGAGGAATTTACTTTGTTAGTTTTTGCAACAGAAAGCAGCTGCTATTCCACTTTTGCAAAATACATGTAAACCATTACAGTTGTATTTATCAAATTTTACTCAACATGTAAAATAGTTGTGAACCAAAATTAGAATTCTTTTGTAGCATAATTCCAGTTTTATGCTTTGCATTGGATTTTTCCTTTCAATCATGCAAATTGTTGTATAAACAAAACACTGAGGCATTGGATTGCCCCAAGCTGTTCAATTATGTTCCATTAGAACAAAGCTCAATATTATAAGTGGGAAGATAATGTGTCACGGTATGCCCATGAATAGAGAGCCAAAAATGACTTGCTCAGTATAGTAACAACACCAGTAGAACAATTATATCCTTCGACAGTGGAAGATTACAATCTTTGTTTACATAATGTTATTATGAATTACATGAAAAATTATGGGTGAAATTTTATACCGTCCTGTCACAGTGCTGTCAGTGGTCATTGGGCGGGACTGGGGAGAGTCCATTTTAGCAGCATGCCACCATCTACTCACATCCATAGGTATTTTACCCCGTGGTGGGGGAGATTTCCAGTAGCTTACCTGCCCTCGAGCCACTTAATGATTCAATCTCAGGCCTCCTTCTGATATTATGCCAGTGGCAGGAGCCTTTTAAACAGACTGTGGTGAGGTCTTTACAGTGGAGGCATCCCCCCTTTCCAAAGTGCAGCACCTCACATTTATCTAAATTAAACTCCATCTGCCTCTCTTCAGCCGATTGGTTCATCTGATCTAGGTTCCGTCGTACTCCTGAGATTATCTTCTTCACTGTCCTCTATACCACCAATTCTGGTGTCATCTACAAACTTACTAACCATACGTCTTATATTCACATTCAAATCATTTAAATAAATGATGAAAACCAGTGGACCCAGCACCGATCCTTATAGCACATCGCTGGTCACAAACTTCCAATCCAAAAAATAACCCTCCACCACCACCCCGTCTTCTACCTTCAAGCCAATTTTGAATCCAATTGGCTAGTTCTCCTTGGGTCCCTTGTGATCTAACCTTACTAACCAGTCAACATGCGGAACCTTGTTGAACACTTTGCTGCTGTGCATATAGACAGCATCTATCACTCTGCTTCATGAATCTTCTTTGTCACCTCTTCAAATACTCAATTAAATTAGTGAGACATAATTTCTTATGCACAAAGTCATGCTGACTATCCCAAATCAGTGCTTGCCTTTCCAAATGCACATACATCCTGTCCCTCAGGATTCCCTCCAACAACTTGCCCACCACTGATGTCAGGCTCACTGGTCTGTGGATCCCTGGCTTTTCCTTACCACCTTTCTTAAATACTGGCACCACGTTAGCCAACCTCCAGTCTTCTGGCACCTCACCCATGGCAATATAAATATCTCAGTAAGGGGCCCAGCAATCACTTCCCTACCTCCCAAAATGTTCTGGAAAACACCTGATCAAGTCCCATGGACTTATCTAACTTTATGCATTTTAAGACCTCCACACCTCCTCCTCTTCAAGAAATTACTATTTATTTCCCCAAGTTTCCTAGATTGCATGTCCTTCTCCACAGCAAATAATGATACAAAATATTTGTTTGGTATCTCATGTGCTTCCCCATTGATCTTCAAGGGACCCTATTCTCTCCCTAATTATTCTTTTGCCCTTAATGTCTTTATAGAGTCCCTTTGGATTCTTCTTAACTCAATTTGCCAAAACAATATCCTGCCCCCTTTTTGCCTCCTGATTTTCATCTTAAGTATACTCCTACTGTCTTTATACTGTTCTAGGGATTCACTTGATCCCAGTTGTCTGTATTTGATTTATGTCTCCTTTTTCTTGACCACAGCATTAATTTCTTCTAGTATTTTCTATACCTAGCAGCCTTGCCCTTCACACTAACAGGAACTTATTTTTCCGAACTCTTGTTAACTCATTCTTAAAGACTTCCCATTTTCCAACATTCCCTTTACTGAAAATAGCCTTCCCGAATCAACTTTTGCAAGTTCCTGTCTACTGCAATAAAAATTGACCTTACTCTAAATTAGAACTTTAATATTTTGATCAGTTATATCCATTTCCATAACTATTTTAAAACTAATAGAATTAAGACCACTTGCCCCAAAGTGCCAACATGTCAATCATCCAAATCCTTTAAGGTTCTAATACATGAAACTACTTAGTTATCAGTTGTAAAATAGTGGTGAAACTGATAGAAATTGGACACCAGGGCTGTCAGTCAAATAGGGTCAGGACTGTCAGCTCCAATGGATGACTGAGCTCTCAGTCAAGTCTCAGTATGCTGTGTATTCTCAACTGGACAGTCAGTGTCAAAGTCTGAAAGGGAAAGTAAGCACCAGAGAAAATTTTGCACTGGTCTCCTAATTTTATACTGAAATTGTAACTAGTGACTCGTGTTTGCATCCTGTTTTGGTAGGGTTAAGGAAACTTTATTCTATGGATTGCTTTGCTGCAACTGATCTCAGAATATTTGACAATACTGTGTACTGTATCTGGAACAGGAAAAATGTTATGTTTTCTCAAGTTCTGTTTTCTCAATCTCTTGCATTGAGGCCACAGAATAAAACACCAACAAAGGAAGTGTGTGGCATTTTGGAATATGGCTGATTTCAGGAAGGAATTAAAAGAGAAAGCTTACTATTTGAATTTGAGCAATTGAAAGTTGCTCATGAATCAATTCTCCAGGCTAACATTTTATAACCTCAGACTATAAGCCCCCACAACCCCCTCCGACCCCAATTTTTTTATTTGCATCAGTTTGCTCTTAGTGGAGCTGAATATTTTCTGCAATTAACACCTACCATTAACACTTAACCTTCATCTCTATATCACTTATCCACTGCAATCAGTACTTTCTTTGTCTTGTTTCGTGGGGGAAGCCCTTACGTTCCACATATTTCTCCCCCACATTTTCTATAGAATTAAATCACTTTTCAACCACACTTCAGTTCTGAAGAAGAGTCATATTGGACTCAAAACAGTAGCTTCATGGTCTTGATTTGACTAATTATCATCACATGTACCCAGGTATGGGGAACAGACAGGTAGATCATACCATACAAAGTGCATTAGGGTATTAGACCAGAGTGAAGAATATAATGTTATGGTTGTAGAGAAGGTGCACAGAGAGCAAGATCAAATTTAAAATTGGAGAGGTCCATTCAGAATCTAATAACAGCAAGGAAGAAGCTGTTGTTGAATCTATTCACACATGTATACAAATGTCTATATCTTCTAAACTATGGAAGAGGGTGTAGAGAGTATAATTGGGGTGGGAGGCACCTTTGACTATGCTGGTTGCTTTCCAAAGCAGAAAATATAAATGGAAGGCTGGTTTGTGCTGTGTTCACAATTCTTTGTAATTTCTTGCAGTCTGAGGAAGAACATTTCCCAGACACGCTATGATGCATCCAGATAGATACTTTCTTTAGTGCACCTCTAAAATTGCTTAGATTCCTTGTGGACATGCTGGATTTCCTCAACCTCCTGATCAAGCAGAAATGTTGTTGTGCTTTCTTGACATTGCATTGACGTGGATGCACCAGGACAGATTGTTGATGATGGTCACTTCCAGGAACTAAATATTCTACCATCTCCAATTCAGCTCCATTCATGCAGACAGGGGCGTGCCCTCCACTTTGCTTCCTGAAGTCAATGACCGGCTCCTTCATTTTGTTGATATTGATGGAGAGATTGTTGTCTTTACACTGTGCCAGCACTCAATCTCCTTCCTGTATTCTGTCTTGTCATCGTTTGAGATCCACCCTCTGATGGTGCTGTTGGCAGCAAACTTGTAAATTTTATTGGGCAGAATTTGGCCGCACAGTTGTGAGTATATAAGGAGTATAGTAGGGGGCTGAGTACACAGCCTTTTGGGGCACCAGTATTGAGAATTATAGTGGAGGAGGTATTGTCCCTGCTTCTTACCAATCGCAGTATATGGCTCAGAAGGTTAAGGGTCCAGTTACACCGGGGGAGCTGAGACTTCTATACAGACTTTCAGTGAGTTTTTCTAACACTTTCTGTTTTTACATCAGCATCTTTTACTATTGACTTATCTGCTGTAAGGGCAGCACAAAGGTGATTGTTTAATGTTTAATTTATTTCATTGTTACATAAACCCAAGCAACGTGACTGAATAAAGAGCATAGTAATCCTTTTGATAATTCGCACATGATATTCCGTGCATCTGATCAGGTCTGGAAACAGGCATCCATGACAAATGTTGCTGCCAATTTGCAATTTATAGTTTTATACCTGTGTCACCAGCAATCTTACTTTTGGCATAATTACCTTAAACTCTCATTTTCTACAGTGCAAATACATTACCATAAAATAATTAAAATATCACTTAAATCAATTACTTAGGACAGAATACTAAATTTTCTAATGCTGTGGAATTGAAGAAGGAAACAAAAGGAAATTGGAGAAGAACACAATGCACAGCCACTAGTGGTATTCCTACTTCAAGCAGTCTTGACAGAGAGAAGATCAACATAGTTAAGACTATCCATCCAATCCTTTTTGAATATTTTATATATTATTTTAAAATTTGATTTGACATTTTCTTTGTTTATAGTGCTCCTTAAAGGCTATCAGTTTGGTTTAGTTGGTTCAATTTGGTTTAAACTTACTGACAAGAGTAGCAGAGAAGTCTACCTGGCAGAGGTGGATAGCCACTTGAGTCCATTAATGGGGCAACTGATATCCACTGCCACCAGGTTCTTACCAACAGTGGCCAGATCAATCACCAAGGCCAATACCAGTTAGTTAATTGAAGGCAGCCTCCTAGTGAAAGACCAAGGGTGGCAACGAAGCCCATTACCTGACTGCGGTTTGCAGGAATGCAATGACAACTGCCATGGTCACAACCATCCCGGGGAAGGGTGCTCTTGACCCACAGCTGTGATCATGAAGGATTTTTGAGTCCGACAGGGATCCCTCTTTTTCGGATGTCCTTAATAACCCCAAGCCCCTCTTACTCCTGTCTGGGTATGACTGCAAGCCCACTATTAGCCCTCCCACTTTGCTGACCATCGCTACATCCCATTAACTGGGGATTCCAAAGAAGATTTCTTAATTGTCTTCCTCTGGGACAGATTGAGAGTAAAATTCTGCCATGGTTTCCCGACCCAGAATTAGAGTCCTAGAGTCATAGAATTGTACAGCTTGGAAGCAGACCTTTCATTCGAACTCATCCATGCTGAATAGATATCCTAAATTAATCTAGTTCTGTTTGCTTTGAGACCAATGTCGGGTACTCAGCCCAACCTGGAGTATTCATCCTATAATCATTAAAAGAGAGTTGTCCATAACCTATTTGTGCCCAAATTCCTCAAATACAAGGAACCTTTAATATTGGTACAGTATTAAAATCTGTAAATAAATGCATAACCAGAAATGTGCTTTTACTAAAAGTGTCTTGGATTGTAATTCTCATGAGGTCTATTATTAGTAACCACAGTGCATACTCAGGGGCAAGGCATGTTAAAATTAAAAAGGAACTATTATTAGATTTTGTTTTATTATTAACTCAAAAGGATTGCAAAAGCTTTGGCATAAATTAAAAATGCAGTCTTTGCAACAATATCAAACACCTACCTGACACACTCATACCAAAAACATAAAAGCTCAATAATCATGCTTGACAGGGAATATACGGTGCAGGGCCATGTCTCTGCCATTATTTTATTTTTAAATGTTAAACATCAAGGGCATGGACACAAGTGAAATAAAAAGCAACAGTATATTTAATAGCTCTGGTTAAACAGGCCAAACATGATAATACAATTTCAATGTGCAAAGAATGTTTGACAGTAAATTTGATAAACAGAAAAGACCTCATTATAAATTTTATTTTCTTAGGTGGCAAAGGAGAGAAAATGATAATATATTTTGTATGGCTAGTTTATATGATTTGGATTGCACTGCCTGAAGGTAACTTCCAAAAAAGAATAGCATAAACAAGTGAAAGGGAAACAATTTCAGACTGATGTAAGATGGGAGAGGGATTAATTAGTTAGGTCTTTCAAAGATCTAGCACAGGCGTGATGGGCTGAATGGCCTCCTTCTATGCTTATGATTCTAGGACTTACTCCTTGAGAGAAGCAGCAGATTCGCTTGAGGCTGAACCAGCAATCGTGTTATGGTTGGCAAGAAAGGCCACTGAGAGACAATTCTAACCAGGGAGGAGGAGGTGAGTAGATAGTAGACTGATGCAGTCACCAAAGTGGCAAGAGATCTGTTCTGCTAGCTATCCCAGCCCTGTGGTTTTCCTGTTTAGTGTTCAATTAATTAATTACCTAAGCTGTACACCTCAAAGCTCTTTATTTGTTAAATAGTGTCACTGTTGCAACATAGGAAATATGATAGTCAATTTTCACACAGCAAACTCACATCAATAGTGTATAAAATGAAAATGTCAGTTTTTTTAATCAGAAAGTAGAAACAAAAGCTTCATTTCCATCTGTAAAAATGACCCTGATGAGCTAATCCAGTATTGAGTCTTAGAGCTCAGCTAAATATTCACAATGAGACATCTGTAAACTGTATCAATGGAAACAGCCAGACATCTGTTCCTCCAGATGGCCTCATCATGAATGATTGACATTTGATTGTTTGACATATTTATATGGTTATAATAAATCATTCTTTAAGGTTTTTATTTTTATTTGAGCAAATTAAAAAGCTGACTAAGGTACAGCTTCAGCTGTCTGATTGAAACTTTTATTGGGCTGTCAGAGGGAAATTTTTGATTGGGTGTTCTTTAAGTTCTTTTCAAAACTTACCTTTGTTGTTTGGTTCTATAGTTGGTGAGTAGGTTATAGGGAATGGAAAGGGACATGGAAGGAAAACGTGAGGCATGAAGTGGGGGTTATTGGGACATGGGGGTGGAGAAGGCAATTGAAGAGGCAATATGGACATGGAGAGAGTGTGAACACCATGGGCAATGCTGGGGAGCTGAGGAAAGGACATCAGTGATTGGAAGCAGCATGGGGAATGAG
Source organism: Hemiscyllium ocellatum (assembly GCF_020745735.1). Taxonomy (NCBI): domain Eukaryota; kingdom Metazoa; phylum Chordata; class Chondrichthyes; order Orectolobiformes; family Hemiscylliidae; genus Hemiscyllium; species Hemiscyllium ocellatum. The sequence continues at coordinate 73,510,228 of NC_083407.1, read as the reverse complement.
CAGGGGTTTGAGAGAGCATAGGAAGTGAAAGTTAGAGGGCATAACAGTCATTAATACAACTGGGACAAAGACCTATGGAAACTCAATAAATGATCTTTAAACCAGCCAATGTTAGCACTTGCCCATTCTCATGGTGGTTTTTGAGTTGCTTCTGAAGCTATGGGGCCGATTTGTCCTGCTTCCACCTCCCAAAGAAAACATAATATGCACAGGGGCCATTTAGATCCAGGTGGCCATTTCCCAATTCAAGCTTCCTGCATTAATGGCAAAAATCCTGTATATGTCAGATCATAGGTATGGGAGTATAGTAATGTTCCTGGACTAATAACCCAGACACCTAGGCTAATGATCTGGAGATACAAATCGAAATGTTATTGTGGCAGCTAGGAAATTTAAATTCAATTAAAGAAATCTAGAAAGAAGCTAGTATTATTAGTCATGACCATGAAACTACTGGATAGTCAATAGAAATCAGGGAAGGAAATCTGCAATTGGTGCTTAGTCCGGACTCTGTGTGACTCCAGACCCATTGTTGATTCTTATGAAAATGATTCAAAGACTGTTAGGCATGTTCAATAAACACTGAATCTGCCAGTGATGCTCACGTGCTATGAATGAACAAAAATAATATACGTGGAAGATATTCTGAAGAAACAAAATAACACATGATGGTCCAGTGCAGCTGCCTTTTTATTTACTCTTGGGTACGTCTTTGATATTGGTGACTGAGATGAAATGATAATATACATTCAAATCACATTGGAAAGGAGCCTGATGGTGTTCCCATACATTGCTGATCTTATCCTTCTAACCAACAATGGAAAATTATATTTATAAAGTATTGTTAATGTTGGAAAAGATATTTTTCAGAGATGTAAGAAAATATTAATGTTGATTGATAGAAAGGTAACAAAGACTTGCATTTGTATTGTTTTAACCCGAAAGAATTTGCTGTTGGTCATTTTAAACCAGGTTTCGCAAACAGGGTTTGAGGAAACAGACCAAAAGCCTAGTTTTAAAGAACCAAAGGAAAAGAAATGTTTAAAACCTACTCCTGTTATACAAAGGAGAGAACAGTTCATCTCTCTCTTTTGTCCATGACATTATTAATACATATCAATTCTTCATTAACCTTGTCAATCTTTCAAATGCATGCAGTGCAATATCTCAGTCATTTCTGCAGCTTAAAGATTTTAATTCACAGGTTTTCATCACACATACATTCTTGGGATTAGCATACTAATTTGCAGAAGACTACTTTTAACTACTTAATCAATATGATTTAACATTTCACAGGAACAGCAGTAAAGTCATTGATTGTAATGTGATCAGATACAACCAGGAAAAGTTTGGGAGAGAGCACAGACTACATAAAAACCAAAAGAACTGTAGATGCTGTAAATCAGAAACAAAAACAGAAGTTGCTGGAAAAAGTAGCAAGTCTGCAGCATCTGTGGAATGAAACCAGAGTTAACATTTCGGGTTCAGTGACCCTTCCTCAGAGTTCCTTCACCTGAAACATTAACTCTGATTTCTCTCCACAGATGCTACCAGACCTGCTGAGCTTTTCCAGCATTTCAGTTTTTGTGCAGCATATATAGAACCCTGCAACTTCAGGCTATCATATATCCTTTGGGTAAGTGCCTAACAACTTGTGACCAGCAATCTTAATTTCATGCTGAGTTCTTCAACTAAAGCCTACTTTTACAGTGGTGCTGAGTACGACCACTTTCTAGCCCCTCTGCATGAGGGACAATTCACATGGTACACAGTTATGTCCATTAATTTGAAAGCAGCCCCAAATGTTTACGTTCACATTTCTTTAAACCTAGTGGCGATAAGGGATGTGGGAGTTGACAAGCATAAGGCCTTTTGTTGGAGTAACAATATCTAATCAACATTAAACTAGACCAGCACCAACCAGGTAGTCAGGCTTTTTTTTTTCGATATAGACAATATCTGACCATTTCATACAAGAATGATTGATACAGACATGCCCATTCAGGTATCATCAGGTCAACCTAGAACAACAGAAAAATAAACTAGTCAGAGGATGTGACATTGAGGTGAACATACTCCAAGTTAATGTACTATAACATGATATTTGAACACATGGAAAATCCAAAGATCATGAAGTAGGGATCCTTTATGCTACTGGCATCAAGTCATTTCAAATATAAATATAAATTAAGTTTAAACCAGGAAATATTTTCAGCATTGACATGGAATGAAGTTTGTAGTTCACATGAGGTTGGTTGTTTTGCTGTTCCTTCTTCCGATTGCCCCTCCTTCCTCCAAAGACACCTTTTTATCCCCCAGAGAGGATCTGTTTGACTGTTCCAACTGCCTTCCCTTATCACTATTGCCTGCTACTGCTATTCCAATGCCATTTGCTGGAAGTTATGATGACATTTACATTCTAAATAGTCCATCATTCAGATCTTTTTCTTGAAAAGGAATAGATATGGCCTGGGGAATTCTCAATGTTGCATACTTTGGTTGATGATTCCAGTTGCTGTGACAACTGATGTAATAACATAGTAGTAAAATTATATCTTCATCAAAACAGAGGTGTTAACTGAGCAATGCTTTTGAGTCTTACGCAATGGCTCTATTGCCAACAATACTAGGAGGAGAAGAGGTATATATTCCAAAAGGTTGGCCAAAAATGTAATGTTGTAATGTGTGTTTTGCAATTGAGAGAGCTTCAGTATGCTGGATTTGAAGGGACTGCAGCATTTTGTGAAGTAAAGTAGAATTTAGAGAATTGGCTAGATTATATTCTGCGACTAGCAGCTTTAGGAGTAATTTATTGCTCTGGACTATGCTAGTAGTTTCTCCTGTGGTTGTTTTCAGCAGTGTGGAATTTCAATCCAAACACAGAGGAAGCCATAGAGCAATGCTTCTCAAATGTTTTCCCACAGTGACTCCATTTTGAGGCTTGAAAATCATCATGACATTTCAGTGAGAACTGTGACAGCAGTGGCCTGTTAGAATGGGAACACAGCTGATGTAGCTTGGCCTGGTCTGAATGGCAGCCATTACCAGCTCAGATGCCACTTGGTCTCCCAACCACGCTCACTTTGGGAAGCCCTGACTTAGAGCATAGTTTCAAGTGAACTACTAGAAAGCAGTTCATAGGGAGCATGGAATACAGCACAAATATGGCAATAACACTCACAGATGTCACATAATACCTAGTAAGGATTTAAAGGTTAGCAGGTTAGAAACCAGGGATTTTTAAAATAATTGTTGATGTTACTTATTTGAAATTAACATTGCGTGTCTGGAATGAATGAATGGTAAAGCATATGTTCTTGAGGTACGAATGTTTTTAAAAAAATTGAGCTGTGAGTGTTACTGGTTTCTACAGACTTCCCACTTACATTGAACGATGAGAGATAGTTTAGATTTTTTTTTCCTTTCTGTTCCAATGAAGAGTTAAATTAGACTCGAAATGTTAACCCTATTTTTCTCTCCACCCCAGATGCTGCCAGACCTGCTGAGTTTCTCCAGCACTTTTTATTACATCTAATGTTTTATTTCAAACCTCCAGCAGACAGTATTTTGTTTCTATGTTAAACTAAATCATTTTGGATAATGGAACCCATCTGAGGAGAAAGTCCCATCTAGTCATTATAAATAACTAATCTGGAATTAGAGTTCATCAGCTAGCCATGACCATATTTACTAACAAGCTGGTTTGTGAATGGAGTTGTGTGATAGGAGATGCTAACTGTTGGCTTGAAACAAAGATACTGCTTTCCCAGAGTCAGATAGAATGTGAGTGGTTAACTGTGAGAAGAGAACTCGTTACTTTCTCTCCCTCTCCCCAGCCATTCTGCAAGTGTGTGCTCTGACTGTGTCTGACCAGTTAAACACCATCGGCAAACTCTTCAACAGCTCCTGACTTCAGAGGAAAAGTCAGGGATTGTCCATCAAGCCCTTTAACTGTCTCAACATAGAATCTGGAAAAATCACTTAGTACAGCCTGAAACCAACCAGTGCATCAACCTAAAGGATCCATTCATGGTTGACATTCTCTTAGACACTCATAAACAACTTAAACAATGCCAACCCTTTGGGCCTGTAAATCCTTGGATGCATGTGGGAGTGCAAGTTGACATGATTTTAGTTTGAGATGCTGGAGTGCAGTTCAGAGGAGGACAGATTTTAAGCACAATAAATAATATTACCCTTTTGTCTAAAAAGGAGCTTTCTTCAAATCTGTCTGTGTCTTTCATAGTCACAGCACTTAAAACATTCAAATACTCACTAAAGTGACAGGCAAATTATTAATAAAATACCCGTTGGGTCAACCAGGAAGTTTGTAAGAGGTGCAAAGAGAGAGGGACAATTCACCCATTTCTGCCCTGGCCAGAATATTGTTGTAAAAAAGATACAGAAACCCTGGACAGCAAAATAGAAAATCTGCAAGTATAATACCAAAAATGTGTGGATCAGAGGGGACATAATACAAGTCTTTAAAATTTTGAGATGCTTTAGTTGAGTGAATACATATGTTTCGTGTTTGGGGACGAGCACAACTAATGGCTGTCATCAAGAAATCCATAGGGAATTCTGAAGAAAGTCTTTGCATAAAGAGTGGTGATAATGTGAACTTGTTACCTCAGGAACTGTTTACAGTGAGTATTATCGATGCATCCAAGTGGTAGCCAGACAGGCATCAAAGGGAGAAGGCAATAGATGGTTACAATGATAGATATGGAAGAGAAAAATTAGGAACAGGCTCAAGCACAGCTTACACACTGTTTTTCTGTCTGTACATCTAGGACACCTAGGTTCAAGTCTGAAGTGTGTAGTAACATCACTTAACAGGTTGACTAGAAAAGAAAAAACTGTTTTTTAAACACTGTCATGGACTGGTTGGTCAAATGACCTGAACTGTGTCTGAATTAATCGAACATAAACGTTTTTTTTAACCAGTTTGCTCAGGGCAAACTGAATTGCAGGTTATAATCACACACGTAATGCATTATTTTTCCTACCTGGAATTCTGTTTCTTTCAGTCACTAAATCTCTTAACTTTTGGCATTAATCATTCCACTTGGCGAAGTTCTTCACTTGAATTACACATCTCAACTTCTAAATGGCTGTTAAAAATGCAAGGCAGAAGTGTTCAGCCTTGAATATTGATTTGCATTCCTGCAAAAATTTGAAGGCTAGAAAAGGATTTCTGTATATTCAATATATGTCCTTCTTAATATAATAGTGAAAAACCTACCATAGGGTCGCTTACGGAGAAACAGATGATATGCTGGTTTCAATGACAGGAGTATTAAACCAAATCATAGACAATGCATTATCTGCCACTGACTTGGAGCTGTACTGAAGTTGCTTGTCACTTTAAGCAACCATAATCTAATTGATGTAATTAGGCACAGTAATGTCAGAATGTAATTGTCTCATTAGGAAAATTAACAGATTAAAATGGGGTTACTACTTTCAGGTTGTAGCTTAGTGGCACCCAGTATTTATGATTGTTTTACTTCTGTAACTATAAACGACAACGGAATACAATGCCATTCCCTGGCAGACCACATATCAGGGCATCATAGGATATGTGGATAGGGCAGGAAGATAGAATTAAGCTCCTAGGTCTTAGAAGATGGTATGGGTTTGAGGGCTACTTCTGTTCTTGTCTCTTATTTGTTTATATGTTCTTATGCTGTAGCAATTGTGAATTATCTGGGACTTCTTCACAATCAAATTCAATTCCCATGAAGTTTCTGCCACTCTTCCTCCAAAATGGCAGATCAAGAAATTTCTGATGGGCTTACAAATGGTCATTTTTAATATATCGCTATCAAATTCCCATTATTCCACTGAGGATTATTCAGAAGAAATGCTGTATGAAGTGAATATAAGGTACCTACTGAAGTCAGTTGAAAGGTTGTTGATAAAAAATAAGTATTTAATATAAATCTACCCATTAATAAAATACATGCAACTAGTGGTGGCATTTTATGGTTGTGCAATAATCTTTTGTTTCTTAATGCTGTTTGAAGTATGATATAGAATGTAAGATGTAACACTTGAAATATGACAGTAAATCAGAATGACGACAATATACTACACTATTATAGAATTTTCAAAGCAGCAAAATATCCCAAGATATTTCACAGGTCAATTCTCAATTAAAATTTAACATCAAGGCATGTGAGGAGGTAATAGGACATATTACCAAAACTTTGTCAAAGAGATAGGTTTTAGAGAGTATTCTAAAGTAGGAGAAAGAGGCAGAGAAGAGGAGGTAAAGGCCAATATTCCAGCAATGAGAATCAGGTATGTCCAAGAGAACAGAATTGGAGGAATGTAAAGACCTTGGAGATTTGGAAGGCAGAAGGATATTGCAGAAGCAGGGACAGCTGAGGCTAGGGAAGGACTTGAAAACAAGAATGAGAATTTTGAAACCAAAATGTTGCTAGACTGGGAGCCAATGTAGATGTGAGTGCAGAAGTGACAGGCAAAGAAGACTTTGTGTAAGTTAAACTATTGACAGAAAAGTTTTTTTATTATTTTACATTTACAGAGAGTGATAAATTAAAAGTGCACATACGGGGTGGAATTTTTTCTGCTTTGAAGAGTCTTGGGCCTTTGAACTTTATGTGAGTCCTAAACTCAATGATCTTTGGATCATGGGCACCTGGGCAAACTTCCCAGAAGCAACATATTATTGACCATTTCCAGGAGCTATGTAAATTTAGAATGGTGTGTGGGCAGTGCAGGCCAGTTGGGTAATCAGAATTGGGGATAGCCAGCAACTGCACTCGGAAAGGTGAGTACTGCTGATGTAGGTGCAAAACTACAGGAGTCTCTCAAGATGAAACACCTTCTTTGAAGATTTCTTGAATTATTAAGCGTGGCCACTGCTGCTGGGCCCTAAGAGTGTTGAGAAATCCACTTGACAGGATGGAGTGCAGTTGCAGCTATTGTCCTCTTATTCCAGTGGCTCAGGGTGGAGTGTGGGATGGGTTAGAGCAAGTCACCAGGAAGTGTATTCCAGTGGCTCAGGGTGGAGTGTGGGATGGGTTAGCAGGTCATCAGGTAGTGACCTCCTGGCACAAGTCAAGATTTTATCTCAGTGACTGACCCATGCAGTATTGGGAGGATCCCAGTTACATCACCAACTTTTACCTGACTAGCACTTAATTGGTACAATTAACTAGGCAAAAGTGAGGACTGCAGATGCTGGAAACCAGAGTTTAGATCAGAGTGGTGCTGGAAAAGCACAACAGGTCAGGCAGCATCCAAGGAGCAGGAAAAATCGACGTTTCGCGCAAAAGCCCTTCATCAGGAACAGAGGCAGGGAGCCTATCTAATGCTGCTGGGCAGGCAGCCTATGTCACACAGGTCAGGAAGCAACATGTTGGGGAGCAGTTCCAACACAAGGTGTCCTTATTGTTTCTGATGCCTTCTCCAAAGCTGTCTACATGGGATCAGGAAGATTCCGTCCTGCACTTAACACTTTGACTTTATCGAGTTACATGTTTATTTAAATTTCATGGATTGGAAATCTGTTGGGAATGAATGTTGAATTCTTAAAGAATGAAATTATCTTCAGATGGTATATCTCCAGTAGTCATCTTCAGTAATCCTAGATTTTATCCATGTCTTCAGATAAGTTTTCAAGTCTCCTGTTATGTTATGGCTTATTTGTAAGACTTGGCCCGAACTGAGCCATTTGTTGGAATTCTGTTGTTTGGCCAAATATGAATACTCAGTTATCATCCATTACCAACAGAAGAACCTTAGTTATTATTTCTTGGTTTAAGAATGTTTTGATTAACTTATTTAGGTGCAATTTAATAACATTTGTTCTATCCTATATGCATTAATATTATTTATTAACTTGTGTTTTAATTTATTTGATGTTTCTCTGTTAGAAAACATGCAGTTGAAAGAAAACTGCATAGAATGTAACATGTCTTTCTTGACAGCAAGAAGATTGGAAAAATTCTCCATTAATAGTATTCATAAAGATAATGAAGATGTAAACTTTTGCATTAGAATAGACGCACACTTCATTTTGTTTTAAGCATAATAGCTGGCCAGAAAGTAAGCTGCATCAAACAGTGCCAGCTCGGTTAAATTGACCCAGTTATCAGATCTGCACTTAAAAGCTTGGATTTGTGCTTTTAACATGAGGTAATCCAGGATTTTACTACAAATCAAGAGCTTCTGCTAAAGTTTATCCCTCATACACAGAATTATGAAGTGATGTCATGGTGTTGTTGCTCGTTTTCTGATAGTGGTTGATGGGGAGATAGTTGAGCTGTGGTTTACAATCTCTTAGAGTGTAACTGTAGTGTACATCTCAAAGGCATGGAGATTGTTACAATGTCACTTGTGTGTTTAAGCAAACTTGGATCATCCGTCACATGATCACTGAGACACTTGTGCCCATCTGTTTAAATAGATACAGAATTCAATCTAAACTGGCTCTTGATTATTCATCAAATTCTGCAATATCAAAAGAGTAGCCCCTTAAACTCTCCAATGGAACAAAAGAAGTAACTAGCTCCATATGGAGATTTTGTTTTCAGAAGATGAGGAACAATAGAACACTGTAAGGCCTAGTGCCAAAACGTGCATAGGATACCCTTTCACCAAGAAACCAGAAATTTTGATGACTATGCATTATTCTAAGGGCTATGATTACTTTTAAAAATAATCAGTTGGGCTGCCACCAACAAGGTGCACCCAGGCTAATCTGAGAGTAGTGCAGAACGAAGCATAGTGTTAAGTATGATAATATTTTGAAATTTAGAAAATGTTTGGCATTGAGTTGCTCACTTCTACCATTATAACTCAGACAACATGAGGTTTAAGAGCCTACTGGATTGCAAATAGCAGATGTGGCTTAATCATGCATCATTTTTGGGCCCTTTCCAATGTCCTGCTCCCACCTCCCCCCACCCCCCCACCCCCACTCCCCCCCAAATGTTTCGTCAAACTTGCATTCATAATGGTAGCATTGGGAATGCTACAAAACTACGCTGCTTATTAAGTCATAGCTTCCATAAAGGAGAAGAAAGGAATTTGATTTATATAAATACTACAATTCAAAGTTGTTTGCAACCATTGAATTATTGTATTTACTGTTGTTATAAGGGGAATACAGCAGCCAAGATCCCACAAAATCCGTAGCCAGTTAATCTCTTTTTGGTTGAGGGAGGAATGTTGGCAAGAATATCCATAGTTCCTACTCTTCAGTGACCCTGTGGGATCCTTAATATCCATCAGAATGACTGGAAAAGACAAATGGGGACTTGTTTTTTGATTTGATTCAAAGGCTGCCACATCTGAAAGTCCCTTAGTACTGCTTTGGAGGGCTACCTAAATACATCTGCTAAAGAACTGGGTTGTGGCTTGAATCCATAACCTCTGTCTCAAAGGAAATAACACTAGAAATTGACATCTAACCTGCCACTGAATATATTTTCTGGAACCTTTCTCTGTTTAAAGAATTATATACAATCAGGCACTCAATTTCTTTTCCAAGGAAAATTTCCTGTTATAGATTTATTCTGCAGACCGCTAATAAATAATCCTGCCACACAAAGCTTATACATCTTCAAATTGAAGTTTGAGGTATAGCAGATCAGTGAACTGGAGGTAGACAACATCGTGCCTAATCAACTGTCTGTTCTGATTCAGTTTAAGGTGCCAAGTTATTCCAGTTGCTTGGAGCTGGGTTCTTGTTTGTTTCTTAGGCAAGGAAATTCAGTTGCAGCCACACAGAAAATAATATGTTTTGTCGTTATCCTTGCAGTAGTGACCTAAGAAAAGGTTCGATAGCAATGACTTAAATGTTCATGGTGACAGTGCCAAGAGCTTGACATGTAATGATGGTAAAGAAAGCAGTACATTTCTCAATTTCAATAGTCCAACAGAAATGTTTATAGTAGAAGATATGCTGACATTCTTTAATCTCCTCCATGAAATGTACAACATTCCCTTACTAAATGCACAATTGGAGAAGTAGCAAATGCTAGTCTGGACTGTGAATCGTATTTCGGATGGAAGACCCTTTGAAAATGTGCCCAATTTTCATGCCTTTGGATGAGGAAGCATTCAATTATTTAGAAACTAGCTTTGGGGCAGAGAAATTGTGGGAATGTGAACTGACAGCATAAAAATCCCCAAGCAATAGTTCTGGCCGTGAATAGCACGACATGCCATTCTCAAGTACACTACAACAATAAAAATATCTAATCTTCCCCCTGCCAGTTTCTGAGTATTAACATAACATGCTCTGATGATTTCTGAATAATTAATGTTGTTGAGTTTACAGTAATGGAAAGCCAAATACTTAAACAGAACAAAGAAATGTATTTGATTTTTCTCTTTTTTGAAGTGTGTTGTGATAACTTTAGTGTGACTGAAGTTCCCTTCAGAGATTCATAGATCAAAGCACCTTGATATAAATCATTATGGACTTGATGGATTAAATCAGAACAACTATAATAGGAGTTAGTGTAGAGGATTAGATTTATTCATACACCTTCTTTAGCCCCTCATCGAATTTACATTTACAGCCATGTTCTGCAGCATGGTCAAATTTGCTTTGGATGTCATGATCCTGAATTTAGAACCACGTGTGTGTCCTGAGCAAGTGTTTGTTGTGAAGCCATCCATTAATACAATTGAAATGGACTCTTAACTGACTTTCTTCACAATCAGTTACAGGTGGTAATGAGGGAAGATGGAGGTATTTCCTGAGACACAAGGACCAAAGAGAGGCCCTACAGTATCAGTCAGCGAGCAACCCCACTGAAAGAGATGGGTGCTGTTGAAGCTGAAAAGTAAATGTGAGACCAACATTGGAGGCACTCTTGAAAAACTGTTGTGAACTTAAACTTAATGAAAGGCACGCAGCATGAACAGGATAGTCAGCCAGATGATTTTTGGGAAACGCAATTAATTTGTACCTTCAAATTCTACTTTTAATCTCACCTAAATTCCACAAGCTATCTTGATAGGCTTTGAGCCCATGCCCCAGAGCATTGTAGCCTTTGAGTTACTAATCGACAAATACGAGCACTGCACCTCCTCAAACCTATAGATTAAATTGCAATGTAACATTATACAAACTAGGATTGTGTTGCCTGGAATTTAGAAGGTTGGAGAATGATTTGATTGAATAGATAGTGTAGGTAGAGAAGCTATTTTCACTATTTGGGAATTCTGTGGCTAGGAGGCATAGTCTAAATGGACGAAAGTGAGGATTGCAGATGCTGGAGATTAGAGTCAAGAATGTGGTGCTGAGAAAGCACAATAGGTCAGGCAGCACCGAGGAGCAGGATTCCTGATGAAGGTCTTTTGCCTGAAACGTTGACTCTCCTGCTCCTCAGATGCTGCCTGACCTGCTGTGCTTTTCCAGCACCACACTCTCAACTCTAATCTCCAGCATCTGCAGTCTTCACTTTGGCATAGTCTAAATGTTAGATCTAGACCTCCTCCAAACAATTGGAAGTTTGGAAACACCTCCACATGTAAAGGCTAGTAGAAGTTTGGAACTCTGTTCCATAAACAACAGTTAATTCCTGGTCAAATGATAATTTTAAATCTGAGACTGATAATTTTTTGTGAACCACAGATGTTAAAGACCATGGGCAAAAACAAAATTGTGGATTTAGATCACAAATCAGCCATAATATCACTGAGTTACACAGCAAATTGAAGGATATAAATGATCTGTTTCTGTTTCAGTGTTATGGTGAATAGCTTTATTCTGATGACACATTTGTAGAAAGACTCGTGAGTGCAGGCAAGGGGTAAAATCACATTTCCAAGCATCTTTATGGCATTAATTGTTTATTTTAGTAATTTTCAGGTAGGCAGTTATCTACCTGAAATATACAGTGTATGACATCATATCATGTCGCTATGTTAAAAAGAGATTGGCTGTTAAAATAATAGAATTCTCCCAAAACTATTAAGTGTACTGAAATACCACATGCACTGTATCAGTTCAAGAAGGCACCACTCACTGACCTTGTCAGCGACCCCCACATGAACAAGTGAAAACATATGAACAAGTGAATAGGTAAATGAATAAGGTATCATTGTCAGACATGGAGCCTTGTCATTACTTCAGGAGGGAAAGTTGTGTCACCACTGCTTGGATCAAGTGTTACTTCAGTCTTTCCAGTTTCAGTAACTATCTATACAGTTTTTCTGTAATCTGCCACCTCAATTAAAAGCTTGGCACACAGGTGGGACAGACCAACATTTAAAAGAATTTTAGTGAACATTTTTATTGTATCTTTTCAGGGGACAAACTGAACAATTTTGTCAGAAGTTCACCCCTTTGAAACAAATGTTCTCATTTTGGTGCTTATTTTTAAATGAATCAACATTTAGCATTCACTTGAAATGAGGTATTTTATAAATGGAATATGTAACCTGATATGATAGTTTAAAAAGTTTTAATGCGATATCTTTCTTATTCAGATTAAGATGCCTTGTGAAACAAATAGAGAAAGGTGAGATTAATGTGACCGACTTAAAGAAAAATATCGAATATGCAGCCTCTGTGTTGGAAGCAGTTTACATTGATGAGACAAGGTGAGTTTCTTTTGTCTTTTAGTTGAAAACCCATATGGCATAGTGTGCATTTGATTTATGTATATACATTAAAACACAATTTGTGTACACATTGATAATTATTGCTAACCTCACGCTTACAATTCAAAGAATTTTTTTTCTCTATTTTGTTTTCTTGTCCTGTAAATTCAAGTAATGTTTTCTGTTTTCTTGCCTCTGAATATCAAGAGATTATGCACTCTCATTCTATTTTCTCTTTCCATTTAAAGCTAATTGATGGAAAGCCAAGTGTGCGATGTGCAATTTGTGTGCTGGATGCCCTGAAATGGAATATCTCCCTTTTAAATTCCTTTGTGTGCCATTTTAGTGCACCATTTAACATTATTCCATTCAATTCCTGTCTGTGCTATTTTAATACAGTTGTTAAACTAATTAAATTAGTCCAACAACTGTATTACCAGGAAGCATAGCCAGGAACTGCAGCAGTGTGCTAAAACATTTTTTGATCTCGTTATTCTGCTAAAGAAATAAATTGTGTAGAACTAATTAAACAGTGCACTAAACCATTTCGGGAAAAAAGGACATTATTTGTGTGTCAATATATTAGGACTCATTTTTGCTTTTGCCGTTGATAGAAAATGGGCACTTGTACAAGCTGCTGAGGTTTCTTTATAACTGAACTTCAAGCAAAGAAAAATTAGAAGGGGTGTATAACAGATATCTGATCCAAAACCATCCATTTTCTACAATCATTAAAAGTTAACTCAGCCTATTTTGTCGAAAGTCGTGATATGTATTGTTCTGCTACATATCATCAAAAAATGAGTTGCTTATCTCTGAAATGTATGTGGGTAAGATGGTGTAAAAGAACTTTACACCGCTCTGCTGCACCTGCTATAATTAGTTCGAGAATTTTCTCAGTCTTGAAGAATTTCTATGTACATATGTATATATCTGGATTGATTGGCAATTAGGCAATGAATTAGCTGCTGATAAGTTTCCCATACCTTTACTGCATGAGAACCCCAAACCAATAGCTTAGTTCTAACTGAGCTATCAGGAAGAGTAGCCAGGAGTTGCAGCAGTGTGCTGTAACATTTTTTGATCTCGTTATTCTGCTAAAGAATGTTTACAGAACTGAGGTAAGTAAATCATTAACTTATTTCAGAAACATCTTAGTGTACACTCGTCTAGTCACAAAAACTGCAAGAAAGAACAATCATATAACATTTGCAATAAAGTACAGTCTCATGAGCATAGCATACAGTCACATTTGGTAGGACTCTTCTTCAGAACTGGAGTCTCAAAAAGTTAACTTTTTCTCTCCACGGATGCAGTCAGACCTGCTGAGTTTCTGCAGCATTCACTGTGTTTGTTTCAGATTTCTAATATCTGGAGTATTTTGCCCTTATACAATAAGACTTAACCCCTTAAAATACAGTGTCCAAAGCTGCTGATTCTACTTATTGTAATACACCATCCCCCACTTCACTAATTACAATTTCAATTTTAAAGGGACTTCCATTGTGGCAGTTTCACTAGTCTAACATGTTCTCAGCACCTTTAGAGGGTTTTGGGAATTTACATCCTCTATATAGTCTCACAGACTGTTGGGTAGAAGAATTAACAGAAGACTTTAGCTCAGCATTCAGTCTGTCATCTGGAGCTCTTGGACAAGACATCATCATTGGTCTATTTGATGGGGTTGGACTTTGCAGCCAGTAGCTTCTGCCTAAAACCTTGTGAATGCCCAGCACCATTTTTAGTTTAAATGAGGTAGTACTGCAGATGCAAAACCAAACTGGCTGTGTGGTTGGAGATCTGGCACGCTGTGTGCTTTGTGACATTTGGCACCGATTTATATCTTACTGGAATAGCATTCATTCTGTTTCTCCCTTGTTTCAAATAAACATCTTGTCCAAGCAGCATGAGTGTTGTGGGAGAGTCGAGAGTTGAGTTTTAGGTTTTCTTCCCAGAAGGAATTTTTATTGAGCTAAGTCATTTGGGAATGGAGCAATAACTCATAAGTGCAAGTTGAATGTCATTGTTTTCTTCAGCAAGGCTTTCACTACACACACTTCTCTTCCAGTTTCAGCATTAACTTGAGTCTATCTTGGAGAGCTAGAGGACAAACCCTCATGTGATGTTGTGAGTTCTTTAATGTATTCATTGGAAAACTCTGGTCCATTGTCTGAAATTACAAGATGTAAAATTCCATGTGTTGCAAGTACTCCTTCACTGATTCAAGACTATGACCCTGCAGTTACTTCACTTCTATGTATCTTGAGTAGTAGATTACCACCAGCAGGATATTATAATTTAAGTGTTCAGAGTCATCTATCCAAAGACTTCTTCATGGTCTTGATGGAAAGAAAGATTATATCAACTGTTACTTTGTCTCCTGACAATGAATTCCATGAGTAATAAAATTTAATTTCATCTCTTCTAATGATTTTGAGAGTCCTGGAACCAAACAGAATATTTTACTCCAGCTCAACTTCCTGCAATATCCAAACATCCCTGCTGTAATTATTGCATCAAGTCTTAGAGACTGTCAGAAAGATCAATCCCTTGGCTTAAATGAGTAAATCATTCACTACACAGAGGTATCCTTTATTTTTGTAATATTGTCTGAGAATGGGAATTTGTGGCATGTACGCTAGCCAACATTTGACGCAGTAGTTTCTGACATGAATAGGTGTTTCATCAGATTTCTATGCATCTGTGGTTTCAATCAGTAACTGAATTATTACTGGTGGAGTTGTACTTGTTATTAATGTAAAGTTTTCCACCTCTTCAATAGAATACATGTCTCCATAGTCAGGGTTTTCCACAGGGACATTTAACTAAGAGCTGCTGTAGTCTGCTGTTTCTCTCGACCAGGATATTAGTACTCCAGTAGTTTCTGCTTTGATTTTTAGTTTTGACACAGAAATGCTCTCTGTATCATTACTACCTTCTATTTCATGGATCTTGCTAACTTTTGAGGACTTTTGGCTTTCTCTGTACAAGCTTCTAAATGTGATAAAGAGTATAAAGTAATACACAAGAGTGTAATGAGATGAGCCGTCTTTTGCAAAATTATTTTCACCTTTTTTTTGTTCTATAACACCAATATCAGTTAGTTGGGTAGTTAATGCATGCTTTTCCTGTCTGCTGTATTTTTACGCAGCCATCATTCTGCTTTTAAGTGCAACACTTCACCGCATTGGTTGTTTTTAGGATACAATTCTCTACATCACCACAAATCATTAATAACGTTTGCTTTCTGACCTCAGCTCATCTGGTCAATTGAATGTCCCTTATAAATGTTAAATAATCTCTTCACGCCACATGGCTCATCTGAGACTCTGACAACAATTCTGCCTTGGATACACTCTTCTTTTAGACTGTCTCATTGGAACTATGAGTTGACATGTCCCAAGGTTGCCAGTGAAATAGTTGATGCATTGGTTTTAATTTTCCAAAACTCATCAGATTCAGGAAAGATGCTGTGAGATTGGAAAATAGCTGATGTAACTCCTGTATTCAAAAGAGTAAGGAGGCAGAAAACAGGAAGCTACAGGTCAGCTTAATATTTGTCACAGGAGAAATATTACTAAAGATGTTATAACAGAGCACTTAGATAAATTTAGGGTAATCAGGCAGAACCAACATGTGTTTTGTCAAAGGGAAATTATGTTTAACTAATTTATTGAAGCTCTTTGAAGAAGTAACTTGTGCTGTAGATAAAGAGGAACCAGTGGATGTGGTTAAGGGTGCTTAGATTTCCAGAAGATATTTGATAAGATGCTACATCAAAGGTTACTGCAGAAATAGTAGCTCACAGTCTAGGGAATAACATGTTGGCATAGATGGAAGATGGACTGGCTAAGAGGTCTTTCTCAGGCTGACGTCACTAGTGGTGTGTCACAAGAATCAGTGTTGGGGCCTCAACTAGTGTAATAGAGTCATAGAGATGTACAGCACTGAAACAGACCTTTCGGTCCAACTTATCCATGCCGACCAGATATCCCAACCCAATCTAGTCCCACCTGCCAGCACCCAGCCTATATCCCTCCAAACCCTTCCTGTTCATAAACCCATCCAGATGCCTTTTAAATGTTGCAATTATACGAACCTCCGCCAATTCCTCTAGCAGCCCATTCCATGCATGCATCACTCTCTACGTGAAAACATTGCCCCTTAGGTCTCTTTTATATCTTTCCCCTCTCACCTTAACCCTATGCCCTCTATTTCAGAACTCTCCCATTCCAGGGAAAAGACCTTGTCTATTTACCCTATCCATGCCCCTCATGATTTTATAAACCTCTACATAGGCCCCAGCCTATTCAGCCTTTCCCTATCACTCAAATATTCCAACCTGAGCAACATGCTTGTAAATCTTTTCTGAACTCTTTCAAGTTTCACAACATTCTTCCAAGAGGAAGGAGACCAGAATTGCACACAATATTCTAATAGTGGCCTAACCAATGTCCTGTATAGCTGCAACATGACCTCCCAACTCTTGTACTCAGTACTCTGACCAATAAAGGAAAGCATACCAAATGCCTTCTTCACTCTCCTATCCACCTACGATTCTACTTTCAAGGAACTATGAACCTGCATTCCAAAGTCCCTTTGTTCAGCAACACTCCCTAGGACCTTACCATTAAGTGTATAAGTTCTGCTAAGATTTGCTTTCCCAAAATGCAGCACCTCACATTTATCTATATTATGCTCCATCTGCCACTCCTCAGCCCATTGGCACATCTGATCAAGATCCCGATGTAATCCAAGGTAACCTCCTTTGCATTACACCTGCAATTTTAGTGTCATCTTCAAACTTACTAACTATATACCTATTATGCTCATATCCAAATCATTTATATAAATGATGAAACGTAGTGGACTGTGGCACTCCACTGGTCACAGGCCTCCAGTCTGAAAAACAACCCTTCACCACCACTCTCTGTCTTCTACCTTTAAGCCAGTTCTGTATCCAAATGGCTAGTTCTCCCTGTATTCCATGAGATCTAACCTTGCTAACCAGTCTCTCATGGGGAACCTTGTCGAACGCTTTACTGAAATCCGTATCGATCGTGCCTACTGCTCTGTCCTCATCAATCCTTTTTGTTACATCTTCAAAAAACTCAATCAAGTTTATGAGACATGACTTCCCACGCACAAAGCCATGCTGACTATTGCTAATCAATCCTTGCCTTTCCAAATACATGTACATCCTGTCCCTCAGGATTCCCTCCAACAACTTGCCCACCACCGATGTCAGGCTCACTGGTTTATAGTTCCCTGGCTTGTCCTTACCACCTTTCTTAAACAGTGGCACCACCTTAGCCAACCTCCAGTCTTCCTGCACCTCACCTGTGATTATCGATGATACAAATATCTCAGCAAGAGGCCCAGCAATCACTTCCCAAGTTTCCCACAGAATTCTATGGTACACCTGATCAGGTCCTGTGAATTTATCCACTTTTACATGTTTCAAGACATCCAGCACTTTCTTCTCTGTAATATGGACATTTTTCAAGGTGTCACCATCTATTTCCCTACATTCTTTTTTTCTTCCATGTCCTTTTCCACAGTAAACACCGATGCAAAATACTTCTTTAATATCTCACCCATTTCCTGTGGTTCCACACAAAAGTCGCCTTGCTGATCTTTGTGGGGTCCTATTCTCTCTCTGGTTACCCTTTTTTCCCTTTGAGTTCTCCTGAACTCTATCTGCCAAAGCTATCTCATGTCCTCTTTTTGCCCTCCTGATATCCCTCTTAAGTATACTCCTACTGCCTTAATACTGATTTAAGGATTCACTCAGTCTATCCTGTCTATACCTAACATATGCTTCCTTCTTTTTCTTAACCAAGCCCTCAATATCTTTAGTTATCCAGCATTCTCTATACCTACCAGCCTTTCCTTTCACCCTAACAGCATATAATGTCTCTGGACTCTCGTTATCTCATTTCTGTAGGCTTCCAATTTTGCATCCGTCCCTATGAATGTCTGCACCCAGTCAGCTTTTGAAAGTTCTTGCCTAATACCATCAAAATTAGCCTTTCTTCAATTTAGAACTTCAACTTTTTGATCTGGTCTATCCTTTTCCATCACTGTTTTAAAACTAATAGAATTATGGTTGCTGGCCCCAAAGTGCTCCCCCACTGAACCTCAGTCACCTGCCCTTTCTTATTTCAAGTTTTAGGTCAAGTTTTGCACCTTCTCTAGTAGGTACGTCCACAAACTGAATCAGAAAATTGTCTTGTACACACTTAACAAATTCATCTCCATCTCAACCCTGATCACACTGGCAATCCCAGTCTATGTTTGGAAAGTTAAAATCCACGTCCATAACCACCTTATTATTCTTACAGATAACTGAGATCTCCTTACAAATTTGTTTCTCAATTTCTGTCTGACTATTAGGGGGTCTATAATATAATCCCAATAAGGTGATCATCCCTTTCTTGTTTTCCATTTCCTCCTAAATAACTTCCCTGGATGAATTTCCAGGAATATCCTCCCTCAGCACAGCTGTAATACTATCCCTTATCAAAGATGCCACTCCCCCTCGTCTCTTGTTCTCCTTATATACTTCCTGTAGCATTTGTATCCTGGAACATTAAGCTGCCATTCCTGTCCATCCCTGAGCCACATCTTTGTAATTGCTATGATAGCCCAGTCCCATGTTCCTAACCTTGCCCTGAGTTCATCTGCCTTCCCTTTTAGGCCTCTTGCATTGAAATAAATGCAGTTTAATTTATCAGTCCTACTTTGTTCTCTGCTTTGTACCTGCCTGCCCTGACTGTTTGACCTGCTCGTTTTCTCAAGTGTACCAGTGTCAGATTGATCTCTTGTACAGGTCATGTCTACCCCAAAAGAGATTCCAATGATCCAAAAATGTGAATCCTTTTGCCATACACCAGTTCCTCGGCCATGCATTCATCTGGCCTATCCTCCTATTCCTGCCCTCACTAGCTTGTAGCATCGGGAGTAATCCAGATATTACTACTCTCAAGGACCTCCTTTTTAAATTCCTGCCTAACTCTCTATATTCTCCCCTCAGAATGTCATCATTTTCCCTTCTTATGTCGTCGGTTCCAATACATACAATCACTTCCTGCTGGGTCCCCCTTGAGAACATTCTACACCCTCTCTGAGACATTTCTGATCCTGGCACCACTTACAATTTATATAAATGATGTGGATGAAGGGTTCAAAGATCATAGAATCATACAGCACAGAAAAAAGCCTTTTGGCTCACTATGCCTCTGCTGATCAAAGAACACTAATCCCATCAAGTACTCAACTAGATACTTCTTAATAGTTAAATGTGTTGATGATACAAGGATAGGTAGGAAAGTGACTTGTGAAGAGAACATTTGGGGCAGCACAGTGGTTCAGTGATTAGCACTGCTGCCTCACCGTGCCAGGGAACTGGGTTTGATTCCTGCCTTGGGCGATTGTGTGGAGTTTGCACATTCTCCCCGTGTCTGTGTGGATTTCCTCCGGGTGCTCTGGTTTTCTCCCTCATTCCAAAGATATGCAGGCCAGGTGAATCGGCCATGCTAAATTGCCCATTGTTGTGGTTCTGTTCACCGAGCTGGGAATTTGTGTTGCAGACATTTCGTCCCCTATCTAGGTGACATCCTCAGTGCTTGGGAGCTTCCTGTGAAGTGCTTCTGTGATCACAGCTCGGCGAACAGAACCACAACAACAAGCACCCGAGCTACAAATCTTCTCCCAAACTTTGAAATTGCCCATAGTATTAAGTGCATTAGTCAGGGTAAATGTACTGGAACAGGTCTGGGTGGGTTCTCTTCGGAGGGTCGGTGTGGAGTTGTTCGGTCAAAGAGCCTGTCTCCACACTGTAGGACATCTAGTCTAATCTACCAAACAACATATGGAGCTTAAAAAGTGAAGTAGATCAGATAAGTGACTGGACAAAGATTTAGCAAACTGAGTGCAATGTAAGAGAGTGTAAATTGTCCATTTTGGCAAAAAGAATCTACAGCAAAAGTTACTTCTTCAAAGAGCTTCAATAAATTGGTTAAACATAATTTCCATCTGGACTGTAAGAGGTTGCAAAGCTCTGATGTTCTGAAAGATCTGAGTTGCATGAATCACAGAAGGTTAGTATTGCAGGTACAACAATTAAACAGGAAAGCTAATAAAATGGTATGATTTATTGAGAGGGGAATTGAATGCAAAAATAGGGAGATTACGCTTCAGTTCTACAGGGCATTGGTGAGACCACATCAGGAGTATTCTGTACAGTGCTGGTCACTAGACTTAATGCATAGAAAGTATTTCAGAGAGGCTTTACTAAACTATTACCTGGATCGAGTCAATTGCATTATAAGAAAGACTCAACAGATTTGGCCAGTATTCTCTGGAGTTTAAAAGACATAACTTAATTGAAAATATGACAGGATTCATCAATGGTCAAAGGGCCTCTTCTGCGCTGTATTTTACTGTTTCCTCTTATGGGAGAATCTAGAAACTAAAGCTCATAGTTTTAAAAAAAGGGGCTTCCACTTAAAACATTTTTTTTCTCGAAAGGTTATCAGTCTTTGAAATTCCCTTGCTCAAGACTCATTGGCCTAGAATTTTTGAATATTTTTTAAGGCAGAGATGGATTCCTGATTACCAAAAGGATGAAAGATTATTGGAATATACAGGAATGCAGAGTTCTGGTTACAATCAGATCAGCGATGATCTTATTGAATAGCAGAGCAGGGTTAAAGGGCTAAATGACCTTTTCTTGTTTGCATGTTTGTAAGTCTGTACAGATCATTGATAAAAGTATCAACACTTTCTCCTCGTCACTGAGTACACTTGTTAAATTTAGCCCATGAGACAATGTTATTTTTTCGCAGATTGATGTAGGCACGAATGCCATATCAGTTGCTCATACATAACGTTTTCTTTGTTGACCCTGTCCCTGGCTGGGATACTGGCTGCATAGCCATCCACTGAGTACAACAGTGCACTGACCTGTTTACTGCTTGGCTTCACCATGAACCTGAATGCAACATGCTACCTGGCTAATTCAGCTATGTGGGAACATATTACTGCAGATGTTGGAATCTGTACTGATCTCAACAAATGCTGGAGATCACAACAGGTCAGACAGCATCCATGGAGAGAGAGCTAGCTAACATTTTGAATCTAAATAATGCTTCATCAGAGATGAAGTAAAGTGTGGAGAGGACAGCATTTATACTCTAGGTTGGACTAGGGGGAGGGTTGCTGGGGGTAGTGGATGTAGGGTGCAGGTGCAGAAAAGATGTTAATAGTTCAGATTAAGTGATCGGAATGTGAGAATGGCAGAACAATGATGTATCTCCTGCCAGACTTGAAAAGGCAATAAGTGGGCTGGGGGGGGTGGGGGAAGGACATGATAACAAGCTAAAACTAAGAAACCTTCACAACTTGAAGGTGTTGAACTCAATACAGAGGAACCTTGATTGTCAAGGTTGGGGCTGGTGTTGGATGGGGTTGGGGGGCGGACAGGGGCAGTGTTGGATGGCATTGGATGGGTGGGTGGAGTTGGGGGCCAGGCAGGGGCAGTGCTGGATGGGGTTGGGGGATGGGGTTGGGGAGTGGGTGGGTTGGGGAGGGGGGTGGGGGGGGTGGTGGCGGGGGCTCGCACACAGTGTGCTGTTGTCTCATCTCCTGAACAGGGAGTGGACTTAACAGAAAACTCCAAGCCCCAGAGGAAAGGCATTGAATCAATTAACCGAATAATGAATTATTCGAACGAAATAGTGCTCCCCCATCTCGTTCGTATTAAGTCCAGAAGGCAATAAAATGCCTCGTCTGAAGAGGAGATGTCATATCTCCAGTTTGCGTTGTGATTCACTGGAACACTGCAGCATGCCGAGGACATACATGTGGACATGTGAGCGCCTTGCAGATTATGGAAGTGCTGTCCATGAAAGAGGCTTAAGAACAGGATATCAAATGTAAAATCTTCCAAGTTTATTGATGGTATTAACACAGATGACAAAGAAATAAAAAATACAATTCAGGGATGCTGGATCTTTTAGGTTTTTGCACCCACTGGTAGTAATTGAGTACAGTGATATGAACCCCCAATTTGCAATGAATGCACGGAAATAATGGTAAAATATTGAAACGAACAGTTGGGAAGAATACTGAACAAGAAATGGGCTGGAGTTTATTATCAAAATATAACTCAAAAGATAAATTCAAAGCACGGGCACAATTTACTAAAAGCGAGATAAACTGTGAAGAGGGATAAAATCCAAAGGCAGCTGCTTTGGATTAATGTTTCTTTAGAAGGGAGTAACTTTGGGTTGAAGCTTTATACATTTTTTTCTTCATCAGACGGCTCTTGGACACTGAGGATGAACTCAGCGATATCCAATCAGATTCCGTTCCATCAGAAGTCCGGGACTGGTTGGCATCCACCTTCACGAGGAAGATGGGGGTGATGAGAAAAAGGCCAGCAGAAAAGCCCAGATTTCGCAGCATTGTTCATGCTGTTCAAGCCGGCATTTTTGTCGAGAGGTAAATGAAAGTGTATTTGCAGTGTTGTGGTATTGCTTTTGATTAATACCTGTAAATTGTAAAAACTGAAAGGTAAAGTTTAATGTTGCTGTTTTTATAATTGTTGTTGAATGGTTGACATTTATTCTAAAATGCTCGGTGCTTTTCAAACTATTAGAAGTGCAGTTTTAAGGTCGTAAGGAAAAGTCAATTCTGTCTGAAGAATTACACCAATAATTATTTGTGCTAAATATACACACGAGCATTATGAACAGGATTGTAAAGGGCTATTTCCATAATCTCGGAGAGTAGCAGTCAGAGAACTGGGTCTGTAGTTTTAGAGCTCTACCTCTGTTTTACTCTCTGAAAAGTAAACTATTCACATCCTCCTGACTTCTCAACATGACTACAAGGCTTTGATGCTTTTGGCCACATCATCATCTCTCAAAGCTGCTCTGCCAGCTGCACGTGACCCTTCATGCCTCTTTTCAGTCTTATTAATCAAATCATAGGCAGATAATCACCTTTGATGTCTTTACCTATCTTCTGACTTCCGATGTCTCCAAAGGATCTACCCTCTGCCTTTCATTGCTTCTTATCTGCATGTTACCCCTGAGGAACACCATCTAAAACTACAATGTCAGTTTTCACATGGACAATGACAACACCAAACTCCACTTCACCACCATCTCTCTCTACCCATTCACCATCTCTCTCTACCCATCCACCACCTCTCTCTACCCATCCACCACCTGTCTCTACTCATCCACCATCTCTAAGTTATCAGATTGTTTTTCTGACATCCAGTATTTCATTAGCACACATTTCCTCCAATTAAAGATTGACCATTAAAACTGCATCATCTGATGCTGAACCTAATTTCTGACCACTCTTGGGGGAATTTCGAACGAGAGGACATAATTACAGAATAAGGGGATACAGTACTCATTTACAACCGAGATGCAAAAGAATTTCTTCTCTCAAAGGGTAATGAATGCTTGGTAATTCTGCATCGTAAGTGTTGCGGAGACTAGATCACTGCAAATATTTAAAGAGGAGGTAGATAGATTTTTGCGATATGGAAGAGTTGATGCTTGTGAGAAGCTGATATGAAAGGGGAGTTGAGGTCTGGGCAGATCTTACAAAATCAAAGAGTGTGGAATTCCTGATGAAGGGCTTATGCCCGAAACATCAACTCTCCTGCTCCTTGGATACTATCTGGCCTGCTGTGCTTTTCCAGTGCCATTCTTTTTTACTCTGATCTTCAGCATCTACAGTCCTCACTTTCTCTTAGATCTTATAGAATGTTGGAAAGGCTTTCAGGGATAAACATCCTACTTCTGTTCCTACTTCTTATGTTCTATTATTCTAAAACTGTACACCTCTCTGCCTCTCTTTGCTCCTTTAAGTTGCTTCCTAAAATTTGTGTCGTGATCTAAATTTTAACATTTGTTCTCAAGCTTTGACTTTTAACAGTGGAATAACTTGAGGATGGTTTATTGTGTTAAAAGTGGCATATAAATGCAAGTTGTTATTGTTGATTAATCACAGCTCCCTGCTAAGGGG
The DNA here is from genome assembly GCF_020745735.1 of Hemiscyllium ocellatum. Taxonomy (NCBI): domain Eukaryota; kingdom Metazoa; phylum Chordata; class Chondrichthyes; order Orectolobiformes; family Hemiscylliidae; genus Hemiscyllium; species Hemiscyllium ocellatum. Next base: position 73,485,583 of record NC_083407.1, on the reverse strand, counting down.
TATAAGCTTGCAGAATTTACTGTTTAAACAGTATTTACATGTCATCTTGTAAAATATGCCTTTTTAAAATTCTTTCAGGGGAGTGGGTGTCATAGCTAAACCATCCAGCATTTATTGCCCATCCCCAACTGCCCAGGGGCTAGCTAACAGTCAGCTATGAGCCTTAGGTGACTCTCTGTGTGGAGTTTGCACATTCTCCCCGTGTCTGTGTGGGTTTCCTCTGGGTGCTCCGGTTTCCTCCCACAATCCAAAAATGTGCAGGTTAAGTGAATTGGCCATGCTAAATTGCCCATAGTGTTAAGTGAAGAGGTAAATGTAGGAGTATGGGTCTGGGTGGTATACGCTTCGACGGGTCAGTGTGGACTTGTTGGGCCGAAGGGCCTGTTTCCAAACTGTAAGTAATCTGATCTAATCTAATATCTCATGCAGTGCATTTTGGGTACCTGTGACTGCTGTTATGAAGGAAAATGTTGCTCCAAACACCCCCATCTATTAGCTTACTCACTTGGAGTTATTCATGTGCAGTCCTAGATACACATAATATTTTAATCTTTCATTGGGAGTGGGTGTTCCTGACAAGGCCAGCATTTCTTGTCTTTCTCTAATGGCTTGCTTGGCCATTCGAGTTAAGAGTTAGCTACATTGCTGTGGATCTGGAGTTACATATCAGCCAGAGCAGGTAAGGATGGCAGAGTTCCTTCCCAAAAGAACATTCATGAAACAGATGGATTATATTGAAAATCGATGGTAATTTCCTGGCGCGATTAGCTTTTTATTCCAGCTTTATTCAATGAATTTGAGGAGACAATAGTTTACTGTTAATGTTCTGAGAATATAGGTTTGAATCCTACCATGGCATTTGAATTCAATACAAATCTTGAATAAAAGGCTAGCTAAAGGTGACGATGTAACTGCTACTGATTGTTCTAAAAACCCATCTGCTTCATTAATATTCTTTCAGAAAGAAATCTACTTTCCTTACTTGGTTTGGTCTATATGTGACTCTAGATCCATAGCAACATGGCTGACTGTTAGCTAGCCCCTGGACAGTTGGGAATGGGCAATAAATGCTGGCTGGCTTAGCTATGACACCCACTTCCCTGAAAGAATTTTAAAAAGGCATTTTACTAGTTGCCATGGTGTTAGTTGAACCCACGTCCCTTACCATTAGCCTGAACTTTAGGATTAGTGTTTCACTGATACTGATACAGATACAATGGGTTGAATGGGCTCCTTCTGTACTGTAAAATTCCATGATTATATGATGTTACTAGCATGGCACCATCTCCAATTCAGGTGATGTTCTTATTTTCACTCCATGTTATCAATATATATCCAATATGAATGACATGAAAAACAGGAGTGGAAGCCACAGCCCAATTTATTAAGGCAGAAGTGCTAAGGCTGACATGAGTGGATTCCCCCAACTGAATATATCTAACCAAGATAGAACTGAGCAAGTCCTGATCTTTATAGTTTATTACTGCACTAAATAATGCATTCTTTGAGTGAGTTTTCAAGGGAGCTTGTAATAATTACACATGAGGCTGAAGTTCATGAGTAAATATTGGTTTGTCAGGGAGTTGGAAATATCCACAAATCTTTAAGGTGGCAAACAGGATCTACATTTGGGAGTTCTGCCCCCTTTCCCAGCTCGAAATTTTTAATAGTGCAAGAGAAGAGGACATACAGTGTGTAGCTGTGGTACACAGAGTTAAGCATCTTTTAGCGCTGGGAGAAAGTGAGGACTGCAGATGCTGGAGATCAGAGTCAAGAGTATGGTGCTGGAAAAACACAGCAATTCAGGCATCATCTGAGGAGCAGGAGAATTGACGTTTCGGGCATGAGTTCTTCATCAGGAATCTCTTAGCGCTTCCTAATATTCATGATTTTGTGGTAGGCTCTCAAGAGTTTATTGTTCATCATCCTTCAAGAGTGTGAACAACCATAGTAGGGATGAGGGAACTATTGAAAGATAACTTCAGTAGATCTTTAACAGGTCCCTATGTCACCCATATTACTCTACCCAGCCCCAGTGGCCCTCCATATCCTCTATTTCGACTCACTATACTTCTGTGCCCATAATAGGTACTCGTGAAAGAGCAAATTAATTCTTTAGTAACACCAGTAAAAAAGCTTTAAAAAGAGCTATTATGACTTTTTTTAGTAATGCTGTTACCAAAGTCTCATAAAATTTCAAATCAACTATACCTTTAAGGTGTCAATAGCAGCAACTACAAGCATATGCTACCTCTTTATCTTGTGTAAATAAATAATGGGCCGTTCACAAAATAGATTTAAGAAGAAGCTGACAGTGAAGCAATGTTTCCTTGTGTACAATCACTTGAACAAACTAATGGATGTCTGGCTCAAAACCAAGTCTCAGTATGTATGTTTGAGTTGTGATGCTTCACAGGCAGGTGAAACAGATTTCTCCAAGCTTCATTGGAAATTCAGTCATTCTGCCCATTTTGCCAAACAATAGAATACAGGTTTGCTGAGATCCTTTAACAACATTAAAAAGTCAGCACATTTTCATTACAGCCTTCACTGATGATTGAAACTTTTTTAAACAGGCAGAATCTGGTAGATGTTGGGCCCTCAGTCTCTCATATAGTTGATTGTGTTGCTAAAGTGCTCTTTGTAGGCACAATGCAGTTTCACTAATTGTACAAATAGTTTCACCTTTAAGATTTGAAATAGAGTCACTATCTTGAGTAAGCATTCGAGAATTTCAGTTCTGTTTGCCCTATGTGCTCATCTTCTCCGATGTGTGCTTTTCTCTTTTTTTTTACTCAGTCATTTTGCTACTTTTACATTCTTATATCCAACGGAAACAACTTTATCCTGCACCTTTATGTTCTTTTTTTTAACTGGGTGTCCCACCCACCCTCTGAGGACCCCTTCTCCCACCTCCACCACACTCCATCCACCTGGACACCCCATGCCGGTCTATTACTCGGCCTCGATCTCTTCATTTCCAACGGCCGCCAGGAATTAAATGCCTCAACCTGTCTACCCTACTCCTCCACTCCAACCTCTCACCCTCAAAACATGCAACCCTCCACTCCCTCTGCTCCAATCCCAACCTCACCATCAAACCAGCGGACAAAGGGGTGCAGTGGTAGTTTGGCACACCGACCTCTACACTGGTGAAGCCAGATGCCAACTTGAAGACACCTCCTCCTACCTCCCCCTCGATCATGACCTCAACCCCCATCACCAAACCATTATCTCCCAGACCTTACACAACCTCATCACCTCAGTAGATCTCCCACCAACAGCTTCAAACCTCATAGTTTGGGAACCCTGCACAGCCCGCTTCTACCTCCTTTCCAAGATCCACAAGCCTGACCACCCCTTGCCGACCCATTGTCTCAGCATGCTCCTGCCCCACCGAACTCAGCTACACCTACCTCAATACTGTCCTATTCCCCCCAATCCAAGGACTCCCCACATACGTTCGGGACACCACCCACACACTCCAACTCCTCCAAGACTTCCATTTCCCCGGCCCCCAACACCTCATCTTCACCATGGACATCCAATCCCTCTACACTCCATCCACCATGACTAAGGCTTCCAAGCCCTCCATTTCTTCCTCTCCCAACGTCCCCACCTATACCCTTCCACTGACACTCATTCGTTTGGCTGAACTGGTCTTCACCTCAACAATTTCTCTTTTGAATCCTCCCTCCAGACAAGAGGGGTAGCCACGGGTATCCGCATGATCCCCAACCATGTCTGTCTCTTTGTTGGCTACGTAGAACAGTCCATCTTCCGGAGTTACACCGGCACCACTCTCCACCTCTTCCTCGGCTACATTGATGACTGCATTGGCTCCACCTCATGCTCCCGCGAGTAGGTTGAGCAGTTCAGCAATTTCACCAACACATTTCACCCCAACCTTAAATCTACATGGACCATCTCTGACACCTCCCTCCCCTTCCTGGACTTCTCCATCTCCATCAATGATGACCAACTCATCACTGACATTTTTTACAAACCCACCAGCTACCTGGACTACACCCCTTCCCACCCTACCTCCTGCAAAAATGCCACCCCGTATTCCCAATTCCTCTGCCTCTGCCGTATCTGCTCCCAGGAAGACCCGTTCCACCACAGAACACACCAGATGGCCTCCTTCTTTAAAGACTGTAATTTCCCTTCTCACGTGGTTAAAGACGCCCTCCAATGCATCTCATTCACGTCCCGCACCTCCACCCTGAAGCCCCACTCCACCAACTGTAACAAGGACAGAACCCCCTGGTGCTCACCTTCCACCCTACCAACCTTTAAATAAACTGCATCATTCGCCGACATGTTCGCCACCTGCAAACAGACCCCACCACCCCTATCTGCTTTCCACCCCTATCTGCTTTCTGCAAAAACCGTTCCCTCTGTGACTACCTGGCCAGGTCCACACCCCCCAACAACCCACCCTCCCCTCCTGTCACCTTCTCCTGCCACCACAGGAATTGCAAAACCTGTGCCACACCTCCCCGCTCACCTCCATCCAAGGCCCCAAAGGAGCCTTCCACATCCATCAAAATTTCACCTGCACATCCAACAATATCATTTATTGTATCCATTGCTCCCGATGCGGTCTCCTCTACACTAGGGAGACTGGACGCCTCCTTGCAGAGCACTTTAGGGAACATCTCCGGGACACCCGCACCAATCAACCCCACTGCCATGTGGCCCAATATTTCAACTTCCCCTCCCACTCTGCCAAGAACATGTAGGTCTTGGGCCTCCTCCACCGGCACTCCCTCCCCACCCGATGCTTCATCTTCCACCTCAGAATCTTTCAACCCCAGGGCATCAATGTGGACTTCACCAGTTTCCTCATCTCCCCTCTCCCCACCTTACCCCAGTTCCAAACGTCCAGCTCATGTCCTGTCCCACCTATCAGTCTTCCTTCCCACCTATCTGCTGCACCCTCCTCCTGACCTATCATCTTTACCCCTTCCTCCAACCACCTTTTGCACTCTCAACTACCTTCTCCCCAACCCCACCTCCCTCCCATTTACCTCTGCACTCCTGAGGCTTTCAGCCTCATTCTTGATGAAGGGCTCCGGCCTGAAACATCGATTTTCCTGCTCCTCGGATGCTGCCTGACCTGCTGTGCTTTTCCAGCACCACTCCAATCTTGAGTCTAATCTCCAGCATCTGCAGATCTCTCTTTCGCTCTGTCAGCTCAGTTGGCTGGATGGCTGGTTTGCAATGCAGTGTGACACCAACAGCATGGATTCAGTTCCTATTCTGCCTGAGGTCACCATGAAGGACTATTCTTCACAACATCTTGCCTTGCTCAAGGTATAGCGACCCTCAGATTAAACCATCACCAATTATCTCTCTCTAACGAGGGAGCACCCCTGTGATCCAATAGGACTATGGAAACTTTATCTCTGGCTATCTATTTAAGATGGAACCAATACTGTTAATAGAGTTTATCTCTGATTGTCAGAACCAAAATTTCTAACCTAAAGTTTTCAGTTTTTCAAATTACAGAAATATTAGACTTCCAATCTAATACTTAGGCATCAAAGTATGAACAGAAGCTGCTGGCAAGGAGCAATACTTGCAGAATAGGGCATAGGTTAAAGGATCAGCCCTAGACAATGCTAGTACACGTGGCCTGATTATACTTGGCTATGATAATTTACCTTTATTACAGAAAGCGCTGAGGAATTTTCAATAAAGATGCAAAAAACCCTGTAAATGACACCTGAATTGTGTTGGCATATTCTATGTTTTGACTCTACGTAAATTCAAATTGGCATTATTAAAACATTGATTTGCCTCCCTTCATTGTAGGTGTTGAATAGCAAACTGTGAATTTTCAGTCTTTTTCTATTTATTCAAATATTTACATTTCAACATTATTTTTCCTTATTTAGAACAAATTATATGTCTTGTAGGCGAAGCAGTGATGCACAGAAAAATCTTGGAAACATTTACCTTAACTCTAAATATTGGTAATGGAGTAAATGTTTATTCAAGTCTTGAGACAGACTGAGAAAAGTAAACCTTATTTAGATTATCTGGTTAATCGTATTAGAAATAAAATAACCATCTCTAAATCTGTTATATAGACACAAGTTCTGATCATCAGCAAGATTCATCAGGGCCAAAGTCTCTCTTTAAACATATTCATTCATTTGAATATTCATTTAAGCATTTTAAAATGACTGCTGGAAAGGGGCAAATGTTTAACTACCTAAATCATATTCTGAATGTACTGAATCAGTACTGAATGGTGTAAAAGCAAATTCTAACCACAGTGTGGTCAAATTCCTAATCAGCTTTTCTTTTCAAAGTAATCGTAGACTGCTTCAACAGCACCTCCCAAATCCATGACTTCCATCTCTTAATAATACAGGGCAACAGATATATTTGAATACGATCACCTGCAAGTTCCACTCCAATCTATAGGTTGAAATAATGTCATCGTTCTTTCACTGTTGCTCGATCAAAATCTTGGAACACTTTTCCTACACACCATGGGCTACAGCAGTTCAAGAAGACAATTCACCACCATCTTCTCAAGGGCAACCAGGAATTGGCAATGAATCCTGCCCACATCCCCTGAACAAGAAACCTAAGGCATGATCTCACTAAATAACTAAACAGTTTAAGCAGCAATATCATATACCCCTGTTTCAGTTTCTCATGTTCTATGTTCTTTAGGGAATTAATGGAAAGTTCAGTTAGGCTTTTGTCTAAACTCAAGAAGATCATAATCATAGTCATATATCATGGAAACAGACATTTTGGTCCAACCTGTCCATGCCAACCATAATCTCAAACCAAACAAGTCCCACCAGCCTATGCTTCACCCATATACCTCCAAACATTTCTTATTCATGTACTTATCTAACTGTACTTCAAACATTGTAACTTTATAAATGTCCACCTCTTCCTCTGGAAGTTCATCCCACAAACGAACTACTGTCTGTGAAAAAAAAAGGTTCCTCATGTCTTTTTGAAAATCTTTCTTTCACTTTAAAAACATGCCCCTAGTCTTGAAATCCCCACCCTAGGAAAAATACACCAGCCACTCACTTTATCTGTATCCCTCATGATTTTATAAACCTCTGTAAGATCACTCCTCGCCCTCCTATGCTCCAGTGAAAAAAGACCTGGCCTATCCTGATAATTTTTATAACTCAAACTTTCCATTCCTGGCAACATCCTGATAAATCTCTTCCGAACCCTATTATAATTGATAACATACTTCTTATAGCCGGGTGACCAGAATTGGCACAGTTCTTCAGAAGAGGCCTCACCTGTACAACCTCAACATAACATCCCAACTCCTATAATCAAAGGTCTGAGCAATGAAGGCTCATTCTATACAAATATGGACAAAATATAGATATATTGAGGTTACTGCTAACTAAGCTGCTCCCCAATATTTCTGATTTCTCAGAGGATTAAGACATCATTGTCTTGTCAAGTAAAGCTCCAAATGGCAAAGACATGACTCATCCGACATAACCAGGTATAATTCCCAGCTTTTTACAGATGTGGCTACAATTTTCCCTCAGTTTATTTGTTGCTTCCCCTCCCACCTATCATGTTAGTAATAATGGTACATGTACAACACTTGGCCGCCACCACAATCAATACTTCCTGTTTTCAATTTCAACAACCTTGAAAATCCAAAAAAGATGATTCACTTTCAGCTATTTATGATATCACCTCAAAACCAATATATAATCGTAAAATGTAGGCTGTTTTTTTTACAGTCAGTAGAGAAGAAATGTACTTTACACATAGCCAGGAAAAGAAAAAAACCCATAAAGCTCTGTTGGCAGATTTCTCTATTCCAACATCAGTTTGAATGTGGCATACTGTTATGGGGATCTCCAGTCAGCCAGCCACAGTGATGTCATCAGGTGGGGTAAGCAGCCAATCCCATTGATGTATTCTCACCAACAACAAAACTTGTAGTTAAAGTCAGTGAATGTTTTGACTGTTGCTTGTAAATTTTACAAGTAACTGAATTAAAGATTGGGACTAAGATGGAGGCCAAAGTATAATAAAGCCTCTTCCAAAAATTCAAAAACTGTGTTATCATAACGGTAAAGTATAACTTTCGTCAAATAGAAAAAATGTTCTTTTTGTGACAGCGAGGCTGCCTTGGAATAGTTAAGAACTGAGACATCTTTTAAAAATCAAGCTACAGCTCATTCAACAATGTCTAAGTTTTCAAGAATTTCTACATTAGGCCCAAGAGCATTAGATTGAATGTTTTTGTTAGTTCAACAATTTTCAATTAATTGCACACTTGGGGAATCATAATAACTCGATCTATGGGGAAGCATAGAATGGCTAAAAGCAGCTTTAATTGAATATGTGCAAACACCAGAAACTGCTGTCAGTGTCAGGAGACTAATGAGGGGAAAGTTCTCAGGTTCCTGGTCTTTGGTACTACAAAATCCAGGCTAAGGAGGAAAAGCTTTGGTGAGACAAAGAAAAACTGCAACTAAAGCAGTGAGCAAAATGCAGCAAAACATTAAGAGGCACATTAAAGAACTCAAAATGAATTCTGAATCTATGTTCTGCCTTTAAATTCCTGCTTCAAACTAGATTCTAGATTCTAAATTGTCCATTTTGTTTGTGAGGAACTAATAAACTCGATGGATTAGCATCAAAGGCATTGTGGTCCCAACGATAAAAAGGGAATTTTATTTATTACATTATGTCATACATGCAACTACTTACTCTCCCCTCTGCAACTCACACTATTTTCAGTTGGAAAATCAAGCAGTTTGAGTCACTCACATATGATTCGTGACCCAGGTTGTTCACATGAGCACACTGTAAGATCTACTATCTTAATATCACATTACTAGTAGTCCTTAAGTCTAATAAGTACAAAATTTATAAAGGTAAAAATCAGCAAAAATAGCTGAGTAATCCTCTCAGCAGCCCACATGATTGGCACCACATCCATAAACATTTCACCGCTGATAGTCAATAGCAGCTCTGTGTACCATCACCAAGATGCACTGCAGAAGTTCATTAAGGCTCTTTAGCCAGAACTTTCCGAACCCACGATTGCTACCAACTCGAAGTATAAAGGCATCAGATAGATGAGAACACCACCACCTGCAAGTTCCCCGCTGAGCCACGAACCACTGTCGCTGGGTCAACATCCTGGAACTTCCTCCCTAAAGGCATTGTGGGTAGACATATGCCACATGGATTGCAGTGATTTAAGAAGACAGCTCATGATCACTTTCTCAAGGACAATTAGGGAAGAGCAATAAATACTTAGCCCAGTCATGAATTAATATAAAAATAATTGCATTACGAAAAGAAATGGCCATCAGAGCTTCTTATTGACTTGGGGACAGGAATAAATGGAAAAATATAGAAAAGTATGAGTCTTATTTCAGGGTCGTGTTACTGAAACCTGTTGTCAAATATATACTTATCATTTTGATTTTAAGGATGTACCGAAGAACATCAAACATGACTGGACTGACTTATCCATCAGCAGTGATATCTGCTTTAAAGGTGTGTAACACAACAGTTTTAAAAACTCTGACAATATGAGATTAGTTAAGCATTATGTCTAAATTTGACATTTCTTTTCTTTTTGCAGAATGTTGATAAATGGTCATTTAATGTATTCGCCCTCAATGAAGCCAGTGGGGACCATGCTCTGAAGTTCATGGTGCACGAGTTGTTCACCCGATATGATCTTATCAATCGTTTCAGGGTCAGGAAACTTTCAAGTTTAATATATAATTAAAATAAAGCAATGTATTTTCCAAATCATTGGCCAGGAAATATTAATTGAATCCAGTACATCTTAACGTATCTGTATGCAACTGCCCATCAAATAAATATTTCATTATAATGTATTCAGTTAGAATTTCTAGTGAATAATAATATTGATTGAAAATAACCTATTCATTTTGCCACTTATAACAATTGTGGTTTGCATGATGATTCAGAATTGTCTGACATCAACTCCCACTGAAAGATTAGATCCCTATCACTAAATGATTACTTAATCACGAACACCACATATCATAGGCTACAACGTAGATGAAGTTAATGATATTTTCTACACATTTCCCTCCTTTCCAAGCTGTGCAGTTCATCCTTGTTCACCATGTAGGTGAAAAATAATCAAATAACACATGAAAATGAATGCGTCAATACTGACATCATTACAATCTGTAAATTTTAGTGAATGGAACTGCAGACCAAGGAAGCACAAGAAATATGAAGGCAACAAATAGAAAATGTTGAGCCAAAGGAAGAATTTTCTGCTATTTTGTTTTATGATCATCCACTCCCAAAATCATGACCAGATGGGTGAAAACCAAGGCTGCCTACTCCAAAATCACACATGCAAATCAAATTCTCCGCTGGTAACACTTTGACCTGAGCGAAATTTAAGCTGTTACTACAAAAATAAAGCTTTATTGAGTGTTGATGTACATAGATCACATCTTGATCACAGTAGGAAGTACCAAAAGTATTAAGATTATCATGTCTTGAATATGCTGGGTGCATTCCTGTCATTAGAAGCATTTGGAGTGAATTGCCTAACAACTGAATAAAGTAAACATCGCCAGAGTCCTACTGGATCATAGGTCTGCTCTCTCATTAGAGAGAGATGATTGGTGATGGTTTAACCTGAGGGTCACCATAACTTGGTCAAAGGGAGATGTTGAGAAAGAGTGTCCTTCCTGGTAAACTCAGGCAGTGTAGGAACTGAATCCATGCTGTTGGTGTCACTCTGCATCACAAGCCAGCCTTTGAGCTAACTAACCCCTGCATGTACTCCACCAGTCTATCAATTTGAATAGTTAAGGCTCCAAACAGTGTTGTGAATAAAGGAGTAGTAAGTTTGCAGATGACACAAAAAAAATTGGTGGTGTAGTGGACAATGAAGATTGTTATCTCAGAATACAACAGGACTTTAGTCAGATGGGCCTAGAAGTTGCAGATGGAGTTTAATTTTGACAAATGTGAGGTGTTGCATTTTAGTGAGGCAAATCAAGGCAAGATTTATATACTTATTGGTAGAACCTTGAGTGCTGCTAAACAAAGAGACATTAGAGTGCAAGTTCATAATTCCTTAATGGTGGAGTCACAGGTAGACAGGGTAGCGAAGAAGGTATTTGGTACACTTGTCTTTATTGGTCAGTCCCTGATATAGGAAAATGTTGTTCAACTTGAAAAGGTTCAGAAAAAATTTACAAAGGTTGGAGGAGTTGAGCTATAAGGAGAACCTGAAAGGCTGGGGCTATTTTCCCTGGAGCATTGGAGACTGAAGGGTGACCTTATGGAAGTTTATATAAACATGATAAGGTGAATAGCCAAGATCTTTTTTCTCCCAGGGTGGGGGAATCCAGAACTAGAGGGCATGGATTTAAGGTGAGAGGGGAAAGATTTAAAACAGACATAAGGGGCAACATTTTCACACAAAGGGTTGTGCATGTATGGAATGAGCTGCCAGAGGAAGTAGTGGAGGCTGGGACAATTACAACATTTATAAGGCATTTGGATGGGTATAGGAATAGGAAGGGTTTAGAGGGATAGGAGCCAAATGCTGTAAAATGGGACTAGATTAGATTAGGACACCTGGTCAGTATGGACGAGTTGGATCAAAGTGTCTGTTTCCTTGCTGTACATCTCTATGACTCTGATGTTGTGGTCCCAAAGACCAAGGAAAATTCCTGCCTATTATATTGAAGAATCTGAACAACTACATTACCAACAGTTCTTCTGGGTTTTGGGTTATTAGACTGACCAGATAGGTAGGAGAAAAATTCAATTTTACCTCCTTTGAATTATTGCAACCATTACCCTATGCTCACTCTTAAAGCTGGCATTTTGAAAACTCAGTAAGTCTGTAGACAAGTGCCTCAGAGTTACCATTCCTGGTGTGGAATGCTGTTACTTAATGATCCCTAGGAATTAGGATGAGTTCAGCTGAGAGAAAAAGAAATCTATATGTCCCAACTTTCCATATTCTACCAACAAAGCAGGAGATATGGAATTTATGTCCTCTTGTCCTTCAGTTTAATTTGACATAATAGTAGATCATTTTGTAATAGTCATAGGGAAGTAAATCTGGGTCATATATATTATAAGTATATGAAACAGTACTGGTCAAGAAACAAAAACAGAAATTGCTAGAGAAACTTGGCTGGCCTGGCAGTGTCTGTGGAGAGAAAGCAGAGTTAACGTTTTGAGTCGAGTAACCCTCCTTCAGAATCCTACAGAACAGAGGGTCGTGGTGGAAAGATGCTTTTCAGAATAGAGGGTTGTGATTAGTGGTGTTCCACAGGGATCAGTGCTGGGGCCCCTGCTATTCGTGGTCTACATAAACAAATTGGAGGAAAACGTAGCTGGTCTAATTCGTAAGTTTGTGGATGATACAAAGATTGGTGGACTTGTGGACAGTGAGATGGATTGTCAGAGATATAAGGAGGATATAGCCCAGTTGGAGTCATCCCAGGGAAAATACTTTGTCTATTTATCCTATCCATGCCCCTCATAATTTTGTAAACCTCTATAAGGTCACCCCTCAGCCTCCGACGCTCCAGTCTGTTCAGCCTCTCTCTATAGCTCAAATCCTCCAACCCTGGCAACATCCTTGTAAATCTTTTCTGGAGCCTTTCAAGTTTCACATCTTTCCGATAGGAAGGTGACCAGAATTGCATGCAGTATTCCAACAGTGGCCTAACCAAGGTCCTGTACAGCCGCAACATGATCTCCCAACTCCTGTATTCAATATTTTGACCAATAAAGGAAAGCATACCAAATGCCTTCTTCACTATCCTATCTACCTGCGACTCCACTTTCAAGGAGCTATGAACCTGCACTGCAAGGCCTCTTTGTTCAGCAGCATTCCCTAGGACTTTACCATTAAGTGTATAAGTCCTGCTAAGGTTTGCTTTCCTAAAATGCAGCACCTCGCATTTATCTGAATTAAATTCCATCTGCCACTTCTCAGCCCCAATTTTGGTGTCATCTGCAAATTTACTAACTGTACCTCTTATGCTCGCATCCAAATCATTTATGTAAATGAGAAAATGTAGAGGACCCAGCACTGATCCTTGTGGCACTCCACTGGTCACAGGCCTCCAGTCTGAAAAAACAACCCTCCAACACCTCCTCTGTCTTCTACCTTTGAGCCAGTTCTGTATCCAAATGCCTAGTTCTCCCTTTATCCCATGATATCTAACCTTGCTAATCAGTCTCCCATGGGGAACTTTGTTGAACGCTTTACTGAAGTTCATATAGATCACATCTACTGCCCTCATCAATCTTCTTTGTTACTTCTTCAAAAAACTCAATCAAGTTTGTGAGACATGATTTCCCACGCACAAAGCCATGTTGACTATCCCTAATCAGTCCTTGCTTTTCCAAATACATGGACATCCTGTCCCTCAGGATTCCCTCCAACAACTTGCTCACCAAGGTCAGGCTCACCGGTCTATAGTTCGCTGGCTTGTCTTTACCACCCTTCTTAAACAGTGGCACCATGTTTGCCAACCTCCAGTCGTCCGGCATCTCACCTGTGACTATCGATGATACAAATATCTCAGAAAGAGGCCCAGCAATCACTTCTCTAGCTTTCCACAGAGTTCTAGGGTACACCTGATCAGGTCCTGGGATTTATCCACCTTTAACCGTTTCAAGACATCCAGCACTTCCTCCTCTGTAATCTGGACATTTTGCAAATGTCACCATCTATTTCCCTAGTCTATATCTTCCATATCCTTTTCCACAGTAAATATTGGTGCAAAATATTCATTTAGTATCTCCCCCATTTTCTGTGGCTTCACACAAAGGCCGCCTCGCTGATCTTTGAGGCGCCCTATTCTCTCCCTAGTTACCCTTTCGTCCTTAATATATTTGTAAAAACCCTTTGGATTCTCCTTAATTCTATTTGGCAAAGCTATCTCATGACCTTGTTTTGCCCTCCTAATTAAGTATACTCCTACTTCCTTTATACTCTTCTAAGGATTCACTTATGTCTCCTGTCTATACCTGACATATGCTTCCTTCTTTTTCTTAACCAAACCCTCAATTTCTTTAGTCATCCAGCATTCCCTATACCTACCAGCCTTCCCTTTCACCCTGACAGGAATATACTTTCTCTGGATTCTTGTTATCTCATTTCTGAAGGCTTCCCATTTTCCAGCCGTCCTTTTACCTGTGAACATCTGCCTCCAGTCAGCTTTTGAAAGTTCTTGCCTGACACTGTCAAAATTGGCCTTGTTCCTGTGCTGTATTGTTCTTTGTTGTTTGTTCTTCGTTTTGACTGCTGCCAGGAAAAGGTAGTTGTTACACAGATGTCCAGCGAGATGGGGGAGGCAGGACTGGGAGTGGACAAGTGACTGAATGGGTGGAGATGGACACCACTGAAAAGAAAGAAAGTTTGGCAGACAAAGGGATGATTGATAATAAGCCAGGCAAGGAGAAGAGTTGATAATTGGGTCCATAAGTAGGTGAAAATCAATCGGCTATGCTTCCCTGGCTTACTATCAACCATCCCACTGTTTGCATATCTTTCTTTCTCTCTCTCTAGCTCTGCCGCCACCACCCATTCACCACCCTTCTCCAAACTCCAATCCCCACCTCCTGCATACACTATATCATATACACCACCTTTTCCTAGCTGCTATCAGTTCTGAAGAAGGGTCACTGTTCTCAAAATGTTAATTCTGCTTCCTCTTCACAAATGCTACAAAACCTACCTAGTTTCTCCAGCAACTTCTGTTTTTGTTCCACGTCTTCAGCATCCGCAGTTCTTTGTTTTCTTTTAATGCTGGTCAAGGTTTCACCATTGTAGTGCAGAATCAAGTGTTGCAATATGAGATGAAATGATTACTTGCATAATGATATATACTCTGGAGCAAGTCACTCTCGGGTTTTAGAGTGGTCTGCTTCCAGGAGATTGATTTAAGTCTGCAAAGCATTGTTATGACGTGAAAATATTTTCTATCTTTAAGACAATATAGAGAAGAAGGAAGTTGTTATAAAATTGACTGTTTTGGTCCCATTTCTGAGTGTATTTTGTCTTTGGTTTGAACCAGCATATACAATGTTGTTGTTTCATCAAAACAGAAAGCAGTCCTTGCTGCATGGCTAAAACACCAGTATCTATTTATGAAGCTAAATACTCCTGACTTAGTAGTGATAGAAAGTAAAAACTTGCATTTATATAGCACCCTTCACCCGGTCAGGACCCTGAATTGCAAGTAATTCACAATCAGTGAATTACTTTTGTGAAGTATAATTACTGTAGTAAAGTCATGTGTAATTCAGAACTGGGATTTTTTTCCACAGATTTAAAATTGACTCACTGCACAGAGGATTATTAAAGGAGAAACACACACATCTGGACAGTGATGAGAGAAAACGCAACTCATAGACTGGAAACTATTAAATTATCCACCACATTTTCAATAAAATCAATAAAAATTAGATTATTTTCTGTTTTAAATGAGGTATCCCTATAGGGCGAATGTAGAGTTAATGTAAATAGCTAAGGATTTAGAATGGCTCCTGTACTAATGTGCGACACAAAATTACAATTTTTAATAATCTATGACAACAATGCTTAATACATTCATGCAAATACACAAAATTGTTAATGTAAAATCATTAACTATTAATCAGTCATTAACAGTATACAGCTGGACAGCAAAATAAGCCAAATATTACAGCATTTTTTCCAATGCAATACACAGTAGGTTTAAAAAAAGTTACAAGTTTTGTAATGGTAATGTCTTTGAAAAAATATTTGTCAGTTGGCCAATGTTAGTTCATTGTACATTCAAATTAAAATGCAAAGTGTGCAGTATTTTAATTGAAAATAATTAAATTAACATTATAGAAATTTGATCAAATAGATGTGCATTAAGTATAATATAAGTATTAACATTTCTATACATATTTGGAATAGATTTCTTTATGTAAAATAGAATAAGTTGTTTAAAGGACATATTATTTATTGATCAATCATACATTTGAAAGACAGACAACAACTATTCAAATCTTTCATAATTGACAATTTATTTGATAAATTTAATGTTTTGTGATATATATATATGTAATTCATAATGTTAACTCGCCCCTTTTGACCTCGCTTAAAATACTTTTTCTCATTTAGATACCTGTATCTTCTCTAATGACTTTTGTCGAAGCCTTAGAGTTGGGTTACAGCAAGCACAAGAATCCTTACCACAACTTAATCCATGCAGCAGATGTGGCCCAAACAGTGCATTACCTAATGCTCCATACTGGCATTATGGTAAGAGTATGTTAGTATGGAGTTATTTTGTTTCAAAAGTGGCATGCATATAAGTCTGTATTTGATATCTTCCGGCTTTCAGGGACAGTTTTGACCAAATATGTTGCTGGAAGGTTGCCAAAATATTCAATGTAAAACCTTTCAAATTACAAACCTGTTATTGGCATTGTATTGACACACATCATTCTGGAAGTGTGGTATCAGAAGCAAAATACTGTAGATCTTTTCATTGGTCATTCATGATTAGCATACTCATCAAAATAATATTTATGGTTGCTAGGTTCTAACTAGAAAATGCTTTCCAATGATTATGTTGTTCCTCTTCAGCAGGAAGTGATCTTTAGTTGTGTGGGAGACAAATCACTTCATAACTAACTATAGAAACAACTCCGAGAGTCAGATTATAGAACAATAAATGAGTATTAAACAAATTTTACAGGATTAACCTTTAATCCATAGTTAGCATCTGAATAGTGTTGCCTAAGCTGCAATTTCACAAGAAGTTCCTGTTTTAAAAATGTTAAACAATCTGGGTACTTAAGTATGTAATGTTCTTGTGCAAGCAGCCTGCTGTTCTCTCCACAGATGTCCCATCTTAAATATTGAATAATCTTATAATATACAAATAAAATAAACAAATCAGTATTCCTCTAAAATGGCTCAGATTGTTTGGAAGATGAGTCATATTTGACTTGAAGCATTAACTCTGTTTCTCTCTCCACAGATGCTACCAGACCTGCTGAGTTTCTCCAGTGTTCTCTTTGTATCAGATTTCCAGCATCCACAGTATTTTGCTTTATTTCAATTGTACAGAACTCGGGGTTGCCAAAATGAGCAACTTATGCAGTGACTCCCAACTCAAATAGTGATTTCCCTCCTATGCACAAGAAAGGTCTTTCAAGTCTCTGTGTCTGATTTTCCAAAGAGAATTGTGTTACATCTTCTCATACCAGCTGAATATTGTTTTTGACTGTTACTCAGATTATAACCTTTCTGTTACAGCACTGGTTTACAGAACTGGAAATTCTAGCCATGCTTTTTGCAGCTGCCATTCATGACTATGAGCATACAGGAACCACAAATAACTTTCACATTCAAACCAGGTAAGAAGCAATATCACATAGTATCAGGAATAAAACTTCCAAATGAATTTTTAAAACATTATCATCATACACCAATGAAATACTCTTCAAAGTGGAAACCTTATTGAAAAGTATATTTTACCTTCTATGCTGTTTAATTGAACTACAGCAGATCTGGGTGTTGAAACTTCATTACCCAGGCAGTATTGCATTGACCACTTTATCAACCTATTTAAAATGCGACTGTGTTGAAGACGGTGGAATAACATACTGTATGGGGAGTATAATAGACAGCTAATTCGATACTGTCCATTCTGCGTTCTCATCTGAAACACATTTTTACTGCACCATTTGCAATAATTGCAGCTCAGAAAACGTCAGGAGATATTATATATTTAAGCCTTTTGCAATTCAAAAATGTAACATTAATTGTACAATTATTTTGGATTGTAAAATTACTTTGGATTTCCTGCCTTTAACCTAATCTGTTAATTAGACAACCTGGAACCAATCCATAGAGTATAACATCTTCCAGGTGTTTATTTCTGCTATTTTGCTGAAATTCAATTGACTCTTAACTATCCCCTAAAATAGCCTAACAGTCTCTCATTGCATCAAACGGCTAACAAATCTTTTTCAAAAAGCACTGGAACCAGACTGACAACCTTATTATTATTTGTACAATTTGTGATGACCTCTTGTCTCATTTAGACTGTGAAAAAAGAACAAGAATGCGACATAATTCTGGAAATCTGCAAAGAATTTAAGTTTCTTGACAGTTTTCAATGGACTAATACATAAAGGAACTGCATTCATAAAACAAGAGGGAAATGAATTTTTTGTAAGACAGTTTTCAGAAGTTTCCAAACGTGACATTGGCTGTACCTTAAAGCCTGGTCCCACTGTATTACTTGACAAAGCCTGTGATAGGAGTACAGAAAAATAGTCCACTGGCCACATTTGCTTAGAACCAGAGAGTTGCTGATACAAATTATACCAAAGGGAGATAGCATTTCTAACAGCTCGTTCTATCACCACGTGCAATGAATTTTTGCAAAACGGCTGTCAGAGAGGTGTTTGGCTCACTATTTATTTATGCAAAAAGACATATGCATGTTTCTTGTCTTTGCCAATGTGGCAGAAGTGCACATCCGCCATGGAATCAATGCAGCTCAGCCAGTTATATACATTTCAATCAACCCATTCAGACAGGTTCTGACATAACTCTGGAGCAGTTTTGACTTGCACTCAGGCCTCCTGGCTCAGACAGGGATGCTACAATCGTGTCACAGTTGTACCGATGGAAAAGACCAGCTTCCAATTTTCTAGTTTACTAGTGCGAGAAAATAAAAACCCAGCTTGCTTTACTTCTGTGAGAATTTTCTCACTTGTCAAACAGATATGCAAGTGATATAGCATTATTTAACTTTAAGTCCCAAGGTTGTTATGAAGCAATTACATCTGATATACATTGCATCTCTTTCTATCAGAAGTCCACAAGCAGTAAGTCACTTTGTAATGTGTCAGACCTAAATTTCCCATGGCCAGCAACAGCCAATCTTACTGTCTCTCAGAACAAGGTTCAGGTTGCCTCACAGCTCAGTGACTCTGATTGTGTACAAACTGACAAAATCAATATGGTCTTACAAAAGGGAAATTGCATTTGCTGAATGTATTCATAATTTATGAGGAAATAATTAGTAAAGTCATAGAATCCCTACAATGTGGAAATAGGCCATTTGGCTCAGCAAGTCCACAACAACCCTCTGAAGAGTATCCCATCATGACCCATTACCCCTACTCTATTAATCTATATTTCCGCTGACTAATGCACCTAACATATGCATCCCTGGACACTATGGCCAATTCACCTAACCTGCATTGTGGGAGGAAACACACACAGACACAGGGAGAATGTCCAAAGTGTACACAAGCTGGAATTGAACCCAGGTCCCTGGCACTGTGAGGCAGCAGTGCTAACCACTGAGCCACTGTGCCAACCTATTGGTCTAAATGACTTGTTTCCACACTGTAGGGACTCTATGACTTCTATGGCTTTATTAAATAAACGGTTCCACAAATGTTATTGTTGCTTTCAGGTTCATTGATGATGTGCAGAATGTAAATTGGGGGGAATGGGCTTGAAAGTGCCATGAGTTGGCATTGAGCGTGTGAGGAGCCATAAGGGATGGACGGGTCATGAGTTGGCATGGAGGGTTTTAGAAGTTGTTGGGCTATGTGTGTGGCATCAGTTGGCATGAAGGCAGCTGGGGGTGACAGTATGTGAGACCATTGAATGCCTACAGTATGAAAACTGGCCATTAAACTCCAAAAGTGCAAAAAAAAACAAATCCAGCTATTAGATTCCCTTCAATGGCCCAACTAGTCCACACTAACCCTCTGAAGAGTATCCCACACAGTCACATCCCCCTACCCTATTCCTGCATTTCCCATGGCTAATGAACCTAACCTACACATCCCTGGACACTACGGGCAATTTAGCATGGCCAATCCATCTAGCTTGCACATCTTTAGACTGTGGGAGGAAACTGGAGTACCCGGAGGAAACCCATGTAGACATGGGCATAATGTGCAAATTCTGCACAGTCACTCAAGGGTTGGGTCGAACTCAGCTCACTAGAGCTATGAGGCAGCAGCGCTAACTGTGTCACTGTGTCACCCATGGGTCACCATTTAGAGAAGGTCTTGGGGGGAGGGGAGGGTGCAGCGGCCGTCCGCCATTTTGTGTAGGTTGCTGCGGTGTAGGGCTGCCATTTCTTCACGATGGAGAGGCATCGCCATTTTGTGTATTTCATGTGTTTCAGAAGGAGCAGTGGAGTTGGAGAAGACAAGAAAGAGGCTGTTTTTCCATTGAAGGAAATCTTTTAGCTGGGACATTTAATGTGCACTTTGGAGCTGAATTGCACTTTTTCTAGGTCCCATGTGCTGATGTGGAGAAGGACCAATGGGGGGGCTTTGGATGTCAATGCTCACTGACTTTGTAGAGTCTGCATATAGTTTTTCTCAATCGAGATTCGTCTTTTCCAAGCAGCCTTTATGCTTTGAAATAGTGGGCAGGAGCGGAGTGTTATGTGGGTGTGATGGTGACCTGTGAAAATCCCCTGCATTTGTTGATCTGAGTCACATAAGTCAGCAAATTGCCAAGTGGAAAGAAGTGAAAAATTTCATGAACATCTGAAATGTTAAGTTGAGAGTTTGCTGAGCATGTCTTGTAAATCACTGAAGATACAAAGGTTTAAAGTTGTTGCCATTTGTTGGAAGGTTGAAGGTTTAAGGTTGAGGATGTGGTGCAACTATTGTCTGCATAACTGTATGTTCCAGATTTGGGCAAAAAAAGTGCTCTGGTTTTATACCTACCAATCCAAGTGTTATGTTTAGATGCGGAGTAAAACAAAAACCTGGTATTGGACCACTTTTTGGGTTACAGACTTTGGTTACCAGAAAGTGCAGTGTCCACTTTAAAGAAAGTATTGAATGTGAATTTGTGAAGCACTGACCTGAGCAGTGGACTAGCGTGGAAGTCAGCCAGATGAACAGATGAGACAACAGTAGACTAAGATTGAAGGGCTTCAGGAGGAAAGGGTTTGGATAGGAAGAAATCACTAAAGCAATGCAGAATGAGCTAGCCAGTACAAATGAAGAGTTCCTGGAGGAGCATATTGGCAGAAGCTGAGAGTGAAGGAGGCTGATGGAACAGATATGCAATTGAAGAAAGTTTTTCAGGGCTGATGTTTTCTGGAACAAGTCAGGTTAGAACAGAGGAAGACGGACTGAACCTGGTTTGCATGTTGAGAGTCCAGTAAAGTGATGTTAAAATTGAGTTTGAAATAGTATTCATTTTGAGCTGTTTCTGGTCATTTTGTCTGTAAGGGATTACATAGGTGGGTGGGCACGCAATACTGTCTAGTTTTATCTTTCAGGTATCTCTTTCAAAAAGCAAATCCAGCTTTCTGCAGCAAGATGACGTGGCTATCTTACTTTAGTGAATGCTGATGCTTTGCTCTTTGTATTTTCTCTAACTTGTCAATAGGTTGAGGTTCAATATTACTTACAGTCTGAGTAGTGAGGGCTACAGGGCCTCAATTATAAGCAAACCACTAGAAAGATGTCCCAAAGAATGAAGATAGGCCTGTTAAACAGCATTAGGCTGCCCTTTTTACCTCCTGTGATTTGTTTCTCAGGGTGGCAGGCTAACTTCACCCTGCATCCAGCCCGCTGAAGCAAAACTCGGGTCTGGCAAGTCACGAAATTTCCGGATTCCAACTGTCTTAAAGACAGAAATATGGCTATAATTATTTCTCCAACAACTTTATTGAACAAAATGATTTTTGATTTTAGAAATTGAACAATGCCATATCAGACTGTAATCACTTAGCACATTAATTTAGGAATCTATTTCAGTGGAGCTGCTAATTTATTTACATTGGTGTTTAATGGGTTAATGCCTGAATTACGAAGAAGATTGTGCGTGAAAAATTTGTCCAGTGGTTAAGTTCAGTCCACTTTCAGCTAATGCTGTAATTTCACTGTCTTTATTTTTCTGTCCTCTAAATCTCAGAATCAAATATTTAATGTTTATCATTATATGTTTATTTATTAATAGATCAGGCGTGGCAATTTTATACAATGACCGTTCTGTTCTTGAAAACTATCATGTGAGTGCTGCCTACCGATTAATGCAAGATGAAGAAATGAATATTATGTGCAATTTATCGAAAGATGACTGGCGGTAAGATAATATGACTCTTTCAGAATAACAGAAGTAAAAATGATTGCAATTCCAATATTTCATTCGAAATATCGCTTTAAGATATCTGACAAGATATTTCAAAATGCAAGTGTCTCTCCTCTGTTTGACATTAAGGTGTGACTGTAGATTTGTTATAGAATTAATTCAGTTGTTTTTATTTTGATGAAACCACAAACATTTTTCACAAATTTCGCAGACAACCTTTAAACCATGTTTACAGTTGAAAGAAAGCAAGAGGTTAATATTTTGGACATCTGTACTAAGGGCTTTAGTTTAACAAAGGTAGGGACTGAGAGTTCCATGAACACAGCCATTTCATAGCACAGAACTTGAATATCACTCAAAAGAAACAAACTGTCAAAGCTCACCAGAAGAACACAAGATGATAAGAAATAGAAGCAGAAGTAGGCCATTCAGCCCATTGCGTCTGCTCTGCCATTTAATGATATCATGACTGATCTGATAATCCTCAATTCCACTTTCCTGCCATTTCCCCATTATGTTTGATTCCTATGCTGATTAAAAATCTGTCCATCTTCATCTTGATTATACTTAATGACCCAGACTTCTGTAGTTAAGCATAACAAATTCATTAGCCTTTGAGAGGAGAAATATCTCCTGATCTCTGATTTAAAAGATACCCAATTATTCTGCGAATACAACCCCACGGGGGAAACAACCTTTCCATAGCTACTCTGTCAAGACCACTCAAAATCTTGCTGATTTCAAAGAGATTGCTTCTCATTCTTCTAACTTCCAATGAATAGAGGCCCAGCCTACTCAACCTCTCCTCAGAAGATGGTCCCACCATATCGATAATCAGTTTAATGAACATGCTGTCAACTGCCTTCAATGCCAGTACATGTTTCCTTAGATAAGAATGTTATCTACCTAGACTTCCAGAAGACTTTGATAAGGTGAAACTTAGGGGACTGCTGAGTAAGATAAGGGCTCATGGTGTTAGAGTCAAGGTACTAGCATGGATAGAAGCTTGGCTGTCTGGCAGAAAGCAGAGAGTTGGCAGGTTGGCAGCCGGTGACTAGTGGTGTTCCACAAGGGTCAGTGTTGGGACCACAGCTATTCACCTTTATGCATTAACGATCCAGATGAAGGAACTGAGGGTTTTCTGGCTAAGTTTGCAAAGATAGATAGAGAGGCAAGTAGTATTGAGGAGGCAGGAGGCTGCAGATAGACTTTACAGGTTAGGAGAGTGGACAAAGAAGTGGCAGATGGAATACAATGTGGGAAAACGTGAGGTCATGCACTTTGGTAGGAAGAATAGAGGTATAGACTATTTTCTAATTGGGGAGAAAATACAGAAATCTGCAGTGCAAAGGGATTTGGGAGTCCTAGTCCAGGATTCTCTCAAGGTAAACTTGCAAATTGAGTCAGTAGTTAGGAAGGCAAACAAAATGTTGGCATTTATTTCAAGAGGACGAGGATATAAAAGCATGGGTGTATTTCTGAGGCATTATTGAGCTCTGGTCAGACCATGTTTAGAGTAGTTTTGGGTCCCATACCTCAGGAAGGATTTACTGGCTTTATTAAAGGATTTACTCGAGTAAGTCCAGAGTCAGTTCACAAGAATGATCCCAGGAAAGAAAGGCTTAACATATGAGGAACGTTTGAGGACTCTTGGACGATACTTGATGGAGTTTAGAAGGATGAGGAGGGATTTGGTTGAAACTTACAGAATATTGAATGGCCTGGACAGAGTGGATGTTGAGAAGATGTTTCATTTGGCAGGAGAGATGAGCACCTGAGGGTGCAGCCTCAGAGTAAAGGGAAGAGTCTTTAGACCGGAGATAAGGAGAAACTTCTTCAGCTGGAGAGTGGTGAATCTGTGGAATTCATTGCCACAGAAGGATGTGGAGGCCAGGTCATTGAATATATTTGAAACAGAGATAGATAAGTTCTTGATTGCCGTGAGGATCAAAGGTTAGGGTGAGAAAGCAGGAAAATGGAGTTGAAAAATCTATCAACTATGATTGAATGGGGGAGCAGACTGGACGGGCCAAATGGCCTAATTTCTGCTCCTATGAATTAGGGTCTTATAAGAAGCTTCGAGGAGAAAGTGAGGGCTGGAGATCAGAGCTGAAAATGTGTTGCTGGAAAAGCTCAGCAGGTCAGGCAGGATCCAAGGAGCAGGAGAATCGACGTTTCGGGCATGAACCCTTTTTCAGGCTCATGCCCGAAACGTTGATTCTCCTGCTCCTTGGATGCTGCCTGACCTGCTGCGCTTTTCCAGCAACACTTTCAGCTCTTATAAGAAGCTCAAAACTGTTCATAGTGTGATCTGACTAGCACCTTGTGTAGTTTTAGCAGAGCGTCCCTAGTTTTATACTCCATTCGCTTTGAAATAAAGGCCAACATTCCATTTGCCTTCCATATTATCTGCTGAACTTGTATGTTAGCTTTTTGTGCAAGGAAAGGCAGGCATGGTAGATTCACTTATGGTGCAACTGGGCAGATGCACGAATAGGTGGGAATTAGAGGGATACAGATGCTTCGGAATTGTGACATTGGTTTAGACAGTGGATTTGGATTGGTGCAGGCTTGGAAGGCCAAAAGGCCTGTTCTTGGACTGTAGGTTTTCTTTGTTCTTTGTTCTTTTGATTCCCAAATCTCTCTATACTGGAGGTTTCTTCAGTCCTTCACCATTTATTCTGCCTGCCAAAGTGCATCATCTCATATTATATACCATCTACCAATCTTTTGTCCACCTACTTAATCTATATCCTTCTGCAGATTGTATGTCATCCTCAAAATTTGCCTTCCCATCTATTTTGGTGTCATCTGTAAATTTGGCTGTAGTACATTCAGTTTCCTCATCTGTGTCATTCAGTTATATTGTAAATAATTACGGCCCCAGCACTGATCCCTGTGGTGCTTCGCTGGTTACAATTTGCCATTCTGAAAACGCACCCCCCTCCCTGGATCCCAACTCTCTGCCCAATATTAGTTAGCCAGATGTCTATCCAAGCTAATATACTGCGTCCAACACCTTGGGCTCTTACGTTATCAAGTAACCAAATATGTGCTACTGTTGATGATTGATTTGATCTGCCAATTGCTATCCTCTAGGACAGTAGTTGTCCTGATCAGATCATTGTTCAGGCACGCTAACTCACAAATGTGCCAAAGACCCATTGATAAGTGTCCTGTGTACCTCAATTTAACCTGCAAAGGCAAAGTATCACTAACATTCAAAAAACAGAGCTGCAATCTGTTGAACATTACCATGCAATGTCTACACAAATGACTTTTCTTCCACTAAGAGGATTTCTGTCATTGGTCCAAAAAGACATTCCACTTAGTACAAATAAAGCAATCAAATAATTTTTTGCATGAATTTAAGTACCAGTATGATGCCAAGCATGCACATATCTATTCCAGTAACTGGCTGATTAAAACAAACAGTATGCTCCTTTGGTTATTCATTATGGGCATAATAAAGACCACATTCAACAGCCTGCTCTTGCAAAACCCAAAATAAAACATCTGCTGCTAGATGTGATTCTGCAATTGGGCAGCACTTTGAGTGTGCGAATGGCTGGACTAATGACCAAGTCAAATTCATAATGTGGCTCATTTGCATGCGCTGATTAACAAGCCTTCATACACAGGGCCCCGTTCACTCTAACAAAAGAAGTAATTCAAACCTTGCACCATTTCGAAATACCAGAGAGCCTGGGGCTCTGTCAGCTCTCTGTTGCTTTCTCTGGGGCAATGGTTCAGACAATCCGAGTTGTCTTGAAACCCAATCAGCATCCAATTCTACTGCTCTCTTGATTGTGATAGGTTGGAATTCAGCATTCGCATTTGTCCTGAAGAATATGAAAGAAAATGTTTCAGAAATGTGCCTCCCTTTTCAGCTGTATTTAACGTAACCCTAAAAGTTTCTTCATTGAATTGCGAACAACAAAAGTCACACAGAGAAAATATAGTGATTTTTATGGAGAATTTATTACTGAAACCAGAATAACGTTGCAGGGAACAATGTATGGCCATGAATTAAACTGGGAGTTATAGTGCTGGATTGAGTGCTCAATCTGGATCTAAGATTATCTCTTTGTTCATTTGAATATTCCTGAAAAAAGTGAAATCTTGCCAAAGCCTTTAATCAGCCACTCATCAGGACAAGTGTCAGGATGTCAAACTTTAAACATGATTTGGAGATGCCAGGTGTACAAAGTTAAAAATCACACAACACCAGGTTATAGTCCAACAGGTTTAATTGGAAGCACGAGCTTTCAGAGCGACGCTCTCCGCCTGATGAAGGAGCGGCATTCCGAAAACTAGTGCTTTCAATTAAACCTGTTGGAATATAGCCTGGTGTTGTGTGACTTTAAACTTTAAACTAATTTATATTAGAAGCAAAAACAGAAATTTCTGGAAAAGCTCAACATTTCTGGCAGCATCAGTGGAGAAAAAGCAGAGTTAACTTTTTCTGGTTCCATTATCCTTTCTCAGAACTGGGGAAGAGTTACTGCACTCGAAACATTAACTTAGATTTCTCTGCTTTGAGCTTTTCCAGCGACTTCTGCTTTTGTTTCTGATTTCCAACATCTGCAGTCCTTTTGTTTTTTAAGTACAACTCTTTATATTATTAGAGAAAGGGTGCAGAAAATTGGCTTTTTTCTATTTGTCTTGATCAATGCTGGATGGAAGCCTTGGCAGTGTGTCTCAGTTTTCAGTAATATTCAAGTTTATTACCATCAAGCACTCTCTAGGCGTTCATCATGAATCTTTTGGCCACTTACAAAATCTAAATCCATTTTTTATTCATTTACCTTGTTCTAAGTTGCTGAGTCTAACAGAACCCAATATTCTAAGTGATGAGTAGTAAACCAGTGAGCTTACAGTACTGAGGGCTGCCTTTCTAAGATCCATAGCAATCCAAAAGGAAACGCCAACAAATAAATACGAAACACAATAGAAATGAACTGCCTGGATTTCTGGGACACATTGGACAAATGTGAAACAAAGAATGAATTCACACATTTGCTAAAATTTGTGCAACTCTTAACATTTGAGCACCAAAGACATTTAATTTAAATGTAAATTGATCACCTGGTAGGTGGATGAATACCGACCATGTTACTACTAATACATCCTTGTCTCCGTTGTACAGAGGGGCTAAACTCTAACCTTCAACTTGACCAGCTCAGTCCTTGACTTTTTAATTGCTTCTCAGTTACAAGCTCTTGGCCTCTTTTCACTTTATGCCAAGTTCCAGACTACTTTTGATGCTCAGTTCTAACCTCAGCCTTCAATCCACTCCATCACAGATGTCTAAAAGCACCGCAGACACTGCAGTTTCTCATTCCCAAAGCTCCAAGCCCAGCAAGAGACAACTCTATTTCTGCAACAGTTTTGTGTCCAAATTATTCTCAACACTTCCTTTATAGAGCCCACGGAGCAAGCCTACTTCTGTTCCTATTTCTAATGGTCTACAGATCAGAAGAAAAGGATTTCAGTATTCAGGAACTCTAAACTGTTCAGGATCAGGTTGAAACTCGGAGCTTAATCCTTGGAAACAATATGAACAATATTTGTATTAACATTCATCCACTTTGGTGGGATGGTCCAGAACAATTAGGCATCATGTTAAAGTTAGAGCTATGATTCTTGGGAAAGATATCAAGAAACATTTTTTGACATGAGATAACCTGGAATTCTTCCACAAAAATCTGTTGGTTCAAGGTCAGTTGAAAATTTCAAACCTTGTCAGGCACGATTTGTGGTTCAGTGGTGGGCACTGCTTACCTCATTGCTCTGGGCACCCATGTTCGATTCTAACCTCACACAGTTATCTGTGTGGTGTTTGCACGTTCTCCTCATATCAGTCTGGGTTTCCGCCCACATTCCAGGGATGTGCAGACTGGTGGGCTAGCCATGGTAAATGGAGGAGTTTTGGGTTTGGGTGAAATGCTCTTCAGAGGGTCGGTACAGATTCGATAGGCCGAATGACCTGTATCTGCACTGTAAAAATTCTATGATTCTAAGACAGCCAGAAGTCTGGAACCAAGGCAGCTGGGCAAGACAAAGGTACAGAGCAGCTACGATCTATTTGAATGGACAGATATCCTATTCCTGTTCCTATCTCCATTGTATTTCTGTCAATTATTGGGTGCCAAGAAGACTCATCATTTTAACTTACCAGTCTGTTCAATATATTAATGTCCATTAACGCATCCAGGAGGCTGACAGGCAAGGTTTGTAAGAATTCCTAACTTCTCATGAGGCCACAATAATTCAATTTGCTTTTCAAAGTATTTGGAGACAATACATAAGACCTTTCAAAGCCTTGAGAAAGTAGGGAAGCAGGTACTCATCATGATTCACCCATCTTTTCTTGAAAGCATCATCAGGATCCTGTAACAGATGTTGGGCCAATTTGCATAATTGAACAACCTTCCCTGTCTTAAGTAAGAATGTTGGATGCTCAATTACAAACATGTCTTAAATCTGACTCAAATAGTCAATTAGATGCCCAATCTCCTGCCAGAGTTTCAATTGCCAGTTTTGACTGTTATCAGGCAAAGAGTGGGCATCTGGCAGATGAAGGTCTTCCACCTGAACTATGAGTTTCATTTGATCTTGGTGCAAAGGCATTGGTGTCTTTTAATAATTAGACTGCTTCTTAGCATCATCCTGGCTTAAATCAATTGACCAAAATAGCAAATAAGTCACTTTCTTTAACTTATGGACAAGATTTAACCTGAGGTAAAATCAGCTTGAGCAGGAATATTCAGATGTGCTGGCATTTCAGCTAGTGAACCATACTTTAGTGTTGACATTCCTTTACTCGTGGGAACACTAGAAGTTTAGCACATTTTTATGTATTTTTCCATTCTTTTATTTTAGACATGCAAAGGAAGCTAGCTGCCAGATCTTTTCCCATATTTAGCATTGTCAATCAGCTAGTCATAGCATCATGTTTTATAAATCAAACAGGGACCTGCGTTCATTGGTGATAGAGATGGTTTTATCGACCGACATGTCTTGTCATTTTCAACAAATCAAGACCATGAAAAATGCTTTACAGCAGCCTGAAGGGTGAGGCAATCTCCTTTTCTTGACTTTTTTTCGCTAAAAACAGGAATTATGCTTCACACAATACCCATCAACAATTCTCAATGCAACATGATGTGTGTCCTTGATTTCTCAGGGCCGACAAAGCTAAAGTCATGTCCTTAATGCTGCATGCAGCAGATATAAGTCATCCTGCAAAAACCTGGCAACAGCACTACCGCTGGACAATGACATTGATGGAAGAATTCTTTAGACAGGTAAAGGCATTTGGTGTGCTATGGGAAAACACATTGTACATACAAGACGAGCATTCTTTGCAAGCATTTTACTGTAGAAACACTATTTTCTAAAGCCAGTGCCCTATCATGCGAACATTGTGCATCACTTAATTAAGAATGTTTTTGTTCGTAGTATTATCTGCTTAGTCTTTCCTCATCACAGAAAAATTTTTATAATGAGGCCAAAACTTCCAAAACTGTTTCCATATATGCTTAGGCCAAGTCATTTTTTTGGGGACAGCCAACAAGACAGAAACTCACTTCTGCCACAAAATGGACGTTCTGAACTCCTTCAGGTTTTAGCCTTTCTCCTGGTCTGCACTCCAGCTTCCAAATCAGCTCCTTTACGTATGGAAACAGGGAACATGCAGGTCTGAGTTTCCTATAGTTATTCTCACAGTGTAATTAGCGGAGTGGAATAGTGGGCAGAGGGAGGGTAGAAAGAGAATTAGAAGGCACAACTGTTACCAGGACCAGAAAAACATGGAGAGTTTCAGTAGCCATTTCTGCAGCTGGATGCAGCTTTGTGACATTCGATCTTCACAGCCTTGACCTGTTTTCTTACTAATATTGAGATTATGAGACCACAATGAGAATTTGACCATTCTAATCCTACACACAGCTGGTTCCTCTGTCTCATTAGAAGATACTTAGTCTGTACTGAGATCCTTGATCCTCCATTTTGTTCTCTTAACTAATCATGACCCAAGTTCTTTACCATAAAGTGTGGTCCTAAATTTACTAAGCACTCCTGCCTTATAATTCTGTCCACACCTCAGTAAGCCATCCAATCAAGATGCAGCATGCAATTTAATTCAATGTCATGCTCCATCTTCCACGGACCTCAACCGTCAAAATATTGAAACATAAATTTGGAGTCATTAAAAATGAATGGGTTTTAAATGAGTCAAAATCTCACCAATGATCTACTTACTGCCATTCAGCTTAGATTTCAAGTTTGGTGCATTACCAAAATGAGCAATTGCACATTGTTCGACATTATACTCCATTTATCACATCTTTACCCACTCACTTAACTGATCAACCTATCTTTTTATAGCCTCCTTACCTCCTTGTCTCAATTTGCTTTGATAATGAGCTGTATTTTTCGGTAAATTTGACAACCCATACTTTCTCTCCCTTCATCTAAATCATTCACATAAATTGTAATCAGTTTAAGTCCCAGCATCAGTTTTGTACCATTCCACCTGTTGTACCTTGCTAATCTGAAAAAGACCCATTTATGCCTATTCTCTGCTTCCTGTTAGCCAGCCAAGCTGTTTATCCATGCAAATATAATATCCACTGCATCATGACCTTTTCCATAATAACCTTGAATGTTGCACTTTATCAAATGTCTCCTTGAAATCTAAGTACAATGCATCCACTAGTTCCTCATTTATCTACACCACATATTACCTCCTTGAAGAACTTCATGACAAAAATCAAACATGATTTCTCTTTCACAGAAGTATGTCAACTGTACCTGATTACTTTGAACTTATCTAAGTGTGCTAACCATTTAATAACAGCTTCTAACAGTTAAAAGACAATAGACAATAGGTGCAGGAGTAGGCCATTTTGCCCTTTGAGCCTGCACCACCATTCATTATGATCATGGCTGATCATCCTCAATCAGTATCCTGTTCCCGCCTTATCTCCATAACCCTTGATTCCACTATCCTTGAGAATTCTATCCAACTCTTTCTTAAACGAATTCAGTTTCCTTATGACAGATGTTGACATAACTGGCTTTGCTGTTTACTGCTTTCTGTCTCTCCTCCTCTTTGAATAAAGAAGTTACGTTTGCTATTTTCCAATTTAATGGTTCATTCCCAAATCAAGGAAATTTTGGAACATTAAAATCAATGAATTAACTACCTCACTACGCAATTCTATTAAGACTCCAAGCTGAAGTCCATCAGGATGAAAGCACTTGTCAACCCATAGCTCCAACACCTCTCCTGTGGCAGAATGAGAGACAATTCCTGGATGTTCAAAAATTGTTAGAAAAACAAGAAGCAGCACCATACCACATTCCCTTCCTGTATTAACTCCCTTAATCACCTGACTCCAGTACTGTATTGTAACCTATTTTTCTAATCACTGGTTCAGAAATGTGATTACATATCTCTGAAGCAGGTTGGACTTGAACCTGGGCACCTTGGTTCAGGAATAGGTACACTACCACAGCACCATAGGAGAGCCCGGTGCTCTATTGTAAATCACAGTCCCTTAATCACCTAACTCCAGCACTCTGTTGTAAATTGCAGTTATTTGCTCAGTCATACTAAATTGACTAGTTTCGTATGCTCCTAAAATAAATGCCTAGCTGACCAATTTAATGAGAAACCAACTCCAATTGCTTCTTAATTATGCCAGACTACTCTCTCACTGCCAGCCTTGTTAAAAGCCTGGCTTAAGGCTGGAAACACAGAACCAAAATTGTTGATTTCAGTTAAATTCCAACTACGTTAAAGGAGATGGTAGGAGGCAAAAATTAACATCTTTAGTTCATCTTAGACAATTATATTGTGTCCAATATGGCTATACACTTCAAATGAAGAATTTTGAACCATTCTTATTTGATGTTGCCTACATATTCTTTCCGTACAATAAAGGTTGTTGTAATCAAGTTGATTTTGTTGCTCTGATGCCAGGACTGGATGCACTATTTTCCTCTGCTCTGCCAAACACACATGCAAATCTACAATTGCTGTTATCTGTTCTTCATTAAAGAATGTAGAACTATAGTGTTTTCTTTAATTTTGATAACATGTCATTTTCTGTACAGGGTGATAGTGAGGCTGATTTAGGATTGCCATTTTCCCCACTCTGTGATCGAAAATCCACAATGGTGGCACAGTCTCAGATCGGTAAGTGTGTACAGTAATGATGTCTAGGCATCTGCATGTGTTATTTTTAAAATGCAGTTTTCACGTTAATAGGGCCTGATCTTAATTGGCAAGATTTCTTCTGTATAAGGATCATCTTGAAGGGTAAAGATCACCTTTTCCCCACTGCCTGACTTTCTTATCTCTGCCATCTCTTTTCCACTCGTACCTCCAACAAAAAGTGGCGGGAGCTCTTGGTTTTCTTTGAACCTAGATCTCAGACCATTAAATCAGCTGTCTCTATTGTTCCTTGTAATTTCCCAGTTTAGCGAGTCCAAAGCCCTTTAATGTTTAGCTCCTGCATTAACCAAGAGCTTGCATCTTACTCGACTTCATCCCCACTTTTTCCTCATGTGCTCTTTGACCCCAGCCACCCCTGGTTCCTTGAACCTATTTCCATTACTTTGCTGACACTCAACTTTCCTTCTTGACACCCAGGAGAGCAAATATTGTAAATGGTTCTCTCTCCCTAGATACTAAATGCCTCTTCTTTTAATCTGCATTCATCATACTCCTCATTCAATCAAACCTTAGTCTCTCTGTCCGTGCAAACTATCACCTCATCACCAACCTCCCTTTCCTTGTCAGAGTCCTCAGATTGCCACATCCCAAATGAGTGCCCATCTTTCCCAGCATTCCATGCTCAAGTCCTTGCTCTCAGGTTTCCAATCCAGACATAGTATCAAAAGGTCCTTGTCAAAGTCATGAATGGCATGCTATGTGATTGTGAAAAGGCAAACAATCCTTCCTCATTCTGTCAAGCAGCCTGCAAGTTTTTGATACAGTTAATCACAACATCCTCCTTTGCCACTCCATTGCCATCCAACAATTGCTCTGACCCAGTTTCATTCTTATCCATTCTAATCATAGCCAAAGAATAACTTGCAATGACAACTTTTTGGTAGGCAATTTTCTCATTGGCCAGTAAGAAATATTGAGCTCATTTGAGTAACAAAGCTTTCAGAGTCATTGACAGTGAATTCCCACTGGCAGGGAGAGTCTTGTAACAGATATTTAATTACACCAACTTTGGGGGATCATCCACATATAGTTTCAGTGAACATATGTCTCTCTGTGGTTCTCAGGTCTGAAAGTAGAATTATGAACACAGAATAAGAAGCTGCACAAAGAAAACAAATGTCTAAATTAATTTTCAGAATCAATTAATAACCATAAGCTTACATTGTACCCTGGATAGGGTTAAGGGAGATCTGTGTAATACACTGAACATCATGGGCTTAATCTTGTGCTCTCTTGGCAAAGTTGGAAGTGGTGGCTATTTAATCAGGTAGGGGTACTGCCACCTTCCCACTTCCCCCCAGAAACAATAGTTTGAGCAATACCACCATTGTGACCAACTCTTATGAAATAAAGGACACTCAGCTATCAGACCGGGAAGGTGGAGGTTGCTAGTGATCATAAAATTGAGGATGGGGGTGGTGGTGTTAAAACAGCCAAAATGTACCTCTTTTCTTGTAGACTAACAATGTTTTGATTTCTCTGTTGACCAAATCACAGATTTGTAGTCCCACTCAAGTCATTCACCCAAGGAATGACATTGTGTCTCACCAAAATGTATAGATTAGATTAGATTATTTACAGTGTGGAAACAGGCCCTTCAGCCCAACAAGTCCACACCGACCCGCCGAAGCGCAACCCACACATACCCCTTACCTAACACTACGGGCAATTTAGCATGGCCAATTCACCTGACCTGCACATCTTTGTGACTGTGGGAGGAAACCGGAGCACCCGGAGGAAACCCACGCAGACACTGGGAGAACGTGCAAACTCCACACAGTCAGTCGCCTGAGTTGGGAATTGAACCCGCGTCTCAGGCGCTGTGAGGCAGCAATGCTAACCACTGTGCCACCATGCCGACCACCATTGTTGGATTATTGAAAGAAGGTCTCACGGTGCAGTGAGGAATACCTGCA
The DNA here is from genome assembly GCF_020745735.1 of Hemiscyllium ocellatum. Classification (NCBI taxonomy): domain Eukaryota; kingdom Metazoa; phylum Chordata; class Chondrichthyes; order Orectolobiformes; family Hemiscylliidae; genus Hemiscyllium; species Hemiscyllium ocellatum. The sequence continues at coordinate 73,451,280 of NC_083407.1, read as the reverse complement.
GCCTCACAGCACCAAGAATTGGGTTCAATTCCACCCTCGGGCAACTGCCCATGTGGAGTTTGCACATTGTCCCCGTGTCAGCATGAGTTTTCTCCAGATGCTCCGGTTTCCTCCCATTGTCCCAAGATGTGCAGGTTAGGTGGATTTGCCATGCTACGTTGCCCATAGTGTCCTGGTATATGCAGGTTAGATGGACTAGCCATGGTAAAAGGAGGAACTTGGGTCTGGGTGGGGTGGTCTTCAGATGATCGGTGCAGGTCTGATGGGCCGAATAGCCTCTATCAGCATTTCACTATAGGGATTCAATGATTCTATGACAGTCAGGATCCTGGATTCAAGGCAGCCAGACAAAGCAAAGATACAGATCAACTATGATCCAATTGAATGGTCGAACAGCCAATAGTCAGTAGCCTACTCCTGTTCGTATCTCCATGATTTATTTGTCAATCAGTGGGTGTGAAGAAGGCACTCCATTTTAGTTCACAAGGGCATACAACATGACCAGATCCAGTCCTTATACAGTTTTCACCGTTTGGATGTGCAGCCTCATGCTGCGCTGTCTGTCCTACTCTTGCTGCCGGCCTTAGGAGTCTTGAAAGGATTTGCACGTTGATAATTTTGGCTGGACTATGAATCCATCTCTGTGGCCCTCCAGCCCTGGGCTTAACCCTTCTGTCTCGAAAACAGTGATATCACTCACTGCACCGCAAGACCTTTTTTCCATCATCCAACAACTGTACGTTTCGGTGAAATCTTAATCAGTAATTAAAACATGTCTGTGTTTTCAAAGTTTCAATTTTATTTGTGTTAACAAGGTTTAATTTTCTACGTATTGAACTAAGTTTCAAACTGAATTTATACCTTTCATCTAGCTGTGTTCTGTTAGTCACTTGGAACCTTTTCTTCAAACAGGTTTTATTGATTTTATTGTGGAGCCGACCTTCTCTGTTCTGACAGATGTAGCAGAAAAAATAATAGCTCCTCTTATAGAGGAAGCTTCTCAATCCGAGACCTCTGATTATCGACAACAAAGGTTTGTTGTAGCATTTTTCTTAAAACAAGGTTTACACATTAGTCAACGTATCGTGCATTTAGAATAAATCTAGTCTGCAGAAATTTGCAAAATTTCCTAAAATTAAGTTACAGTTTTAGAATGTGAGCCAGCTTCTGTTTGATTTTTTTCGTTGCTGTTGATCTCTGTGCTGTCTGTTCCAGAATAATTTGTTAGCAGGATTTCAATCTGAAAATTGAATTGTTTGAGATTGCTTTTTATCCCGTACTTCTCCAAATTGAGCCTGTCAATCATCCCCAATGTTGTACTGACACTCGAAACTCTGACCACATTGTTTGACAAGTGGGACAGTTACTTTCTGCAGAAAATGTTCCCTAGAAGTAGCCAGAAGGGGGCATAGTGACACTGTACAAAACCTTGAGCACATTGCTATGATGGTAGATAACGACATTGAGTCTCCATTTGAGAGCTTTCAGTCATAGTTACTTTGTTGCTGAATGATAATTAGTCAAGATATGGGAAAGTATTCTAACCACATTACTCAGTCATGCTTTACAATGGCTAAGTCAAACAGTGTGTGGCTGAATGCACAGGAACATATTTTGCCTTCCCACTATCTCAAGCTATGGGAACACAGCATAGAAGGAACCTAAATAGAGAAAATAAATGAAAGTGCAAATGATAAAATAGAAATTCGAATTTTAAAAAGGAAATAAGTGTAGTTGTTGACAGTTTCAATATTTGCTGCTGATTTGCAGCAACAATATCATGTACTGACAAAAAGTCTTTCCAATGCATTCATGATAATAATTCGAGACTCTGCAATTACTCACCAGCACCTCATTGTGTTGTCCAAAAGTTTCACAGGTATTATTTTTGTACTCTGAATCCCATGGAAAATCTTTGGATTTAAATTACTGCATGTTCACTGAATGAAATTCATGACCTGTTTTAATATTATTGTAACTGCTGTCAACTATTGCTTTTGTACTATATCCAATTCCTTACTGGGTTTATTCCAGAAATATGAACAATATCATAGGGATGAATTAAATATTCTCCAGAACAGAAGGAAAAATTTGAACTTGAATTTCTGTAATGTCATTTTTATATCCTCGGTGCTTACAGAAGGGCTGCGGTGGTCAATTATTTAAACTGCATCGACTTCTGTTTTTTTTCAGCCAAAATGCTAACTGATTTACACACAAGTTCTCGTAAATCAGAAATGAGATATACAATTAATTAATCTCCTCTTTGCTGACATTAGATAGGAGATAAACATTGACCGGGATATTGAAAGAATTCTCGTAACCTCCTTCAAATAGTGCAGTAAGAATGGTTAGGAGAAGCTTTAACAATGTAGTGTTCTCTTTCCAACTAAGGTAGGATTTTATACACAGGTATCCACACAGACATACACACACTCACCAATCCCCTATCTTATGCTGGAAGAATGGGCCATGTATAATAAGGAGGTACAGTGACAGCTCTACCTCCACAACTGCTTTACCATTGACAACAGAAGCCTCAGACAACCCATCCGCCCTTGACGTCAGCATTGGACAATGCACACAAGAACCCTGTTTTGGGCTGTAGGAGGATGCTCCTGTTGGGCCATCCTTTAACAAATGCCGTTCTCACACTTGCTCCCCTGTGCTCCTCCCCACCCTAGACTTCTAACACCCTCACTGAGCTTGACAAAATGCCTGCTCCCTTTCTAATTTGGCTTCATGGCTTGCTCCTCAGGGTGGTGGAGGCAGCACTGGGAGTACAGAGCACCAGAGCATCTTCCTGGCCAGCAGTTCTCAAGAGCAGAACCTCCTCCAAATTGGGGGTTGAAGTCTCGTCCTGAGCTGATGAAACTGCATCTCTAAATCAACCAGGAAGAGACGGAGGGGCAGAGCTACCACCTCTGCATAAAGCCCAGCCCTAGACTGTGGCTCTCTAGTCCTGAATTGAGACTTGAAGGCAACATATTTTAGCTCAGAAAAGTAAGACTGATGACACAGAATGATCGAAGATGTAAATGTGGCACAGTTAGTCACCATTGTTATCATGTTTGCTTTCACTTCCTACTTCTTTATCCACCTGATTTTTCTGAATTTTCTGCAGGCACCATGCAGCCTCTTAAAGTTCCAAAATGCACCATGCTAAATATCTCTACCCTTCCAGGCAGTGTGTTCCAGTTCACAATGACTTGCTTTGCAGAAAAATATCGTCATCCTCAATTGTTTGCCAATGATTTAAAATCTGTGTCCTATAGACCCTCCTGCTAGTGGAAGCATTTAACAATATTTACTGTTTCGCAGCCATCCCCCCACTACAATTTAGATCAGTGTGTTTTATCCCAATGAGAGGCGATATTGGATCTAGTTTAGATTACTTACAGTGTGGAAACAGGCCCTTTGGCCCAACAAGTCCACACCGACCCACCAAAGCGCAACCCACCCAGACCCATTCCCCTACGTTTACACCTTCACCTAACACTACGGGCAATTTAGCATGGCCAATTCACCTAACCTGCACATTTTTGGACTGTGGGGGGAAACCGGAGCACCCGGAGGAATGTGACATGGGAATGTGCAAACTCCACACAGTCAGTCGTCTGAGGTAGGAATTGAACCTGGGTCTCTGGCATTGTGAGGCAGCAGTGCTAACCATTGTGCCACCCACAGTTCTGGGAAATGAAGCGGAATAGTTTAGTATTATAAGATTGAGCAATTACAAGGAAACAGGGATCATAGCCACTAGAAATGCAGCAGATGTCGTATTTGTAAAGTGCTTTGTAGACACTCCTAAGATGCACCGACAGCCTTCGGGACAGTCTAAAAACAAAAGGGATTCCACTGCATTCATTTGGTGTGTAATTGCAAATGCGGACCACTGCCCAATCACTTCACAATCTATTCTGTCAGCTGCAAGCCCCAATGCCAGCTGTATTTCAACCGCAATGGTAAATCAAGAGGAAGCTACTAGTTTGTCCACTCATAACTTAGCTCATGACTCAGACCCAGAATTAATTTCAATATGTAGAGCAGGGAGTGGTGCTGCCACATGAAATATTGAAAAATGCAGTCGTCAACCATGCTTCCACTGCTTGAGTTGTTCTGGAGGAGCACTGCATTACCCAGCTGAGTGGTTCGCAAGATGTACACTTCCAGCTCTTCACATTGCAAGGTCCAGCCCCTTGCCATAATCCATCAGATTACAAGAGAAGTACAGGAGCATGATGAAGTGGCAGAGGCAAAATTTATATCACAATCTATTACAGACTATGTTAACGAATTAGGTTGAGGGACTGATCCTTTTCACATCGAGAGATTAAATAGGCTAAACCTATATCACTTGCATTTCAGAAGAATGAGAAATGATATAATTTAAATCTGTAAAGTTCTGAAGAATCTTGGCAGAATAGATGCTGAGAATTCCCCTGAACAGGGAAGCTAAGGGCTGGATTTTTAAATACTGCTGAGATAAGTGGAAGTGCAGGCACCCCTGAAAACTGCACTTCCAAGGGTGCCACTTGATCTCAAAGTGCCTGGGGTACATCGCAATAGGGAAAGGGGTGGGAAACTGGGAACCTTCATGTCTCTGCTAAGTGGTAATTGAGTGAATGTCGAGCACATTGGTTCCACTCTTGTCTGCATCTGGCTCTGTACCAGCCACCTTCGTCATTGACAACTCGATGGTCTGTGATGATCCAGAAATGCCCTCCACATTTGTGACACCCAAGGCCAGGAATCTACATGGCATGCTGCTCCCCCAGTGTTTCCTGTTCCAATTTTGACTGAGACCCAATGGAGGTAAGAATGGTGGAAGGAACAGAGGAATGATGTGATGGTGCTGGAGTGGAGTCTCTCCACACGGAAAAGGGCATTGACAAGAGAGACTCCATACCCACACAACTCAGGAACATGTGGGAGAAACAAGGTGGTGATGGGAACTCCAGACATGGAACAGATGCCTCAGTAAAACCAACCCAGTAAGTAACAGCACTCAATAAGCCATAGTATGGATTGAGCAGGGTTTGCTCCACTCCCTCATCTGAGGAAAAAGCAGTTAAATGACCCTGCTGTTCATCATCTCTCATCACAGCATCACCAGCAACCTCACAATACCCAGAACTGTCTTCTTTTCGTTGTTGTAAAGGTGTAGAATTGTAAAGAAAGCTGTGCTAGTCTTCCACACTGCCACCAGTTTGAGGCAATTCCCAAGAATTCACTTTGCCTGTAGGGTGAAGAGAGAATTTGATCTGAATAGCTTGGTCACCTTCATCTGTTCCTGTCTGATAATGACATGCTGCACTCTTCAATGATGCCCCTTTCTCAATACACAACATTTGCAAAGGTGGCTGAGTTTTCATTGATGACAATGGATGCACGCTTTGCAAATGTTACAGAGAACATGTGTGCATGATGGTACATACAGAGGTAGACACCTGTCACCTGGGTGCCACTTACCATTCATCTTAGATCTTGAATCATTTATGAAAGCGAGCCCACATCCTTCTAGTCACTCTCTATTGTTCATAGTCACCTCTATCCAGACTCTCTTTGTTTCTCAGACAATGGATAATGGAAGCAATATTTACAGGAGGGGCATCAGAGAACCTTGGTGCCACCTTGAGATACTTGCCCACACTATTGCTGGCTCTTTAGAAGCCCTCCTGTAACATCTGCTCAGTGAATAGTAGTCCCAGTCATGGCTGCTACTTGCTTTTTCAAAAGGGTTCAATGTGCCACCTCCATCCTTAGAAATGAAGATTGAAAATCCAGTCCTAGAACATGATTCAGGTAGCACTGAGATGAGGAGAACTTCCTTCCTTTTTAAATGTTTGGGATTTCAACTTCTCTGCTCCAGATCGTCATGGATGGTCAGTCATTGAGTATATTTATGGCAGAGTTTTCTGGATTTTTGGGTACTAAGGGGTCTAAAGGATTTGGAGGGTGGAACTGAGATAGAAATTCACAATGATCTTTTTGAGTAGTGCAGAGATTCAAATTTTCTATCCTGGCTCCTGTGCTTATGTTCGTTGCAGAATTCTTTTCCTATTCTAAGGTTTGAAAATCTTTTATGATCTCTCTTTGAAGATGGTGCGAGCAGGAGGTAGGGGAAAGAGGAGGTTAAATGGAACTACCTGGTGGCCAACACTATCTCAACTCCGTATCCAGAACCATGATGCCAGTAGAATCTGCCTGGATGACACTAGTCTGAGGTTCTATTGCAGCATGTAGATGTTGGGCGGATGCTACTAATGGCAACCATCAGACACTGCAGTATTGTTACTTTCACAAGATGAGCTGATAGAGGTGGCCGCCTGTTCTATATTTCAAGCTCTATGTGAAGCCAAGTGCTAAGTCAGTGGCAGACCCCTCTGTACTACTTGATATTATGCAAACTGAGTGTGTGAGTTTGAAGCACATGAACGCTGATTCTGAATCATTATGGACAGAGCTAGTTAGTAGAAGGGTAATGAAGGCACAGTGATTTAAGCAATGATGAGGTTAGTGGTGGCATTAATGGGATATGGCATTTGAAGGTAAATTGATTGACCTAGAAAACTTCTATTGTCCTTTCTCTAACCCATTCTTCCAATCTGGTAGATTGTTTAGATCTATGCAGTGCACAGAGCAGGTCTGCAGATTGTAGTTCAGTTTTCCTTATGAATGATATATTACTATTTGGCATTAATCTCAATATCTCCCCCTCAGTTCATTATCAAAATGCTGAGGATTCAACTAATCAAGTAACTTGCTTGTTTTATTGAACTCCTTGTTTGTGTTTTTCATCTGATAAATTCTAGGATAAATACTGTAGAAATGTTATTGCATTAATGATGAATGCACGGAATACCCATTTGTGAGAGAATTATTTTTTATTCATTTGCCAGATGTGGGCATTGCTGGCAGGGCTTACATTTGTTACCTATGCCCTTGAGAAAGTGGTCGTGAGCTGCTTTCTTGTATCACTGGAGTCCTTTTGGTGTCGGTAAATCTACAATGCCATTAGAGAGTTCAGGATTTTGACAGAGCCAAGCTGAAGAAACGGTGATATATTTCCAAGTCAGATAGTGAGCAGCTTGGAAGGGAACATGCAGATGCTGTGTTCCCATACATCTGCTGCTCTTTTACTTCTGGATGGTAATGGTCATGAGTTTGAAAGTTGATGTCTAAGGAGACTTGGTAAATTTCTGCAGTGCAAATTTTAGGTGGTACCCATTGCTGCTACTCAGTGATGGAAACTGGATGTTTGTAGATGTGACAAGCAAGTAGGCTGTTAGTATTCCATTGCATTCCTGGCCTGCATGTTGTGTGTGATGGACAGATGTTGGAGAGTCAGGAGATGAGTAACTTGCTTCAGGATTCTCAGCCTTTGGCCCTGATCTTGTAGCCACAGGTTCCTGTCAATCCCAGGCCCCAGCAAGTTAATAGTTCGGGATTCAGTGACGGTAATGCCATTGAATGTCAAGGAGCAATGGTTAGATTGTCTCATGTTGTAGATAGTCATTGCCTGGCACTTGTGTGGTGCAAATGTTACTTGTCATTTGTCAGCTCAAGCATAGATTATGTTCAGGTCATGCTGTATTTAGACATGGACTGCTTCAGTATTGGAGGAGTCATGAATGGTGCTCAACATTATGTAATTATCAGCAAACATCCCCATTTCTGACCTTATGAAGAAGGGAAGATGTTGAACATCTTCAGGCAGAACAGAAAGAAAAGTCTTTCCTGGTCTATGACAGCAATTCGAACATTTTAACATCTATTCATTTTAGTTTACTTATTGAAAGATAGCACATTAATTTATTGATGGGATTATTCCAGTCCAATATTGCATTTCCCCAATACTGTGAATCAGTTAGTGTGTAAACTGCTGATTCAAACTATATTCTGCTCCATTAGTTTTACAGGTTGCTGGAAAGCACCAGATATGCATCAAGTATGATCAGCCAAGTAATAGTTTCACAGATGTATTAGTTTGTTTTCTGATTTTACCTCTGTACAATATGTAATGGATATATAATAATATGCTTTCTCCCCTGTCTTATTGTTTCTTACTAAACCCCTAAAAATGAAAAGACACAATGAAATAATAGCCATTGGATCATTGAGCTTTTTAATTTTCTGTTGCACTCAGTTTATGATATAGCACCATCTAGTGGTCCTCTTATGTAGTTTCCCAATTTATCTTGTGTGTTTTATGAAAAGTTCACCAACGCTTTCAATCAGTTTTGACATTGCCACATTTCAGACTGAAAGAACAGCACTCAAAATTACAGATTTAACTTACACATTGTGATTTATGGAGGCTTCTTCTTACTCCTGTTAGCTGTGCTAACTGATCTTGCCTCCAGATCAAGTAACCTCGCATGTGGTGCAAAATGTTCCTTTCAGTTTTTCATCCAAATAATCAATAGTATCTAGTACTCAAACCCGCTTATGCAATCAACTATCATGGCATCCCTCCTTTATCAAACACTTACATGATTTTTCTACTTGGTTTATGTGGCAGACTCCATCCCTTCCAAAACACTGCAATAAATTTTGCGGGCCAACAAATCATTTTCGTAACTCATTGTGTAACTGAACTTTTTAAATTAGAAATGTACAGTAAGTTCAGTCAACAATGTCAAATTATTTCCAGTCTTTTGTACAGTATTCCACTTCTTTTCCTCAACACATTTGCCTTTAAGGGCAGTGTTTTGTATACACCCTTTTTGTTTTAAACATAATCACAACAGACAAAGATTCACATTTTCGCACATGCTTTGTGTCAGTGCATGCTGCTTTTTATATATTATGTGTTGTTTTAAAACAAAATTATTGTTCCAAACTGATTTTTCATTTCAGGTTCTTCATCTGGCTTTTGTGTTCTCGTGTGCGATGGACTTCCTGCTGTCTCTGAACTCTGCTCCTTGCATCAGTAATAGGACATGTCATTGTGTTCCCCTCGATCCAATGATTTTCCTTCTGGATAGTGATTTGACTTGGCTTTGACTTTTGGATGTCAGCTTCACCTCAGCTCCTTCATCTCTGCTGCAATGTGTTAACCATTATGGCACTTTTCTTTTGACTCATGAAATATTCTGTCATCCACTGTAGCTAATGGAACATACATAGTAACAGTGTCCCTTCTTGGTGATGACCATGAATGGTTTGTGATAAGATAATGTATCCATCTTATACAGAATCATCTGTCTTTGAAATATGTCATCACTTAACAACATATTAGAATGTCTAGTGCCCCCCCCCCCCCCCCCCCGTATTCTACATAAAATTTAGAAGTATTCATTTTCTCAGGATCATGATCTCAAAACTCCTAGTCAATATTGGTGTCAGTCAGCTCTGGCAACTTTGTGTGTACCTGTTTCCAAATAATAACTTGGCTAGTTTTTTTGACATTGACTGCATGGTGTTGCAGTCTACATACCGTTCTATCTAACACACCTCCTTCCACTTGTTGCCTCAGTTTGAACACTCCTCATCCATTTTGTTTTTGTCATTCCATTTCCTCATTTGCTTTTCACCATTCAGGGATTACCCTGTGATGGTGAATGCCCATGACTTGCACTTGTTGCCTGCAAAGATCTGTGAATTGAATTGTAGCACATGATCTAAATAGCGAGTAACTGGTAGACTATACCTTGCAAGTATTTCAATCAGTGCAAACACCATTTTCTCTGTAGTTGTAGATTTCATTACCATTTACTTATAATAACACCTCAGTATTTAAACACTGTAAACAGAACTCTCTTGACGCGTGTCAGCCTTAAAAGTCAACCATTGGTTCCTCCCATTATCCAGCCAATTATGGTGTGTCAAGTAATGGTTCTGGTAGTTTGGACCTGCTCACAAGTTGACATTTTATTTCAACAAACAGCTCCACATCTTTCTCAATTCCTGACTATTATACTTTGGTCGTTGAGTTTTGTTTGGTACTAATCACTCCCAGGAAACTCTCATGAGTTAGAGTTACCAGTCTAAGCCTAAGCTTTTGTGGCACTTTGAGTGCACTGCCTTTCTAGAATATGCCTCCCACTTATAAGCAGTTCATCTCATTAAGTGATGTGTGCCTTGAACGGACAATTCTCCCAATTTCCAAATTGAATTTTTTGACTGATGTCATTCAGTTCTGGATCTTTCACTCTTTTTCATTCTGTCCAGTTGTCATTGCTCTTCGTATAACAAATCATCTAACCATTTCTGATTCCATCTCTAATGAGGATCTGTGTGTTTGATCCACTGCCACTTTCCCAGTATTTTATGGTTTACAAGTCCCTGTTTTTGCTTCTACCTTACCATTGCTGGATTGATTCCATGACTTGTGAGTTTATGCTGCAGGAATATTAACTTTGTCACAGACAATAAGCACTTGTCTGCATTGACTGTGAGTTCTGCTGACCACAATCTAACTCAACTTAGTCTCTCATCATGTTCCTCTCTGTAGGTTCCATGAATACAGGTGTCACTGAGATATTGCTCATTCCTGGGATCCCCGTATCACTTTATGGATTTTGTGTTTGTAAATCTCTGGTACTCTTTGGATACCAAATAATAGTGTTCTTTCAGTGAAATCCATAATGAGTGACAAAGGCTATCACCTTCCTGAAATCAGATGAAACTCCAAGTGGTGGTGCGCCTATTTTAAGTTTAGTCTGGAAAATACTTTGTTTCTTAACAATTCTTGAAAGATTTCATCCACAGTGTGAATTTGGTAACATTCTCTCACTACAGCTTTGTTCATCCCTCATATATGAACTGTCACTATTTGATTTTAACATGACTGCAATAGGGCTAACCCATGGTGTTGCTCTTTCATCTGGTGATCTGTGATGTTATAGTCAGTGAGTTCCCTGATCTTTGCCTCAATTTTCCCTCTCAGACCAACACATGTTCTGTGTATAAGCTGAGCTAAAGGATTTCTGTTATTGTGTTTAGTTAATCTCATTTGGCAGTAGTGCGACTTCCCAATTCCTGGAAAAATTGGTCCAAATGCTCTGCATAGAATAGCACAAAACGTATTTTTAACTTAACTTCTAATTTCCCTGAGGCTTAGGCAGCTTCTCTGCTTCAAGGATGTTTATTATTCTCCTCAAACACAATGAATTCTGCCTCTACAATTCGATGCCCAACTCTCATATCTGCAAAAAAGCATTCTAGAGTTCGAGGTGGGGTTGACCTGATCGAAGCTGGGAATTGTCTTTTCCTCTACTCTGTTAACTCAACTGTGCTTTTTTTTTATTTAGCAGGCTCAAGTTTTCATCATCTCTGCAACATAGCAACAATTTCCCATTGGCTCATAGCATTTTCTGATTATTCCTATCATTTCCTCATAGTGTTCTTTCTAAATGTCAATTCCAGTGGGTTCTGTTTGCTGATGTATTCTTGTTCTGCAAATTATTGTACAGATACGAAAAAAAAGCTACAACAGAAAAATAAGTAGAAACTGTATAAGAAGCCTTCTTTTTTAACCAAGCATGTTATCAGGAAGTAAAATTCCAAGGAAGTAAGACAGAAATGGGAATGATGAGAAACAGCTGCAAGCAAAGGAAGAAGTCTTCTGTAATTGAATATTTTTCATTACTGAAACTAATTGTAAATGGGACTCACTTTTAAAATGAGTTTATATACCACTAGCATTAGTCATCCTTGTTAAATAATTAACTAATGTTTAAAAGGTTTCTGTGTCATTCAGTGATATGCCACAATTTATATCTCAGTAATTAGTTGAATGATTTTTGTGTTATTAAAGTCTTACCAATATTGGAGTGGGAGCCACTACGGATTCAACCAAAAGACACAGTGTAAGGAGTGTACCATCAGATGGAGGTTGTTCCACAGAGTATTCCATTTCTACTGTCGACCTAAAATGTTTTAAGTTGAACTGGATGGACATCATTCAGCAAAACAAAGAAAAATGGAAAGAACTGGCAATTCAAGGTGTGTGGGGTTGATTTTGATTTTTTAATCTAATTATTCTAAACATACAAACACAAACATTCTAGAGTATCAGATTGCTGATACTTAGCATATCATGCTATTTAGATTCATATGAACATCCAGTGTCCAAGATATCCCTTAATAATCTGTGAAGGTGTCAGTGTTACCTTTAACTGTGTTGAAAGATATTTGCTCTATTTGACTTACATTCATTACCTGAGGGACTGACACAGTGAAGACAGTGGAGAGGTAGGTCATGCAGAGTGTATTTCTTGTTCATCTTATTTTATTACACAAGACCATTTCATCGCCATAAATTCCATGGTAAGATGCCAAATATGATCCCAACTGCAGAGACCACAGAGCAAATGTACAGACATTTTGATCTGCAGAGTGCAGTGACTGAAAAGCGAGCTAGCTACTAAATCATTGGAAAACATTGAAAATTTTAATATACAAGTCGACTTAAATATAGAACAGCAACAGGAAATCTGTAGTTACTTTTGTTGAAGAAGCTATAAAGTGACAACAGATTGTCACCATTGGATTGTTTACTGATTTGTTGATCATTAAAAAGAAATCACATGGATTTATTGGAGATGTTCTGTAAAGGACCCTTCACTTTTCAATGCTACCAAGTAATATCCAGTTGAGATACAGTACAGGTTACCTATCTTGCTGTGTTTTGCTATTCTATCTGTGAACCAAACTCAGGCACACATCATTGTAGCAATGTGGAAATGATCAATTCTCCATTCAAACAATTCTATAAACTCTCAGTAGGATTCAGTGAACAATTAGAGTCTGTACTCTACTCTCCCACAGAGACTTTTAAATAGCAGCTCTTATCAACGGTCAAATATTGTTCTGCTAACTTTAAATAAGTTTTACCTTTTTATGCTATTGGAGTATACTTGATTTTTAAATTGCTACAAGAGCATGTATTAAAGTTAGAAAATGGTACTCATTAAAAAGAAATCACAAGGACTTAGTGGAGATGGGTCTAACAGCAAAGGAGAAATGAGCTCATTGTTTTAGATATAGTGCATCTCGAGTGCACTGCTGTTTTTATTGTGCGATGCTTTATTAAATCCTGAAATTTCGGTTGAATTTACTTTCCTTGACACAATTTGTATGATTCAACTAGTGTAATGTTGATGCCTCTAGGCTTTTGCTTAGATTTCCTGGAATAATCATGTACTTTGGTAATGTGATGATGTAAGTGAGGCTAATATTTAACTGAATGACGTTAGGGTCCCAGACAATTAATGACTAAAATTTACCAATAAGGAGGCTTGAAATTGAACTTTTGAGCTGCAATGAAGAGTGCACTGGCCTGACCAGCTACAGGAGGCTATGGGCTACTTTGAGAACTGGACAACAAGTAATGGATAGCAAAAGGTTATCCTTTTGCAGTACTGAACTGATTATACCTGATGGCCTGGAAGCTGATCAATTTCAACAATTTCCCAGGCTCATCTTGTGAATATTTCAATCTATAGTAGAAGCTATCTTAGTCAATTATTGATTGGATTCGTAAAATATTCCCAACTCAGTGAAATATTTAAGGGAAAAGGTTAACTAGTCAGTTTGAGGGTTAGTCTCAGAGAATAACAAGACGTTCTTCCATTTTCTACCTTTAATACATGCTCTTGTAGCAACTTAAAACTCAAATACAATCCAATAGCATGAAGATAATAAAACCTATTTAAAGTCAGCAGTACAATATTCAACAGTTGATCGATATATTACTGTGTCTTGCTATTACACCTATGAACCAAACTCAGACACACATGGTTGCAACAATTACTATTTACATGTCTCGTGGGAGAGTTAGGTAGAGTACAGATTCTATTCTTCACAGAATGCTACTGAGAGTTCTTATGATTGCTTGATTGAGAATTGATAATTCCCACATTGTTGCAATCGGGTGCTTCTGAGTTTGGTCCAGAGGTTTACTAGCAAGACACAGTAAAGCAATGTATGTAACCTGTACTATAGCTCAACTGGATAATACTCGGTAGCATTGAAAAATGAAGATTCCTCTTTATAGCATCTAACTGGTACTTTATTTGACAAGTGCATATTCTGTGCTAACACTTGTTGTAGGGGTGGGGCAAGTGGAGGGAGTGTATCTAAGGGCATGAGATTATGTCAGATTATGGGATGGCGGGCACTGTTAAATTGACAAAAAATGGGAAGCCATCTCAATCCGCTGATATGAGGACTTATGGAGGCGAACAAAAAGTGAGTACCAAACTATTCAAACTATTTTAATTATGTTCATGAGGTTGAATTTGTGTGTGTGTAGGGGGGAGAGGGGTAGTCAGTGTTTTGGTGGTCTGAAAAAAGCCATTCAGTTGTATGTGGTAACCCTTCTGGTTATAAATAAAAAGCAGCCAGGATCCAGGAATTCTTGTGGTGTAGTGGTTGTGTCCCTGCCTTTGAGGTAGCAAGCCTGGGCTCAAGTCCCACTTGTTCCAGAGGTGTGTAATAACATCTCCAAAGCATGTGATTAGAAAATATAGGAAGAAAAAAGGCTGAGCTCTTTCATAGAGAGGGAGAACATGGTATCCACCCATCTCCTTGAGCTTTCAGAGAGAGGTGTAGACCGCTGGGGGAGGAACGCCTTTTCTCACCTTCCAACTCCCTTTCCATTTAATCCACCCTCTCTCTCCCTCCCTTTCCTTACTTTCATTGGGCATTGCCTGAAGAATCTAATTAGAAACCCGGGTCAGTGGTGTTGGAAAAGACATTCCGGGGTGTGAGAATACATCTCTGTATAGAAAATGCATTCTAAATTGGCCAGGTGAATTTGCCAAGCTAAATTGCCCGTAGTGTTAGGTAAGGGGTAAATGTAGGGATATGGGTGGGTCGCTTCGGCGGGTCGGTGTGGACTTGTTGGGCTGAAGGGCCTGTTTCCACACTGTAAGTAATCTAATCTAATCTAATCTAAACAGTTTCTAAAGCTCGAAACGTCGAATTCTCTATTCCTGAGATGCTGCCTGGCCTGCTGTGCTTTGACCAGCAACACATTTGCAGCTGTGATCTCCAGCATCTGCAGACCTCATTTTTTACTCTAAAGTCTCTTTGTCTAACGAGTATTATTGTAGGCTATAGTTTAAGACAAACAGCAATTACCACCCTTCCCTTTTGGACTATTTCCCTTTCCAGAAGCCAATCTCTGCTGAGGAAGAGCCCAGCTTTTCTTTTTTAAAGTTGAGAAAGAGAGAGAGAGAGGATTAAATTAAAATGGATTTCGAATGGGAAAAAATGTACTCCACACCCCAATGTGCCCACCTCTCACTGAAGACATCAAAAGCGTGTGCACCCACTCTAAGGACACCAAAGAGCTGAGTTCTTTTTTCTTTTTTTTCTCATTTTCTATACAGAGATGTATTCCCACACCCTGGAATGTCTTTTTCAACACCAACTGACCCCGGTTTCTAATTGATGTCAACAGGCAATGCCCAATGAAAGTAAGGAAAGGGAGGGAGAGACGGGGTGGATTAAATGGAAAGGGAGTTGGAGGGTAAGATAAGTCATTCCTCTCCCAGCGGTCTACAGTTCTCTCTGAAAGCTCGAGGGAATGGCTGGACACCATGTTCTCCCTCTCTAAGGAAAAGCCCAGCCTTTTTTCTTACTATATTTTCTAATCATACGTTTTGGGGATGTTATTACATACTTTTGGAGCAAGTGGGACTTGAGCCCAGGCCTGCTAGCTCAAAGGCAGGGACACAACCACCGCACCACAAGAATTCCTGGATCCCGGCTGCTTTTAATTTATAACCAGAAGGGTTACCACATACAACTGAATGACTTTTTTCAGAGCACGAAATCACTGATTACCCCTTCCAATGCTAATTCACCAATGTTTACAATTAACCAAATAATAGGAAATGCCCAGTTAAAGGAAGAGTCAAGTCATTGTTTTCTAAATGACCTGCTCAGGAATGTTATGGCATACTTTTGGAGATGTTGGGACTTGAGCCTAGGCCTCCTGACTCAGAGGTTGTGACACTACCATGGTGCTACAAGAACCAGGACCTCAGCTCTTTCATAGAATTACAGAGCCCCAGTGTGGAAGAAGGCCATTTGGCCAATCAAGTCTTTGACACCTATCTGAAGAGCATCCCACCCAGACCCAACCCCCTCACCCTATCCATGTAACCTTGCATTTTCAATGGCTAATCCACCTAATATGCACATTCCTGGACACTATAGGGCAATTTAGCATGGTCAATTCACCTAACCTGCACATCTTTGGACTATGGGAGGAAACCCACAGACACGGGGAGAAAGTGCAAACTCCACATAATCACCCAAGGCTGGCATCGAACCCGAGTCCTGACACTATGAGGCAGCAGTGCTAACCGTTGAGATACTTTTTTTTCCCTTTTTAGAAAATTTTTCCATCACCTAATCATCTCTAGTATTTTCACATCTATATATCACCTCCAGTAACTGACCTGTGTTATAGAGTCCTATTAGTAAATACAAAGACCAAAGAACATCACCTCCTCTCAACAAGTGTGAAGATTTTCTTTCTGACCCTTAAAGGACCCACACTTATAATGTCAACACCCATAATGTCCTATTTGGCACTATGGTCTGCTCCGGGGTGCTCCCTATCCTTCTTGAAGCCAACCCTGATGATTAGACTAATGTCTGGGCAAGTAGCCCATCAGGATGTGAAAACATTTGGGAGCTGTGATTCATGTGCCAGAAGCTCTGACAACCAGTGCCCAGCAACCCCTTTTTAGCCATGAATTCCTCTCCATTAAATGTGGAAACTTACCGCTGTCTAGCATTAACAGCCTTTCACCTTGATGAGGGCAAAATTCTCATAAATTCAACTGGCCATGGTTGAGTTATTTAGTTTGGTTTTCCAAAGAGGTGGTGACTGATCATCTTGAATGAATGAAAACATTGAATTGTATCAGTGTCAGAGGCTAAGCAATTAGTCTTGAATTGAAAACTGGCCCAAAGCAGCCGGTGCTCTCGCGACACTTACACTTAAGGTTTTGCTGGATACTGAGCATTAGGCCTAGATTATATTTGTAAACTGTGAATATCAACCAGATATTGCAGTTGGGGCTTTGTTACGAAGCAGATTATGAGTGTTATGAGCTGAAATGGAGGCAAGTAGGCCCCAGTATTGCCGTGGAGACAGGCAGAGCACTACTTCTCTGTGTCACTCCACAAGAAAGGAAGACGTCAAAAAAAAGTAAATAATATCAGTGGCCTGAAGTAGTTTCTTTCAGCACCAATGGTTAGACCATTATAGGTTCAGAAAAACTGAGTGGAGCATGCCCAATGAATGCTCTGCCTATTTTTTTTTAATTTTGCCCGCGATGTCCAGGAGTTTATTGCCTGTTCCATACAGGGTTTTTTTCAAAACATTCATACATCCTTGAATATCAAATCAGGAGCTAGCACAGCTTTAGAGAGAAAATGAGTGTGTTCAGAAATTGAGCATCACCCCCACCCCCTACCAAGCTCCTACCTTCCCTCTTCAACTTCTCATTTTTTGCTTAATATTTATACCTCATGTCAACTAACTTCTCTCCAAAGTACATTATTTGCTGAACTTGAGATTCCAAAATGGATCAAAATCACTGCCGAGTGCTGCAGTTTCCTCCCACAGTCCAAAGATGTGCAGGTTCGGTGGATTTCCCATGTTGAATTGCCCCGTAGTGTCCAGGGATGTGCAGGCTAGGTGGATTGGCAATGGGAAATGCAGGATTAGCAGGATAGGGTGGGATGGTCTTCAGAGGGTCAGTGCAAACCTGACGGGATAAATGGCCTTGATCTGCACTGTAGAGTCTATGACTCTGTTGTATGATTTTACAGTTCTGCTCTACCAGGGCAGTAATACTTAAGAATCTTAGAATTTGACCCTCAGATTTTAATGAACTGATTACAACAACAAAGCTTGCATTGAAAGAATAAGTGGTCATTATTCAGAGCACCAGAGAAGCAACACTGAGCTGTAATTATTGGGAACTGGTGTGGTCACTTGAATCAAACACCACTGCCAGTTGGATATGTTCTGAGTGCTTCCCTATATGTTAGCTCACATGACATATACTACAAAGACTGGGTGCTTTTGTGGTAGGTGCCTTGATGCTTAATAGAAAGACTAAATATTTACACTTGCATCTCAACTGAAAATCACACAACGCCAGGTTATAGTCCAACAGGTTAATTTGGAAGTACAAACTTTCGGAGCGCTGCTCCTTTGCTAGGTAGTTAGGTTGGATTATAACCTGGTGTTGTGTGATTTTTAATCTTGTCCGCCCCAATCCACTGCCGGCACCTCCACATTAACTCAAGAGTTGCACATAGTATGTGTTCTGTGCTTTCTGGCTCTAACTGTTACAATGCGTATACACCATGATAAAGTGAAATGTTTCATGTTAAAATTGCATAGATGCAATGGAAATTTGTTTTGTCATTAGAACTTTGAACACTGGTTGATTCAGATTTCATAATAAATGTTCTCTTTTTTCCTTTTAAAAAATTCTTGCAAGCCACAGAAGAGAAAATAAGGCGAGCTACAGAAGGAAACAAGAGTGATGATGATAGTATTAAGGAGCCTCTTGTAACAATGGGTGATAACATTATCAAAGGACATGATGAACAGTTCTTGGGAAAAAACATTTCTCCATCTAAGGTACCTGTCAACCAGCATTCAACAGATCGGCCAGCTGCCAGTAGTCCTTCTCTGCAAAAACATCTTCACACTGTCAGCTCTGATTCCGCTATTTGGGAAAATGATTCTAATCGAGCAGAGACTCTTATTCAACAGAGAACACCATGGAATGGTAACTCTCATTCACTGATTAGGTAGTCATATTTTAGGAAAAATACATCAGTTATACTTCAGAGGAGAATTAGAGATGGCTGTATTTTCAGTGACAGGGATCAGTATCTTCTCGTTGGTCCCTGACATTCAGTACTTAACAAGAGCAAAGATAAAAGTGATAGGAGCAAAAACAGGCATTGCTGGAAAAACTCAGCAGATCTGGCAGCATCTGCAGAGAGAAATCAGAGTTAATGTTTCGGGTTCAGTAACCCTTCTTCAGAACACAACTCAGTTCTGAGGAAGGGTCACTGGGCCTGAAACATTAACTCTGACTTCTCTTGACAAAATGCTGCCAGATTTGCTGAGATTTTCCAGCAATTTCTGTTGATGTTTCTGATTTCCAGCAACCACAGTTCTTTTGTTTTTTTACAATGGTGATAGGGTTTAAGATATTTAAAAACATGTTGCAGTTGCTTATTTACTAATTTCCCTTTTCTTTTCTTGCATCAGATAGTGCATTAATGTGTATGGAGTAGGCAGTATTTCCCAGAAGTAACAGGAGATGTGAATGATTTAATTCATGTTGTGCTAAGTATGTCAACATACAAAGCAAATAACTGATTTCTGGGAATGTCTGTGGTAATATTGATATGATATTTGGCTATTTGTTCACTAAGATTGTGGAAGTTAAGTTGAAATACAATTTCCTGCAACATTGTCGAGGGCCATAAATAATGTTGTCGTGTGATTTATGTGCACTTCCTCCAATTTAATATACATTTGAATTACCAAAATCAAGCTGCATGATTGTTTTGCTGAATTTCTTCATTCTGCTTGTGACGGAGATCTTGCCCTTCCTGGGATTCACCACTCTAACTGCCCAATTTATTCCAATGGCTTTTCCATCATTGGCTTCCCACGCTACTCCAGTCAAGGTAAGAAGTGATTCCAAGGACAATATCATTTCTTTCTTCTCAACACCTGAACAATGACATTAACTTTAGCTATTTTCCCTTTTGCTTGTAACTCCTCATTCATCATCCATATCTTTCCATCTGTTACGGAGGTGCACATTTTAACTTTCTGCCAGTATTGTAACTGGTGGTGAGCTGGAAGTTTACTCAGTGCTCCCGAAAGGAAGCCTGAACTAATTTGACTTCTAGGCTCCATTCAAATCCTACCAGCCACTTACCACATGTTCTATGCAGGATGTCAGTAGGAAAGGGTTGGAAGACCCAGGGTCTGCAGGTAGCTTGTGATCGGATAGAGGGGAGAGATCTATATCAGAGAAGGTCTGAGCTAAACCTGATGGACCTGGACCATAGGAGATCTTGTTGTATAACATAACGGTTCCAAATTGTCTACTCACCTCCAGCCAATCTGATGATGGACAAAGTCTTGGCTGAGGAAAGGCAGAAGATCTTAGGATCTCAAAGGGAACAGATCTATTATCTTAGGTGTCTCAAAAATCTCAGTAATAATGTCTGTCTTGCCAATGTAACTTGTATCTGGTTGCTATCATGCAATAAATTACGTCTTATTTAAAACAAGAGTCCCTTCATTTTTTAGACAGCCTCATGGATTTCCTCCACCACTTTAGACCAAGTATGCCCTGTAGACCCAGTTAGAAAGTGAGGATAGCGACAGCTCCCTACCCAACCACATGGTGATGCAACAGATATCAGCACTGTAAGGACAGGAGAAGATTTGTTTGAATGAGCCTTTTCTGACCGTGGATCCTCAAGCCCCTGTGGGGGATACACCACTGCAATTTCCTACTCAAGCTGTGAATCGGTGGTCTCTTTAAAACTGAGTTGCTGTGCACCCCTCCATTATTTTCACTACACAATGCATTTAAATATTATTGCATGCATGTACGTGTATTATTTATCATAGATTAAGATCGATGCTGTGGATTTCAGGCTATGGGAGTATTGGTGCTAAGCTAAAACTGAAGTTATGTCTGAATAATTTCACCAAAACCATGTTTGCATTTGTTAAAAAAAGAGTGGTATTGGATAAGTGTTCTTGTTGCCTTCATAGTTGATTGGGTTAAAGTTACTAGCAGCTCTCAGTGGGCTCAAGGTACCTAAGCAGCCAGGGGTGATTTTAACTGGCCATGCCACCTTACTAGTAGAATTGTATGTAAAAGTTGCTATTGCCTAAATTGTTTTATATAACTGTATTCAAGTTGTGCATTCTTAACAAGCAATTATGGGCAACACAGTGGCTCAGTAGTTAGCACTGCTGCCTCACAGCACCAGGGACCCAGGTTCGATTCCAGCCTTGGCCGACTGTGTGTGCAGAGTTTGCACATTCTCCCCCTGTCTGTGTGGGTTTCCGCCGGGTGCTCCGGTTTCCTCCCACAGTCCACAAATGTGCAGGTCAGGTGAATTGGCCATGCTAAATTGCCCATAGCATTAGTTAGAGGGAAATGGGTCTGGGTGGGTTACTCTTCGGAGGCTCAGCATGGACTTGTTGGGCTGAAGGGCCTGTTTCCACACTGTGGGTAATCTAATCATTTTGTCATTCTCAATGGGTTGACCTTGGTATAACAAAGAAACAGGGTATTTCTGTGAAGTAACGCTCTCCATTGGTTTAAGTGGTACACTACAAAAAACAAGATGGTTGCGGTTTTTGAAGGTCCATTATCACAGCTCCAGGACATCTCTGTGGGAATTCCTGAGGGTAGTGTCCTAGTTCCGATCAGCTTCAGCTGCTTCATTAATGATCTTCCTTCCATTGTAAAGTCAGAAGTGGAATGATCAATGATGATTGTGCAATACTTAGTACTGTTCGCAATTCCTCAGATACTAAAATCTGGACAACATCTAGGTTTGGTCTGTTAAGTGACAAGTTGCATTCATGCCACACAATTGCTAAGCAATGACCATCTGCCACAAGACAGAATCTAACCATGTCTCTTGACTTCAATGGCATCAGGATCACTGAATCTCCCATTATCAACAATCTGGCAGAGGGAGGGTTTAAATTAACCAGAAACTGAACTGGAACCAGCCACATAAATACTGTGGTGAGAAGAGCAGATCAGAGCCTAGGGATTCTTCAGCAAGTAATTCACTCCTGTCTCTCCAGTCCCTGTCCACCATCTGCAAGGTGTGTGCACCTGTCCCACTATCCAAGTTCTCATGCACCTGCTGCCCTAGTTCTCATAGAGGTGGAGTTTTTTTCTCAATCAAATGAACCTTGGCAAGTTTCTACAAAGCATTTAAGCGGCACAATGTCCAATGTTTGTCCGTCAATCAAAAACTAAAGCTGGTGATTTGGTATCTTACTTGCTTTTTTTTGAGAACTAACTACAGAAAGGAAGTATTTAATTGAATGCAAGGCACCTTGGGTCATAATTCTTTTGATTCATCCCTGAAATGTCGCTGGCTGGGCTGGCATGTATTGCCCCATCCCTAAATGCCCTGTAGGAGGTGATGGCAAGCTGCCTTCTTGAGCTGCTGTAATCTTTAGGGTCTAAGAACACCCAAATGCTTTGTGGAATGAACATCTAGAATTTTGATCCAGCGACACTGAAGGAACAGGGATGTAGACTTAAGTCAGAATGACCTTCTTGAGGGCAATTAGTGTACACTGATTAAATGCCAGCTTAGCCAGCAATCACTACATCCCAAGAAAAAAATAAATCGAATGTTGTTCAGTTTGCAATTGCTCTGATGAAATGTCACTGACCTGAAATATAATTCTGTTTTTCTCCCACTGAGTATTGCCAGTATTTTACAATTGGGGAATGTCCCTGCTAATTTTTGACTAGCACCATCGGATAGATACTGTCCCCAGGAGACAGATGAGCCCCAGTGTAATGTCTCATTTGAAAGGAGAGATCTTTGACAATGTAGCACTTCCTCGGGACTTCACTGAAGTGCGAACCTGAATAATATGTTCAAGTATCAGCAATAGAGCTTAAATGTACAATCTTTTGACTGAAGGGTATGTGTAGTTTATTTATCAATTTCCAGGTTTTCTAAAAAAAAAGCATTTGAAGCTTACCAGTCTATGATTTTATCAGACTCTAGAGTTTAGACTTGTACATCTTGTTGCCTTTCTTAACTCAGACCTTGTGAAGGAGTTTGCTCATCTTCCAGTTTCTAGTGTGTTTTTGAATGTTGCAAAGTGGTTGCGTTTTTCCAACCAATCAGAAATGTAAAATTGATTGCTACAGTGCCAATAAAGATGGCATTTTAGAGGTTACCTCTGCCTTGTATATCACAGTTCACTGTCAGCCACTCCCTGAGCAGCCCAGAGAATACTCTCTCAAGAAAGGGGCCATCCCCAGTGCTCATCAGGGAACTTTGTATGCATGAGGTCAAGATGTCACATGGCCCAATCAAGTTCCATGTTTCAAAATATGTTTACTGACTAATTCTCTCTGACTCTTTTGGAAGGTCTGTGTGAAATATTCTGGAACAAAATCTGCTAATGTTGCTGGCTCCCCTGGAGTGATCTCCCTTAACCAGATATATCAAATGTAAATTTGCCAAACCCAGTCAAGCCAATAGGAAAGTAAAAAGCAGGTCAAAAACAAAGCAATGGTGATGCATACATAGTTTATTAACATTCATATATTAATCAAAGGCATTCATCATTCATTTGTTATTTGACAAACTTAATGGACTTTGTCTGAAAGAAAGGAACTGATTGGCTAGATAAAAGGAAAGGTTTTAACTGTATTGCACCTGGATTTTCAGGAAGCAATTTCAGGGTATTTAAAAGGGACTTGTTTGGAACGTATTGCAGGAAAAAAAATAACAGCATGTACAGACAGTTAGTTGATTGTAAGTAAATGAAAAGTTACAATAAATAAGAAGGGTTGTTTTTTTGGTGTGGTGGTCTGTTACCAGCATTGTTCCACAGGGATCAGTGCTGGGTCCACTTTTGTTTGTCATTTATATAAATGATATACAGGTATTTCTGTTATAACACGTGTTTTGACAATGCGAATTGGCTATAATTTGCGATTAATGAATAGTGGACACTGTTTGGATAGTGCAAACCTTGTACTGCATAAGTTTAGCAATTTTCTATAGCATGAGGTTGCACAGGAATGCAAACATCATGTTATACCAGAAATATCTGTGGATGAGAATATAGAAGGCATGGTTAGTAAGTTTGTGGATGACACCAAAATTGGTGGTTTAGTGGATAGTGAAAAAGGTTTTTTTTTAAGATATTTTTATTAGAAATTTAACTTTTTTACAAGTTTACAAAAATAAGCAAAACACTCAAATACAAACATTGATATACAATTAAATCAAATATACAATAGTCAAAATTTAACAAAGGAAAAAAAAATACCGAAATAGAAAAAAAAAACAAAACTCAACTTTCGAAAAAGGTTTTCTAAGATTACAAAGACATCTTGAAGCATTGGGTCAAAGGGCAAGGAGTGAGAGATAGTGTTTTATTTGGTTAAATGTGCAGTGTTGTATTTTGCTAAAACAAGCAAGTACAGGATTTATACAAGTAAAAGTAGGGCCTTGAGTGGTGGTATAGGAGAGAAAGACCTAGGGATTCAGGTACGTAATTCTTTGAAGTTTGCATCATATGTAAATAGGAAAGTGAAGGAGGCATTTAGCACACTTGTTGTCATTGCTCAAACCTTTGAGTATAGGAAATGAGACATCACGTTGAGGTTGTACAGGATCTTGGTGAGACCTCTTCTGGAATACTGTGTCCAGTTCCTGTCACCCTGTTATAGGAAGGATATTACTAAATGGGACAGAGTTCAGAAAGGATTTGCCAGGATGTTGCCAGGATCAGACGTTATAGGGAGAGACTGGATAGGATGGGACTTGTTTCACTGGTGCATTGAAGATTGAGGGGTGACCTTATAGAAGTTTATAAAATCATGATAGATAAGGTGAATAGCAGGTGGCTTTTCCCTAGGATGGGGCAATTTCAAGACTGGGGGCATTTTTTTAAATGAGAGGAGAAAGATTTAAAGAAGATAGCAGAGCAGTGCTGAGAGATAATATAGATTCTGTGGAGATTAAGGTTGAATCTGTTTGCGTGGAAATTAGAAATTCGAAGGAGAAAAATTCACTATAGGCCACCAAATAAAAATAGCACATTGGAGTGGGCAATAAACAGAGAACTAACTAATGCCTGTAAAAATGGTAAGGCAATTATCATGGGGGATTTTAATCCATATATCGATTGGTTGAACCAGCTCGACTGTAGCCTTGCGGAGGAGTTCGTTGAGTGTATCCCCAATAGTTTTCTTGAACAGTATATAATGGAAATGATGAGGGAGCAAACTATCCAAGATGTGGTTCTGTGTAATGAGACAGAAATAATTAGTGACCTCATAGTCAGGGATCCTCTTCGGAGGAGTGATCACAGTATGGTTGAATTTAGAATACAGATGGAAAGAATGAAGATAAAATCCAACACCAGGGTCTTGTCCTTAAATAAGAGAGACTACATTAGGATGAGGGAGGAGTTGGCTAAAGTAGACTGGAAACAAAGACTTTATGGTGGGACAGTTGACGAGCAGTGGTAGACTTTCAAAGTAATTTTTCAAAGTGCTCAGCAAAAGTATATTCCAGTGAAAAGGAAGCACTATAAGAAAAAGTAATCTGCTATGGGTCTCTAAGGGAATAAGGGCAGCTATCAAATTGAAAGAGAAGGCACACAAAGTGGCCCAAGATCAGTGGAAACTAGAAGATTGGGAAAGCTTGAAAGGACAACAGAAAGCCATAAGAAGAGCTATAAAGAAAAGTAAGATAGAACATGATAAAAACTACCACAGACTATCAAGACACATTGCAAATGCTTCTATAAATATGTAAAATGAAAAAGAGTAGCTAAAGTAAACATTGGTCCTTTAGAGGATGAGAAGGGGCAGTTGTCATGAGATATGATGAAATGGCTGAGGCATTGAATAGGTGTTTTATGTCTGTCTTTACATGCCAGTAATTGACAAAGTGATGAAAGTAGGTGAAGACCTGGAAACAATCCAGGTAGGAAGAGGTAATATTGGGCAAGCTAATGGAAGTAAGGGTAGACAAGTCTCCTGGCCATGATGGAATGCATCCCAGGGTACTAAAAGAGATGTCAGGAGAAATACCAAGTGTACTCGTGGTAATTTTCCAAATTCACTGGACTCTGGGATAGTTCCAGCAGATTGGAAAACAACAAATGTGACACCACTGTTTAAAAACAGTGGTGGACAAAAGTTGGGGAATTATAGACCAGTTAGCTTAACTTCTGTAGTGGGGAAGATGCTTGAGACTCTTATCAAGGAAGAAATAGCAAGGCAACTAGATAGAAATTGTCCCATTGGGCAGGTGCGGTATGGATTCAGGAAGGACAGGTCATACTTAACTAATCTTTTGGAATTCTATGAAGATATTACAAGCATGGTGTACAACGGGGACCCAGAGGATGTGGTGTACCTAGATTTCCAAAAGGCTTTCAACAAGGTCCCGGACAAGTGGCTGCTGCATAAGATAAGGATGCGTAGCATTGCGGGTAAAGTATTAGGATGGATAGAGGATTGGCTGACCAACAGGAAGCAAAGAATGGAGATAAATGAATGTTCTTCTGGTTGGCAATCAGTGACTAGTGGTGTGCCTCAGGGATCAATGTTGGGACTGCAATTATTCACAGTTTACATAGATGATTTGGAGTTGGGGACCACGTGTAGTGTGTCAAAGTTTGCAGATGAGTGGCAGAGCAAGGCATGCAGAGGACTGTGAAACTTTGCAGAGGAGCATAGAGACTTTAAATGAGTGGGCAAAGGTCTGGCAGATGGAATACAATGTTAATAAATGTGAAGTCATCCATTTTGGTAGAGTAACAGTAAAAAGGAATATTACTTGAATGGTAAAGAGTTGCAGTATGCTGCTGTGCAAAGGAACCTAAGTGTCCTTGTGTATGAATTGCAGAAGGTCGGTGTGCAGGTACAACAGGTAATGAAGGAATTTTGTCCTTCATTGCTTAAGGGATTGAGTTTAAAAGTAGGGAGGTTATGTTGCAGCTGTACAAGGTGCTGGTGAGGCCACAGCTGGAGTACTGCGTGCAGTTTTGGTCTCCTTATTTGCAAAAGGGTGTACTGGCACTGGGGCGGGTACAAAGGAGGTTGCCCAGCACTACCTCTTCCACGATAAGTTGATTCTGGAGTTGAGGGGTTGGCTTATGAGGAGAGACTGAGTAGACTGGGATTATGAGAAAGTGGGGACTGCAGATGCTGGAGATCAGAGCTGAAAAATATGTTGCTGGAAAAGCATAGCAGGTCAGGCAGCATCCAAGAAGCAGGAGAATCGACGTTTCGGGCATAAGCCCTTCTTCAGGAATGAGGAAGGTGTGCCAAGCACACTAAGATAAAAGTTGGGAGGAGGGACTTGGGGGACGGGCATTGGGAATGTGATAGGTGGAAGGAGGTTAAGCTGAGGGTGATAGGCCGGAGAGGGGGTGGGGGCGGAGAGGTCAGGAAGAAGATTGCAGATCAAGAAGGTGGTGCTGAATCTGAGGGTTGGGACTGAGACAAGGTGGGGGGAGGGGAAATGAGGAAGCTGGAGAAATATGCATTCATCCCTTGTGGTTGGAGGGTTCCTAGGCTGAAGATGCAGTGCTCTTCCTCCAGGCGTCGTGTTGCCATGGTCTGGCCATGGGGGAGGCCAAGGACCTGCATGTCCTTGGCAGAGTGGGAGGGGGAGTTAAAATGTTCAGCCACGGGGTGGTTGGGTTGGTTGGTGCGGGAGTCCCAGAGGTTTCTCTGAAAAATTCCGCAAGTAGGCGGCCTGTCTCCCCAATGTAGCTGAGGCCACATCGGGTACAGCGGATGCAGTAAATGATGTGTGTGGAGGTGCAGGTGAATTTGTGACGGATATGGAAGGATCCCCTTGGGGCCTTGTAGGGGAGTGAGGAGGGAGGTGTGGGCGCAAGTTTTGCATTTCTTGCGGTTGCAGGGGAAGGTGCCGGGAGTGGAGGTTGGGTTGGTGGGGGGTGTGGACTTGACGAGGGAGTCGCGGAGGGAGTGGTCTTTCTGGAACGCTGATAGGGGAGAGGAGGGAAATATATCCCTGGTGGTGGGATCTGTTTGGAGAAGCTGAGAGAACAATCAAAACTGTAAAACTGTTAATGTCCAAGATTATAGGTTGGAAATTAGCATTGCTAAGCTACAGTTCAACATTATGACACAATGGATATTCAGCAGAGCTGCTCATGGGAAGAAGATTAAAAACAGAAATGTCATTGTTAAAAATGCAGTTGCATGCTGAACATCTGAGGACTATGAATAAGATCAAGGAGAAAGAAAGAAAAATACCTCAGCAACAGAAATCTCAAAACACAGGGCAAAGATACTGCCAAGTTTGACACTGGATCAGAAAATCTGGATAAGAACTGATCAGGCAGAAGCAAAAGTCCAAAGAGAAACAGATCAACCAAGCTTATACCTGACTGCAGGTGCAGGGAAAAGAAAAGAAAGAATTGATTTACCTTGAGCCAAGCATAGAGACTGAGTATGATTTCCACCAGATGTGGGTCAGAGGTCCCCATACTACATTGAATACTATACAGGATGGTTAAACAGTCCCCAGAATGTTAGAGAGCTACCAACCTCATATAGAAATTAGACAAAGCAGATTGGAGCCTCCAGTCAGACTTCTAAATTGTTTCAACTTCTGAAGTTTGGACTTTGAAATGTCTGGGAGAGGTGGTAATAGCAATAATATTAATCATAATAATGGCAATGCAAATGATTAAAAAGCAAATTGCTGGAATTATATAAATGAAGTAAGAGAAACTTAGTATAATGGAATACGCAAATACTGACAGTGTTACCCCAACATCAGCAGAAGCATTTGAGTGGAAGGAGGCAGGCAATGGAAGAGGACTTAAGGAACTATATTCTGTAGCCTGTAAATATATTAATGCTAGTAAAGAGGTCACAGTACTGAAAAGGGTGAGAGAGCCTTATTCAAGGATGAGGATGAACTGGGGTGCTACATACCGGGAGAATTTAACCTAGCAGGAAGGGAGCAAACTGAAAGAGAGGATGTGTCAACACCCAACTTCCAAAGATACATAGATATATGACTCAAGTCATAGCAACAGCATATTAACCACGGTAAAAATGTGTTAAAGAAATTCTCTGATCAAAGTTTTGGTCATCAGTGTAATATTTTCCTCTTTGATTTGGTGTCAAATGTTGCTTTATTACGCTCTCTTGAAGCATTTTGGAGCATGTTATTGTAATAAAGGATGTTTTTTTTGCAAGCTGCCAATGATGTTTATTACCAATGAGCAGTATGTGTAATACTGACTGCAGTCAGCAGGTAGCATGAATTTAATCTGCATTGCAATGAACGGATGCAGGCTAATTTTGTAACCTAATCCAATCCACATGTCTATTGTTTGATATTGGCCAATACATTTTTCTTGCCTAAGCTGCCATTAAGGCTTTTTTTGGTTTTGCCAACCTGCTGTATTATCTTAAGTTTCAGGGCACCTGGCTTGAGGAGAATACTGGATTTAACCCTCTTCCCTTACACATTAGGTTATCCAGACTATTGCTGTTGTTGGTCTCCTTCCATTTCTAATTGCTATCTGTGTATACTAGTGTGCAGTTTTCAGAATGCATCAGTATAATGTTTTCTTAAGCTTTTATTTTCTTATCAAAGTGAGATTTTACTGAATGTGTATTTCACTAAAAGTAGCAGATTAATTCTGAATCATTGTTTTGGAGAACAATGTCTACTTCAGTTAATTATTTTTGTTTCTGATTAAGTGCTGGCTATATTAGGGTAATTATTCTATGATGTCCATATTTCCAATATTATTTCTGACGTTTTACCTTACATGGTGGAGTAGCTTACTGATGTTCTGTCAACACTCACCATGGAAGCTCTTTCTGAGTATAACCTGTCCAGTGACTGCTGGATCATGGTATGTTGCAATTGAATTAAATCTGGTTTGTATAACTCAGCAAGGATTGACAAACGTCCTAAGGTAGCTGTTGTGTAAGAGTCTGAAAAGGTTAATGCTGAGGAGTGCCTTAAGCACCACCTACTGTGATGATGTTATATGGTTTTGGTAGGAGGACAGCTTAAGATCGCAAAGGAATAAGACCCACCATCTGAGTCTTCTTCATAGTTTCAGTATCAATATCTATCACATGAATGTAACTTGTATGTAGTTGCTATCATGCAATAAACTACATCTTGTTTAAGATAACAGTATTTTCTCATTAGACTACCAAGTCATTTTCCTGTATGTGGATCCCTCCCCTCAAAGAGGATTTTGGCGATAAATGTACCTCATGGTGAGTAATAGTACAGGAACCTCATACAACGTGATGAACAGTGGTGTGGATTGGTCAAAACTGTGGCTTATTTCTCCTGCCCTAACCCAAGGCCAATGTGGCACCACTTCTGCTGCCATTGATAAATGCAGCTCACTCAGAAAAGATTGGGGACTGTAGTAGTCTGTATTGCTCAGCCAATGGCCACATGAACTTCCAAAATCTGGGAATTTTATATCTTAACATCCATACTGGACCTCGTGTAGAACCCACCCGATTTTCATTTGCACTGTTTCCCTGGAACAAATTTTTTCTGTATGGTCCATCCTCGATGTCAATGTCATACCCAGACACGTTGAATGTCTTCTATTAAGGGACCATATTGTTGAAGAGGAGAGTATGAAACGGACTGGTAAGCTAGAGGAGATACTTGTTAGGAAGGAAGATTGTGTTGGGCATTTTGAAAAACTTGAGGATAGACAAGTCCCCCAGGCCTGAGGGGATATATCCTAGGATTATGTGGGAAGCAAGAGAGAAAATTGCAGAGCCGTTGGCAATTATCTTTTCGTCTTTACTGTCAACAGGGGTGGTAACAGGGGACTAGAGAGTGGCGAATGTTGTGCCCCTGTTCAAAAAAGGGAATAGGGATAACCCCAGGAATTACAGGCCAGTTAGTCTTACTTCAGTGGTAGACAAAATAATGGAAAGGGTACTGAGGGATAGGATTTATGAGTATCTGGAAAGACACTGCTTGATTAGGGATAGCTAGCTCAGATTTGTGAGGGGTAGGTCTTGCCTTTCAAGTCTTATTGAATTCTTTGAGGAGGTGACCAAGCATGTGGATGAGGGTAAAGCAGTGGATGTAGTGTACATGGATTTTAGTAAGGCATTTGATAAGGTTCCCCATGGTAGGCTTATGCGGAAAGTCAGAAGGCATGGGACAGTGGGAAATTTGGCCAGTTGGATAGAGAACTAGCTAACCGGTTGAAGTCAGAGAGTGGTGGTAGATGGTAAATATTCAGCCTGGAGCCCAGTTACAAGTGAAGTTCCTCAGGGATCAGTTCTGGGGATTCTGCTGTTTGTAATTTTTATTAATGACTTGGAAGAGGAAGTCGAAGGGTGGGTCAGTAAATTTGCAGACGATACGAAGATTGGAGGAGTTGTGGATAGTGAGGAGGGCTGTTGTTGGCTGCAAAGGGACTTAGATATGATGCAGAGCTGGGCTGAGGAGTTCAACCCTGTCAAGTGTGTGGTTGTCCATTTTCGAAGGACAAATAAGAATGCGGAATACAGGGTTAACGGTAGGGTTCTTAGTAAGGTGGAGGAGCAGAGGGATCTTGGGGTCTATGTTCATAGCTCTTTGAAAGTTGCTACTTAGGTGGATAGAGCTTGTAAGAAGGCCTATGGTGTATAAGCGTTCATTAGCAGAGGGATTGAATTCAAGAGTCAAGAGATAAGGTGATGTTGCAGCTGTACAGGCCCTTGGTAAGGCCACATTTGGAGTACTGTGTGCAGTTCTGATTGCTTTAGAAAAGGTGTGGAAGCTTTGGAGAGGGTGCAGAGGAATCTTACCAGGATGTTGCCTGGAATGGAGAATAGGTCGTATGAGGATAGGTTGAGAGTGCTAGGCCTTTTCTCATTGGAACAGCGAAGAACGAGGGGTGACTTGATAGAGGTTTATAAGATGATCAGGGGAATAGATAGAGTAGACAGTCAGAGACTTTTTCCCCGGGTACAACAGAGTGTTACAAGGGGACATAAATTTAAGGTGAAGGGTAAAAGGTATAGGGGGGATGTCAGGGGTAGGTTCTTTACCCAGAGAGTGGTGGGGGCATGGAATGCGCTGCCTGTGGGAGTGGCAGAGTCAGAATCATTGGTGACCTTTCAGCAGCAATTGGATAGGTACATGGATAGGTGCTTAAGCTAGGACAAATGTTCAGCATAACATCATGGGTCCAAGGGCCTGTTGTGTGCTGTATTGTTCTATGTTCTATGTTCTACATTTATATGGGGTTGGATTTTCCAAGGACTGGCAAGGTTTCCACTCCACTCTTTTTTTTTATTAATTTTAAGAAAGAATGACACCATTTAGAGGAGATTCCTTCTGAAATTTTTAAAAATTTGGCGGATCCCACTTAGCGCTCTATAGTCGGGGGTGGGGGGAGGATCAACGTACCTTTTTTACAGCAGCAGTTGCCATATTCTGAAATGTAAAAGGTCCTGCATCACAGCCAGCCACCTCGACAGCTCCTCAGGAGGGGTAAGTACCTAAGGTAAGCAGAAACTCAATGTTCCAGGAGGGTCAAATGCTCAGGTACCAGGTGGGGAAGGTGTCAGGGTCCAGCAATGTATCACCTGGAGAGGATGGTTTGGGATCCTTGTGGAAGAAGAGTATCATCAAGTTCCTGCAGGTGGAAGTGAGTCCCAGGGAGGGACAGAGATGTAGTGGCAGGTTTCAGTAATAAGAGGGGAAGAGACAGTTTCTGGTCCCAGATGGGGCTGTGAGGAAGGCATTTCAGGACCCAGGGATCCTGGCTGAAGGGTTGGGGTTTAGAGGATGGGAGGATGGTGTTAGATCACAGGCAGAGGGGTGTTTCAGGTCTAAGGTGAAGGATCTGGAGCTGTAAGATATAGTTGTGAATGAATGGTGTCTGCTGGGTTCAATTTAATAGTTAGTCAGGGGGTCTATCAGGTTTTCATTTGTCTAGTTTACCTTGAGTAGCTATTTACTGCAAAAGAACCCTCTGAATTCTGCAATTTAAATGGATACTTTCAGAGGGTTCCAGGAGTAAGGGAATTACCCAGTGGATCCTTCAATTTTCAAGGATTGAAAATTGGGCATACACAACTCCTGTGTACACTCTAGACTGATTAACTGGCCATATTTCTAATCAACTGGCCATATTTCTAGGATAAATAACTCCTTGGACTGCACTGATGTCACAGAGGGTCCACATAATTTCTAGAACACCAACCAAAATGTCATTCTTTCATTTTTCAAGGAAATTGGACAGCAAGTATATAGATTTTTTTAAAAATTGTGTGTAGAGGTAGATTTAAAGTCTCTCACCCAGTTGAAATAGGGTAGTAGCACAGGACAGTATTAGGAAATGATTTAATGATCGGTTGTCAGAGGAGTTGTTGCCTATGTGTCTAATACTGGGCTGCTGACATGCCTGCCTGAGTCAGGCACTTAGCTTATGGAACACATTAATCAGGGACTTGTGATGGATGAAACTCAGTTGTAATTTTAGGCCAGCAGTGGACAAAGTGTGTACTAATTACCTGTGCAATGAATGACAAACTTTTTTTGTGACTGACAGAATTGTTTGCAGCATTGGATCCAATGCCTAGGCTAATTTCTCAGGAGGAGTATAAGGGGAGAGAGTTTTGTTGAAATGCTATCACTAATGTTTGGAAATGTTTATCCAACTCTTATGTAACATCCATGCTCTTGTCAAAGAAATTAGTCTTAATTTGAACTGTTACTTTTAGGAGAGACAGAACATTTTCAGGACTCGGAAGATTCAATGAATAATAGCAAAGGCTTACTGGAGCAAAAGGCTGCTTTTATACACAACTAGTTCAGGAAAACTTCCAAGGATACAGCCCTACATGGATACTGAGGTGATGATAACATTTATTTTCATGTAAACTTAGAATAGTTGGATTGCAACTAAACAACTGAAGCCTGAATAGAATAAGTGTAACGTGACTCTTGCAATCATGTGCCAAGAATTTATTCACACAGCTGTCTCATCCTGATCCTGAGATTTGTAAATCCAAACAGTGATTATTTATGTCCAGTCGCTTGAGTATTTACTGTTGGTTCACCCTATTGTAGGAAATACATTATTAAGCTGGAGAGAGTTCAGAAGACAGTCCCCATCGATACCCCACCACTGACACTCTCATTCATTTGGCTGAACTGGTTCTCACCCTCAATAATTCCTCCTTTTGAATCCTCCCACTTCCTCCAGACTAAAGTGGTAGCCATGGGCACCCACATGGGTCCCAGCTCTGCCTGTCTTTTTGTCAGGTACGTGGAACCGTCCATCTTCAACAGCTACACCAGCACCATTCCCCATCTTTACCTCCACTACATTGATGAATGTACCGGCGCTAACCTGTGCTCCCAGAGGAGGTTGAACAGTTCATCAATTTCACTAACACGTTCCACCCTGACCTTCGGTTCACCTGGACTATCTCGGATACCTCCCTCCCCTTCCTGGACCTCTCCATCTCCATTAGCGGTGACCGACTCAGCACAGTCATCTACTACACACCCACCGACTTCCACAGCTATCTGGACTACACTTCCTCCCACCCTGCCTCCTGCAAAAGTGCTATCCCTTATTCCCAATTTCTCCATCTCCACTGCATCTGCTCACAGGAGGACCAATTCCATCACAGGACATCCCAGATGCCTCCTTCTTCAAAGACCGTGAGTTGCCCTCTCACGTTTTTAATGATGTCCTCCAGCACATCTCATCCACCTCCCGCACCTTCCTCCTCAAACCCCACCCCTCCAACCACAACAAGGACAGAACCCCACTGGTCCTCACCTTCCACTCGAGAAAGTTCCAGATACACTGCATCATCCTCTGCCATTTCCACCATCTACAAACAGACCCCACCATAAGGGATATATTTCCCTCCCCACCCCTATTCGTGTTCCATAAAGACCATTCCTTCCGCGACTCCCTAGTAAGGTCTATGCCCTCCACCAACCCACCCTCCCCTCCCGGCACCTTCCCCTGCCACTGCAAGAACTGCAAAATCCACACCCACACCTCCCCCCTTAGTCCGACCAAGGCTCCAAAGGAACCTTCCCCATCTGACTGTGATTTACCTGCACTTCCACACACATTATTTACTGTCTCCGTTGCTCCCGATGTGGTCTCTATGTTGGGGAGACAGGACGCCTACTCGCAGAATGCTTCAGAGAACATCTCCAGGACACGCACACGAACCAACCCCATTGCCCTGTGGCCAAACACTTTAACTCCCTGGGCTGCCTCCACCACCAATCCCTTACCACCCAACACCTGAAGGAAGATTGTCTCATCTTCCACTTTGGGATCCTCTAACCATAGGGATCAATGTGGATTTCACCAGTTTCTTCATTTCCCCTCCCCCTACCTTATCTCAGATCCAACCTTCCAACTCAGCACTGTCCTCTTGACCTGTCCTACCTGTCCATCTTCCTTCCCACCTATCCACTCTACCTTCCTCTCATGACCTACCACCTTTACCCCCCTCTTCATCTACCTATTGCATTTTCAGCTACTTTCCCCCCAGCCCCACTTCTCTCCCACTTATCTCCAGTCCCCTTGGCCTACAAGCCTCATTCCTGATGACATTGATTCTCCTGCACCTTGGATGCTGCCTGACTGGCTGTGCTTTTCCAGCACCACACTCTCGACTCTGATTTTCAGTATTTGCAGTCCTCACTTTTTCCCAAGATCCTGGTTGTTGTTACTGTAGACTCAATTCCACATTCCCACCTATTCCAAATAACGTCTGACTTTCTTCTGAGTCAAGGATCTGTCTACCTCTGCCTTAAGAATATTCAATCTCTGCCTCACTCTTGGGAGAGAATTCCGAAGATTCATGACTGTCTTAGAGAGAAGAATTCAATGCCCCCCCACCTCACCCACAGACCCCACCTCACCCACTGCTCCCAACTCACCTACTGACTCCACCACTAATACTGACCCCAACTCACCCAATGCCCCTCACCTCACCCACAGACCTCACCTCACCCACTAGTCCCATCTCACCCACTGCTCCTAACTCACCTACTGACTCCACCACAAATACTGCCCCCAACTCATCCAATACCCCCACCTCAACCACTGCTCCCAACTCATCTACTGACTCCACCACTAATACTGACCCCAACTCATCCAATGCCCTCCACCTCACCCACAGACCCCACCTCGCCCACAGACCCCACCTCAACCACTGCTCCCAACTCACCTACTGATTCCACCACTAATACTGACCCCCAACTCATCTGATGCCCCCCACCTCACCCACAGATCTCATCTCACCCACTAGTCTCATCTCACTCACTGCTCCTAATTCACCTACTGACTCCACCACAAATACTGGGGCCCCACTTCACCCACTGACCTGACCTTACCTTCTGACCCCTCCTCACCTGCTGACCTACGTCACCCACCACAATTGTGTCTCTCCATCAAGCCCTGCTCTCTCTGCCAGGTGCACCTCTTTCTCTGCCCCACTCTCAGTTGGGTGCCCTCTCTTTCTGTTGGATATACCTGCCTCTGCCCTGTTTCTCAGTCGGAAGTTGCTCCTCTTTCCTCTGTCATTTGAACTTGCTGGATCTGCTTTGCTTCATACTGGTACAGTTCGGAAATGCTCTTCTGCAATTTGAAATTGATGTTTCAAAACTAGCAGTGGAACATTAGAAACTGTGATTGGTAGATTCTTTTTGTTACACACTGGTATAATAGAGCAAAGGCAGGTATGCAGAGTTGTATCTCATTGAATGGTGAAACAGGCTCGAGGTACGTAAATGTTTGATTCCTGTTCCTGTGGTTATCATAATTGACAGACCTCATTCACTAGTGGAGTCATGCCCCTTTGTACATCCGTTCTTCAATGTTTATCATGATACTAGAATCTATACAGTCAGTTCTGCTATAATGCGTGTTTCTTCATCGGGGATTAGCTTTAACGCGATTGAAGAATTTAGACCATTATTTGTAGAATGCCATCTTTCCTTACCTGTATTGGATAAAGTGCAATTCTGGCCCCATCAGTTTAAATGGCATGGCTACTGCGCGATTTTCTTATAGCGCAAGATCGCACGAGAACGGCACTATTGCATGATATCAGAACCGACTGTATCACCTTAAAAACACTGTTCTTGCAAACTTTAAATACTCTCATAGAATCATAGAGATGTACAGCATGGAAACAGACCCTTTGGTCCAACTCATTCATGCAGATCAGATATCCCAATCTAATCCCATATGTAAGCTCTTGGCCCACATCCCTCTAAAGCCTTCCTATTCATATACTCAGCTCATGCTTTTGTATTGAGTACATTTGAATAATTCTGGATAAGTGGTGCTGGAAGAGCACAGCAGTTCAGGCAGCATCCAAGGTGCCTGACATCAATAGATATATTGTCAGAACCAGCTAATGTTAGCTAAGTATAATGAACATTTCTGAAGGAGCAATATAGATGTTCCTCGGAGTGTGGTAAGTAAGGAATTAACCCCCTTTTAATTTAGGAGTCAGTTAACTCAATTGGCTGGCAATGCAGAGTGATACCTAAAGCATGGATTCAGTTCCAAAGCTGGCAGAAGTTGTCATGTAGGTCTCATCTTCTCCTCTCCCCTTGTCTGAGCCATGATGCCATCAGGTTAAACTCACCACTAGTCATCTCCCTGTAATGAGAACACACCCATATGCTCTGCCACTGCTATGGTGAACTTGCTTATGTTATTTTAGTATAACAGATTTTCTTGAAATTAAATAATACTTTTATGAGATGCAGAAGTATCATGATAAAAAGATTGCCAACCACTCGTTGAGAGCTGATTAAAAGCAAGAAATGTTGCTCTTGGTAATGTTTAAATATGTGAAGGTATAAAAATGTGTCTTTTTGCCTCCTTAGTGTGGTTGACCATGACATGATGCTGGAAGGAATTGAAATTGACCTTCACCAAGTATCCCTCCAACCCTGCTGGTGTGAGACTTCAAGCAACATGAACATGATTACATGTTCTTTAAAATAAAGATCAGGAACAATGACGTGTTTCATCTTTCTCTCCTCAATTTACTCTCACAATTTCCTCTTCAATAACGTTGCCACTTGACTACAATTGTTTATTTTGGAAGACCAACCATCAGGCTGTATTTGAGCCCAGACTGTATTCCCGATAGAAGTGTTTTTCATAATGGTACTTTCACAACCAAAAAGATTCAGCTCAACACAGCTTAACATTTGAATAATGAAATGAATTTCCCTATCATTGAATCTTCTTGACTACAACTGTAAACAACATACAGACAGCACTGTGACAGCAGACAAGCATGTTTTTAGTATCAGGAAACACAGTAAATATTTAGACTTTAGTTCAATGTCAGTTTTATTCTCAGATGAAACACGCAGCTCCGGAATGAAATATTTAGTGTAAGGTCTAACATTGGAGTTGTGCTGTATAAAAACTCATGTGTCTGGTGACTTATTAATGTCAGTACCACATAAAAACAGCCATAGTATTTGACTGAGACTGCTCCTAGGCAATTGGATGTCAATATTGCAAGAATGACATTGAGACAGGCAAATTCTGAGATCAACAGTGGAGCAAAGATCACCACCCACAAAGTTACATTAGCAAACTAAAACTAGTGAGACATGTAGAGTGATCTCACTTCATTATTATAAATGCGGTTACACTTTTGATGTGAAAGTGAAAAAGAGCCTTTATGGTAAATTATTAATAAAACATCAAAGGAAATTTTAACATTTGTGCAGTAATCTATTAATGCTGGATTTGCTGGAATGAGAGCGCATGCAAGGAAGAGGTCCAACTACTGGGACAATGATTGCAGAAAGTACACTGGCTACTGATATCCTTCAAATGGGGCCATAAAGTCAGATTGGTTGTCTATGCACAATGACAAGGTTAGGGCAAAGAGATTTCCTGGTCCCTGATTCTGCCTTTGTGTGCATGTGTCAGGGTGGACTAGAAACAATGCCCCACATTGTTTTCACAGATCAAAAAGAAAATGATTTTCAGGATTTTCCAATTATTAATCTTAATTTACACACTGTTCCACTGTTGTCTGTTTCAAATTGTGAGCCGGCTATTGAGCAGGATTTTACAGACACCACTCAAAAATGGAAGGTGAAGAGATTTATAAAATAAAGTGGATTGCCATCACACCACCTCCCTGTCCACACTGGCATGTCCCCTTATCATACTGTTGGAGAGTAAGACAACAGGCAGTTCACTCCTAGACTGCAGAAATGCATAAGGGGACATTTAACTGCAAATTAAGGGCCTCATTTCACCACTACGGCAATTTCTCAGCCAGCACTGATGCTTTGCAGTTAGGCAAGAACAGAGAAGAGGGAGCTTCTCTGTGCACTCCCTTGTGCCTATCAGGGGCATCCACGTAGGATGGGCACTACCCCTCCCCTCACTCCTCAACTTTGTACCTCCCATCTGGCCTCACTGAAAAATGCCTGGTCTGCTTCTCCCCACCCTCGCTGGATCTCAAAACTGTATCAACCACCTTCTCCTCTTCATGGGCACTGGCAGTGACTGCTGCTGCCTTCTGATGCTGTTCTGAATCCAGAGCTGCCAGCCAAACAAATTGGCTGCTCCTCTTTCAGGCAGAACACCCTCTCTGATGAGAGTGGAATGTCTCCCTCCCAACATCGTATCAGCCAGTTTTTACTTGAACAACGTGCTAGGGGTCATGTGTCAATAATCCACCCCATTGCATCTATTGAAACATAATCCATGTAAACTAACAGCAATGTTTTCCTAATTTAAACTAAATGCTGCACTTAATGAGATTCGACCTTTTATGATATTTTTCAGTCATAGACTATTGGTATTGAATTCTCATTAATCACTCCAACATTCTTTCTAAATGAGAACAACATTTTTTATATATGCAGAGACACATTGGAAGTGAATGTTCACCAATTCATCCATTATAATTTCAATGGACCATCCCTGAGAAAATAATGTTTAACGTTTTCATGTTCTTTTCTGATGTTTCCATTATTCTTTCTCAAAAGATATAGTCGACAAACAGGAGTGTCCTCCACGTCAGTTGACCACTAATACTTCAAATTTGGTTCACCCCTAGAATATTGTCTTCATGCATCCACGAATGCTTTCAATTCTAATACTGATTATTGTAACTTTTTTTAATATTGTGAAGATCATACAAGTAAAATATGAAGAGTTATATCTACAGAATTTTCTTGATAAATTAATAAATACAATCATTCATTGTATTTTCAAATAAGTTTCTTTTGAAATGCTTATATTCAATATCCTCCAAAACGATGTTCGGAAATACTGATCTGGATTTTGTTCATCTGATCTAGACTCGACTATAGAGGATCTTTGGCATTGAGAACCAGTCATGTCATTGCGCATGTTAGACAGTCAATCACATTTTTTTCTCTTTATTTGTTCATGAGATATGAACATTGCTGGCTAGGCTAAAATGTGTTGCATATCCTTGATTCCCCTTGAGATGTTAATGCTGAGTTCCCATTGTTCCTATGGTACACTCTCACGGTACTGTTAGTGGTCCCCACTAACATTGAAGGAGTAGCAATATGGTTTCAAACCAAAATGATGTGTGGCTTAGATGAGAACTTGCAGGTCAAGATGTTCCCATATAAGTGCTGCCCTGCTCTTCAAGATGGATAGTCTCTTATTAGGACCGTGCTGTTGAACAAGCCTTGGTGAGGTGATGCAATGCAGTTTGTAGATAGTACACAATACTGCCACCCTGTGACAGAGAATGAATGACAAGATAGTGGCAGTGGAGTAATGATCAAGTGAGCTGCATTGAACTTGGTGGTGTGAAGCCTCTTGAATGTTGTTGAAGCTGTACTCATCCAGGAAAGTGAGTATTCTATCACATTCCTGATTGGGTTCATGTGGAGTCAGCAATGAGTTACTTGCTCCCAGTCCTGTATGCATTCTTGTAGTCACTTTGTTTATATATCTGGTCCAGTTCAGTTTTAGGTAATGGTTAGTTCCCAAGATTTGGCAGTGGCTTCAGGGATACCTGACTGCTCTTATCATTGAATTAATGTTGATCCCTTGGTTTGATGGAAATGGTAGAGTGGGGCTATTCCAGGATCATGAAGTCACAGATTGTGGCTGAATAGCTGCTGATGACACCTCATGGATGTTCAGTTTTGAAATACAAGATGGTTCTGGGACTATCCCATTCAGTACATTCATAGTGGTACACAATGCACAAAAAGGTGTTAGCATTATGAAGATAGGTTTGATCTTCACAAGAACTGTGTAATGGCTGCTCCTACTGATACTGTCTGGACAGATTCATCTGCGATAGAGAAAGTGGTGAGAATGAGGTCAAACAGGTTTTCACTCATGGTGGTTCTATCACCTTCTGCTATAGGCCCAGTCAGGCAGAAAGATCCTTCAGAAATCAGCAGTTCAGTAAGTAGTGGTGCTACCAAAACATTCTTGTTGATGAGTTTTGAAGTTCTCCAATAAAAGTGCTTTCTGTGCCCTTGCTACTGTAAGTGATCAACATAGAAAGGTGATGATTCATCAGCTGGGAGAAGATGGGAACAGACAATCAGCAGGAACTTTCTTTAGACATGTTTCACCTGAGGCTATGAGATTTCATGGGGTTCAGGGACAATTTTGACGAT
Source organism: Hemiscyllium ocellatum (assembly GCF_020745735.1). NCBI lineage: Eukaryota > Metazoa > Chordata > Chondrichthyes > Orectolobiformes > Hemiscylliidae > Hemiscyllium > Hemiscyllium ocellatum. The sequence goes on along the minus strand of NC_083407.1, from coordinate 73,409,820 downwards.
GCCAAGAATAATATTTTCTTGAATGTATAACATTGTGCCTCGGTCTCTGGTGTGCCTGTCCAGTTAGTGGGACATGGCATACGCTAAATAGTGATGGAGTAGCCTCAAACACTCCTTACAAATTATGATTTTTTTTTGAAGATTATTGTCAGGTTTTTGTGTGACCACATGATAGTGAGGTAAGGGGTTCGGTCAGACGGCTGATTTGTGATGCAGAGTTATATCAACAGAATGGTTTCAATTCCCACACCAGCTGGGGTTATCATAAAGGACTTCCCTCCTCAAACTCTCCCCTCAACTGAGATTTGAAGCCACCATCAGTCATATCTCTCTCTCTCTCTCTCTCTCTCTCTCCCTTCCTCTCTCTCTCATGTGAGAGCAGCCCTCTGCTCCAGTAGGATCATGACAATTTTATTTTTAGTAATGAAATTTTGTCAGTGCCTATAGGAGGTTGTGTCTTTTCTCATTTCCAGTATCTGGCTCAATGCAGAATGGAGGAGAAAGTGAGGACTGCAGATGCTGGAGATCAGAGCTGAAAATGTGCAGCAGGTCAGGCAGCATCCAAGGAACAGGAGAATCGACGTTTCGGGCATAAGCCCTTCTTCAGGAATGAGGAAAGTGTGTCCAGCAGGCTAAGATAAAAGGTAGGGAGGAGGGACTTGGGGGAGAGGCGTTGGAGATACGATAGGTGGAAGGAGGTCAAGGTGAGGGTGATAGACCAGAGTGGGGTGGGAGCGGAGAGGTCAGGAAGAAGATTGCAGGTTAGGAAGGCGGTGCTGAGGTTCGAGGGCTTGGACTGAGACAAGGTGGGGGGGGGGGGGAGGGGAAATGAGGAAACTGGAGGAATCTGAGTTCATCCCTTGTGGTTGGAGGTTCCTAGGCGGAAGATGAGGCGCTCTTCCTCCAACCGTCGTGTTGTTGTGGTCTGGCGATGAAGGAGTCTAAGGACCTGCATGTCCTTGGTGGAGTGGGAGGGGGAGTTGAAGTGTTGAGCCACAGGGTGGTTGGGTTGGTTGGTCCGAGTGTCCCAGAGGTGTTCTCTGAAATGTTCCGCAAGTAGGCGGCCTGTTTCCCCAGTATAGAGGAGGCCACATTGGGTGCAACGGATGCAATAGATGATGTGTATGGAGGTGCAGGTGAATTTGTGACGGATATGGAAGGATCCCTTGGGGAGGAGGTGTGGGCACAAGTTTTGCATTTCTTGCGGTTGCAGGGAAAGGTGCTGGGAGTGGAGGTTGGGTTGGTGGGGGGTGTGGACCTGACGAGAGAGTCACGGAGGGAGTGGTCTTTTCGGAACGCTGATAGGGGAGGGGAGGGAAATATATCCCTGGTGGTGGGGTCCATTTGGAGGTGGCGGAAATGACGGCGGATGATACGCTGTATATGGAGGTTGGTGGCGTGGTAGGTGAGAACTAGTGGGGTTCTGTCCTGGTGGCGGTTGGAGGGGCGGGGCTCAAGGGCGGAGGAGCGGGGCTCAAGGGCGGAGGAGCGGGAAGTGGAGGAGATGAGGTGGAGGGCATCAACCGCAAGAAATGCAAAACTTGCACCCACACCTCCTCCCTTACTTCTCTCCAAGGCCCCAAGGGATTCTTCCATATCCGTCACAAATTCACCTGCACCTCCACACACATCATCTATTGCATCCGTTGCACCCGATGTGGCCTCCTCTTTATTGGGGAAACAGGCCGTCTACTTGCGGAACGTTTCAGAGAACACCTCTGGGACACTCGGACCAACCAACCCAACCACCCCGTGGCTCAACACTTCAACTCCCCCTCCCACTCCACCAAGGACATGCAGGTCCTTAGACTCCTTCATCGCCAGACCACAACAACACGATGGTTGGAAGAAGAGCGCCTCATCTTCCGCCTAGGAACCTCCAACCACAAGGGATGAACTCAGATTTCTCCAGTTTCCTCATTTCCCCTCCCCCCACCTTGTCTCAGTTAAATCCCTCGAACCTCAGCACCGCCTTCCTAACCTGCAATCTTCTTCCTAACCTCTCCGCCCCACCCCACTCCAGCCTATCACCCTCACCTTGACCTCCTTTCACCTATCGCATTTCCAACGCCTCTCCCCCAAGTCCCTCCTCCCTACCTTTTATCTCAGCCTGCTGGGCATACTTTCCTCATTTTCCTGAAGAAGGGCTTATGCCCGAAACGTCGAATCTCCTGTTCCTTGGATGCTGCCTGACCTGCTGTGCTTTTCCAGCAACACATTTTCAGCTCAATGCAGGATAGCCTGTTTGATTTTATTCTTATTCAGTTTGACAAATGACTTGCTACAAAATTTGAGAAGTTAGTTAAAAGTTAACCATAATACTGTGGGTCTGGAATCAGATCAATTGGGGTCAGGAGGGCAAATGTTTTGACTCTGAAAATGTTAGGGAACTAAGAAGGCTTTGACAATTTGGCAGCAATGATCATTACTAAGATGAATTTTCTAATACCATATTTATTCATTAAATTCCTTTAGCTGCAATTTGGATTTTAACTCATATCTCTGGAATATTAGACTGAGGGTCTGAATTACTAGTTTCTCCACATTACTACTGGGCTAGTGTTCCAGTTTCGCCAAAATTACTCAAATATCACAGAGCAAACCAAAAACTAAAATAAACTTCTTACTTTTTGATAGTTCATTTTGACACTTTTATCAAGAACAAAAAGTAGATCGGAATGTACTGACGTAATTAAGTTAAAGACTGAAGTAGCCTAAGATTCTGTACCCTTGTACCTAAGATGGCGCCATGAATGGCGACTTGTACATTTTTCACAGTACTCATGTGAGCACATGTGACAATAAATCTAATTCAATTCAATTGAGATATTAAAAGTGCATGGATATTTTCATCAGAAAAATAATTTGATGCACCAGTTCTTTCAGGACCTGACAAATTGTTCAGTTATAATTACGACTTACCACTCTATTTAAAACACTTGTACAGATAATTCAACAATGCTTAATGTAAACTTATGGAAGCAAATTACACTGAGTTGTCCCAATCACCCACTGTCAATTCAATAGAAGATTGGTGTGACCCCAACTGTGCCATTCCTCTGGGGTTTCTGTAAATCTGAGAGGGAAAGGACGTCTGTGCACTTTCCAAGCATACTTTAGATAAATTATATTGAAGTAATTAAACTTGTTTTGTGTATACTTTTCACCCAAATAAAAATTCACAAAATGTGCATCTCCAAAGGATATAATTGTTATATTTTCCATTAGACTCTCAAATTTTAGTATTTAGAAAAAAAAATAACAAATTGAGATTAAACTGTAATGCTCCATTTTTAAAGTAAACTTTTTGTATAGATGTAAGTCACTCAATTTGTATTTCTTATTATGTAACATTAAAGCCTTGAAAGATTAAAAAAAAGAGCCTTTTAAAACAAAATCTCTTGATAGAATAAAAAAAGTTCTTTGGCCACAATTATTTGCCAATCTTGAAATTAGGATTAAATTGTGCCACACCATTTAGTCTTACATTTTGGTTCATATAATCAGAGTAGTTAATGTTATTTTTGGTATTTATTTATTCTTACATTTGCTGCATTTATTTAAATAACATTATTTGCTGATTTGCCAAGTACATGCAGGAAGAGGTGTTTGATCTTCATTTGGAATGCAGCAAATCAATTACAAAAAAATCAAGTTGCTGCTTACTAAATAAGAGAAAAAAACATTTTAATGAAGTAAGGTCAATTTGAAGACAATGGGGTCATTGAAACTATTGCTTAAAAATGCATGTAAGAAAGGCATTTAGCAATTTCCACTTAAGAAGGCTTTATTTCAATTCTTGATTAAACACCAGAAAAATGTGAATTTTTTCACGCCAAATTTGTAGTGTTCAATTAAAAGACGCTCCTGTGGACATAAATCCTTATCTATTTGAAGATTATACATGATTAATAGCCAATAATAGTAATATTCCACTCAGTTAAGAAAACAAAAGATACCAATCGGCATTATGGAGTCAACTCTTTGAGGGAATTAACCCCACCTGAGAGGTAAAAGAGAAGAAATTGTGAAAAAGAATGAAACTAGAATAGAAATTTTGGAGAGGTAGAAGTTGCAACATATTTGCAGATTGATTCTGACTAAATCATGAATTGGAATTGCTTTTCTATGTAGAGTACATGGTGGATGTTTTCCTGTGTGTAGTATATGCATTAATTCAATATTTTCTGTAGTTGTACTTTGTCTCCTAGCTGCAGTTGCTGTACAGAATATAAATAATTGCACCTGAGTAAATAAGTAGAAAATGGCTTTTTGTGCTATTCATTGTACTATTCATGAAATACAAAGAAACGTTTTTTTTCTTTTGCTAATGGTTGATAAAACTATTTAGGAAAAAAAATGAAGTAAAATGACAAACTTCTTCGCATTGTTCTTGGTTTGTATATTGAGAAATAATTTAAACTTTTACTATTAATAAAGAATGCATGAAAGTTAAATAAATATTTAATTTAACTTTTGGCCACTTGAAAATCTAAAACTGCACAAGAAACATATTTTATATCAAAAAGTTTACTTTTCAGCCCCACTTATGTGTAAAATTGGGTTTCTCCTCTTTTGATACATATTTGTTTCATGGAACACCATAGAAATTACATCATGTATGTCAGACTCCTTCTTTCAAGTCACCAAGATATATTCTTAACTATTATGTGATATTGAGTATCATAGTCATAGTATTTAATCAATCAGGAGAACGGTTAAAGATTGGTGATTTGCACGTTTAGCAGATACATTTGCTGGTTCTGAATATCCAACATTTGAATGCCCATTGTTAACCATTGTCATCGGGGTGATCTGATGTTTTAGGAAGTTACAATACAGGTAGTAGAAGCAGTGTTTCCATAAGCTGCTTGACCAGATGGGCAGAACACTTTGTTCTGTGTCAGTGCTCATCATCAATAGGTGTCACCACCTCATTCAAGCCATCAAGGAAAGCTCAAAGCGAAAGGCAAGAAAATTAATCAAGAAGTTGGCCCTGTGTATGTGCCAGCAGCCAAGTGCCATTCACTTGGAACAAGCCGTTTGTGTACTGTCATAGTACAGGGTTCTGGGAAATAAAAGAGATGCGGAGTTAAGTGTATGTAATAAAATATATAACATTATTGAGTTCAACAGTATCGGTAATGTTCATTTTATATAAATCTCCACATAATATTGGAATGAGAAATAAAAAATTGATATCATTTGCCCATTATTAGTTTATTCAATAATAATTTGTGAGAAGTAAAGGAACCTCTGAGCCAATCTGTTTCCCAGATTGCAGCTTAAATGTCAAGAATTGCAAATGAACTTAGCATGATGAATTATTCAAGGCGTTTCACAATGCTGAATTAAATTTGTTTCAACCACTTTGTTAATATTGCATATATTGGCATTTTCAAAAAAACGATGTAACAATTTGTAATTTTTATGTCTTTGGCAACTAAAACACAGTGCAGTACAATACCCCTCATATTGCCACAAAAAATAATCTCACATATTGGCCCAGATCTTCCTTTGAGAATAATATGAACGCTATTATGGGAAGGTTACTGTTTTTGATTAAAATGGACAGCAGTTTTCAGTGTCTGAGCTGGCACAGTGCAACTTGAACAGTTTGAATGTTGTTGGTCAGGTTGCCCTGTTCCTTCAGAAGTCAGGACTGTCAGCATTAAAGAATACAAAAGACACAAACCTTTGCTTCTCACTCACTGAATACCCAATTAAATGTGTCAGATAATGATTTGGAGATGTCGGTGTTGGACTGAAGTGTATAAAGTTAAAAATCACACAACACCAGGTTATAGTCCCACAGGTTTATTTGGAAGTGCTAGCTTTCGGAGCGCTGCTCCTTCACCAGGTGGTTGTGGAGTGTAAGATCGTAGGACACAGAATTTATAGCAAACATCAACAGTGTGATGTTTCTGAAATTATATATTGAAAAAGACCTGTATCGTTTGTTAAGTCTCTCATCTTTTAGAATGGGGATGTTAGTTTCAGTTCTTACATAAATAAATCCCAGACTTTCTGAAAGTTACATTCTCAAGTGAACTTTAACTATAGGTGCCATGTTGGCCCAGGTAATGCAGTGAAGGTGTGAGGCTGTCTGTGCCCCAGTGTTTGGACTGATTCTTATCTAAAAAAGGGATTTACGGAATCTTACATAGATTCATCCAGTTTTTGAGCAAAGTAACATGTAATTCTGCAAGTATAAATTCACCCCACAAATTTATATATGAGAGTATGTGCATGTGGATGTGTGCAGGGACGGGGTGGTATTAATGCCTGTGAGTGGGTGAATGTTTGCATGAGAGTGTGGGAGTGTTTGTGAGAGTGTATGGGAGAGAGCTGGTGTATGATGGAGGGTCTGCACAAGTGTATGGGTCTGTAGGAATGTGTTTGTGTGTGTAGTGCAGTGGGGTCACCTGTAGTGTGACATGAACCCAACTTCCAGGTTGTAGCCATCCCCATGGATACTGACTTTGTCTATCAGCCTCTGCTTGGCCAGTTTGTGGTGTTACCAGTCCCAAAGTTTGCCTTGGAGGATAATCACCCAAAGATTTAAAGTTAAATGTCCCAGACTGGGAGGGAACACACCTATCTGTCGATTGTTGTGCGGTGTCCATTCATCTGTTGCCGTAACCTCTGCTCTGTCTCACCAATGCACCATACCTCAGGCCATCCTTGCCTGCAGCGTATGAGATAGACAATGTTGGCCCAGCCAAATGAGTACCTGCAACATACATGGTGAGAGGTGTCCTCATATGTAATGGTGGTATCCGTGTAGACACAGCGCCTACTGTGACAAGGTTGTACGGTGTTGTTGTGAGAGCCGGGCAGTTTGCTGCGAACATTTTGAGGTTTGGTGATTGTTTAAAGGTGAGAAGTGGAGGTGTGGGGAAGGTCTTGGCAACGTGCCCATCCTCATTGATAATGTGTTGCAGGCTGCGAAGATCAGGACTTTGGATTCAGTCCTTCAGAGTTCCCTACATGTCCTCATTCGACGTACGTCTCGTGTAGGCAACTTCTACTACCTTCCAAAGATACTCAAAGTTAACACACCACGATGTCCAGTGTGCAGTTCTGGTCGCCTTACTGTGTGCAGTTCTGGTTGCCTCACTTTAGGAAAGATGTGGAAACTTTGGAGAGGGTGCAGAGGAGACTTACCCAGATGTTGCCTGGAATGGAGAATAGGTCGTATGAGGATAGGTCGAGAGTGATAGGCCTTTTCTCATTGGAACGGCGAAGGATGAGGGGTGACTTGATAGAGGTTTATAAGATGATCAGGGAAATGGATAGAGTAGACAGTCAGAGACTTTTTCCCCAGGTATAACAGAGTGTTACAAGGGGACATAAATTTAAGGTGAAGGGTGGAAGGTATAGGGAGAATGTCAGGGGTAGGTTCTTTACCCAGAGAGTGGTGGGGGCATGGAATGTGCTGCCTGTGGGAGAGGCAGAGTCAGAATCATTGGTGACCTTTCAGCAGCAATTGGATAGGTACATGGATAGGTGCTTAAGCTAGGACAAATGTTTAGCACAACATCGTGGGCCCAAGGGCCTGTTATGTTCTATGTCCCATCGTGTCAGGCTTTGGGACCCTGTCTGAGAACCTCTCAGGCTACATCGAAGGCATCTTGAAACCCGTATACAGCTTCTGTCATGACACTACAGATTTCTTACAGAAACGCAGCACCCATGGACCAGTGGAACTGGGGACATTTTTCATCATAATGGATGTTTCAGCATTCTACACCACAATGCTGTCATCCACCACAATGACGGCATCACAGCAACAGCCTGAGTACTCAACAACAACAACTGCTAATCTCCAAACACCATTCTACAACCCATCCACTTTATCCTCAACCACATTTTCATCTTTGACAACCAGTTCTTCATCCAGACACACAGAACAGCCTTGAGGAATAGATTTGCACCCCAATATGCAAACGTTTTCATGCACAGGTTCAAACAAGATTTCTATATGCAGGATCTCCAACCAACACTATACACCATGAATATTCATGACATTTTCTTCCCCTGGACCCATGGCGAGGAGTCACTGAAACAACTACACAGTGATATCAACGAGTTTCATCCCACCATCAAACTCACCATGGACTACTGTCTAGTATCTGTCTCATTCTGGGACACATGCGTCTCCATCAAGGATGGGCACTTCAGCACCACACTCAACCGCAAACCCACGGATAACCTCACGATACTACACTTCTCCAGCTTCCACCCAAAACATATTAAAACAGCTGTACAGTGGGACTTGAACCCAAGGTCCCGTTTGAGGCCATCCCCATGGGTACTAAACTTGGCAATCAGCCTCTGCTTGGCCACTTTGCGGTGTTGCCTGTCCCGAAGTCCGCCTTGGAGGATAGTCACCCAAAGGTCCGAGGTTGGATATCTCAGACCACTGAAGTGTTCCCCGACTGGGAGGGAACTCTCCTGTCTGCTGATTGTTGTGCACTGTTCATTCATCCGTTGCCATAGCGTCTGTTCAGATGAGGAGGAATGTGACGGGCACTTGGAAGTACTCAAGGATGCCCTCATAAGAACGGGGTACGATGCTGAACTCATCGACTGCCAGTTCAGACGTACCACAGCAAGGAACTGTAATGACCTCCTCAGGAGACAGACATGTGCTGCAACCGACAGGGTACCCTTCATTGTCCAGTATTTCCCAGGAGCCAAAAAACCATGCCATGTTCTTCACAGCCTTCAACACATTATCAATGAGGATGAGCACCTTGCCAAGACCTTCCCCACACCTCCACTCCTCACCTTTAAACAGCCACCAAACCTCAAACAGATCATTGTTCGCAGCAAACTGCCCAGCTTTCAGGACAACACCATACAACCTTGTCACGATAGATGCTGCAAGATGTGTTAGAGTGTCAAGAGGGATACCACCATCACACGTGGGGACACCTCCCACCATGTACGTGGCAGCTACTCATGCGACTCAGTCAACATTTTCTATATCATACGTTGCAGGCAAGGATGCCCTGAGGCATGGTACATTGGTGAGACCGAGCAGAGGCTATGGCAACGGATGAATGAACAGTGCACAACAATCAGCAGACAGGAGAGTTCCCTCCCAGTCGGGGAACACTTCAGCGGTCTGAGGTATTCAACCTCGGACCTTTGGGTGACCATCCTCCAAGGCAGACTTCAGGACAGGCAACACCGCAAAGTGGCCAAGCAGAGGCTGATAGCCAAGTTTAGTACCCATGGGGATGGCCTCAAACGGGACCTTGGATTCAAGTCTCACTACAGGTGACACCACTGCACTATACACACACAGACATACACACAGACACATGCAGACCCTCTGTCATACACAAGCTCCCTCTCATACGCTCAGACATACATTCTCGCACATACACATGCACCCTCTCACAAATTTATACACCTTTACGCTCACACACATACACATATTCTCTCACCGACACTCATAACCGCTCCCCCTGCACACACGCACAGACACACCCACATGCACACACACATATACATAAAAGTTTGTGGGGTGAATTTGTACTTGCAGAATTACATGTTATTTTTGCTCAAAAACTGCATGAATGCATGTAAGATTCTGTGAATACCTTTTTTAGATGAGAATCAGTCTGAACATTGGGGCACAGACAGCCTCACACAGTGCACCTCACACCTTCAATGAATTATCTTCGCCAACCAAGGCACCTATTGTTAAAGTTCACTTGAGAATGTAACTTTCAGAAAGTTCTGGAATTTACATATGAAAAAACTGAAACCAACATCCCCATTCTAAAAGATGAGAGACTTAACAAACAATACAGGTCTTTTTAAATATATAATTTCAGTTACAACACATTGTAAACTTTTGTTATAAATTCTGTGTCCTATGATCTTATGCTCCACAACCACCTGATGAAGGAGCAGCACTCCGAAAACTAGTGCCTCTAAATAAACCTGTTGGACTATAACCTGGTGTTGTGTGATTTTTAACTACGTTCAAAATTCCTGTCCCACGATACAATGTTGTAACTAAGTAACATGACCATCATTTATCCTGGGCCACCAACAGCCAGTAACCTCCTGGAAGAGGTTCAAAAAAAGCATTTCAAAATAACAGCCAACTTGAGTATTCAGGAAATTTCAGTTTGATCCCTTGAAGACAATCCAAAAAGAGTTCCAGGAGATGATAATGACCAATGTTCGACTGACCATTGTTCATGGTCATATTGACCTTTTCCAGGAATTTGCCTTTTTGAACATTTGCAACAAAATTGCACAAGTGAACAACCTGTTCCAAACATCAATAATCCTGTTATTCAATCTGACATTCAAACTAGTTTTATAATTGCACAATTTTCTGCATGTGACTTTATTTTATTTGATTTATCAAATGTACATTAACTGGAGTTTACATATGCTAAGGCGACAAGAGGAACCGATTATGCTGCAGGGAGCCAATTATATTAGCTCCCAACTGGGTCATAGAACATAGAACATTACAGCGGAGTAGAGGCCCTTCGGCCTTTGATTTTGCACCGACCTGTGGAACCAATCTGAAGCCTATCTATCCTACACTATTCCATGTTCATCCATATGTTTATCCAATGACCGTTTAAATGCCCTTAAAGTTGACAAATCTACTACTGTTGCAGACAGTGTGTTCCATACTCATACTACACTCTTAGTAAAGAAACTACCTCTGACATCTGTCCTACATCTATCACCCCTCAATTTAAAGCTATGTCCCCTCATGCTAGCCATCACAATCTGATGAAAAAGGTTCTCACTGTCCACCTTATCTAGCCCTCTGATCATCTTGTGCGTCTCGGTTAAGTCACCTCTCAAAGTTCTTCTCTATAACACCTTCCCTCCACACCAGGCAATATCCTAGTCAATCTCCTCTGAACCCTTTCCAAAGCTTCTACATTCTTCCTAAAATGCAGTGACCACAACTGTATGCAATACTTCAAATGCAGCTGCACCAGAGTTTTGTGTGGCTGCAGTATGACCTCGTGGCCCTCAAACTCAATCCGGCAACCAATAAAAGCTAACACACCGAATGCCTTCTTAACAACCCTATCAAGTTGGGTGGCAACTTTCAGGGATCTATGTACATGGACACTGAGCTCATCGACACTACCAAGAATATTACCATTAGCCCGGTATTCTTTATTCCTGTTGCTCTTTCCAAACTGAATCACCTCCCACTTTTCCACATTAAACTCCATTTGCCACCTGTCATCCCAGCTCTGCAGCTTATCTGTGTCCCTCTGTAACCTGCAAAATCCTTCAGTACTATCCACAATTCCACTGACTCCACAAATTTACTAACCCATCCTTCTATGCCCTCAACTAGGTCATTTATAAAAATGACAAATGGCAGAGGCGCCTAAAAGATCCTTGCGGTACACCACTACTAACTGAGATCCAGGATGAATGTTTCCCATCAACCACCACCCTCTGTCTTCTTTCAACTAGCCAATTTCTGATCCAAACCGCTAAAGCCCCCTCAATCCCATGCCTTCGTATTTTGTGCAATAGCCTACCGTGGGGATCCTTATCAAAAGCCTTACTGAAATCCATATACACCACATCAACCATTTTACCCTCATCCATCTGTTTGGTTACTATCTCAAAGAACTCAATAAGGTTTGTGAGGCACGACCTACTCATCACAAAACCATGTTGACTATTCCTAATCAACTTATTCCTCTCTAGATGATTATAAATCCCATCTCTTATAAACTTTTCCAACAGTTTATCCACAACACAAGTAAGGCTTACTGGTCTATATTACCAGGGTTGTCTCTACTCCTCTTCCAGAACAAGGGGGACAACATTTGCTATGCTCCAGTCTTCTGGCACTATTTCTGAAGACAACGACAACATAAAGATCAAAGCTAAAAGTTCTGCAATCTCCTCCCGAGCTTCCCAGAGAATCTGAGGATAAATCCCATCTGGCCCAGGGATTTATCTATTTTCACACTTTCCAGAACTGCTAACATCTCCTCCTTGTGAAAGCCAAATCAGTCTTACCTAGTAGCCTGTATCTCAGTATTCTCCTCAAAAACATTTATTTTTTCCAGCGTGGATACTGACAAAAAATATTCATACAGCATTTCCCCTATTTCCTCGGACTTCATGCACAACTTCCCACAATTATCCTTGGTTGGCCCGGATCTCTCTCTAGTCATTCTTTTATTCCTGACATACCTATAGAAAGCTTTAGGGTTTTCCTTGATTCTACCTGCCAACGACTTCTCATGTCCCCTTCTGGCTCTTCTTAGCTCTCTTTTTAGGTCTTTCCTGGCTAACGTGCAACTCTCAAGCACCCAACTGAGCCTTGACATCTCATCTTCTTGACAAGAGATTCAACTTGCTGAAAATGTGTTGCTGGTTAAAGCACAGCAGGTTAGGCAGCATCCAAGGAATAAGAAATTCGACGTTTCGGGCATAAGCCCTTCATTAGCTTCGGGCATTAGCTCCCTCCTCCCTACCTTTTATCTTAGCTCCCTCCTCCCTACCTTTTATCTTAGCTCCCTCCTCCCTACTTTTATCTTAGCTCCCTCCTCCCTACCTTTTATCTTAGCTCCCTCCTCCCTACCTTTTATCTTAGCCTGCTTGGCACACTCTCCTCATTCCTGATGAAGAAAACCTTGTCTCAGTCAGTTCCCTCAACTCAGCACCGCCCTCCTAACCTGCAATCTTCTTCCTGACCTCTCCGCCCCCACCCCACTCCGGCCTATCACCCTCACCTTGACCTCCTTCCACCTATCACATCTCCATCACTCCTCCCCCAAGTCCCTCCTCCCTACCTTTTATCTTAGCCTGCCTGGCACATTCTCCTCATTACTGATGAAGCTCTACAAAGAGATTCAACTTCTCTAGTAAACTACAGTTCCCTCACTCGACCACTTCCTTCCTGCCTGACAGGTACATACTTATCAAGGGTATACAGTAGCTGTTCCTTGAATAAGCTCCACATTTCAACTGTACCCATTCCCTGCAGTTTGCTTCCCCATCTGATGTGTCCTAAATCTTGCCTAAATGCATCATAATTGTCTTTCTCCCAACAATAATTCTTGCCCTGCTGTATATACCTGTCCCTTTCCATCGCTAAAGTAAACGACCGAATTGTGGTCACTATCACCAAAGTGCTCACCTACCTCCAAATCTAACACCTGGCCAGGTTCATTAACTAGTACCAAATGTGATGTGGCCTTGCCCCTTGTTGGCTTGTCTACATACTGTGTCAGGAAAGCATCCTGCACGTAAAGGACAAAACCTGACCCATCTAAAGTACTCGAACTACAGTATTTCCAGTCAATATTTGGAAAGTTAAAGGCCCCCGTAACAACTAACTTGTTACACTCGCTCCTATCCAGAATTATCTTTGCTATCCTTTCCTCTACATCTCTGGAACTATTTGTAGGCCTATAGAAAAATCCCAACAGGGTGACCTCTCCTTTCCTATTTCTAACCTCAACTCTCACTACCTCAGTAATCCAGTCTTTAAATGTCTTTTTTGCTTCCTTAATACTGTCCTTGACTAACAATGCCACACTTTCCCCCTCTTTTACTATCTTTTATGTTCTTACTGAAACATTGAAATCCCAGAACCTGCCACAGCCATTCCTGTCCCTGCTCTATCCATGTCTCCAAAATGGCCACAACATTGAAGTGCCAAGCCCCAATCCATGCTGCATATTTCTGACCTCACTACTCTCGACCTCCTGGACAATGGAACTACAAGTTAGGTTTTAGATTAGATTACTTACAGTGTGGAAACAGGCCCTTCGGCCCAACAAGTCCACACCGACCCGCCAAAGCGCAACCCACCCATACCCATGCCCCTTACCTAACACTACGGGCAATTTAGCATGGCCAATTCACCTGACCTGCACATCTTTGTGACTGTGGGAGGAAACCGGAGCACCCGGAGGAAACCCACGCAGACACGGGGAGAACGTGCAAACTCCACACAGTCAGTCACCTGAGGCGGGAATTGAACCCAGGTCTCTGGTGCTGTGAGGCAGCAGTGCTAACCACTGTGCCACCGTGCCGCCCTTGTTCTTATCCCCCTGCTGAATTAATTAGTTTAAACCCCCCAAAAAGCATTAGCAAATTTCACCCCCCCTCAGGATACCGGTATCCCTCTAGTTCAGGTGTGGACCATCTGTTTATAGAGGTCCCACCTACCCCAGATTGATCCCCAATTATCCAGGTACCGAAACCCTCACTCCTGCACCATCCCTGTAGCCACATGTTCAACTCCTCTCTCTCACTATTCCTCACCTTGCTAGCATGTGACATGGACAACAAACCAGAGATAATAACTCTGTTTGTTCTAGCACTAAGCTTCCATCCTAGCTCCCTGAATTTCTGCCTTAAATTCCCATCCCTTTTACCTATCTATGTCATTAGTACCTATATGGACCATAACTTGAGGCTGCTCCCCCTTCTCCTCAAGGAACTTAAAAACATGATCAGAGACATCATGAACCCTGGGAGGCCACAAACCAACCATGAGTCACTTTCAATCCCACGGAACCTCCTATCTGTTCTCCTAACTATGGAGTCTACAATGACTAATGCTCTGCTCCTCTCCCCACTTCCCTTCTGAGAAGCAGAGACAGACTCTGTGCCAGAGGCCTGTGCCCCATTGCTTACCCCTGGTAACTTGTTTTCCACCCAAATAGTATCCAAAATGGTATGCTTGTTATTGTGGGGAACGGCTTGACAGGTTCCCTGCTCTGCCTGCTGGTTCTCTTTCTGTTTCCTGACTGTAACCCATTGCTTCTTTCTTGCATCTGAGGATTGACTACGTCCCTGTAATTCCTCTCAATAATCCCCTCTACCTCCTGAATGATCCGAAGTTCATCCAGCTCCAGCTCCAGTTCCCTAACGTGGTTTTCGAAGAGCTGGAATCAGGTGCACTTACCACAGATACACTCAGCAGGGACACCTGTGGTGACCCTTACCTCCCACATTATACAAGAGGAGCATTCAACTGCCCTAACTGCCAGTCCCACTATTCTAAATTCCCAAAAAGAATGTAGAAAAATAAAGAATAATAAAAAAAAAGAGTTACCTTACCAATTCAGCAGATAGAGACTTTTCTTTTTTGTTCTGCCCTTTGTAAAATCTGATGGGTTGGATAGGAAGTGCTGAGGATGTGGGTAGCCACCACTCTTGCCTCCAAGTTGTCATCATGGGATGAGAAAGTCTCATAGTGCATAATTTGATACTATAGAGAGTATCCATTCTGCTTAAGAACTGTGCACAAAACGACATGACCCTCTCTCAGTAGTATCCTTACATACAGATGAGGAAGGACACCACTTCGACTGGGACAACACATTCATCCTAGGATAAACTAAACAGAGACACGCATGAGAATTCCTAGAAGAATGGAACTCTATCAACAGACACATTGACTTGGACCAGATTTATTACCCCCGAGAAAAAGAATAGAAAATGACATCACCACAAGAAATGACGTCACTACAGGAAATGACATCACCAACCTAAAGAAACCCAAACGTATAAATAGAAAGCAGGAATCATCAGCAGTGCTTCATCAAGAGGCTCACTGAACATGTTACCTAGTATCAGCGGACAAACCCACATCCAGAACTATGCACACCATGGTCCTTTTAATCATTTCTAAATTGAAGAAAGGCATGTGCATGGGGACACCCTGGCATCTACACCACAGCAGATACTGATGAAATTTAAGATGCAGTTGGACTGTGCCCTGCACATGAAACCTTCAAAAGTATCTATTTAAATCAGATAATTTAGAGGTTTGCACTGAAGTTCGGTAAATTGTGACTCAGGAGAAGTTAGAGCATTAAATAACGACTCTAACTCCTAAGTAACTATAAAATTGAAGCTGCAACTTGCCTCACACACCCCAACTACAAGTGCCCCAGACCCTTCCTGCCTCCTAAACAGTGAAGTACTCTCGTCTGCCTCCCACTGTCAGACCAGAACCCCTACCCGGGACCCAAACCCACTCTCACCCGCTTCCTGGGACTCAGCCCACCCCCATCCTACCATTGGACCTAACACAGCCACGCAGTTCCAGACACATTCTTACTTCGACTCGCCATAAATATCCTGGTCACCTGGCTGCTTTATACCTTGGCACCCCTCCCACCTGGCCCCTAATCATACACTCATTGGCAACCCAATCTCCTTGTGCCCTATTCACACCCCCAGTAAGTATGCAGTCCTCTAAGTTCAGTGAGAGGATATGAACCAGTTTCTTGAGCTGGGAAGGCATATGTCTGCAGTTCTAATCTGCACAGTTCGGGGGCTGTGAAAATTTGATCCTATTCTGTAGATTTGATTTGCTGTGGTAATGTCCCTGCAATGGGGGTCACTCACTCTGGCCTCCCAATGTCTTCTTACATTGCTAAGCAATAAATAAGACTGACAGACATCCTGTTTGATGTTCCTATAAAGATAAGGCCCAGTAATTCAATCTCGTGGATACTTATGTATTCACATCACCCCAACCAATAAATGAAGAAACTCTAATATTTCTAAGACCTTTGTTTTTCAGCATTGTCTCAACTTCCTAAAACATCTCATTCATCTTTTCATCCTTCTGAACTCAGTAAAGTGGTTTATAAAATATGTTTTTCAGTCCATTTTTACTGCAATTAGATGAAAGAAGCAATATTTTTGGTTGGGGAATTGTCACTGAATAATTATTGTGTTAGTTAAAGTTAGTAAAGTACACAATTAGGTGGCTGTTTGGAAATAATATTATGGGGTGGACAGGTGTGCAAAGATTGCATGTGATAACTCGGTGAGTAGTTCAGTAGGTAATAAATTCTTAATGGAATGAATAATGAAGTGGCTGAGTGGATGTTGACAGTGTTGCCTGGGTTAGAACTATTGGATGATTTAGATATTGGATGAAAAATGAGTCA
The DNA here is from genome assembly GCF_020745735.1 of Hemiscyllium ocellatum. Taxonomy (NCBI): domain Eukaryota; kingdom Metazoa; phylum Chordata; class Chondrichthyes; order Orectolobiformes; family Hemiscylliidae; genus Hemiscyllium; species Hemiscyllium ocellatum. Next base: position 73,392,871 of record NC_083407.1, on the reverse strand, counting down.
CTGATACGACACATGGAGGAAGCGAATTATAATGTGGTCAATGAATGAACAGTAAGGAAAGTGCATGAATGCCTAGCAACATAGTTGATAAAATGAGTGAGTGAGTAGACAGTAACATTGGTGAATAAATGTATATGGGGACTCCTCAGTTATGAGAATGTAAGGTAAATAATGACGAATAGATAAATAACAAAATGGAAGAATATATAGACTGTAAAATGGTTGAACTCAGTAAGTTAATAAAATAAAGGTAGATTGATTCTGTTCCCTTGTAAAGTGGATAGACTAGATTGTCCTGCTTTGACATGATCCCGTAATCATGATGCAAAAATATTGTCTACATATCATTTATGGATTGTTTTAACCCTTTTATTCCTGTAAATTTATTTCAACATCTGGCACACATTAATTATTTGTAGCCTTGTCTGATAGGAAGAATGTACTCATGATTCAATGCTAAAGAAAGAATAGAGGAACCGATTAAATCCCAGAAATTCATGCTGCTAATAGCAACTGTTAATAGAAAACTCACTATTTTTCCTTTGTTATCAATTTACTTTGTGTTTTGTGAATCATTTAACATAAGTAAATTTCAGTTTGATGCAATTTTTGATCAATGTCTTGCTGATATTTGGCAACAGATTTAGTTATTGTTACAATTTTTGGATCTGTTTCAGTAAGCTTTCAAATCTATTCTGTAACTTACTCATGGCAATGTTATTTTTGATTTTTGAAAGAGTAAGATGTGCTGTAGCTAAAGGGGAGCTTGTTGATATGTTACACTTGAATTTCAGAAGGTATTTAATAAGATATCACATGAAAGTTTATGGCGGAAAACAAAAGTTTATATTGTAGGTGATAGTACATTAACATGATTGTCATGAATAGAAAACACACATAATTGTGTCTTTGTCTGATTTCCAGGATGTGATGAATGAAGTCCCACAGAAATCTGTGCTGGGGCTTCCACTTTTTACAATTTATATCTATGACTATAAAGAGGGCATCTAAATTTACAGACAGCACAAATAAAGGTACAAAAAACAATTATGCAGACAACAGAAGGAATTTGCAGACAGATATAGAAGGTGAAGTGAGTGGGAAAAGTTCTGAAGTATAATTTAGGAAAATGTGAAGTTGGTCACTTTGAAAGGAAGAATGGTAAAAGGATATTATTTAAATGGAGAATTCTAAGGTTCAGAAGGAGCTAATTGTTCTGGTGTGTAAGTCATAACATTTTGGGAGGTGTCACAGGGCATTTGTGGCACCACGACTCATTTACCATGTGCAGTTTTGGTACCCTTATTCCAGGGAGTATGTAAATTCAGTGGAGCAGTTTCAGAAGAGGTTTACTGGATTGATGCCTGGAATGAGTATTGTGAGAGTTGGTTGGAGAGTTAGGTTTTCTCCACTGGAGTTGAGTTATAATAAACATTTAGAGCGATAGGTAACTTTATGGAAGTGTAAACAATCCTAAATGGTCTTGGGGAAATGGACATGGAGAGGATATTGTCTCTTGTGAGTTAGGAATTAGTAAAGTACAGTTTTAAAATTAGAAATCACCCTTTCAGGACAGAGATAGAGAGAATTCTTTTCTCTCAAAATTGGAACTCTGTCTCAGGATTTGAACATATTGCCATATGGCAAAGTTAGATAGATTCTTGTGAGGGACAATAGTATCAGTTATAGTCTTATTAAATCAGTTATAGTCTTATTAAATAGCAGAGTAGACTTGAGCATGCCAAATAGTCTACCTCTATTTTGTATGTTCATATGTTACAGCTTAATCACAGTGTTAATTGCATATTTTCAGATTTACTTCGCACTGCAGTTACAAACATTTATTATGATTTAGTATGATAATAGTTCATCATCAATTTGGGCTATATATTAGGAATATTTCAGATTGATTTTTTTCATACTACAATAGTTTCACCATGGTCCAACCTCCTCTACCTCTCCTCATAAAACAGTCCCTTCACACCCAGGATCAGCCTGGTAAACCTTCTCATTTCAGTCTTCAATGTCAGTATATCAATCCTGAGATAAATAGCCCAAAGACCAGGGCTCCTTGATGTCACACTTGGTCAAATATGTCTCGGTTATCAAGGACAGTCACCGTTACATTACCTCTGGCATTTAGCTCTTTTGTCCACATTTGAACCAAGGTTGTAATGTGTTCAGGAGCTGAGTGGCCCTGGGAGAACCCAAACTGAATGTGAGTGAACAAGGTATTACTGAGCAGGAGAAAGTGAGGACTGCAGATGCTGGAGCTCAGACTTGAGAATGTGATGCTGGAAAAGCACAGCAGGTCGGCAGCATCCAAGGAGCAGGGGAATTGACGTTTCGGGCATAAGCCCTTCATCAGAAATCGAGGATTTGGGTGATACGGTGAGAAAGGGACTCACTGAGATCTTTGTAGAGAGAGGAGGAGAATTTCTTCAAGGCAGGCATCCTTGGAAGAGGCTTCGCAGTAAGGTTGAAATCAACTAGGAGAAAGTGAGGACTGTAGATGCTGGAGATCAGAGTCGAGAATGTGTTGCTAGAAAAGCACGGCAGGTCAGACAGCATCCAAGGAGCAGGAGAATTGACGTTTCGGGCATAAGCCCTTCATCGGGAATTCCTCAAGAAGTTCTTATGCCTAAAACGTCGATTCTCCTGCTCTATTACTGAGCAGGTACTGTTTGATAGTGTCACTTTCCACTACTTTCACTGATCATTGAGAGTAGACTGATGGGGCAATAATTGGTCAGGTTAGAACTGTCTTGCCTTTTGCGTACAGACATTGTTGGATAGTTGCCTGTGATAATAGCTTGGCTAGGGATATGGCAAATTCTGGAGATAATTATTCAGCACTATTACAAGAATGTTATCGGGCACATAGCCCTTGTGGTATCCATGCCCCTAGGCATTTTTGATATCACATAGAGTTACCTTAATACCTTACTTACAAGAGCAATGGACGAGATCTCAGCAGTCTCATCAACATATATCTCAATACAGTCCAATATTGTCAAACATTTGTCCAAATTGTGGTGGGACTCATTAGTTTCCAACTCTATATCTAGCTTGAATGAAAAAGTGTAACTCCTGCCAGAACAGGCATTGAAGGTCATTGAAGGAGAGGACTTCATTGATGCAACACAAGGGGAGTCTTTTCCTGCGAATGAGGAACAGTCTGTGGATCATCATGGATGGTAAAGCATTAGGCTGTTTTAAGAAATATTCTGTTGAGATTGTGGGTATTCAGTATCAATTCCCATCCATGTCAGTACAAATGTATTGAAGTTGAGTGACAAACTCTCACATTTATTTTTCTCAACTTTCTCCCACTCCTGTGAAAAACATTCTTCATCATAGAATCCCTACAGTGTGGGAACAGGCCATTTGGCCCAATAAGTCCACACTGGCCCTCCAAAGAGTAAGCCACCTACATCCATTCCCTTACCCTAAGACATTTCCCCTGACTAATACATCTAACCTACACATCCCTGAACACTATAGGCAATTCAGCATAGCCAATTCACCTAACCTGCACATCATTTGACTGTGGGAAGAAGCCAGAACACACAGAGGAACTCACATAGACATGGGGAGAATGTGCAAACTCCACACAGACAGTCGTCCGAAGCTTGAGTTAAATCCTGGTCCCGGGCACTGTGAGACAGAAGTGCTAATCACTGAACCACCGTATAATCTAGGTTATAATGAGACGATTGTTCCAGTTTTGTAAATAGCAACAGGTCCAGTGCACTAAAAATAAATGTCACACCAGACAGGTTCACATTCCATTTAGCCAAAGGTATAAAACCATTTCAATAAGTTGAAACTCAAAAATCTAACAAAGCACACAACTATACCCAACAGTAGGAATGAAGGGCTTTTGCCCGAAACGTCAATTTTCCTGCTCCTTGGATGATGCCTGACCTGCTGTGCTTTTCCAGCACCACTCTAACCTAGACTCTGCTTTCCAGCATCTGCAGTACCCACTTTTGCCTATACCCAACAGTATCCTTCCTTGTTCATGACTGTTGG